>NC_060141.1:667206-1316913 GCF_021461385.2 Schistocerca piceifrons | reverse complement strand
GTCTTTCCACCTCGAAGGTGGCGCGGAAGGTGCGCGCTCGCCTCGGCGTCTCAGAGGCGACTGCCGAACGTAGGTGAGACACGCACAACACAGCTGCTCGGTGCACCGCCTGTCATTCGTTTGGTGCGTGTGGCCTCCGACACTCGCTGGCGACGCGCCTTGTTCCTGTTATCCGGCGCGGGGCTTGCGCGCGCGGTCGGGCGGCGGGCGGACTGCGCGGGGTGTGGCAGTGTCCTGCTGGACCGACGGAGGCTTTCTCACCTGGCTGACACACGCCGCGCTTCCAGATATTTGCGTAATTTGCGCGGTGCATTGGCGCCTGTCCCCCCTTCCGTCCCGACTTGTCCTGACTTTGCTCGACTGCCGCTCGCTGCCGCTCGGGTCGCGGTCCATATGACAGCACAAGCGCGAGAAACGTCTGCGGGAGGAGGCGAGACGACAAAAGAATAAATTTATGATTAGAAATCGAACTTGGAGCTGTACGCCGCTGCAGAACGATAGGCAGGCGCTACCGTATTTCGGAGCATACCGCCCGATTCGTACTGTTTTGTCGTTTTCAAAGACTTCCTGGCAAACTTGGTTGGCACATTCTCCTTCAAACTGAGTTAATTACTGCAGTTTCGTACCTTACGGCCGTTTAAAATGCTTGAGGAAGTCTCTTTGTCACAACAGAAAGGTGATATGGAAAAAGGCTGGCTGCCAGGAGTAGCGACTGAAAAGCGAAAAATGAAGACAGCCAGAGTTCCCAGGCGCTCACCCTTCCGAGTACTACTAACGTTGTTGCTTCACTTCGGTGATCGGACGAGAACGGAAGATTTTATTTCTTTTTTTTTTTTTTGTTTATTTACATTGTGGAATTTAGCACTGCTACAAAACAGTAGGCCCTGACTTATTTCAGAACTCATCTGTCGATTCGTAGTGTGTTGTTATTTTCAAGGAGTTCTAGCACACATCCTTCGCGCATTCTTGCTCAAACTGAGTTCATTACTGTAATTTCGTATCTTGCGTTTGATACAGTAGTTCAAAATGCTTGTGGAAGCATCTTTGTCAACACCTGAAAGTTAGTATGAAAAGAGGGCTGGCAGGTGCAGCGACGTAAAAATGAAAAAATGAGATAGAGCCAACAGCACCCGGTGTTCCCAGGCGGTCACCCATCCAAGTACTAACCGGGCCCGATGTTGCTTAACTTCGGTGATCGGACGAGAACCGGTGTATTCAACATGGTATGGCCGTTGGCGTCCTTATACTGTAGCCGCACCCCAGAAGAAGCATTCGCCTCTTCTCGCAACACACGCAATCGCTGCTTTCCGTGGCACATTTGACGCAAAGCTCGTCTTTCCACCTCGAAGGTGGCGCGGAGTGCGCGCTCGCCTCGGCGTCTCAGAGGCGACTGCCGAACGTAGGTGAGACACGCACAACACAGCTGCTCGGTGCACCGCCTGTCATTCGTTTGGTGCGTGTGGCCTCCGACACTCGCTGGCGACGCGCCTTGTTCCTGTTATCCGGCGCGGGGCTTGCGCGCGCGGTCGGGCGGCGGGCGGACTGCGCGGGGTGTGGCAGTGTCCTGCTGGACCGACGGAGGCTTTCTCACCTGGCTGACACACGCCGCGCTTCCAGATATTTGCGTAATTTGCGCGGTGCATTGGCGCCTGTCCCCCCTTCCGTCCCGACTTGTCCCGACTTTGCTCGACTGCCGCTCGCTGCCGCTCGGGTCGCGGTCCATATGACAGCACAAGCGCGAGAAACGTCTGCGGGAGGAGGCGAGACGACAAAAGAATAAATTTATGATTAGAAATCGAACTTGGAGCTGTACGCCGCTGCAGAACGATAGGCAGGCGCTACCGTATTTCGGAGCATACCGCCCGATTCGTACTGTTTTGTCGTTTTCAAAGACTTCCTGGCAAACTTGGTTGGCACATTCTCCTTCAAACTGAGTTAATTACTGCAGTTTCGTACCTTACGGCCGTTTAAAATGCTTGAGGAAGTCTCTTTGTCACAACAGAAAGGTGATATGGAAAAAGGCTGGCTGCCAGGAGTAGCGACTGAAAAGCGAAAAATGAAGACAGCCAGAGTTCCCAGGCGCTCACCCTTCCGAGTACTACTAACGTTGTTGCTTCACTTCGGTGATCGGACGAGAACGGAAGATTTTATTTCTTTTTTTTTTTTTTGTTTATTTACATTGTGGAATTTAGCACTGCTACAAAACAGTAGGCCCTGACTTATTTCAGAACTCATCTGTCGATTCGTAGTGTGTTGTTATTTTCAAGGAGTTCTAGCACACATCCTTCGCGCATTCTTGCTCAAACTGAGTTCATTACTGTAATTTCGTATCTTGCGTTTGATACAGTAGTTCAAAATGCTTGTGGAAGCATCTTTGTCAACACCTGAAAGTTAGTATGAAAAGAGGGCTGGCAGGTGCAGCGACGTAAAAATGAAAAAATGAGATAGAGCCAACAGCACCCGGTGTTCCCAGGCGGTCACCCATCCAAGTACTAACCGGGCCCGATGTTGCTTAACTTCGGTGATCGGACGAGAACCGGTGTATTCAACATGGTATGGCCGTTGGCGTCCTTATACTGTAGCCGCACCCCAGAAGAAGCATTCGCCTCTTCTCGCAACACACGCAATCGCTGCTTTCCGTGGCACATTTGACGCAAAGCTCGTCTTTCCACCTCGAAGGTGGCGCGGAGTGCGCGCTCGCCTCGGCGTCTCAGAGGCGACTGCCGAACGTAGGTGAGACACGCACAACACAGCTGCTCGGTGCACCGCCTGTCATTCGTTTGGTGCGTGTGGCCTCCGACACTCGCTGGCGACGCGCCTTGTTCCTGTTATCCGGCGCGGGGCTTGCGCGCGCGGTCGGGCGGCGGGCGGACTGCGCGGGGTGTGGCAGTGTCCTGCTGGACCGACGGAGGCTTTCTCACCTGGCTGACACACGCCGCGCTTCCAGATATTTGCGTAATTTGCGCGGTGCATTGGCGCCTGTCCCCCCTTCCGTCCCGACTTGTCCTGACTTTGCTCGACTGCCGCTCGCTGCCGCTCGGGTCGCGGTCCATATGACAGCACAAGCGCGAGAAACGTCTGCGGGAGGAGGCGAGACGACAAAAGAATAAATTTATGATTAGAAATCGAACTTGGAGCTGTACGCCGCTGCAGAACGATAGGCAGGCGCTACCGTATTTCGGAGCATACCGCCCGATTCGTACTGTTTTGTCGTTTTCAAAGACTTCCTGGCAAACTTGGTTGGCACATTCTCCTTCAAACTGAGTTAATTACTGCAGTTTCGTACCTTACGGCCGTTTAAAATGCTTGAGGAAGTCTCTTTGTCACAACAGAAAGGTGATATGGAAAAAGGCTGGCTGCCAGGAGTAGCGACTGAAAAGCGAAAAATGAAGACAGCCAGAGTTCCCAGGCGCTCACCCTTCCGAGTACTACTAACGTTGTTGCTTCACTTCGGTGATCGGACGAGAACGGAAGATTTTATTTCTTTTTTTTTTTTTTGTTTATTTACATTGTGGAATTTAGCACTGCTACAAAACAGTAGGCCCTGACTTATTTCAGAACTCATCTGTCGATTCGTAGTGTGTTGTTATTTTCAAGGAGTTCTAGCACACATCCTTCGCGCATTCTTGCTCAAACTGAGTTCATTACTGTAATTTCGTATCTTGCGTTTGATACAGTAGTTCAAAATGCTTGTGGAAGCATCTTTGTCAACACCTGAAAGTTAGTATGAAAAGAGGGCTGGCAGGTGCAGCGACGTAAAAATGAAAAAATGAGATAGAGCCAACAGCACCCGGTGTTCCCAGGCGGTCACCCATCCAAGTACTAACCGGGCCCGATGTTGCTTAACTTCGGTGATCGGACGAGAACCGGTGTATTCAACATGGTATGGCCGTTGGCGTCCTTATACTGTAGCCGCACCCCAGAAGAAGCATTCGCCTCTTCTCGCAACACACGCAATCGCTGCTTTCCGTGGCACATTTGACGCAAAGCTCGTCTTTCCACCTCGAAGGTGGCGCGGAGTGCGCGCTCGCCTCGGCGTCTCAGAGGCGACTGCCGAACGTAGGTGAGACACGCACAACACAGCTGCTCGGTGCACCGCCTGTCATTCGTTTGGTGCGTGTGGCCTCCGACACTCGCTGGCGACGCGCCTTGTTCCTGTTATCCGGCGCGGGGCTTGCGCGCGCGGTCGGGCGGCGGGCGGACTGCGCGGGGTGTGGCAGTGTCCTGCTGGACCGACGGAGGCTTTCTCACCTGGCTGACACACGCCGCGCTTCCAGATATTTGCGTAATTTGCGCGGTGCATTGGCGCCTGTCCCCCCTTCCGTCCCGACTTGTCCTGACTTTGCTCGACTGCCGCTCGCTGCCGCTCGGGTCGCGGTCCATATGACAGCACAAGCGCGAGAAACGTCTGCGGGAGGAGGCGAGACGACAAAGAATAAATTTATGATTAGAAATCGAACTTGGAGCTGTACGCCGCTGCAGAACGATAGGCAGGCGCTACCGTATTTCGGAGCATACCGCCCGATTCGTACTGTTTTGTCGTTTTCAAAGACTTCCTGGCAAACTTGGTTGGCACATTCTCCTTCAAACTGAGTTAATTACTGCAGTTTCGTACCTTACGGCCGTTTAAAATGCTTGAGGAAGTCTCTTTGTCACAACAGAAAGGTGATATGGAAAAAGGCTGGCTGCCAGGAGTAGCGACTGAAAAGCGAAAATGAAGACAGCCAGAGTTCCCAGGCGCTCACCCTTCCGAGTACTACTAACGTTGTTGCTTCACTTCGGTGATCGGACGAGAACGGAAGATTTTATTTCTTTTTTTTTTTTTTTGTTTATTTACATTGTGGAATTTAGCACTGCTACAAAACAGTAGGCCCTGACTTATTTCAGAACTCATCTGTCGATTCGTAGTGTGTTGTTATTTTCAAGGAGTTCTAGCACACATCCTTCGCGCATTCTTGCTCAAACTGAGTTCATTACTGTAATTTCGTATCTTGCGTTTGATACAGTAGTTCAAAATGCTTGTGGAAGCATCTTTGTCAACACCTGAAAGTTAGTATGAAAAGAGGGCTGGCAGGTGCAGCGACGTAAAAATGAAAAAATGAGATAGAGCCAACAGCACCCGGTGTTCCCAGGCGGTCACCCATCCAAGTACTAACCGGGCCCGATGTTGCTTAACTTCGGTGATCGGACGAGAACCGGTGTATTCAACATGGTATGGCCGTTGGCGTCCTTATACTGTAGCCGCACCCCAGAAGAAGCATTCGCCTCTTCTCGCAACACACGCAATCGCTGCTTTCCGTGGCACATTTGACGCAAAGCTCGTCTTTCCACCTCGAAGGTGGCGCGGAGTGCGCGCTCGCCTCGGCGTCTCAGAGGCGACTGCCGAACGTAGGTGAGACACGCACAACACAGCTGCTCGGTGCACCGCCTGTCATTCGTTTGGTGCGTGTGGCCTCCGACACTCGCTGGCGACGCGCCTTGTTCCTGTTATCCGGCGCGGGGCTTGCGCGCGCGGTCGGGCGGCGGGCGGACTGCGCGGGGTGTGGCAGTGTCCTGCTGGACCGACGGAGGCTTTCTCACCTGGCTGACACACGCCGCGCTTCCAGATATTTGCGTAATTTGCGCGGTGCATTGGCGCCTGTCCCCCCTTCCGTCCCGACTTGTCCCGACTTTGCTCGACTGCCGCTCGCTGCCGCTCGGGTCGCGGTCCATATGACAGCACAAGCGCGAGAAACGTCTGCGGGAGGAGGCGAGACGACAAAAGAATAAATTTATGATTAGAAATCGAACTTGGAGCTGTACGCCGCTGCAGAACGATAGGCAGGCGCTACCGTATTTCGGAGCATACCGCCCGATTCGTACTGTTTTGTCGTTTTCAAAGACTTCCTGGCAAACTTGGTTGGCACATTCTCCTTCAAACTGAGTTAATTACTGCAGTTTCGTACCTTACGGCCGTTTAAAATGCTTGAGGAAGTCTCTTTGTCACAACAGAAAGGTGATATGGAAAAAGGCTGGCTGCCAGGAGTAGCGACTGAAAAGCGAAAAATGAAGACAGCCAGAGTTCCCAGGCGCTCACCCTTCCGAGTACTACTAACGTTGTTGCTTCACTTCGGTGATCGGACGAGAACGGAAGATTTTATTTCTTTTTTTTTTTTTTTGTTTATTTACATTGTGGAATTTAGCACTGCTACAAAACAGTAGGCCCTGACTTATTTCAGAACTCATCTGTCGATTCGTAGTGTGTTGTTATTTTCAAGGAGTTCTAGCACACATCCTTCGCGCATTCTTGCTCAAACTGAGTTCATTACTGTAATTTCGTATCTTGCGTTTGATACAGTAGTTCAAAATGCTTGTGGAAGCATCTTTGTCAACACCTGAAAGTTAGTATGAAAAGAGGGCTGGCAGGTGCAGCGACGTAAAAATGAAAAAATGAGATAGAGCCAACAGCACCCGGTGTTCCCAGGCGGTCACCCATCCAAGTACTAACCGGGCCCGATGTTGCTTAACTTCGGCGATCGGACGAGAACCGGTGTATTCAACATGGTATGGCCGTTGGCGTCCTTATACTGTAGCCGCACCCCAGAAGAAGCATTCGCCTCTTCTCGCAACACACGCAATCGCTGCTTTCCGTGGCACATTTGACGCAAAGCTCGTCTTTCCACCTCGAAGGTGGCGCGGAGTGCGCGCTCGCCTCGGCGTCTCAGAGGCGACTGCCGAACGTAGGTGAGACACGCACAACACAGCTGCTCGGTGCACCGCCTGTCATTCGTTTGGTGCGTGTGGCCTCCGACACTCGCTGGCGACGCGCCTTGTTCCTGTTATCCGGCGCGGGGCTTGCGCGCGCGGTCGGGCGGCGGGCGGACTGCGCGGGGTGTGGCAGTGTCCTGCTGGACCGACGGAGGCTTTCTCACCTGGCTGACACACGCCGCGCTTCCAGATATTTGCGTAATTTGCGCGGTGCATTGGCGCCTGTCCCCCCTTCCGTCCCGACTTGTCCTGACTTTGCTCGACTGCCGCTCGCTGCCGCTCGGGTCGCGGTCCATATGACAGCACAAGCGCGAGAAACGTCTGCGGGAGGAGGCGAGACGACAAAAGAATAAATTTATGATTAGAAATCGAACTTGGAGCTGTACGCCGCTGCAGAACGATAGGCAGGCGCTACCGTATTTCGGAGCATACCGCCCGATTCGTACTGTTTTGTCGTTTTCAAAGACTTCCTGGCAAACTTGGTTGGCACATTCTCCTTCAAACTGAGTTAATTACTGCAGTTTCGTACCTTACGGCCGTTTAAAATGCTTGAGGAAGTCTCTTTGTCACAACAGAAAGGTGATATGGAAAAAGGCTGGCTGCCAGGAGTAGCGACTGAAAAGCGAAAAATGAAGACAGCCAGAGTTCCCAGGCGCTCACCCTTCCGAGTACTACTAACGTTGTTGCTTCACTTCGGTGATCGGACGAGAACGGAAGATTTTATTTCTTTTTTTTTTTTTTGTTTATTTACATTGTGGAATTTAGCACTGCTACAAAACAGTAGGCCCTGACTTATTTCAGAACTCATCTGTCGATTCGTAGTGTGTTGTTATTTTCAAGGAGTTCTAGCACACATCCTTCGCGCATTCTTGCTCAAACTGAGTTCATTACTGTAATTTCGTATCTTGCGTTTGATACAGTAGTTCAAAATGCTTGTGGAAGCATCTTTGTCAACACCTGAAAGTTAGTATGAAAAGAGGGCTGGCAGGTGCAGCGACGTAAAAATGAAAAAATGAGATAGAGCCAACAGCACCCGGTGTTCCCAGGCGGTCACCCATCCAAGTACTAACCGGGCCCGATGTTGCTTAACTTCGGTGATCGGACGAGAACCGGTGTATTCAACATGGTATGGCCGTTGGCGTCCTTATACTGTAGCCGCACCCCAGAAGAAGCATTCGCCTCTTCTCGCAACACACGCAATCGCTGCTTTCCGTGGCACATTTGACGCAAAGCTCGTCTTTCCACCTCGAAGGTGGCGCGGAGTGCGCGCTCGCCTCGGCGTCTCAGAGGCGACTGCCGAACGTAGGTGAGACACGCACAACACAGCTGCTCGGTGCACCGCCTGTCATTCGTTTGGTGCGTGTGGCCTCCGACACTCGCTGGCGACGCGCCTTGTTCCTGTTATCCGGCGCGGGGCTTGCGCGCGCGGTCGGGCGGCGGGCGGACTGCGCGGGGTGTGGCAGTGTCCTGCTGGACCGACGGAGGCTTTCTCACCTGGCTGACACACGCCGCGCTTCCAGATATTTGCGTAATTTGCGCGGTGCATTGGCGCCTGTCCCCCCTTCCGTCCCGACTTGTCCCGACTTTGCTCGACTGCCGCTCGCTGCCGCTCGGGTCGCGGTCCATATGACAGCACAAGCGCGAGAAACGTCTGCGGGAGGAGGCGAGACGACAAAAGAATAAATTTATGATTAGAAATCGAACTTGGAGCTGTACGCCGCTGCAGAACGATAGGCAGGCGCTACCGTATTTCGGAGCATACCGCCCGATTCGTACTGTTTTGTCGTTTTCAAAGACTTCCTGGCAAACTTGGTTGGCACATTCTCCTTCAAACTGAGTTAATTACTGCAGTTTCGTACCTTACGGCCGTTTAAAATGCTTGAGGAAGTCTCTTTGTCACAACAGAAAGGTGATATGGAAAAAGGCTGGCTGCCAGGAGTAGCGACTGAAAAGCGAAAAATGAAGACAGCCAGAGTTCCCAGGCGCTCACCCTTCCGAGTACTACTAACGTTGTTGCTTCACTTCGGTGATCGGACGAGAACGGAAGATTTTATTTCTTTTTTTTTTTTTTTGTTTATTTACATTGTGGAATTTAGCACTGCTACAAAACAGTAGGCCCTGACTTATTTCAGAACTCATCTGTCGATTCGTAGTGTGTTGTTATTTTCAAGGAGTTCTAGCACACATCCTTCGCGCATTCTTGCTCAAACTGAGTTCATTACTGTAATTTCGTATCTTGCGTTTGATACAGTAGTTCAAAATGCTTGTGGAAGCATCTTTGTCAACACCTGAAAGTTAGTATGAAAAGAGGGCTGGCAGGTGCAGCGACGTAAAAATGAAAAAATGAGATAGAGCCAACAGCACCCGGTGTTCCCAGGCGGTCACCCATCCAAGTACTAACCGGGCCCGATGTTGCTTAACTTCGGTGATCGGACGAGAACCGGTGTATTCAACATGGTATGGCCGTTGGCGTCCTTATACTGTAGCCGCACCCCAGAAGAAGCATTCGCCTCTTCTCGCAACACACGCAATCGCTGCTTTCCGTGGCACATTTGACGCAAAGCTCGTCTTTCCACCTCGAAGGTGGCGCGGAGTGCGCGCTCGCCTCGGCGTCTCAGAGGCGACTGCCGAACGTAGGTGAGACACGCACAACACAGCTGCTCGGTGCACCGCCTGTCATTCGTTTGGTGCGTGTGGCCTCCGACACTCGCTGGCGACGCGCCTTGTTCCTGTTATCCGGCGCGGGGCTTGCGCGCGCGGTCGGGCGGCGGGCGGACTGCGCGGGGTGTGGCAGTGTCCTGCTGGACCGACGGAGGCTTTCTCACCTGGCTGACACACGCCGCGCTTCCAGATATTTGCGTAATTTGCGCGGTGCATTGGCGCCTGTCCCCCCTTCCGTCCCGACTTGTCCCGACTTTGCTCGACTGCCGCTCGCTGCCGCTCGGGTCGCGGTCCATATGACAGCACAAGCGCGAGAAACGTCTGCGGGAGGAGGCGAGACGACAAAAGAATAAATTTATGATTAGAAATCGAACTTGGAGCTGTACGCCGCTGCAGAACGATAGGCAGGCGCTACCGTATTTCGGAGCATACCGCCCGATTCGTACTGTTTTGTCGTTTTCAAAGACTTCCTGGCAAACTTGGTTGGCACATTCTCCTTCAAACTGAGTTAATTACTGCAGTTTCGTACCTTACGGCCGTTTAAAATGCTTGAGGAAGTCTCTTTGTCACAACAGAAAGGTGATATGGAAAAAGGCTGGCTGCCAGGAGTAGCGACTGAAAAGCGAAAAATGAAGACAGCCAGAGTTCCCAGGCGCTCACCCTTCCGAGTACTACTAACGTTGTTGCTTCACTTCGGTGATCGGACGAGAACGGAAGATTTTATTTCTTTTTTTTTTTTTTGTTTATTTACATTGTGGAATTTAGCACTGCTACAAAACAGTAGGCCCTGACTTATTTCAGAACTCATCTGTCGATTCGTAGTGTGTTGTTATTTTCAAGGAGTTCTAGCACACATCCTTCGCGCATTCTTGCTCAAACTGAGTTCATTACTGTAATTTCGTATCTTGCGTTTGATACAGTAGTTCAAAATGCTTGTGGAAGCATCTTTGTCAACACCTGAAAGTTAGTATGAAAAGAGGGCTGGCAGGTGCAGCGACGTAAAAATGAAAAAATGAGATAGAGCCAACAGCACCCGGTGTTCCCAGGCGGTCACCCATCCAAGTACTAACCGGGCCCGATGTTGCTTAACTTCGGTGATCGGACGAGAACCGGTGTATTCAACATGGTATGGCCGTTGGCGTCCTTATACTGTAGCCGCACCCCAGAAGAAGCATTCGCCTCTTCTCGCAACACACGCAATCGCTGCTTTCCGTGGCACATTTGACGCAAAGCTCGTCTTTCCACCTCGAAGGTGGCGCGGAGTGCGCGCTCGCCTCGGCGTCTCAGAGGCGACTGCCGAACGTAGGTGAGACACGCACAACACAGCTGCTCGGTGCACCGCCTGTCATTCGTTTGGTGCGTGTGGCCTCCGACACTCGCTGGCGACGCGCCTTGTTCCTGTTATCCGGCGCGGGGCTTGCGCGCGCGGTCGGGCGGCGGGCGGACTGCGCGGGGTGTGGCAGTGTCCTGCTGGACCGACGGAGGCTTTCTCACCTGGCTGACACACGCCGCGCTTCCAGATATTTGCGTAATTTGCGCGGTGCATTGGCGCCTGTCCCCCCTTCCGTCCCGACTTGTCCCGACTTTGCTCGACTGCCGCTCGCTGCCGCTCGGGTCGCGGTCCATATGACAGCACAAGCGCGAGAAACGTCTGCGGGAGGAGGCGAGACGACAAAAGAATAAATTTATGATTAGAAATCGAACTTGGAGCTGTACGCCGCTGCAGAACGATAGGCAGGCGCTACCGTATTTCGGAGCATACCGCCCGATTCGTACTGTTTTGTCGTTTTCAAAGACTTCCTGGCAAACTTGGTTGGCACATTCTCCTTCAAACTGAGTTAATTACTGCAGTTTCGTACCTTACGGCCGTTTAAAATGCTTGAGGAAGTCTCTTTGTCACAACAGAAAGGTGATATGGAAAAAGGCTGGCTGCCAGGAGTAGCGACTGAAAAGCGAAAAATGAAGACAGCCAGAGTTCCCAGGCGCTCACCCTTCCGAGTACTACTAACGTTGTTGCTTCACTTCGGTGATCGGACGAGAACGGAAGATTTTATTTCTTTTTTTTTTTTTTTGTTTATTTACATTGTGGAATTTAGCACTGCTACAAAACAGTAGGCCCTGACTTATTTCAGAACTCATCTGTCGATTCGTAGTGTGTTGTTATTTTCAAGGAGTTCTAGCACACATCCTTCGCGCATTCTTGCTCAAACTGAGTTCATTACTGTAATTTCGTATCTTGCGTTTGATACAGTAGTTCAAAATGCTTGTGGAAGCATCTTTGTCAACACCTGAAAGTTAGTATGAAAAGAGGGCTGGCAGGTGCAGCGACGTAAAAATGAAAAAATGAGATAGAGCCAACAGCACCCGGTGTTCCCAGGCGGTCACCCATCCAAGTACTAACCGGGCCCGATGTTGCTTAACTTCGGTGATCGGACGAGAACCGGTGTATTCAACATGGTATGGCCGTTGGCGTCCTTATACTGTAGCCGCACCCCAGAAGAAGCATTCGCCTCTTCTCGCAACACACGCAATCGCTGCTTTCCGTGGCACATTTGACGCAAAGCTCGTCTTTCCACCTCGAAGGTGGCGCGGAGTGCGCGCTCGCCTCGGCGTCTCAGAGGCGACTGCCGAACGTAGGTGAGACACGCACAACACAGCTGCTCGGTGCACCGCCTGTCATTCGTTTGGTGCGTGTGGCCTCCGACACTCGCTGGCGACGCGCCTTGTTCCTGTTATCCGGCGCGGGGCTTGCGCGCGCGGTCGGGCGGCGGGCGGACTGCGCGGGGTGTGGCAGTGTCCTGCTGGACCGACGGAGGCTTTCTCACCTGGCTGACACACGCCGCGCTTCCAGATATTTGCGTAATTTGCGCGGTGCATTGGCGCCTGTCCCCCCTTCCGTCCCGACTTGTCCCGACTTTGCTCGACTGCCGCTCGCTGCCGCTCGGGTCGCGGTCCATATGACAGCACAAGCGCGAGAAACGTCTGCGGGAGGAGGCGAGACGACAAAAGAATAAATTTATGATTAGAAATCGAACTTGGAGCTGTACGCCGCTGCAGAACGATAGGCAGGCGCTACCGTATTTCGGAGCATACCGCCCGATTCGTACTGTTTTGTCGTTTTCAAAGACTTCCTGGCAAACTTGGTTGGCACATTCTCCTTCAAACTGAGTTAATTACTGCAGTTTCGTACCTTACGGCCGTTTAAAATGCTTGAGGAAGTCTCTTTGTCACAACAGAAAGGTGATATGGAAAAAGGCTGGCTGCCAGGAGTAGCGACTGAAAAGCGAAAAATGAAGACAGCCAGAGTTCCCAGGCGCTCACCCTTCCGAGTACTACTAACGTTGTTGCTTCACTTCGGTGATCGGACGAGAACGGAAGATTTTATTTCTTTTTTTTTTTTTTGTTTATTTACATTGTGGAATTTAGCACTGCTACAAAACAGTAGGCCCTGACTTATTTCAGAACTCATCTGTCGATTCGTAGTGTGTTGTTATTTTCAAGGAGTTCTAGCACACATCCTTCGCGCATTCTTGCTCAAACTGAGTTCATTACTGTAATTTCGTATCTTGCGTTTGATACAGTAGTTCAAAATGCTTGTGGAAGCATCTTTGTCAACACCTGAAAGTTAGTATGAAAAGAGGGCTGGCAGGTGCAGCGACGTAAAAATGAAAAAATGAGATAGAGCCAACAGCACCCGGTGTTCCCAGGCGGTCACCCATCCAAGTACTAACCGGGCCCGATGTTGCTTAACTTCGGTGATCGGACGAGAACCGGTGTATTCAACATGGTATGGCCGTTGGCGTCCTTATACTGTAGCCGCACCCCAGAAGAAGCATTCGCCTCTTCTCGCAACACACGCAATCGCTGCTTTCCGTGGCACATTTGACGCAAAGCTCGTCTTTCCACCTCGAAGGTGGCGCGGAGTGCGCGCTCGCCTCGGCGTCTCAGAGGCGACTGCCGAACGTAGGTGAGACACGCACAACACAGCTGCTCGGTGCACCGCCTGTCATTCGTTTGGTGCGTGTGGCCTCCGACACTCGCTGGCGACGCGCCTTGTTCCTGTTATCCGGCGCGGGGCTTGCGCGCGCGGTCGGGCGGCGGGCGGACTGCGCGGGGTGTGGCAGTGTCCTGCTGGACCGACGGAGGCTTTCTCACCTGGCTGACACACGCCGCGCTTCCAGATATTTGCGTAATTTGCGCGGTGCATTGGCGCCTGTCCCCCCTTCCGTCCCGACTTGTCCCGACTTTGCTCGACTGCCGCTCGCTGCCGCTCGGGTCGCGGTCCATATGACAGCACAAGCGCGAGAAACGTCTGCGGGAGGAGGCGAGACGACAAAAGAATAAATTTATGATTAGAAATCGAACTTGGAGCTGTACGCCGCTGCAGAACGATAGGCAGGCGCTACCGTATTTCGGAGCATACCGCCCGATTCGTACTGTTTTGTCGTTTTCAAAGACTTCCTGGCAAACTTGGTTGGCACATTCTCCTTCAAACTGAGTTAATTACTGCAGTTTCGTACCTTACGGCCGTTTAAAATGCTTGAGGAAGTCTCTTTGTCACAACAGAAAGGTGATATGGAAAAAGGCTGGCTGCCAGGAGTAGCGACTGAAAAGCGAAAAATGAAGACAGCCAGAGTTCCCAGGCGCTCACCCTTCCGAGTACTACTAACGTTGTTGCTTCACTTCGGTGATCGGACGAGAACGGAAGATTTTATTTCTTTTTTTTTTTTTTTGTTTATTTACATTGTGGAATTTAGCACTGCTACAAAACAGTAGGCCCTGACTTATTTCAGAACTCATCTGTCGATTCGTAGTGTGTTGTTATTTTCAAGGAGTTCTAGCACACATCCTTCGCGCATTCTTGCTCAAACTGAGTTCATTACTGTAATTTCGTATCTTGCGTTTGATACAGTAGTTCAAAATGCTTGTGGAAGCATCTTTGTCAACACCTGAAAGTTAGTATGAAAAGAGGGCTGGCAGGTGCAGCGACGTAAAAATGAAAAAATGAGATAGAGCCAACAGCACCCGGTGTTCCCAGGCGGTCACCCATCCAAGTACTAACCGGGCCCGATGTTGCTTAACTTCGGTGATCGGACGAGAACCGGTGTATTCAACATGGTATGGCCGTTGGCGTCCTTATACTGTAGCCGCACCCCAGAAGAAGCATTCGCCTCTTCTCGCAACACACGCAATCGCTGCTTTCCGTGGCACATTTGACGCAAAGCTCGTCTTTCCACCTCGAAGGTGGCGCGGAGTGCGCGCTCGCCTCGGCGTCTCAGAGGCGACTGCCGAACGTAGGTGAGACACGCACAACACAGCTGCTCGGTGCACCGCCTGTCATTCGTTTGGTGCGTGTGGCCTCCGACACTCGCTGGCGACGCGCCTTGTTCCTGTTATCCGGCGCGGGGCTTGCGCGCGCGGTCGGGCGGCGGGCGGACTGCGCGGGGTGTGGCAGTGTCCTGCTGGACCGACGGAGGCTTTCTCACCTGGCTGACACACGCCGCGCTTCCAGATATTTGCGTAATTTGCGCGGTGCATTGGCGCCTGTCCCCCCTTCCGTCCCGACTTGTCCCGACTTTGCTCGACTGCCGCTCGCTGCCGCTCGGGTCGCGGTCCATATGACAGCACAAGCGCGAGAAACGTCTGCGGGAGGAGGCGAGACGACAAAAGAATAAATTTATGATTAGAAATCGAACTTGGAGCTGTACGCCGCTGCAGAACGATAGGCAGGCGCTACCGTATTTCGGAGCATACCGCCCGATTCGTACTGTTTTGTCGTTTTCAAAGACTTCCTGGCAAACTTGGTTGGCACATTCTCCTTCAAACTGAGTTAATTACTGCAGTTTCGTACCTTACGGCCGTTTAAAATGCTTGAGGAAGTCTCTTTGTCACAACAGAAAGGTGATATGGAAAAAGGCTGGCTGCCAGGAGTAGCGACTGAAAAGCGAAAAATGAAGACAGCCAGAGTTCCCAGGCGCTCACCCTTCCGAGTACTACTAACGTTGTTGCTTCACTTCGGTGATCGGACGAGAACGGAAGATTTTATTTCTTTTTTTTTTTTTTGTTTATTTACATTGTGGAATTTAGCACTGCTACAAAACAGTAGGCCCTGACTTATTTCAGAACTCATCTGTCGATTCGTAGTGTGTTGTTATTTTCAAGGAGTTCTAGCACACATCCTTCGCGCATTCTTGCTCAAACTGAGTTCATTACTGTAATTTCGTATCTTGCGTTTGATACAGTAGTTCAAAATGCTTGTGGAAGCATCTTTGTCAACACCTGAAAGTTAGTATGAAAAGAGGGCTGGCAGGTGCAGCGACGTAAAAATGAAAAAATGAGATAGAGCCAACAGCACCCGGTGTTCCCAGGCGGTCACCCATCCAAGTACTAACCGGGCCCGATGTTGCTTAACTTCGGTGATCGGACGAGAACCGGTGTATTCAACATGGTATGGCCGTTGGCGTCCTTATACTGTAGCCGCACCCCAGAAGAAGCATTCGCCTCTTCTCGCAACACACGCAATCGCTGCTTTCCGTGGCACATTTGACGCAAAGCTCGTCTTTCCACCTCGAAGGTGGCGCGGAGTGCGCGCTCGCCTCGGCGTCTCAGAGGCGACTGCCGAACGTAGGTGAGACACGCACAACACAGCTGCTCGGTGCACCGCCTGTCATTCGTTTGGTGCGTGTGGCCTCCGACACTCGCTGGCGACGCGCCTTGTTCCTGTTATCCGGCGCGGGGCTTGCGCGCGCGGTCGGGCGGCGGGCGGACTGCGCGGGGTGTGGCAGTGTCCTGCTGGACCGACGGAGGCTTTCTCACCTGGCTGACACACGCCGCGCTTCCAGATATTTGCGTAATTTGCGCGGTGCATTGGCGCCTGTCCCCCCTTCCGTCCCGACTTGTCCCGACTTTGCTCGACTGCCGCTCGCTGCCGCTCGGGTCGCGGTCCATATGACAGCACAAGCGCGAGAAACGTCTGCGGGAGGAGGCGAGACGACAAAAGAATAAATTTATGATTAGAAATCGAACTTGGAGCTGTACGCCGCTGCAGAACGATAGGCAGGCGCTACCGTATTTCGGAGCATACCGCCCGATTCGTACTGTTTTGTCGTTTTCAAAGACTTCCTGGCAAACTTGGTTGGCACATTCTCCTTCAAACTGAGTTAATTACTGCAGTTTCGTACCTTACGGCCGTTTAAAATGCTTGAGGAAGTCTCTTTGTCACAACAGAAAGGTGATATGGAAAAAGGCTGGCTGCCAGGAGTAGCGACTGAAAAGCGAAAAATGAAGACAGCCAGAGTTCCCAGGCGCTCACCCTTCCGAGTACTACTAACGTTGTTGCTTCACTTCGGTGATCGGACGAGAACGGAAGATTTTATTTCTTTTTTTTTTTTTTGTTTATTTACATTGTGGAATTTAGCACTGCTACAAAACAGTAGGCCCTGACTTATTTCAGAACTCATCTGTCGATTCGTAGTGTGTTGTTATTTTCAAGGAGTTCTAGCACACATCCTTCGCGCATTCTTGCTCAAACTGAGTTCATTACTGTAATTTCGTATCTTGCGTTTGATACAGTAGTTCAAAATGCTTGTGGAAGCATCTTTGTCAACACCTGAAAGTTAGTATGAAAAGAGGGCTGGCAGGTGCAGCGACGTAAAAATGAAAAAATGAGATAGAGCCAACAGCACCCGGTGTTCCCAGGCGGTCACCCATCCAAGTACTAACCGGGCCCGATGTTGCTTAACTTCGGTGATCGGACGAGAACCGGTGTATTCAACATGGTATGGCCGTTGGCGTCCTTATACTGTAGCCGCACCCCAGAAGAAGCATTCGCCTCTTCTCGCAACACACGCAATCGCTGCTTTCCGTGGCACATTTGACGCAAAGCTCGTCTTTCCACCTCGAAGGTGGCGCGGAGTGCGCGCTCGCCTCGGCGTCTCAGAGGCGACTGCCGAACGTAGGTGAGACACGCACAACACAGCTGCTCGGTGCACCGCCTGTCATTCGTTTGGTGCGTGTGGCCTCCGACACTCGCTGGCGACGCGCCTTGTTCCTGTTATCCGGCGCGGGGCTTGCGCGCGCGGTCGGGCGGCGGGCGGACTGCGCGGGGTGTGGCAGTGTCCTGCTGGACCGACGGAGGCTTTCTCACCTGGCTGACACACGCCGCGCTTCCAGATATTTGCGTAATTTGCGCGGTGCATTGGCGCCTGTCCCCCCTTCCGTCCCGACTTGTCCCGACTTTGCTCGACTGCCGCTCGCTGCCGCTCGGGTCGCGGTCCATATGACAGCACAAGCGCGAGAAACGTCTGCGGGAGGAGGCGAGACGACAAAAGAATAAATTTATGATTAGAAATCGAACTTGGAGCTGTACGCCGCTGCAGAACGATAGGCAGGCGCTACCGTATTTCGGAGCATACCGCCCGATTCGTACTGTTTTGTCGTTTTCAAAGACTTCCTGGCAAACTTGGTTGGCACATTCTCCTTCAAACTGAGTTAATTACTGCAGTTTCGTACCTTACGGCCGTTTAAAATGCTTGAGGAAGTCTCTTTGTCACAACAGAAAGGTGATATGGAAAAAGGCTGGCTGCCAGGAGTAGCGACTGAAAAGCGAAAAATGAAGACAGCCAGAGTTCCCAGGCGCTCACCCTTCCGAGTACTACTAACGTTGTTGCTTCACTTCGGTGATCGGACGAGAACGGAAGATTTTATTTCTTTTTTTTTTTTTTTGTTTATTTACATTGTGGAATTTAGCACTGCTACAAAACAGTAGGCCCTGACTTATTTCAGAACTCATCTGTCGATTCGTAGTGTGTTGTTATTTTCAAGGAGTTCTAGCACACATCCTTCGCGCATTCTTGCTCAAACTGAGTTCATTACTGTAATTTCGTATCTTGCGTTTGATACAGTAGTTCAAAATGCTTGTGGAAGCATCTTTGTCAACACCTGAAAGTTAGTATGAAAAGAGGGCTGGCAGGTGCAGCGACGTAAAAATGAAAAAATGAGATAGAGCCAACAGCACCCGGTGTTCCCAGGCGGTCACCCATCCAAGTACTAACCGGGCCCGATGTTGCTTAACTTCGGCGATCGGACGAGAACCGGTGTATTCAACATGGTATGGCCGTTGGCGTCCTTATACTGTAGCCGCACCCCAGAAGAAGCATTCGCCTCTTCTCGCAACACACGCAATCGCTGCTTTCCGTGGCACATTTGACGCAAAGCTCGTCTTTCCACCTCGAAGGTGGCGCGGAGTGCGCGCTCGCCTCGGCGTCTCAGAGGCGACTGCCGAACGTAGGTGAGACACGCACAACACAGCTGCTCGGTGCACCGCCTGTCATTCGTTTGGTGCGTGTGGCCTCCGACACTCGCTGGCGACGCGCCTTGTTCCTGTTATCCGGCGCGGGGCTTGCGCGCGCGGTCGGGCGGCGGGCGGACTGCGCGGGGTGTGGCAGTGTCCTGCTGGACCGACGGAGGCTTTCTCACCTGGCTGACACACGCCGCGCTTCCAGATATTTGCGTAATTTGCGCGGTGCATTGGCGCCTGTCCCCCCTTCCGTCCCGACTTGTCCCGACTTGTCCCGACTGCCGCTCGCTGCCGCTCGGGTCGCGGTCCATATGACAGCACAAGCGCGAGAAACGTCTGCGGGAGGAGGCGAGACGACAAAAGAATAAATTTATGATTAGAAATCGAACTTGGAGCTGTACGCCGCTGCAGAACGATAGGCAGGCGCTACCGTATTTCGGAGCATACCGCCCGATTCGTACTGTTTTGTCGTTTTCAAAGACTTCCTGGCAAACTTGGTTGGCACATTCTCCTTCAAACTGAGTTAATTACTGCAGTTTCGTACCTTACGGCCGTTTAAAATGCTTGAGGAAGTCTCTTTGTCACAACAGAAAGGTGATATGGAAAAAGGCTGGCTGCCAGGAGTAGCGACTGAAAAGCGAAAAATGAAGACAGCCAGAGTTCCCAGGCGCTCACCCTTCCGAGTACTACTAACGTTGTTGCTTCACTTCGGTGATCGGACGAGAACGGAAGATTTTATTTCTTTTTTTTTTTTTTGTTTATTTACATTGTGGAATTTAGCACTGCTACAAAACAGTAGGCCCTGACTTATTTCAGAACTCATCTGTCGATTCGTAGTGTGTTGTTATTTTCAAGGAGTTCTAGCACACATCCTTCGCGCATTCTTGCTCAAACTGAGTTCATTACTGTAATTTCGTATCTTGCGTTTGATACAGTAGTTCAAAATGCTTGTGGAAGCATCTTTGTCAACACCTGAAAGTTAGTATGAAAAGAGGGCTGGCAGGTGCAGCGACGTAAAAATGAAAAAATGAGATAGAGCCAACAGCACCCGGTGTTCCCAGGCGGTCACCCATCCAAGTACTAACCGGGCCCGATGTTGCTTAACTTCGGTGATCGGACGAGAACCGGTGTATTCAACATGGTATGGCCGTTGGCGTCCTTATACTGTAGCCGCACCCCAGAAGAAGCATTCGCCTCTTCTCGCAACACACGCAATCGCTGCTTTCCGTGGCACATTTGACGCAAAGCTCGTCTTTCCACCTCGAAGGTGGCGCGGAGTGCGCGCTCGCCTCGGCGTCTCAGAGGCGACTGCCGAACGTAGGTGAGACACGCACAACACAGCTGCTCGGTGCACCGCCTGTCATTCGTTTGGTGCGTGTGGCCTCCGACACTCGCTGGCGACGCGCCTTGTTCCTGTTATCCGGCGCGGGGCTTGCGCGCGCGGTCGGGCGGCGGGCGGACTGCGCGGGGTGTGGCAGTGTCCTGCTGGACCGACGGAGGCTTTCTCACCTGGCTGACACACGCCGCGCTTCCAGATATTTGCGTAATTTGCGCGGTGCATTGGCGCCTGTCCCCCCTTCCGTCCCGACTTGTCCCGACTTTGCTCGACTGCCGCTCGCTGCCGCTCGGGTCGCGGTCCATATGACAGCACAAGCGCGAGAAACGTCTGCGGGAGGAGGCGAGACGACAAAAGAATAAATTTATGATTAGAAATCGAACTTGGAGCTGTACGCCGCTGCAGAACGATAGGCAGGCGCTACCGTATTTCGGAGCATACCGCCCGATTCGTACTGTTTTGTCGTTTTCAAAGACTTCCTGGCAAACTTGGTTGGCACATTCTCCTTCAAACTGAGTTAATTACTGCAGTTTCGTACCTTACGGCCGTTTAAAATGCTTGAGGAAGTCTCTTTGTCACAACAGAAAGGTGATATGGAAAAAGGCTGGCTGCCAGGAGTAGCGACTGAAAAGCGAAAAATGAAGACAGCCAGAGTTCCCAGGCGCTCACCCTTCCGAGTACTACTAACGTTGTTGCTTCACTTCGGTGATCGGACGAGAACGGAAGATTTTATTTCTTTTTTTTTTTTTTGTTTATTTACATTGTGGAATTTAGCACTGCTACAAAACAGTAGGCCCTGACTTATTTCAGAACTCATCTGTCGATTCGTAGTGTGTTGTTATTTTCAAGGAGTTCTAGCACACATCCTTCGCGCATTCTTGCTCAAACTGAGTTCATTACTGTAATTTCGTATCTTGCGTTTGATACAGTAGTTCAAAATGCTTGTGGAAGCATCTTTGTCAACACCTGAAAGTTAGTATGAAAAGAGGGCTGGCAGGTGCAGCGACGTAAAAATGAAAAAATGAGATAGAGCCAACAGCACCCGGTGTTCCCAGGCGGTCACCCATCCAAGTACTAACCGGGCCCGATGTTGCTTAACTTCGGTGATCGGACGAGAACCGGTGTATTCAACATGGTATGGCCGTTGGCGTCCTTATACTGTAGCCGCACCCCAGAAGAAGCATTCGCCTCTTCTCGCAACACACGCAATCGCTGCTTTCCGTGGCACATTTGACGCAAAGCTCGTCTTTCCACCTCGAAGGTGGCGCGGAGTGCGCGCTCGCCTCGGCGTCTCAGAGGCGACTGCCGAACGTAGGTGAGACACGCACAACACAGCTGCTCGGTGCACCGCCTGTCATTCGTTTGGTGCGTGTGGCCTCCGACACTCGCTGGCGACGCGCCTTGTTCCTGTTATCCGGCGCGGGGCTTGCGCGCGCGGTCGGGCGGCGGGCGGACTGCGCGGGGTGTGGCAGTGTCCTGCTGGACCGACGGAGGCTTTCTCACCTGGCTGACACACGCCGCGCTTCCAGATATTTGCGTAATTTGCGCGGTGCATTGGCGCCTGTCCCCCCTTCCGTCCCGACTTGTCCCGACTTTGCTCGACTGCCGCTCGCTGCCGCTCGGGTCGCGGTCCATATGACAGCACAAGCGCGAGAAACGTCTGCGGGAGGAGGCGAGACGACAAAAGAATAAATTTATGATTAGAAATCGAACTTGGAGCTGTACGCCGCTGCAGAACGATAGGCAGGCGCTACCGTATTTCGGAGCATACCGCCCGATTCGTACTGTTTTGTCGTTTTCAAAGACTTCCTGGCAAACTTGGTTGGCACATTCTCCTTCAAACTGAGTTAATTACTGCAGTTTCGTACCTTACGGCCGTTTAAAATGCTTGAGGAAGTCTCTTTGTCACAACAGAAAGGTGATATGGAAAAAGGCTGGCTGCCAGGAGTAGCGACTGAAAAGCGAAAAATGAAGACAGCCAGAGTTCCCAGGCGCTCACCCTTCCGAGTACTACTAACGTTGTTGCTTCACTTCGGTGATCGGACGAGAACGGAAGATTTTATTTCTTTTTTTTTTTTTTTGTTTATTTACATTGTGGAATTTAGCACTGCTACAAAACAGTAGGCCCTGACTTATTTCAGAACTCATCTGTCGATTCGTAGTGTGTTGTTATTTTCAAGGAGTTCTAGCACACATCCTTCGCGCATTCTTGCTCAAACTGAGTTCATTACTGTAATTTCGTATCTTGCGTTTGATACAGTAGTTCAAAATGCTTGTGGAAGCATCTTTGTCAACACCTGAAAGTTAGTATGAAAAGAGGGCTGGCAGGTGCAGCGACGTAAAAATGAAAAAATGAGATAGAGCCAACAGCACCCGGTGTTCCCAGGCGGTCACCCATCCAAGTACTAACCGGGCCCGATGTTGCTTAACTTCGGCGATCGGACGAGAACCGGTGTATTCAACATGGTATGGCCGTTGGCGTCCTTATACTGTAGCCGCACCCCAGAAGAAGCATTCGCCTCTTCTCGCAACACACGCAATCGCTGCTTTCCGTGGCACATTTGACGCAAAGCTCGTCTTTCCACCTCGAAGGTGGCGCGGAGTGCGCGCTCGCCTCGGCGTCTCAGAGGCGACTGCCGAACGTAGGTGAGACACGCACAACACAGCTGCTCGGTGCACCGCCTGTCATTCGTTTGGTGCGTGTGGCCTCCGACACTCGCTGGCGACGCGCCTTGTTCCTGTTATCCGGCGCGGGGCTTGCGCGCGCGGTCGGGCGGCGGGCGGACTGCGCGGGGTGTGGCAGTGTCCTGCTGGACCGACGGAGGCTTTCTCACCTGGCTGACACACGCCGCGCTTCCAGATATTTGCGTAATTTGCGCGGTGCATTGGCGCCTGTCCCCCCTTCCGTCCCGACTTGTCCCGACTTGTCCCGACTGCCGCTCGCTGCCGCTCGGGTCGCGGTCCATATGACAGCACAAGCGCGAGAAACGTCTGCGGGAGGAGGCGAGACGACAAAAGAATAAATTTATGATTAGAAATCGAACTTGGAGCTGTACGCCGCTGCAGAACGATAGGCAGGCGCTACCGTATTTCGGAGCATACCGCCCGATTCGTACTGTTTTGTCGTTTTCAAAGACTTCCTGGCAAACTTGGTTGGCACATTCTCCTTCAAACTGAGTTAATTACTGCAGTTTCGTACCTTACGGCCGTTTAAAATGCTTGAGGAAGTCTCTTTGTCACAACAGAAAGGTGATATGGAAAAAGGCTGGCTGCCAGGAGTAGCGACTGAAAAGCGAAAAATGAAGACAGCCAGAGTTCCCAGGCGCTCACCCTTCCGAGTACTACTAACGTTGTTGCTTCACTTCGGTGATCGGACGAGAACGGAAGATTTTATTTCTTTTTTTTTTTTTTGTTTATTTACATTGTGGAATTTAGCACTGCTACAAAACAGTAGGCCCTGACTTATTTCAGAACTCATCTGTCGATTCGTAGTGTGTTGTTATTTTCAAGGAGTTCTAGCACACATCCTTCGCGCATTCTTGCTCAAACTGAGTTCATTACTGTAATTTCGTATCTTGCGTTTGATACAGTAGTTCAAAATGCTTGTGGAAGCATCTTTGTCAACACCTGAAAGTTAGTATGAAAAGAGGGCTGGCAGGTGCAGCGACGTAAAAATGAAAAAATGAGATAGAGCCAACAGCACCCGGTGTTCCCAGGCGGTCACCCATCCAAGTACTAACCGGGCCCGATGTTGCTTAACTTCGGTGATCGGACGAGAACCGGTGTATTCAACATGGTATGGCCGTTGGCGTCCTTATACTGTAGCCGCACCCCAGAAGAAGCATTCGCCTCTTCTCGCAACACACGCAATCGCTGCTTTCCGTGGCACATTTGACGCAAAGCTCGTCTTTCCACCTCGAAGGTGGCGCGGAGTGCGCGCTCGCCTCGGCGTCTCAGAGGCGACTGCCGAACGTAGGTGAGACACGCACAACACAGCTGCTCGGTGCACCGCCTGTCATTCGTTTGGTGCGTGTGGCCTCCGACACTCGCTGGCGACGCGCCTTGTTCCTGTTATCCGGCGCGGGGCTTGCGCGCGCGGTCGGGCGGCGGGCGGACTGCGCGGGGTGTGGCAGTGTCCTGCTGGACCGACGGAGGCTTTCTCACCTGGCTGACACACGCCGCGCTTCCAGATATTTGCGTAATTTGCGCGGTGCATTGGCGCCTGTCCCCCCTTCCGTCCCGACTTGTCCCGACTTTGCTCGACTGCCGCTCGCTGCCGCTCGGGTCGCGGTCCATATGACAGCACAAGCGCGAGAAACGTCTGCGGGAGGAGGCGAGACGACAAAAGAATAAATTTATGATTAGAAATCGAACTTGGAGCTGTACGCCGCTGCAGAACGATAGGCAGGCGCTACCGTATTTCGGAGCATACCGCCCGATTCGTACTGTTTTGTCGTTTTCAAAGACTTCCTGGCAAACTTGGTTGGCACATTCTCCTTCAAACTGAGTTAATTACTGCAGTTTCGTACCTTACGGCCGTTTAAAATGCTTGAGGAAGTCTCTTTGTCACAACAGAAAGGTGATATGGAAAAAGGCTGGCTGCCAGGAGTAGCGACTGAAAAGCGAAAAATGAAGACAGCCAGAGTTCCCAGGCGCTCACCCTTCCGAGTACTACTAACGTTGTTGCTTCACTTCGGTGATCGGACGAGAACGGAAGATTTTATTTCTTTTTTTTTTTTTTGTTTATTTACATTGTGGAATTTAGCACTGCTACAAAACAGTAGGCCCTGACTTATTTCAGAACTCATCTGTCGATTCGTAGTGTGTTGTTATTTTCAAGGAGTTCTAGCACACATCCTTCGCGCATTCTTGCTCAAACTGAGTTCATTACTGTAATTTCGTATCTTGCGTTTGATACAGTAGTTCAAAATGCTTGTGGAAGCATCTTTGTCAACACCTGAAAGTTAGTATGAAAAGAGGGCTGGCAGGTGCAGCGACGTAAAAATGAAAAAATGAGATAGAGCCAACAGCACCTTTTTTTTTTTTTTTTTTTTTAAACGTAATAAACTTTTATTTACAAAATAACAAATACAGTCATGAGATTCCAAGGTATTTTCAATTTCAATTTCAGTTAGTTATCGAGTCTTTTTCTTTTCTTTACTGATATGTAACTTTGTTGCAATTGTCTGTTTCATTATATTTTGTGCATTTGCAGGTAATTTACACTGTTGCACTGATTTGTAAGTCAGTGGAGCAATAATATTTCATTTTTCAGTTTTGTTTGCGTTTTTGTTAAATTTTATGGGTTATTGATTCAAACACTTCTAAGTTCTTTACTTTAGGTCGAGTTTTTGGTCTGGTGCCATTATGTGGCTTGTAGCTATTATTAGAGATGTCTTATTGGCTAAGGCTTACATTTAAGAGACAAAGGACAATGACAAATATGTATGAAAGAATATTATATATATATATATAGCTAGGTGTCCACGAGATGGTGGTTGAGGGGAAGAGAGCGAGAGAGGGAGAGAGAGAGAAATAGAGAGACAGGGAGAGAGAGAGAGAGAGAGAGAGAGAGAGAGGGCGATACGGAACACATTTGAAACATAATTAAAGAATAATTCTATAAGTGGACAACTATATTCTAGATAAGTTTAACATGATTAAATATGGATTGAATATAGATGTTTCTTTTGTTAGTCTACTCACATAGTCATCTTCGGCGTAGTGATGTTTCGCACATTTTTAAGAACGCTACCTGGATATGCCCTATATGTGTAGCCGTAGCACTGCGGACACTGTTGTTGCACTGCACAAATTTTATACCGAACTCACATTTAACACACAACACTTTGGGGGCGTTGGAGGGTCTCTGCATCGGTGACGACGGAGGCGTGGAGGACTAGGGGGGGGCGTGGTGTGGCGGCAGCGGCGTCGGCGGCGTCGGCGGCGCCGGCGGCGGCGGCGGCAGCGGCGGCGGCGACGGCGGCGGCAGCGGTAGCGGCGGCGGCGGCGGCGGCGGCGGAGACGTCGGAGGCGGTCGTGGCGTGTGGGGACGGAGGGCGTCCTTGAAGGCGGCGTCCAGCGCTATCTGAAGGTAGTTCTGGAACGTCTGCCTGTAGTTGTTTTTCCGCTTGGCTCGCTTGTGTTCCTCCCAGAGATCGGTGAGGAACTGCACTCCGTCCGTTTGTTTTTTTGCGATTATGGCGTGCGCTGTCATCGCGAACGTCCACATGGTCGCGACGCGTTTGGGACGTGGGAAACATTTTGCAGCCGGGATCGTGAGGGCTGTGGCTTCTATAGTTCGGTGATCCGCCCTGTTCATGAGCGCCACCATTTTCCTGCATGTCTCCCATATCGCCTGACTTGTCGGACATGTGAAGCGGTGTTCCACGGTGTCGATCTCGTTGCACACTTCGCAGTGCGGCGACTCACGCATGCCGATGCGCGCTAGGCGCTCGTTCGTCGGTATCTTGTTGTGTACGACTTTGTACCACGTGTCTCTAGCTTCCGGGGGTATGGCTTTCTCAGAGAGATTCTTCCAGACTTGTGGCCAGTCGTGGTCTGGAAGATTCGTCTCTGTTCTGCTTCTTCCTTGTTTGCCTCTCAGTGCACGATAGATTTTCGCTGCAGTTCTCATCTCTTTCACTGCTAGCGTGGATGAGATGTAGCTACTGTCCATTACTATCTGCTTCAAGTAGCGCATCTTGTAGGGTATTCTACTGACATCTACCGGCGCTTCCCCGGAATCGGGTCTGTGTTCTTTTAGTAGAGACGACGTGGTACAGTCTACACTTCTGTCCTCCATTTGTAGAGCTCGGTGGAGCAACAGTGCCGCGCATTTTCTCGTGACATCTATCAGGCCCAGCCCCCCTTCTTCTCTAGGGAGGGTGCTGGTGGCTTGCGACACTTTGAGAATTTCCCGCCTCCACAGCAGGTAGTATACAGCGCTTCCTATAGACTTCCCTATTTCTGTTGGTACGTTCATGACTTGTGCCATGTACCAAGCCTTCGCCAGGATCGTTTCGTTGATCAGCTGTGCTTTCTGATCCAACGTCAGGTTTCTGTTGGCGTGTGTCCTGACGAGTCCTCTCGTGGTGTTCAGGATGTTCCGCCAGTTCTCTGCGGCCATTTTGAGTGGGCAGGCCTGCAGCTGAACACCTAGAACTTTATATGTGTCGGTCACCTGGTACCATGGTCTGGCCTCTCTCAGTTTCCCGTTCCCTATCGGGACGAGCACGGTTTTTTTGGGGTTGGTTTTCGCCCCAGATGCCTTCCCAAAAGACTCTATTATTGGGAGGACTTTGTCGATGTCCTCTTTACCGTCCACGAAAATGCTCAAGTCATCGGCATATGCCATACATGTCACGTTTATATCGTTCAGCTTGTAGCCGTTGACGGTGGCAGCGAGTTTCCTGAGGACTGGGTCGAGGGCTACTGTGAATAGTGCCATCGACAGTGGGCACCCTTGCCTCACAGATTTCCCCAGTTTTATCGGCGTAGATGTCCAGCCGTTTACAGTAACTCTTGACGTGGCATTTGTTAACATGTTTTTGATGACTTGAGCGAATTCGGAGCCAAAACCCAGTCTTGCCAAGGTCTTCAGCAGGTACCGGTGACCGATCCTGTCGAAGGCCTTTTGGAAGTCTACAGAGATGATCGCTGCAGTCGCTCTGTTGGATGCGGCGTGGGCTATAACGTCTCTGTACGTGCAGACGGCGTCGAAAATGTTTCTGCCTAACACTGCACATGTCTGCCATGGGCTGATTGCTTTTTTGAGGGCGAGCTTCATATTTTCCGCGACGCATTTCGCTACGAGCTTGTAGTCCGCATTTAGGAGGGTAATTGGGCGGAAGTCTGTTAACGTTTTTGGCGCCTTATTTTTCGGTACCAAAGTGATGGTCCCTTCCAGGAACGGAGGTGGTATCTCCTTCCCGTCTAGAATTTCGTTCACAATTTCTGTTATTATTCCACCTACTTTGTCCCAGCAGGTGGCGTAGAATTCTGACGGTAATCCGTCCGCTCCTGGGGCTTTGCCGTTGGCGCAGGTTTTGAGGACGGCTCTCACTTCATCCTCTGACACAGCTTCCGTCAGCAAAGCGCGATCGGTGTCGTTCAGCCGTCTGCGCGTTCCTTGTAGTAGTTTTGCTGTTTCTGCGTCATCTGGTTCCTCTGCCTTGAAGAGATCAGAGAAGTGGTCTTCTACGTGACGCATCATGTCCCTCCTAGTTGTTATTTTGCGGCCAGCTGCGTCGCTAAGCTCTCTTACAGCTCTGTTTTGTGCCCTCTCCCTCTCTCTATGCAGGTGGTGCAGTGTGGCAGGTTCGTCTTCAGTGGCGCCGTGTGTCTGGCTGCGGACGACGACGCCTTTCATCTGTTGACGCCTGATATTCAGTAGTCGCGCCTTTATTCCTCTCACTCGCGTGAGAAGCAGGTCGTCGCCTGGAGGACAGTTGAGCGCGTCCTTCAGACACTGCGTGTAAAAGTCTGCCGTGCTCTTCCTCCAGAAAGCCTTTTCCGCACTGTGCCTTATCAGCGTCTTCCTTATGTGTGGTTTTCCAGATGCGACCCACCATTGTGTGGTGGACGGATATTGTTGTCGCGTCTGTAAACTTTCTTCTAGTGTGAGCGCTATCTCCTGCTGTAGTTTGGCGTCACTTAGATGTTCCGTGTTAAGTTTCCACGCTGATCTTCCTCCTGATATTTTATTCGTTGGCAGCTGGAGCTTGCAAATGTAGGCACAGTGGTCGGAGAAGATCACAGGGCAGACTTCCACACGTGACACAGAGGTGGCCAACTCTCTGGTCACATAAATCCTGTCAAGCCTGCTTCTTCCGCGGTTGTGGAAGTACGTGAATTCCGTTGTGTTGGGATATAATAGACGCCAAGAATCACGTAGATTCAGTTTTCTTAGCAGTTCCTGCAGCTCCATGCACAGATTAGGTACCGGGACTTGATCTTCTGGAGCAGACACGCAGTTGAAATCGCCTCCCAGCACAACATTGCTGTTGTTGCGTGGAAGGAGTGCACAAATATCTTCATTGAAGAACTGGCTTCTGGCCCTCTTGTTTTCTGTGCCTGACGGCGCATAGATGTTGACAAAGTACGTCCCAGCTATTTTGATTGCTATTCCACGGCCGTCAGTCAGGGTCTTGATGTCCTCTGTGTCGATACCATTCCTCACCATTACAGCAGTGCCAGTTCTCGTTTCTGCGTCAATGTTCGTGAAGACGTCGAATCCCGGTACTTGTTCCAAGTCCGTGGTGACGACTTCTTGTAATATCGCTACATCGGCAGCTCGGTGCTGCAGGAACTCCGTGAGGGCGTCTATCTTCACAACCGAATTCATTTTATTGACATTGCACGTGATGACGTTATAGCCAGAGCGTTCCTGCATTTAAGCGCTATGTGGAGGCGGGGGTTGAACTTGCTGTGGGCGGTCCGGCCGTAGGACTAGGTCCTCCGGTTCGGTGGTTTGTTTTCGCGCGTTTTCGGGCGAGATGTCCGACGCTTCCCCGTCGGAGGTCTCCATCCTCTCGTCGTTTGAGCTGCTGCTGCGGCTTCGCCGCCTGTTACGCCGCCTTTTGGCTTTGGACACCGGTTGCGGCTGCTCGTTAGACTCCTTCGGTTCGTCGTCGGACTCCTTCAAGATGCGGGCGAGTTTGGTCACCTGCTTCTTGATGGCGATCTCGCGCGCCTCGGTGTACGAGGTGGGCGTGGACTCTGCGCTGGGCCCGGCCTGCTGGCTGCCGTGAGTGACAGACTCAGCTGACGGCTGGGCGGGCGCGGCGGCGCGCGTGACCTTCACCCGCCGGGCGGCGGGGGAGGGGGCGGCCGCCGGCTCGGCCTCCATTGTGGTCTCGTTGTCCGAGTCGGAGCTCAGGTGCCGCTTCTCCCCTGCGCTGACCGCGGTGGCCGCCGCTGGGGCCGGTGTTGCCGGCTGGGCGGCCTCGGCTGGCGCGGCAGCCACCGCTGCTTCCGCTACGGCAGGCTCGTCGTTGGCGCGCGGGCTCTGGCCCGACAAAATTCCGGCGTAACTTGCCGCCTGCTCCGCTGCGTTGTCCGCGTTTTCGCGCGGCAGCTGAGCCACCCTCTTATTTTTGGGGCAGCTGCTCCTCATGTGTTCAGTCGAACTGCAGATGGAGCACGTCGGTGGTTGTCCGCTATATTGGACAACACCTCTGTGTCCTCCTATTACAATAAACGACGGCACGTGTTTTCGTAGGACCATCCTGACGGACCTAACACCAGAGTCCACTTTATACCGGTGCCCGGTACCCCAGAAGTCTCTCGTTACAGAGAGAACCTCACCGTACAGCTTGAAGTAACGTGCAACTTCCTCATTTGGCACCTCGAAGGGAAGGTTATACACCTTTATGTTCCTCACGCCGTGTCCGGCGTACGTTATTTTTACATCGCTGACGCGGCCATCTCTGTGTTTAAATTTTCTCACACCACCGCTTACGTTTACAAGCGTCTCGCATCTCACGTCCGTTTTCAATTTCAGAAAGAGGCTAAGCAGCGTGAAATCTAGCTGCAACCCCTCTAATTCGTCCTCCTGAATTTTAAGTTCGTGAAACATCCACTCCTCTATATCGAAGGAGGACGGCCGATCGTGTTCACGATCAAACGCGCACTGAATCGTCGTACTTGAGCGATTAAACGTTGTCATTTTTTCCGTGGAGCACTCACCAAATCGTTGAAACACGAAACACGATCGCCTACGGCGAGACGGCTACGGCTGGCGCGGCGCGGGAGCCGGCAGGCGGCGGGCGCGGGCGCGGCGCGGTGGGATGCCGGGCAGGGACGGCTCGGCGGCCGGTGATCCTCGACTACCTGGGACGCACAATAGCGAGCGGCACACGTGTTGCCAGGCGGGCAGCCAGCCAAGTACCCGGTGTTCCCAGGCGGTCACCCATCCAAGTACTAACCGGGCCCGATGTTGCTTAACTTCGGTGATCGGACGAGAACCGGTGTATTCAACATGGTATGGCCGTTGGCGTCCTTATACTGTAGCCGCACCCCAGAAGAAGCATTCGCCTCTTCTCGCAACACACGCAATCGCTGCTTTCCGTGGCACATTTGACGCAAAGCTCGTCTTTCCACCTCGAAGGTGGCGCGGAGTGCGCGCTCGCCTCGGCGTCTCAGAGGCGACTGCCGAACGTAGGTGAGACACGCACAACACAGCTGCTCGGTGCACCGCCTGTCATTCGTTTGGTGCGTGTGGCCTCCGACACTCGCTGGCGACGCGCCTTGTTCCTGTTATCCGGCGCGGGGCTTGCGCGCGCGGTCGGGCGGCGGGCGGACTGCGCGGGGTGTGGCAGTGTCCTGCTGGACCGACGGAGGCTTTCTCACCTGGCTGACACACGCCGCGCTTCCAGATATTTGCGTAATTTGCGCGGTGCATTGGCGCCTGTCCCCCCTTCCGTCCCGACTTGTCCCGACTTTGCTCGACTGCCGCTCGCTGCCGCTCGGGTCGCGGTCCATATGACAGCACAAGCGCGAGAAACGTCTGCGGGAGGAGGCGAGACGACAAAAGAATAAATTTATGATTAGAAATCGAACTTGGAGCTGTACGCCGCTGCAGAACGATAGGCAGGCGCTACCGTATTTCGGAGCATACCGCCCGATTCGTACTGTTTTGTCGTTTTCAAAGACTTCCTGGCAAACTTGGTTGGCACATTCTCCTTCAAACTGAGTTAATTACTGCAGTTTCGTACCTTACGGCCGTTTAAAATGCTTGAGGAAGTCTCTTTGTCACAACAGAAAGGTGATATGGAAAAAGGCTGGCTGCCAGGAGTAGCGACTGAAAAGCGAAAAATGAAGACAGCCAGAGTTCCCAGGCGCTCACCCTTCCGAGTACTACTAACGTTGTTGCTTCACTTCGGTGATCGGACGAGAACGGAAGATTTTATTTCTTTTTTTTTTTTTTGTTTATTTACATTGTGGAATTTAGCACTGCTACAAAACAGTAGGCCCTGACTTATTTCAGAACTCATCTGTCGATTCGTAGTGTGTTGTTATTTTCAAGGAGTTCTAGCACACATCCTTCGCGCATTCTTGCTCAAACTGAGTTCATTACTGTAATTTCGTATCTTGCGTTTGATACAGTAGTTCAAAATGCTTGTGGAAGCATCTTTGTCAACACCTGAAAGTTAGTATGAAAAGAGGGCTGGCAGGTGCAGCGACGTAAAAATGAAAAAATGAGATAGAGCCAACAGCACCCGGTGTTCCCAGGCGGTCACCCATCCAAGTACTAACCGGGCCCGATGTTGCTTAACTTCGGTGATCGGACGAGAACCGGTGTATTCAACATGGTATGGCCGTTGGCGTCCTTATACTGTAGCCGCACCCCAGAAGAAGCATTCGCCTCTTCTCGCAACACACGCAATCGCTGCTTTCCGTGGCACATTTGACGCAAAGCTCGTCTTTCCACCTCGAAGGTGGCGCGGAGTGCGCGCTCGCCTCGGCGTCTCAGAGGCGACTGCCGAACGTAGGTGAGACACGCACAACACAGCTGCTCGGTGCACCGCCTGTCATTCGTTTGGTGCGTGTGGCCTCCGACACTCGCTGGCGACGCGCCTTGTTCCTGTTATCCGGCGCGGGGCTTGCGCGCGCGGTCGGGCGGCGGGCGGACTGCGCGGGGTGTGGCAGTGTCCTGCTGGACCGACGGAGGCTTTCTCACCTGGCTGACACACGCCGCGCTTCCAGATATTTGCGTAATTTGCGCGGTGCATTGGCGCCTGTCCCCCCTTCCGTCCCGACTTGTCCCGACTTTGCTCGACTGCCGCTCGCTGCCGCTCGGGTCGCGGTCCATATGACAGCACAAGCGCGAGAAACGTCTGCGGGAGGAGGCGAGACGACAAAAGAATAAATTTATGATTAGAAATCGAACTTGGAGCTGTACGCCGCTGCAGAACGATAGGCAGGCGCTACCGTATTTCGGAGCATACCGCCCGATTCGTACTGTTTTGTCGTTTTCAAAGACTTCCTGGCAAACTTGGTTGGCACATTCTCCTTCAAACTGAGTTAATTACTGCAGTTTCGTACCTTACGGCCGTTTAAAATGCTTGAGGAAGTCTCTTTGTCACAACAGAAAGGTGATATGGAAAAAGGCTGGCTGCCAGGAGTAGCGACTGAAAAGCGAAAAATGAAGACAGCCAGAGTTCCCAGGCGCTCACCCTTCCGAGTACTACTAACGTTGTTGCTTCACTTCGGTGATCGGACGAGAACGGAAGATTTTATTTCTTTTTTTTTTTTTTGTTTATTTACATTGTGGAATTTAGCACTGCTACAAAACAGTAGGCCCTGACTTATTTCAGAACTCATCTGTCGATTCGTAGTGTGTTGTTATTTTCAAGGAGTTCTAGCACACATCCTTCGCGCATTCTTGCTCAAACTGAGTTCATTACTGTAATTTCGTATCTTGCGTTTGATACAGTAGTTCAAAATGCTTGTGGAAGCATCTTTGTCAACACCTGAAAGTTAGTATGAAAAGAGGGCTGGCAGGTGCAGCGACGTAAAAATGAAAAAATGAGATAGAGCCAACAGCACCCGGTGTTCCCAGGCGGTCACCCATCCAAGTACTAACCGGGCCCGATGTTGCTTAACTTCGGTGATCGGACGAGAACCGGTGTATTCAACATGGTATGGCCGTTGGCGTCCTTATACTGTAGCCGCACCCCAGAAGAAGCATTCGCCTCTTCTCGCAACACACGCAATCGCTGCTTTCCGTGGCACATTTGACGCAAAGCTCGTCTTTCCACCTCGAAGGTGGCGCGGAGTGCGCGCTCGCCTCGGCGTCTCAGAGGCGACTGCCGAACGTAGGTGAGACACGCACAACACAGCTGCTCGGTGCACCGCCTGTCATTCGTTTGGTGCGTGTGGCCTCCGACACTCGCTGGCGACGCGCCTTGTTCCTGTTATCCGGCGCGGGGCTTGCGCGCGCGGTCGGGCGGCGGGCGGACTGCGCGGGGTGTGGCAGTGTCCTGCTGGACCGACGGAGGCTTTCTCACCTGGCTGACACACGCCGCGCTTCCAGATATTTGCGTAATTTGCGCGGTGCATTGGCGCCTGTCCCCCCTTCCGTCCCGACTTGTCCCGACTTTGCTCGACTGCCGCTCGCTGCCGCTCGGGTCGCGGTCCATATGACAGCACAAGCGCGAGAAACGTCTGCGGGAGGAGGCGAGACGACAAAAGAATAAATTTATGATTAGAAATCGAACTTGGAGCTGTACGCCGCTGCAGAACGATAGGCAGGCGCTACCGTATTTCGGAGCATACCGCCCGATTCGTACTGTTTTGTCGTTTTCAAAGACTTCCTGGCAAACTTGGTTGGCACATTCTCCTTCAAACTGAGTTAATTACTGCAGTTTCGTACCTTACGGCCGTTTAAAATGCTTGAGGAAGTCTCTTTGTCACAACAGAAAGGTGATATGGAAAAAGGCTGGCTGCCAGGAGTAGCGACTGAAAAGCGAAAAATGAAGACAGCCAGAGTTCCCAGGCGCTCACCCTTCCGAGTACTACTAACGTTGTTGCTTCACTTCGGTGATCGGACGAGAACGGAAGATTTTATTTCTTTTTTTTTTTTTTGTTTATTTACATTGTGGAATTTAGCACTGCTACAAAACAGTAGGCCCTGACTTATTTCAGAACTCATCTGTCGATTCGTAGTGTGTTGTTATTTTCAAGGAGTTCTAGCACACATCCTTCGCGCATTCTTGCTCAAACTGAGTTCATTACTGTAATTTCGTATCTTGCGTTTGATACAGTAGTTCAAAATGCTTGTGGAAGCATCTTTGTCAACACCTGAAAGTTAGTATGAAAAGAGGGCTGGCAGGTGCAGCGACGTAAAAATGAAAAAATGAGATAGAGCCAACAGCACCCGGTGTTCCCAGGCGGTCACCCATCCAAGTACTAACCGGGCCCGATGTTGCTTAACTTCGGTGATCGGACGAGAACCGGTGTATTCAACATGGTATGGCCGTTGGCGTCCTTATACTGTAGCCGCACCCCAGAAGAAGCATTCGCCTCTTCTCGCAACACACGCAATCGCTGCTTTCCGTGGCACATTTGACGCAAAGCTCGTCTTTCCACCTCGAAGGTGGCGCGGAGTGCGCGCTCGCCTCGGCGTCTCAGAGGCGACTGCCGAACGTAGGTGAGACACGCACAACACAGCTGCTCGGTGCACCGCCTGTCATTCGTTTGGTGCGTGTGGCCTCCGACACTCGCTGGCGACGCGCCTTGTTCCTGTTATCCGGCGCGGGGCTTGCGCGCGCGGTCGGGCGGCGGGCGGACTGCGCGGGGTGTGGCAGTGTCCTGCTGGACCGACGGAGGCTTTCTCACCTGGCTGACACACGCCGCGCTTCCAGATATTTGCGTAATTTGCGCGGTGCATTGGCGCCTGTCCCCCCTTCCGTCCCGACTTGTCCCGACTTTGCTCGACTGCCGCTCGCTGCCGCTCGGGTCGCGGTCCATATGACAGCACAAGCGCGAGAAACGTCTGCGGGAGGAGGCGAGACGACAAAAGAATAAATTTATGATTAGAAATCGAACTTGGAGCTGTACGCCGCTGCAGAACGATAGGCAGGCGCTACCGTATTTCGGAGCATACCGCCCGATTCGTACTGTTTTGTCGTTTTCAAAGACTTCCTGGCAAACTTGGTTGGCACATTCTCCTTCAAACTGAGTTAATTACTGCAGTTTCGTACCTTACGGCCGTTTAAAATGCTTGAGGAAGTCTCTTTGTCACAACAGAAAGGTGATATGGAAAAAGGCTGGCTGCCAGGAGTAGCGACTGAAAAGCGAAAAATGAAGACAGCCAGAGTTCCCAGGCGCTCACCCTTCCGAGTACTACTAACGTTGTTGCTTCACTTCGGTGATCGGACGAGAACGGAAGATTTTATTTCTTTTTTTTTTTTTTGTTTATTTACATTGTGGAATTTAGCACTGCTACAAAACAGTAGGCCCTGACTTATTTCAGAACTCATCTGTCGATTCGTAGTGTGTTGTTATTTTCAAGGAGTTCTAGCACACATCCTTCGCGCATTCTTGCTCAAACTGAGTTCATTACTGTAATTTCGTATCTTGCGTTTGATACAGTAGTTCAAAATGCTTGTGGAAGCATCTTTGTCAACACCTGAAAGTTAGTATGAAAAGAGGGCTGGCAGGTGCAGCGACGTAAAAATGAAAAAATGAGATAGAGCCAACAGCACCCGGTGTTCCCAGGCGGTCACCCATCCAAGTACTAACCGGGCCCGATGTTGCTTAACTTCGGTGATCGGACGAGAACCGGTGTATTCAACATGGTATGGCCGTTGGCGTCCTTATACTGTAGCCGCACCCCAGAAGAAGCATTCGCCTCTTCTCGCAACACACGCAATCGCTGCTTTCCGTGGCACATTTGACGCAAAGCTCGTCTTTCCACCTCGAAGGTGGCGCGGAGTGCGCGCTCGCCTCGGCGTCTCAGAGGCGACTGCCGAACGTAGGTGAGACACGCACAACACAGCTGCTCGGTGCACCGCCTGTCATTCGTTTGGTGCGTGTGGCCTCCGACACTCGCTGGCGACGCGCCTTGTTCCTGTTATCCGGCGCGGGGCTTGCGCGCGCGGTCGGGCGGCGGGCGGACTGCGCGGGGTGTGGCAGTGTCCTGCTGGACCGACGGAGGCTTTCTCACCTGGCTGACACACGCCGCGCTTCCAGATATTTGCGTAATTTGCGCGGTGCATTGGCGCCTGTCCCCCCTTCCGTCCCGACTTGTCCCGACTTTGCTCGACTGCCGCTCGCTGCCGCTCGGGTCGCGGTCCATATGACAGCACAAGCGCGAGAAACGTCTGCGGGAGGAGGCGAGACGACAAAAGAATAAATTTATGATTAGAAATCGAACTTGGAGCTGTACGCCGCTGCAGAACGATAGGCAGGCGCTACCGTATTTCGGAGCATACCGCCCGATTCGTACTGTTTTGTCGTTTTCAAAGACTTCCTGGCAAACTTGGTTGGCACATTCTCCTTCAAACTGAGTTAATTACTGCAGTTTCGTACCTTACGGCCGTTTAAAATGCTTGAGGAAGTCTCTTTGTCACAACAGAAAGGTGATATGGAAAAAGGCTGGCTGCCAGGAGTAGCGACTGAAAAGCGAAAAATGAAGACAGCCAGAGTTCCCAGGCGCTCACCCTTCCGAGTACTACTAACGTTGTTGCTTCACTTCGGTGATCGGACGAGAACGGAAGATTTTATTTCTTTTTTTTTTTTTTGTTTATTTACATTGTGGAATTTAGCACTGCTACAAAACAGTAGGCCCTGACTTATTTCAGAACTCATCTGTCGATTCGTAGTGTGTTGTTATTTTCAAGGAGTTCTAGCACACATCCTTCGCGCATTCTTGCTCAAACTGAGTTCATTACTGTAATTTCGTATCTTGCGTTTGATACAGTAGTTCAAAATGCTTGTGGAAGCATCTTTGTCAACACCTGAAAGTTAGTATGAAAAGAGGGCTGGCAGGTGCAGCGACGTAAAAATGAAAAAATGAGATAGAGCCAACAGCACCCGGTGTTCCCAGGCGGTCACCCATCCAAGTACTAACCGGGCCCGATGTTGCTTAACTTCGGTGATCGGACGAGAACCGGTGTATTCAACATGGTATGGCCGTTGGCGTCCTTATACTGTAGCCGCACCCCAGAAGAAGCATTCGCCTCTTCTCGCAACACACGCAATCGCTGCTTTCCGTGGCACATTTGACGCAAAGCTCGTCTTTCCACCTCGAAGGTGGCGCGGAGTGCGCGCTCGCCTCGGCGTCTCAGAGGCGACTGCCGAACGTAGGTGAGACACGCACAACACAGCTGCTCGGTGCACCGCCTGTCATTCGTTTGGTGCGTGTGGCCTCCGACACTCGCTGGCGACGCGCCTTGTTCCTGTTATCCGGCGCGGGGCTTGCGCGCGCGGTCGGGCGGCGGGCGGACTGCGCGGGGTGTGGCAGTGTCCTGCTGGACCGACGGAGGCTTTCTCACCTGGCTGACACACGCCGCGCTTCCAGATATTTGCGTAATTTGCGCGGTGCATTGGCGCCTGTCCCCCCTTCCGTCCCGACTTGTCCCGACTTTGCTCGACTGCCGCTCGCTGCCGCTCGGGTCGCGGTCCATATGACAGCACAAGCGCGAGAAACGTCTGCGGGAGGAGGCGAGACGACAAAAGAATAAATTTATGATTAGAAATCGAACTTGGAGCTGTACGCCGCTGCAGAACGATAGGCAGGCGCTACCGTATTTCGGAGCATACCGCCCGATTCGTACTGTTTTGTCGTTTTCAAAGACTTCCTGGCAAACTTGGTTGGCACATTCTCCTTCAAACTGAGTTAATTACTGCAGTTTCGTACCTTACGGCCGTTTAAAATGCTTGAGGAAGTCTCTTTGTCACAACAGAAAGGTGATATGGAAAAAGGCTGGCTGCCAGGAGTAGCGACTGAAAAGCGAAAAATGAAGACAGCCAGAGTTCCCAGGCGCTCACCCTTCCGAGTACTACTAACGTTGTTGCTTCACTTCGGTGATCGGACGAGAACGGAAGATTTTATTTCTTTTTTTTTTTTTTGTTTATTTACATTGTGGAATTTAGCACTGCTACAAAACAGTAGGCCCTGACTTATTTCAGAACTCATCTGTCGATTCGTAGTGTGTTGTTATTTTCAAGGAGTTCTAGCACACATCCTTCGCGCATTCTTGCTCAAACTGAGTTCATTACTGTAATTTCGTATCTTGCGTTTGATACAGTAGTTCAAAATGCTTGTGGAAGCATCTTTGTCAACACCTGAAAGTTAGTATGAAAAGAGGGCTGGCAGGTGCAGCGACGTAAAAATGAAAAAATGAGATAGAGCCAACAGCACCCGGTGTTCCCAGGCGGTCACCCATCCAAGTACTAACCGGGCCCGATGTTGCTTAACTTCGGTGATCGGACGAGAACCGGTGTATTCAACATGGTATGGCCGTTGGCGTCCTTATACTGTAGCCGCACCCCAGAAGAAGCATTCGCCTCTTCTCGCAACACACGCAATCGCTGCTTTCCGTGGCACATTTGACGCAAAGCTCGTCTTTCCACCTCGAAGGTGGCGCGGAGTGCGCGCTCGCCTCGGCGTCTCAGAGGCGACTGCCGAACGTAGGTGAGACACGCACAACACAGCTGCTCGGTGCACCGCCTGTCATTCGTTTGGTGCGTGTGGCCTCCGACACTCGCTGGCGACGCGCCTTGTTCCTGTTATCCGGCGCGGGGCTTGCGCGCGCGGTCGGGCGGCGGGCGGACTGCGCGGGGTGTGGCAGTGTCCTGCTGGACCGACGGAGGCTTTCTCACCTGGCTGACACACGCCGCGCTTCCAGATATTTGCGTAATTTGCGCGGTGCATTGGCGCCTGTCCCCCCTTCCGTCCCGACTTGTCCCGACTTTGCTCGACTGCCGCTCGCTGCCGCTCGGGTCGCGGTCCATATGACAGCACAAGCGCGAGAAACGTCTGCGGGAGGAGGCGAGACGACAAAAGAATAAATTTATGATTAGAAATCGAACTTGGAGCTGTACGCCGCTGCAGAACGATAGGCAGGCGCTACCGTATTTCGGAGCATACCGCCCGATTCGTACTGTTTTGTCGTTTTCAAAGACTTCCTGGCAAACTTGGTTGGCACATTCTCCTTCAAACTGAGTTAATTACTGCAGTTTCGTACCTTACGGCCGTTTAAAATGCTTGAGGAAGTCTCTTTGTCACAACAGAAAGGTGATATGGAAAAAGGCTGGCTGCCAGGAGTAGCGACTGAAAAGCGAAAAATGAAGACAGCCAGAGTTCCCAGGCGCTCACCCTTCCGAGTACTACTAACGTTGTTGCTTCACTTCGGTGATCGGACGAGAACGGAAGATTTTATTTCTTTTTTTTTTTTTTGTTTATTTACATTGTGGAATTTAGCACTGCTACAAAACAGTAGGCCCTGACTTATTTCAGAACTCATCTGTCGATTCGTAGTGTGTTGTTATTTTCAAGGAGTTCTAGCACACATCCTTCGCGCATTCTTGCTCAAACTGAGTTCATTACTGTAATTTCGTATCTTGCGTTTGATACAGTAGTTCAAAATGCTTGTGGAAGCATCTTTGTCAACACCTGAAAGTTAGTATGAAAAGAGGGCTGGCAGGTGCAGCGACGTAAAAATGAAAAAATGAGATAGAGCCAACAGCACCCGGTGTTCCCAGGCGGTCACCCATCCAAGTACTAACCGGGCCCGATGTTGCTTAACTTCGGTGATCGGACGAGAACCGGTGTATTCAACATGGTATGGCCGTTGGCGTCCTTATACTGTAGCCGCACCCCAGAAGAAGCATTCGCCTCTTCTCGCAACACACGCAATCGCTGCTTTCCGTGGCACATTTGACGCAAAGCTCGTCTTTCCACCTCGAAGGTGGCGCGGAGTGCGCGCTCGCCTCGGCGTCTCAGAGGCGACTGCCGAACGTAGGTGAGACACGCACAACACAGCTGCTCGGTGCACCGCCTGTCATTCGTTTGGTGCGTGTGGCCTCCGACACTCGCTGGCGACGCGCCTTGTTCCTGTTATCCGGCGCGGGGCTTGCGCGCGCGGTCGGGCGGCGGGCGGACTGCGCGGGGTGTGGCAGTGTCCTGCTGGACCGACGGAGGCTTTCTCACCTGGCTGACACACGCCGCGCTTCCAGATATTTGCGTAATTTGCGCGGTGCATTGGCGCCTGTCCCCCCTTCCGTCCCGACTTGTCCCGACTTTGCTCGACTGCCGCTCGCTGCCGCTCGGGTCGCGGTCCATATGACAGCACAAGCGCGAGAAACGTCTGCGGGAGGAGGCGAGACGACAAAAGAATAAATTTATGATTAGAAATCGAACTTGGAGCTGTACGCCGCTGCAGAACGATAGGCAGGCGCTACCGTATTTCGGAGCATACCGCCCGATTCGTACTGTTTTGTCGTTTTCAAAGACTTCCTGGCAAACTTGGTTGGCACATTCTCCTTCAAACTGAGTTAATTACTGCAGTTTCGTACCTTACGGCCGTTTAAAATGCTTGAGGAAGTCTCTTTGTCACAACAGAAAGGTGATATGGAAAAAGGCTGGCTGCCAGGAGTAGCGACTGAAAAGCGAAAAATGAAGACAGCCAGAGTTCCCAGGCGCTCACCCTTCCGAGTACTACTAACGTTGTTGCTTCACTTCGGTGATCGGACGAGAACGGAAGATTTTATTTCTTTTTTTTTTTTTTGTTTATTTACATTGTGGAATTTAGCACTGCTACAAAACAGTAGGCCCTGACTTATTTCAGAACTCATCTGTCGATTCGTAGTGTGTTGTTATTTTCAAGGAGTTCTAGCACACATCCTTCGCGCATTCTTGCTCAAACTGAGTTCATTACTGTAATTTCGTATCTTGCGTTTGATACAGTAGTTCAAAATGCTTGTGGAAGCATCTTTGTCAACACCTGAAAGTTAGTATGAAAAGAGGGCTGGCAGGTGCAGCGACGTAAAAATGAAAAAATGAGATAGAGCCAACAGCACCCGGTGTTCCCAGGCGGTCACCCATCCAAGTACTAACCGGGCCCGATGTTGCTTAACTTCGGTGATCGGACGAGAACCGGTGTATTCAACATGGTATGGCCGTTGGCGTCCTTATACTGTAGCCGCACCCCAGAAGAAGCATTCGCCTCTTCTCGCAACACACGCAATCGCTGCTTTCCGTGGCACATTTGACGCAAAGCTCGTCTTTCCACCTCGAAGGTGGCGCGGAGTGCGCGCTCGCCTCGGCGTCTCAGAGGCGACTGCCGAACGTAGGTGAGACACGCACAACACAGCTGCTCGGTGCACCGCCTGTCATTCGTTTGGTGCGTGTGGCCTCCGACACTCGCTGGCGACGCGCCTTGTTCCTGTTATCCGGCGCGGGGCTTGCGCGCGCGGTCGGGCGGCGGGCGGACTGCGCGGGGTGTGGCAGTGTCCTGCTGGACCGACGGAGGCTTTCTCACCTGGCTGACACACGCCGCGCTTCCAGATATTTGCGTAATTTGCGCGGTGCATTGGCGCCTGTCCCCCCTTCCGTCCCGACTTGTCCCGACTTTGCTCGACTGCCGCTCGCTGCCGCTCGGGTCGCGGTCCATATGACAGCACAAGCGCGAGAAACGTCTGCGGGAGGAGGCGAGACGACAAAAGAATAAATTTATGATTAGAAATCGAACTTGGAGCTGTACGCCGCTGCAGAACGATAGGCAGGCGCTACCGTATTTCGGAGCATACCGCCCGATTCGTACTGTTTTGTCGTTTTCAAAGACTTCCTGGCAAACTTGGTTGGCACATTCTCCTTCAAACTGAGTTAATTACTGCAGTTTCGTACCTTACGGCCGTTTAAAATGCTTGAGGAAGTCTCTTTGTCACAACAGAAAGGTGATATGGAAAAAGGCTGGCTGCCAGGAGTAGCGACTGAAAAGCGAAAAATGAAGACAGCCAGAGTTCCCAGGCGCTCACCCTTCCGAGTACTACTAACGTTGTTGCTTCACTTCGGTGATCGGACGAGAACGGAAGATTTTATTTCTTTTTTTTTTTTTTGTTTATTTACATTGTGGAATTTAGCACTGCTACAAAACAGTAGGCCCTGACTTATTTCAGAACTCATCTGTCGATTCGTAGTGTGTTGTTATTTTCAAGGAGTTCTAGCACACATCCTTCGCGCATTCTTGCTCAAACTGAGTTCATTACTGTAATTTCGTATCTTGCGTTTGATACAGTAGTTCAAAATGCTTGTGGAAGCATCTTTGTCAACACCTGAAAGTTAGTATGAAAAGAGGGCTGGCAGGTGCAGCGACGTAAAAATGAAAAAATGAGATAGAGCCAACAGCACCCGGTGTTCCCAGGCGGTCACCCATCCAAGTACTAACCGGGCCCGATGTTGCTTAACTTCGGTGATCGGACGAGAACCGGTGTATTCAACATGGTATGGCCGTTGGCGTCCTTATACTGTAGCCGCACCCCAGAAGAAGCATTCGCCTCTTCTCGCAACACACGCAATCGCTGCTTTCCGTGGCACATTTGACGCAAAGCTCGTCTTTCCACCTCGAAGGTGGCGCGGAGTGCGCGCTCGCCTCGGCGTCTCAGAGGCGACTGCCGAACGTAGGTGAGACACGCACAACACAGCTGCTCGGTGCACCGCCTGTCATTCGTTTGGTGCGTGTGGCCTCCGACACTCGCTGGCGACGCGCCTTGTTCCTGTTATCCGGCGCGGGGCTTGCGCGCGCGGTCGGGCGGCGGGCGGACTGCGCGGGGTGTGGCAGTGTCCTGCTGGACCGACGGAGGCTTTCTCACCTGGCTGACACACGCCGCGCTTCCAGATATTTGCGTAATTTGCGCGGTGCATTGGCGCCTGTCCCCCCTTCCGTCCCGACTTGTCCCGACTTTGCTCGACTGCCGCTCGCTGCCGCTCGGGTCGCGGTCCATATGACAGCACAAGCGCGAGAAACGTCTGCGGGAGGAGGCGAGACGACAAAAGAATAAATTTATGATTAGAAATCGAACTTGGAGCTGTACGCCGCTGCAGAACGATAGGCAGGCGCTACCGTATTTCGGAGCATACCGCCCGATTCGTACTGTTTTGTCGTTTTCAAAGACTTCCTGGCAAACTTGGTTGGCACATTCTCCTTCAAACTGAGTTAATTACTGCAGTTTCGTACCTTACGGCCGTTTAAAATGCTTGAGGAAGTCTCTTTGTCACAACAGAAAGGTGATATGGAAAAAGGCTGGCTGCCAGGAGTAGCGACTGAAAAGCGAAAAATGAAGACAGCCAGAGTTCCCAGGCGCTCACCCTTCCGAGTACTACTAACGTTGTTGCTTCACTTCGGTGATCGGACGAGAACGGAAGATTTTATTTCTTTTTTTTTTTTTTGTTTATTTACATTGTGGAATTTAGCACTGCTACAAAACAGTAGGCCCTGACTTATTTCAGAACTCATCTGTCGATTCGTAGTGTGTTGTTATTTTCAAGGAGTTCTAGCACACATCCTTCGCGCATTCTTGCTCAAACTGAGTTCATTACTGTAATTTCGTATCTTGCGTTTGATACAGTAGTTCAAAATGCTTGTGGAAGCATCTTTGTCAACACCTGAAAGTTAGTATGAAAAGAGGGCTGGCAGGTGCAGCGACGTAAAAATGAAAAAATGAGATAGAGCCAACAGCACCCGGTGTTCCCAGGCGGTCACCCATCCAAGTACTAACCGGGCCCGATGTTGCTTAACTTCGGTGATCGGACGAGAACCGGTGTATTCAACATGGTATGGCCGTTGGCGTCCTTATACTGTAGCCGCACCCCAGAAGAAGCATTCGCCTCTTCTCGCAACACACGCAATCGCTGCTTTCCGTGGCACATTTGACGCAAAGCTCGTCTTTCCACCTCGAAGGTGGCGCGGAGTGCGCGCTCGCCTCGGCGTCTCAGAGGCGACTGCCGAACGTAGGTGAGACACGCACAACACAGCTGCTCGGTGCACCGCCTGTCATTCGTTTGGTGCGTGTGGCCTCCGACACTCGCTGGCGACGCGCCTTGTTCCTGTTATCCGGCGCGGGGCTTGCGCGCGCGGTCGGGCGGCGGGCGGACTGCGCGGGGTGTGGCAGTGTCCTGCTGGACCGACGGAGGCTTTCTCACCTGGCTGACACACGCCGCGCTTCCAGATATTTGCGTAATTTGCGCGGTGCATTGGCGCCTGTCCCCCCTTCCGTCCCGACTTGTCCCGACTTGTCCCGACTGCCGCTCGCTGCCGCTCGGGTCGCGGTCCATATGACAGCACAAGCGCGAGAAACGTCTGCGGGAGGAGGCGAGACGACAAAAGAATAAATTTATGATTAGAAATCGAACTTGGAGCTGTACGCCGCTGCAGAACGATAGGCAGGCGCTACCGTATTTCGGAGCATACCGCCCGATTCGTACTGTTTTGTCGTTTTCAAAGACTTCCTGGCAAACTTGGTTGGCACATTCTCCTTCAAACTGAGTTAATTACTGCAGTTTCGTACCTTACGGCCGTTTAAAATGCTTGAGGAAGTCTCTTTGTCACAACAGAAAGGTGATATGGAAAAAGGCTGGCTGCCAGGAGTAGCGACTGAAAAGCGAAAAATGAAGACAGCCAGAGTTCCCAGGCGCTCACCCTTCCGAGTACTACTAACGTTGTTGCTTCACTTCGGTGATCGGACGAGAACGGAAGATTTTATTTCTTTTTTTTTTTTTTGTTTATTTACATTGTGGAATTTAGCACTGCTACAAAACAGTAGGCCCTGACTTATTTCAGAACTCATCTGTCGATTCGTAGTGTGTTGTTATTTTCAAGGAGTTCTAGCACACATCCTTCGCGCATTCTTGCTCAAACTGAGTTCATTACTGTAATTTCGTATCTTGCGTTTGATACAGTAGTTCAAAATGCTTGTGGAAGCATCTTTGTCAACACCTGAAAGTTAGTATGAAAAGAGGGCTGGCAGGTGCAGCGACGTAAAAATGAAAAAATGAGATAGAGCCAACAGCACCCGGTGTTCCCAGGCGGTCACCCATCCAAGTACTAACCGGGCCCGATGTTGCTTAACTTCGGTGATCGGACGAGAACCGGTGTATTCAACATGGTATGGCCGTTGGCGTCCTTATACTGTAGCCGCACCCCAGAAGAAGCATTCGCCTCTTCTCGCAACACACGCAATCGCTGCTTTCCGTGGCACATTTGACGCAAAGCTCGTCTTTCCACCTCGAAGGTGGCGCGGAGTGCGCGCTCGCCTCGGCGTCTCAGAGGCGACTGCCGAACGTAGGTGAGACACGCACAACACAGCTGCTCGGTGCACCGCCTGTCATTCGTTTGGTGCGTGTGGCCTCCGACACTCGCTGGCGACGCGCCTTGTTCCTGTTATCCGGCGCGGGGCTTGCGCGCGCGGTCGGGCGGCGGGCGGACTGCGCGGGGTGTGGCAGTGTCCTGCTGGACCGACGGAGGCTTTCTCACCTGGCTGACACACGCCGCGCTTCCAGATATTTGCGTAATTTGCGCGGTGCATTGGCGCCTGTCCCCCCTTCCGTCCCGACTTGTCCCGACTTGTCCCGACTGCCGCTCGCTGCCGCTCGGGTCGCGGTCCATATGACAGCACAAGCGCGAGAAACGTCTGCGGGAGGAGGCGAGACGACAAAAGAATAAATTTATGATTAGAAATCGAACTTGGAGCTGTACGCCGCTGCAGAACGATAGGCAGGCGCTACCGTATTTCGGAGCATACCGCCCGATTCGTACTGTTTTGTCGTTTTCAAAGACTTCCTGGCAAACTTGGTTGGCACATTCTCCTTCAAACTGAGTTAATTACTGCAGTTTCGTACCTTACGGCCGTTTAAAATGCTTGAGGAAGTCTCTTTGTCACAACAGAAAGGTGATATGGAAAAAGGCTGGCTGCCAGGAGTAGCGACTGAAAAGCGAAAAATGAAGACAGCCAGAGTTCCCAGGCGCTCACCCTTCCGAGTACTACTAACGTTGTTGCTTCACTTCGGTGATCGGACGAGAACGGAAGATTTTATTTCTTTTTTTTTTTTTTTGTTTATTTACATTGTGGAATTTAGCACTGCTACAAAACAGTAGGCCCTGACTTATTTCAGAACTCATCTGTCGATTCGTAGTGTGTTGTTATTTTCAAGGAGTTCTAGCACACATCCTTCGCGCATTCTTGCTCAAACTGAGTTCATTACTGTAATTTCGTATCTTGCGTTTGATACAGTAGTTCAAAATGCTTGTGGAAGCATCTTTGTCAACACCTGAAAGTTAGTATGAAAAGAGGGCTGGCAGGTGCAGCGACGTAAAAATGAAAAAATGAGATAGAGCCAACAGCACCCGGTGTTCCCAGGCGGTCACCCATCCAAGTACTAACCGGGCCCGATGTTGCTTAACTTCGGTGATCGGACGAGAACCGGTGTATTCAACATGGTATGGCCGTTGGCGTCCTTATACTGTAGCCGCACCCCAGAAGAAGCATTCGCCTCTTCTCGCAACACACGCAATCGCTGCTTTCCGTGGCACATTTGACGCAAAGCTCGTCTTTCCACCTCGAAGGTGGCGCGGAGTGCGCGCTCGCCTCGGCGTCTCAGAGGCGACTGCCGAACGTAGGTGAGACACGCACAACACAGCTGCTCGGTGCACCGCCTGTCATTCGTTTGGTGCGTGTGGCCTCCGACACTCGCTGGCGACGCGCCTTGTTCCTGTTATCCGGCGCGGGGCTTGCGCGCGCGGTCGGGCGGCGGGCGGACTGCGCGGGGTGTGGCAGTGTCCTGCTGGACCGACGGAGGCTTTCTCACCTGGCTGACACACGCCGCGCTTCCAGATATTTGCGTAATTTGCGCGGTGCATTGGCGCCTGTCCCCCCTTCCGTCCCGACTTGTCCCGACTTGTCCCGACTGCCGCTCGCTGCCGCTCGGGTCGCGGTCCATATGACAGCACAAGCGCGAGAAACGTCTGCGGGAGGAGGCGAGACGACAAAAGAATAAATTTATGATTAGAAATCGAACTTGGAGCTGTACGCCGCTGCAGAACGATAGGCAGGCGCTACCGTATTTCGGAGCATACCGCCCGATTCGTACTGTTTTGTCGTTTTCAAAGACTTCCTGGCAAACTTGGTTGGCACATTCTCCTTCAAACTGAGTTAATTACTGCAGTTTCGTACCTTACGGCCGTTTAAAATGCTTGAGGAAGTCTCTTTGTCACAACAGAAAGGTGATATGGAAAAAGGCTGGCTGCCAGGAGTAGCGACTGAAAAGCGAAAAATGAAGACAGCCAGAGTTCCCAGGCGCTCACCCTTCCGAGTACTACTAACGTTGTTGCTTCACTTCGGTGATCGGACGAGAACGGAAGATTTTATTTCTTTTTTTTTTTTTTTGTTTATTTACATTGTGGAATTTAGCACTGCTACAAAACAGTAGGCCCTGACTTATTTCAGAACTCATCTGTCGATTCGTAGTGTGTTGTTATTTTCAAGGAGTTCTAGCACACATCCTTCGCGCATTCTTGCTCAAACTGAGTTCATTACTGTAATTTCGTATCTTGCGTTTGATACAGTAGTTCAAAATGCTTGTGGAAGCATCTTTGTCAACACCTGAAAGTTAGTATGAAAAGAGGGCTGGCAGGTGCAGCGACGTAAAAATGAAAAAATGAGATAGAGCCAACAGCACCCGGTGTTCCCAGGCGGTCACCCATCCAAGTACTAACCGGGCCCGATGTTGCTTAACTTCGGTGATCGGACGAGAACCGGTGTATTCAACATGGTATGGCCGTTGGCGTCCTTATACTGTAGCCGCACCCCAGAAGAAGCATTCGCCTCTTCTCGCAACACACGCAATCGCTGCTTTCCGTGGCACATTTGACGCAAAGCTCGTCTTTCCACCTCGAAGGTGGCGCGGAGTGCGCGCTCGCCTCGGCGTCTCAGAGGCGACTGCCGAACGTAGGTGAGACACGCACAACACAGCTGCTCGGTGCACCGCCTGTCATTCGTTTGGTGCGTGTGGCCTCCGACACTCGCTGGCGACGCGCCTTGTTCCTGTTATCCGGCGCGGGGCTTGCGCGCGCGGTCGGGCGGCGGGCGGACTGCGCGGGGTGTGGCAGTGTCCTGCTGGACCGACGGAGGCTTTCTCACCTGGCTGACACACGCCGCGCTTCCAGATATTTGCGTAATTTGCGCGGTGCATTGGCGCCTGTCCCCCCTTCCGTCCCGACTTGTCCCGACTTTGCTCGACTGCCGCTCGCTGCCGCTCGGGTCGCGGTCCATATGACAGCACAAGCGCGAGAAACGTCTGCGGGAGGAGGCGAGACGACAAAAGAATAAATTTATGATTAGAAATCGAACTTGGAGCTGTACGCCGCTGCAGAACGATAGGCAGGCGCTACCGTATTTCGGAGCATACCGCCCGATTCGTACTGTTTTGTCGTTTTCAAAGACTTCCTGGCAAACTTGGTTGGCACATTCTCCTTCAAACTGAGTTAATTACTGCAGTTTCGTACCTTACGGCCGTTTAAAATGCTTGAGGAAGTCTCTTTGTCACAACAGAAAGGTGATATGGAAAAAGGCTGGCTGCCAGGAGTAGCGACTGAAAAGCGAAAAATGAAGACAGCCAGAGTTCCCAGGCGCTCACCCTTCCGAGTACTACTAACGTTGTTGCTTCACTTCGGTGATCGGACGAGAACGGAAGATTTTATTTCTTTTTTTTTTTTTTGTTTATTTACATTGTGGAATTTAGCACTGCTACAAAACAGTAGGCCCTGACTTATTTCAGAACTCATCTGTCGATTCGTAGTGTGTTGTTATTTTCAAGGAGTTCTAGCACACATCCTTCGCGCATTCTTGCTCAAACTGAGTTCATTACTGTAATTTCGTATCTTGCGTTTGATACAGTAGTTCAAAATGCTTGTGGAAGCATCTTTGTCAACACCTGAAAGTTAGTATGAAAAGAGGGCTGGCAGGTGCAGCGACGTAAAAATGAAAAAATGAGATAGAGCCAACAGCACCCGGTGTTCCCAGGCGGTCACCCATCCAAGTACTAACCGGGCCCGATGTTGCTTAACTTCGGTGATCGGACGAGAACCGGTGTATTCAACATGGTATGGCCGTTGGCGTCCTTATACTGTAGCCGCACCCCAGAAGAAGCATTCGCCTCTTCTCGCAACACACGCAATCGCTGCTTTCCGTGGCACATTTGACGCAAAGCTCGTCTTTCCACCTCGAAGGTGGCGCGGAGTGCGCGCTCGCCTCGGCGTCTCAGAGGCGACTGCCGAACGTAGGTGAGACACGCACAACACAGCTGCTCGGTGCACCGCCTGTCATTCGTTTGGTGCGTGTGGCCTCCGACACTCGCTGGCGACGCGCCTTGTTCCTGTTATCCGGCGCGGGGCTTGCGCGCGCGGTCGGGCGGCGGGCGGACTGCGCGGGGTGTGGCAGTGTCCTGCTGGACCGACGGAGGCTTTCTCACCTGGCTGACACACGCCGCGCTTCCAGATATTTGCGTAATTTGCGCGGTGCATTGGCGCCTGTCCCCCCTTCCGTCCCGACTTGTCCCGACTTTGCTCGACTGCCGCTCGCTGCCGCTCGGGTCGCGGTCCATATGACAGCACAAGCGCGAGAAACGTCTGCGGGAGGAGGCGAGACGACAAAAGAATAAATTTATGATTAGAAATCGAACTTGGAGCTGTACGCCGCTGCAGAACGATAGGCAGGCGCTACCGTATTTCGGAGCATACCGCCCGATTCGTACTGTTTTGTCGTTTTCAAAGACTTCCTGGCAAACTTGGTTGGCACATTCTCCTTCAAACTGAGTTAATTACTGCAGTTTCGTACCTTACGGCCGTTTAAAATGCTTGAGGAAGTCTCTTTGTCACAACAGAAAGGTGATATGGAAAAAGGCTGGCTGCCAGGAGTAGCGACTGAAAAGCGAAAAATGAAGACAGCCAGAGTTCCCAGGCGCTCACCCTTCCGAGTACTACTAACGTTGTTGCTTCACTTCGGTGATCGGACGAGAACGGAAGATTTTATTTCTTTTTTTTTTTTTTTGTTTATTTACATTGTGGAATTTAGCACTGCTACAAAACAGTAGGCCCTGACTTATTTCAGAACTCATCTGTCGATTCGTAGTGTGTTGTTATTTTCAAGGAGTTCTAGCACACATCCTTCGCGCATTCTTGCTCAAACTGAGTTCATTACTGTAATTTCGTATCTTGCGTTTGATACAGTAGTTCAAAATGCTTGTGGAAGCATCTTTGTCAACACCTGAAAGTTAGTATGAAAAGAGGGCTGGCAGGTGCAGCGACGTAAAAATGAAAAAATGAGATAGAGCCAACAGCACCTTTTTTTTTTTTTTTTTTTTTGTAACGTATATAAACTTTTATTTACAAATTGTAACAATTACAAGTCTTTACATTAAATGGTGTACTTGATTATTGAACGGTGATATTCACTGTCTAGGTTTCTGTTCTGATTGTTCTTTTGATAGTTCTTGGTCGAGTTACAACACGTTTATTCACTGAGTGTCCTTCATGTAGATTTTCCTGTTTGATTTTTTTTTTTTATGTCTTTTAATTTCAAAGCTTGCGTTATTTCTATATATATATATTTTTTTTTTTTGAATTTACATGAAAAAAAGGGAAAATTAAAAATTTGCTTCTATGCTATTTGAAATGCACCTATTTTGGCATGTTTGCTATATGTACCCAGAGGCGAAAAGGGGATTATAAACCAGAAACATCTATGTGATTAAATTTGTGAATGCCAGGGATTATTAGTCGCAGAGAGGCATGCTACGATTGGCACATGATGGGCCGAGATTTACAACAAAACAAAAAGCAAAAAGGAACAACAAACAGACAAATAAACAAAAAACAATGAAACAACAAAAAAAAAAACAAGTCAATAAGCAAATGAACTGAAGACATAAGAGAAAGGAAAAGCGTACCTTGAGTGGAGAGAGAGAGAGCGAGAGAGAGAGAGAGAGAGAGAGTGAGTGAGAGAACACATTAATTACATGCAATACACTGTATGACATTTTGTTGTTTTCTTGGGGCACTTTGTAACCTTTTCACTAAATTTATCTCTGACCATTTCCTTGCCTGCTTTTATGTGGCAATTGGACACTGTATCACTACAATTGGCACACGTCACTCACTTTTGCACTGCTTCACATATAAACTTTCACTATGTGCACATTTCGTAAAAACGCTTTCCGCGCTGCACCACTCTTGCCGTCGGGGCTTTGGAGGGATCGGTGGGCGACGTCCTCAGCGACTGGGGTGTGGGTGTTGTGGGAGGGCGTCGGTCACGTCGTGTTGAAGGCGTCTCGGAAGGCGGCGTCCAGCGGGACCTGCAGGAAGTTCTGGAAGGTCTCGCGGTACTTGGAGTGTTGTTTGGCCCTCCTGTGTTCCTCCCACAGGTCCGTGAGGAACTGCGCCTTGTCGGTCTGCCGTTTCGTGACGATGGCGTGTGCCGTCATGGCGATGATCCACATTGTGGCCAGGCGTTTTGCTTTGGGGAAAGGCTTCGCGTCCGGGACAGTGACAGCTGAGACATGTATCGCCCTCTCGTCGGTTCTGTTGATGTGGGCGATCATTTTTCTCGCTGCCGCCCATATTTCCCCGCTCTCTCTGCAGCCAAAACGATGTTCGATGGTGTCGGTCTGGTTGCAGAGCTCGCAGTTTGGGGATTCCCGCATTTTTATGCGTGCCAGTTTTTCGTTTGTCGGCACTGTTTTGTGGATGATTTTATACCACGTGTCCCTGGCGTGCTCAGGAAGTGTCCGTTCCGAGACATTCTTCCAGACCTGTGGCCAGTCATGGTCTGGAAAACTCGTCTCTATTTTGGACTTTCTTGCCTTCCCCCTCAGAGCGCTGTAGATGTTCCTCGCCGTTCTTTGCTGTGGGTTGGCAACGACCGCGGTGCTGTAACTCTTGTCGATTGCCATCTGTTTTATGTGCCGCAACTTGAATGGTATGTGCGTGGTGTCTACAGGAGCCTCTTCAGATTCAGGTTTATATTGGTTTATCAGGCTGGACGTTATACTGTTGTTGTTCTGGTTTGCCATTTTCATCGCACGGTGTAGAAGCAGTGCCGCGCATTTCGTCTTAACGTCAGTCAGACCGAGTCCGCCTTCGTCCCTTGACAGGAAACACGTCGCCTGGGAGACCTTGAAGATTTCCCGCCTCCACAGCAAGTAGTACGCCGCACTTCCTATCGCTCGCGCAATTTCCGTCGGAGCACATAGTATTTGCGCCATGTACCACGCTTTCGACAGGATTGTTTCGTTTACTAACTGCACTCTTTGGCTCAGCGTCAGGTTCCGGTTCGCGTGTATCCTCACGAGCCCTCTCGTTGTGTTCAAGACGCTGCGCCAGTTTTGTGCTGCCATTTTCAGAGGGCACTGCTGTAGTTCCACTCCGAGTGCCCTATGGTTGTTTGTCACTCGGTACCACTGTCTCGCTGGTCGCAGTCTGCCGTTGCCTATTGGTAGTAGCACTGTCTTCCTCGGATTCGTTTTGGCACCTGAAGCCTTTTCGAAGGATTCCATGATAGGCTGGATTATTCCTAGTTCTTCTTCGTTTTGGATGAATATGCCCATGTCGTCAGCATAGGCCGTGCATACGATGTTCGTTGCACCCATTGTGTATCCTCCGATTTCGGCTGTTAGTTTTCGTAGTAGTGGGTCGAGGGCTATTGTGAAAAGTGCCATCGATAATGGACATCCTTGCCTGACGGATCTTCCCAGTCTTATTGACTTGGAAGTCCATCCGTTTACTGTTATTTTTGAGGTGGCATTTGTAATGACGTTCTTGATTGTTCTTCCGAATTTTGGTCCGAATCCGAGGCGTGCGATAGTTTTCAGCAGGTACCGGTGACTGATCCTGTCGAAAGCCTTGTGGAAATCGACAGAGATTACGGCTGCGGGTCTCCTCGTTGTTGCTGCGTGGGCTATGATGTCCCTGTATGTGCAGACGGCGTCGAAGATGTTCCTGCCAAGCACTGCACAGGTTTGCCATGGGCTAATAGCTTTCTGTAGCGCGACCTTGATGTTTGCAGCCAGGCACTTTGCTGCTATTTTGTAGTCTGAATTTAGGAGGGTTATTGGCCGAAAGTCTTCAATTTTGATGGCTGCCTTCGTTTTGGGGATCAGAATCACCGTCCCTTGGAGGAATTTTGATGGCAATTCTGTCCCGTTGAGAACTTCGTTTACTATTTCTGTGATTATTCCGCCGACTGTGCCCCAGAGCGCAGCGTAGAATTCTGATGGGATTCCGTCTGCGCCTGGTGCTCTTCCGTTTCTGCTGTCTTTGATGGCGGCTTTCACCTCATCGTCTGTGACGTTTTCGTTGAGTAGTGCCCGGTCTGCGTTGGTAAGGATCCGACGGGTCTCTTGCAGGATCCTCGCCATTTCTCCGTCGTCATTTTCATCTCCTCGGAACAGGTCGTTGAAGTGGTCTTCGACGTGGCTCATGATGTCTTTCTTCGTCGTTAACCTGTTCCCGTCTTTGTCGACGAGTTGCCTTACTTGTTTGCTACTAGCCCTCTGTCTCTCCCTGTGCAGGTGGTGCAGCGTGGCAGGTTCATCTTCCATTTCGCCGTTTGTCTGGCTACGGGCGACGACTCCTCTCATTTTGTCTCTTTTCAGGCTCAGTATACGTGCTTTGAGTCTTCTTATCCGCGGCAGAAACAGTTCGTCGTCCGCGGGGGCGTCCATTGCGTCTCGTAGGCATCTGGTGTAGAAGTCTGCCGTGTTTCTTTTCCAGAAAGCCTTCTCAGCGCTGTGCCTTATGAGTTCCCGTCTTACTTGCGGTTTGGCGTGTTCTACCCACCACTCAGTAGTGGAATTGTACTCGCCTCGCCGCTCTCTGCATGCCTGGATCGTGTCGGCGATTTCCTGCTTCAGCTTCCCGTCCGTGAGGTGGCTTGTGTTTAGCTTCCACGTTCCTCTTCCTGCTGGAAGCTTGCTTCTCTGTAGACGGAGTTTGCACTGATAGGCACAGTGATCTGAGAAGATCACAGGGCAGACTTCTACTTGTGTCACAGAGGTGGCCATCTCTCTGTTTACGTATACTCTATCGATTCTGCTTCTGCCGCGGTTATACAGGTACGTGAACACTGTGTGGTTTTGGTGTAGTAGACGCCAGGTGTCTGCTAATTTTAGACGCCTAACTAGATCCTGCAGTTCGGCGCACAAGTTGGGTACCGGGATCTGGTCTTCGGGTGAAATTACACAGTTGAAGTCACCTGCCAGGACGACGTTGTTGCTGTGAACTAGTAGCTCGCAGATGTCCTCGTTGTAAAATTTGCTCCTGGCACGCTTGTTTTCCGTTCCCGACGGAGCGTAAATGTTTACAAAATCAGTGTCTTCCACCTTCACCGCTATTCCGCGTCCGTCGGGCATCATTTTCACGTCGTCGAATTCGAGGCCGTGCCTGATTAGTGTGGCAGTTCCGCAGCGAGTTTCTGCGTCGATGTTGCAGATGACTTCGTATCCCGGTACCTGTTCTATAGCCGTCGTGACCACCTCCTGTAGCATAGCCACGTCTGCGGCTTTGTGCTGCAGGAAGTCAATTAGTGCATCTAATTTTAGTGCGGCGGTCATTCTGTTCACGTTACACGTAATTACACTGTATACTGAGCCCGAGCCCTGTTGCATTTAAACACTTTGTGGAGGCGGGTCTGTGGAGTGCTGTAGCCGTTCCGGCCGCAGGACTACGTCCTCTGCTTTTGGGGTTGTAGCCTTTTTGGTTGCGGATGCCGTATCTGACTCCTCTGACTCAGATACGTCCATCTTTTCGTCTTTTTCGCGGCTGAGACTTCGCCGCTTGCTCCGTCGCTTTTTGGCTTTCCCCGCGGCCGGGGCGTCCACGTTGTTTTCTTTGGGCTCGCCTTCTGATTCCTTCAGAATGCGGGCCAGTTTCGTGACTTGCTTTTTGATTGCAAGCTCACGCATCTCGCTGTATGGCGTGGCGGCGTCGGCGCTGGGCCCGGCCTGGGCGGCAGGGCTGTCGGCAGGCGCAGCTGTCGGCTGGGCGGGTGCGCTGACCTCCGCGATCCTCGGCCGCCGGGCGACGGGCGAGGGGGTGGGGGCCATGGCTGCGTCAGTCTCCATTGTACTTTCGCCCTCGGAGTCGGAGCTCAGCTGGCGTTTCTCACCCGCGCTACCTGCTACGGCCGGGGCCGGTGCAGGGACGGGCGCAGGGGGTGGGGTAGCCGCTGGGCTCTCCGTGGCGGCGGCTGGCGGCGCTGCCGCTTCCGCTGGGGCCGTCTCGTGAACACGTGGAGCTTCGCGCGTTACCGCTCCAGCGTAGCTGGCAGTGGCGGTTTCTTGACGTGCCTCCGTGGCTTCTGTGCGCGGCAATTGCGCCGGACGTCTGCTCCTCGGACACGTTGCCCTCATGTGCTCCGTGGAGCTGCAGATGGAGCACGTCTGGGGCTGGCCGTTGTATTGCACGACCCCCCTATGCCCACCGATCGTTACAAACGAAGGCACGTGCTTTTTTAGCACCATCGTCACTGCTCTGACGCCCGAGTCCACTTTGTACCGGTGGCCAGCACCCCAGAACTCGCGGTTCACGGAGATTACTTCGCCATAAAGACGCAAGTAACGTCCCACTTCGTCGTCAGGCACTTCAAATGGTAGGTTGTACACCTTCAAATGACGCACACCATATCCGGCGAAGGAGATCTTCACGTCACTCACTGCGCCGTCCCTGTGCTTGAATTTTCGTATTCCACCGTGTGTGGACACGAGGGTTTCACACCGTATTAGTGTTGTCAACTTGATAAACAAGCTATACAACGTAAAATCGAGCATCAGCCCCTCCAGTTCCTCCTCCTCTATACGAAGTTCGTCAAACATCCATTCTTCGATTTCGTAGGCCGTCGGCCTCACGTACTCTCGATCGAATTGCAATTGCAACGTCGTGTTCGAGCGGTTATACGTCGTCATCGTCACTTACCGAATCGTTGTATCGTGCGTTGGAAAACGAACAGCTACGGCTGGCGCGGCGCGGGAGCCGGCAGGCGGCGGGCGCGGGCGCGGCGCGGTGGGATGTCGGGCGGGGACGGCTCGGCGGCCGGTGATCCTCGACTACCTGGGACGCACAATAGCGAGCGGCACACGTGTTGCCAGGCGGGCAGCCAGCCAAGTACTAACCGGGCCCGATGTTGCTTAACTTCGGTGATCGGACGAGAACCGGTGTATTCAACATGGTATGGCCGTTGGCGTCCTTATACTGTAGCCGCACCCCAGAAGAAGCATTCGCCTCTTCTCGCAACACACGCAATCGCTGCTTTCCGTGGCACATTTGACGCAAAGCTCGTCTTTCCACCTCGAAGGTGGCGCGGAGTGCGCGCTCGCCTCGGCGTCTCAGAGGCGACTGCCGAACGTAGGTGAGACACGCACAACACAGCTGCTCGGTGCACCGCCTGTCATTCGTTTGGTGCGTGTGGCCTCCGACACTCGCTGGCGACGCGCCTTGTTCCTGTTATCCGGCGCGGGGCTTGCGCGCGCGGTCGGGCGGCGGGCGGACTGCGCGGGGTGTGGCAGTGTCCTGCTGGACCGACGGAGGCTTTCTCACCTGGCTGACACACGCCGCGCTTCCAGATATTTGCGTAATTTGCGCGGTGCATTGGCGCCTGTCCCCCCTTCCGTCCCGACTTGTCCCGACTTTGCTCGACTGCCGCTCGCTGCCGCTCGGGTCGCGGTCCATATGACAGCACAAGCGCGAGAAACGTCTGCGGGAGGAGGCGAGACGACAAAAGAATAAATTTATGATTAGAAATCGAACTTGGAGCTGTACGCCGCTGCAGAACGATAGGCAGGCGCTACCGTATTTCGGAGCATACCGCCCGATTCGTACTGTTTTGTCGTTTTCAAAGACTTCCTGGCAAACTTGGTTGGCACATTCTCCTTCAAACTGAGTTAATTACTGCAGTTTCGTACCTTACGGCCGTTTAAAATGCTTGAGGAAGTCTCTTTGTCACAACAGAAAGGTGATATGGAAAAAGGCTGGCTGCCAGGAGTAGCGACTGAAAAGCGAAAAATGAAGACAGCCAGAGTTCCCAGGCGCTCACCCTTCCGAGTACTACTAACGTTGTTGCTTCACTTCGGTGATCGGACGAGAACGGAAGATTTTATTTCTTTTTTTTTTTTTTTGTTTATTTACATTGTGGAATTTAGCACTGCTACAAAACAGTAGGCCCTGACTTATTTCAGAACTCATCTGTCGATTCGTAGTGTGTTGTTATTTTCAAGGAGTTCTAGCACACATCCTTCGCGCATTCTTGCTCAAACTGAGTTCATTACTGTAATTTCGTATCTTGCGTTTGATACAGTAGTTCAAAATGCTTGTGGAAGCATCTTTGTCAACACCTGAAAGTTAGTATGAAAAGAGGGCTGGCAGGTGCAGCGACGTAAAAATGAAAAAATGAGATAGAGCCAACAGCACCCGGTGTTCCCAGGCGGTCACCCATCCAAGTACTAACCGGGCCCGATGTTGCTTAACTTCGGTGATCGGACGAGAACCGGTGTATTCAACATGGTATGGCCGTTGGCGTCCTTATACTGTAGCCGCACCCCAGAAGAAGCATTCGCCTCTTCTCGCAACACACGCAATCGCTGCTTTCCGTGGCACATTTGACGCAAAGCTCGTCTTTCCACCTCGAAGGTGGCGCGGAGTGCGCGCTCGCCTCGGCGTCTCAGAGGCGACTGCCGAACGTAGGTGAGACACGCACAACACAGCTGCTCGGTGCACCGCCTGTCATTCGTTTGGTGCGTGTGGCCTCCGACACTCGCTGGCGACGCGCCTTGTTCCTGTTATCCGGCGCGGGGCTTGCGCGCGCGGTCGGGCGGCGGGCGGACTGCGCGGGGTGTGGCAGTGTCCTGCTGGACCGACGGAGGCTTTCTCACCTGGCTGACACACGCCGCGCTTCCAGATATTTGCGTAATTTGCGCGGTGCATTGGCGCCTGTCCCCCCTTCCGTCCCGACTTGTCCCGACTTTGCTCGACTGCCGCTCGCTGCCGCTCGGGTCGCGGTCCATATGACAGCACAAGCGCGAGAAACGTCTGCGGGAGGAGGCGAGACGACAAAAGAATAAATTTATGATTAGAAATCGAACTTGGAGCTGTACGCCGCTGCAGAACGATAGGCAGGCGCTACCGTATTTCGGAGCATACCGCCCGATTCGTACTGTTTTGTCGTTTTCAAAGACTTCCTGGCAAACTTGGTTGGCACATTCTCCTTCAAACTGAGTTAATTACTGCAGTTTCGTACCTTACGGCCGTTTAAAATGCTTGAGGAAGTCTCTTTGTCACAACAGAAAGGTGATATGGAAAAAGGCTGGCTGCCAGGAGTAGCGACTGAAAAGCGAAAAATGAAGACAGCCAGAGTTCCCAGGCGCTCACCCTTCCGAGTACTACTAACGTTGTTGCTTCACTTCGGTGATCGGACGAGAACGGAAGATTTTATTTCTTTTTTTTTTTTTTGTTTATTTACATTGTGGAATTTAGCACTGCTACAAAACAGTAGGCCCTGACTTATTTCAGAACTCATCTGTCGATTCGTAGTGTGTTGTTATTTTCAAGGAGTTCTAGCACACATCCTTCGCGCATTCTTGCTCAAACTGAGTTCATTACTGTAATTTCGTATCTTGCGTTTGATACAGTAGTTCAAAATGCTTGTGGAAGCATCTTTGTCAACACCTGAAAGTTAGTATGAAAAGAGGGCTGGCAGGTGCAGCGACGTAAAAATGAAAAAATGAGATAGAGCCAACAGCACCCGGTGTTCCCAGGCGGTCACCCATCCAAGTACTAACCGGGCCCGATGTTGCTTAACTTCGGTGATCGGACGAGAACCGGTGTATTCAACATGGTATGGCCGTTGGCGTCCTTATACTGTAGCCGCACCCCAGAAGAAGCATTCGCCTCTTCTCGCAACACACGCAATCGCTGCTTTCCGTGGCACATTTGACGCAAAGCTCGTCTTTCCACCTCGAAGGTGGCGCGGAGTGCGCGCTCGCCTCGGCGTCTCAGAGGCGACTGCCGAACGTAGGTGAGACACGCACAACACAGCTGCTCGGTGCACCGCCTGTCATTCGTTTGGTGCGTGTGGCCTCCGACACTCGCTGGCGACGCGCCTTGTTCCTGTTATCCGGCGCGGGGCTTGCGCGCGCGGTCGGGCGGCGGGCGGACTGCGCGGGGTGTGGCAGTGTCCTGCTGGACCGACGGAGGCTTTCTCACCTGGCTGACACACGCCGCGCTTCCAGATATTTGCGTAATTTGCGCGGTGCATTGGCGCCTGTCCCCCCTTCCGTCCCGACTTGTCCCGACTTTGCTCGACTGCCGCTCGCTGCCGCTCGGGTCGCGGTCCATATGACAGCACAAGCGCGAGAAACGTCTGCGGGAGGAGGCGAGACGACAAAAGAATAAATTTATGATTAGAAATCGAACTTGGAGCTGTACGCCGCTGCAGAACGATAGGCAGGCGCTACCGTATTTCGGAGCATACCGCCCGATTCGTACTGTTTTGTCGTTTTCAAAGACTTCCTGGCAAACTTGGTTGGCACATTCTCCTTCAAACTGAGTTAATTACTGCAGTTTCGTACCTTACGGCCGTTTAAAATGCTTGAGGAAGTCTCTTTGTCACAACAGAAAGGTGATATGGAAAAAGGCTGGCTGCCAGGAGTAGCGACTGAAAAGCGAAAAATGAAGACAGCCAGAGTTCCCAGGCGCTCACCCTTCCGAGTACTACTAACGTTGTTGCTTCACTTCGGTGATCGGACGAGAACGGAAGATTTTATTTCTTTTTTTTTTTTTTGTTTATTTACATTGTGGAATTTAGCACTGCTACAAAACAGTAGGCCCTGACTTATTTCAGAACTCATCTGTCGATTCGTAGTGTGTTGTTATTTTCAAGGAGTTCTAGCACACATCCTTCGCGCATTCTTGCTCAAACTGAGTTCATTACTGTAATTTCGTATCTTGCGTTTGATACAGTAGTTCAAAATGCTTGTGGAAGCATCTTTGTCAACACCTGAAAGTTAGTATGAAAAGAGGGCTGGCAGGTGCAGCGACGTAAAAATGAAAAAATGAGATAGAGCCAACAGCACCCGGTGTTCCCAGGCGGTCACCCATCCAAGTACTAACCGGGCCCGATGTTGCTTAACTTCGGTGATCGGACGAGAACCGGTGTATTCAACATGGTATGGCCGTTGGCGTCCTTATACTGTAGCCGCACCCCAGAAGAAGCATTCGCCTCTTCTCGCAACACACGCAATCGCTGCTTTCCGTGGCACATTTGACGCAAAGCTCGTCTTTCCACCTCGAAGGTGGCGCGGAGTGCGCGCTCGCCTCGGCGTCTCAGAGGCGACTGCCGAACGTAGGTGAGACACGCACAACACAGCTGCTCGGTGCACCGCCTGTCATTCGTTTGGTGCGTGTGGCCTCCGACACTCGCTGGCGACGCGCCTTGTTCCTGTTATCCGGCGCGGGGCTTGCGCGCGCGGTCGGGCGGCGGGCGGACTGCGCGGGGTGTGGCAGTGTCCTGCTGGACCGACGGAGGCTTTCTCACCTGGCTGACACACGCCGCGCTTCCAGATATTTGCGTAATTTGCGCGGTGCATTGGCGCCTGTCCCCCCTTCCGTCCCGACTTGTCCCGACTTTGCTCGACTGCCGCTCGCTGCCGCTCGGGTCGCGGTCCATATGACAGCACAAGCGCGAGAAACGTCTGCGGGAGGAGGCGAGACGACAAAAGAATAAATTTATGATTAGAAATCGAACTTGGAGCTGTACGCCGCTGCAGAACGATAGGCAGGCGCTACCGTATTTCGGAGCATACCGCCCGATTCGTACTGTTTTGTCGTTTTCAAAGACTTCCTGGCAAACTTGGTTGGCACATTCTCCTTCAAACTGAGTTAATTACTGCAGTTTCGTACCTTACGGCCGTTTAAAATGCTTGAGGAAGTCTCTTTGTCACAACAGAAAGGTGATATGGAAAAAGGCTGGCTGCCAGGAGTAGCGACTGAAAAGCGAAAAATGAAGACAGCCAGAGTTCCCAGGCGCTCACCCTTCCGAGTACTACTAACGTTGTTGCTTCACTTCGGTGATCGGACGAGAACGGAAGATTTTATTTCTTTTTTTTTTTTTTGTTTATTTACATTGTGGAATTTAGCACTGCTACAAAACAGTAGGCCCTGACTTATTTCAGAACTCATCTGTCGATTCGTAGTGTGTTGTTATTTTCAAGGAGTTCTAGCACACATCCTTCGCGCATTCTTGCTCAAACTGAGTTCATTACTGTAATTTCGTATCTTGCGTTTGATACAGTAGTTCAAAATGCTTGTGGAAGCATCTTTGTCAACACCTGAAAGTTAGTATGAAAAGAGGGCTGGCAGGTGCAGCGACGTAAAAATGAAAAAATGAGATAGAGCCAACAGCACCCGGTGTTCCCAGGCGGTCACCCATCCAAGTACTAACCGGGCCCGATGTTGCTTAACTTCGGTGATCGGACGAGAACCGGTGTATTCAACATGGTATGGCCGTTGGCGTCCTTATACTGTAGCCGCACCCCAGAAGAAGCATTCGCCTCTTCTCGCAACACACGCAATCGCTGCTTTCCGTGGCACATTTGACGCAAAGCTCGTCTTTCCACCTCGAAGGTGGCGCGGAGTGCGCGCTCGCCTCGGCGTCTCAGAGGCGACTGCCGAACGTAGGTGAGACACGCACAACACAGCTGCTCGGTGCACCGCCTGTCATTCGTTTGGTGCGTGTGGCCTCCGACACTCGCTGGCGACGCGCCTTGTTCCTGTTATCCGGCGCGGGGCTTGCGCGCGCGGTCGGGCGGCGGGCGGACTGCGCGGGGTGTGGCAGTGTCCTGCTGGACCGACGGAGGCTTTCTCACCTGGCTGACACACGCCGCGCTTCCAGATATTTGCGTAATTTGCGCGGTGCATTGGCGCCTGTCCCCCCTTCCGTCCCGACTTGTCCCGACTTTGCTCGACTGCCGCTCGCTGCCGCTCGGGTCGCGGTCCATATGACAGCACAAGCGCGAGAAACGTCTGCGGGAGGAGGCGAGACGACAAAAGAATAAATTTATGATTAGAAATCGAACTTGGAGCTGTACGCCGCTGCAGAACGATAGGCAGGCGCTACCGTATTTCGGAGCATACCGCCCGATTCGTACTGTTTTGTCGTTTTCAAAGACTTCCTGGCAAACTTGGTTGGCACATTCTCCTTCAAACTGAGTTAATTACTGCAGTTTCGTACCTTACGGCCGTTTAAAATGCTTGAGGAAGTCTCTTTGTCACAACAGAAAGGTGATATGGAAAAAGGCTGGCTGCCAGGAGTAGCGACTGAAAAGCGAAAAATGAAGACAGCCAGAGTTCCCAGGCGCTCACCCTTCCGAGTACTACTAACGTTGTTGCTTCACTTCGGTGATCGGACGAGAACGGAAGATTTTATTTCTTTTTTTTTTTTTTGTTTATTTACATTGTGGAATTTAGCACTGCTACAAAACAGTAGGCCCTGACTTATTTCAGAACTCATCTGTCGATTCGTAGTGTGTTGTTATTTTCAAGGAGTTCTAGCACACATCCTTCGCGCATTCTTGCTCAAACTGAGTTCATTACTGTAATTTCGTATCTTGCGTTTGATACAGTAGTTCAAAATGCTTGTGGAAGCATCTTTGTCAACACCTGAAAGTTAGTATGAAAAGAGGGCTGGCAGGTGCAGCGACGTAAAAATGAAAAAATGAGATAGAGCCAACAGCACCCGGTGTTCCCAGGCGGTCACCCATCCAAGTACTAACCGGGCCCGATGTTGCTTAACTTCGGTGATCGGACGAGAACCGGTGTATTCAACATGGTATGGCCGTTGGCGTCCTTATACTGTAGCCGCACCCCAGAAGAAGCATTCGCCTCTTCTCGCAACACACGCAATCGCTGCTTTCCGTGGCACATTTGACGCAAAGCTCGTCTTTCCACCTCGAAGGTGGCGCGGAGTGCGCGCTCGCCTCGGCGTCTCAGAGGCGACTGCCGAACGTAGGTGAGACACGCACAACACAGCTGCTCGGTGCACCGCCTGTCATTCGTTTGGTGCGTGTGGCCTCCGACACTCGCTGGCGACGCGCCTTGTTCCTGTTATCCGGCGCGGGGCTTGCGCGCGCGGTCGGGCGGCGGGCGGACTGCGCGGGGTGTGGCAGTGTCCTGCTGGACCGACGGAGGCTTTCTCACCTGGCTGACACACGCCGCGCTTCCAGATATTTGCGTAATTTGCGCGGTGCATTGGCGCCTGTCCCCCCTTCCGTCCCGACTTGTCCCGACTTGTCCCGACTGCCGCTCGCTGCCGCTCGGGTCGCGGTCCATATGACAGCACAAGCGCGAGAAACGTCTGCGGGAGGAGGCGAGACGACAAAAGAATAAATTTATGATTAGAAATCGAACTTGGAGCTGTACGCCGCTGCAGAACGATAGGCAGGCGCTACCGTATTTCGGAGCATACCGCCCGATTCGTACTGTTTTGTCGTTTTCAAAGACTTCCTGGCAAACTTGGTTGGCACATTCTCCTTCAAACTGAGTTAATTACTGCAGTTTCGTACCTTACGGCCGTTTAAAATGCTTGAGGAAGTCTCTTTGTCACAACAGAAAGGTGATATGGAAAAAGGCTGGCTGCCAGGAGTAGCGACTGAAAAGCGAAAAATGAAGACAGCCAGAGTTCCCAGGCGCTCACCCTTCCGAGTACTACTAACGTTGTTGCTTCACTTCGGTGATCGGACGAGAACGGAAGATTTTATTTCTTTTTTTTTTTTTTTGTTTATTTACATTGTGGAATTTAGCACTGCTACAAAACAGTAGGCCCTGACTTATTTCAGAACTCATCTGTCGATTCGTAGTGTGTTGTTATTTTCAAGGAGTTCTAGCACACATCCTTCGCGCATTCTTGCTCAAACTGAGTTCATTACTGTAATTTCGTATCTTGCGTTTGATACAGTAGTTCAAAATGCTTGTGGAAGCATCTTTGTCAACACCTGAAAGTTAGTATGAAAAGAGGGCTGGCAGGTGCAGCGACGTAAAAATGAAAAAATGAGATAGAGCCAACAGCACCCGGTGTTCCCAGGCGGTCACCCATCCAAGTACTAACCGGGCCCGATGTTGCTTAACTTCGGTGATCGGACGAGAACCGGTGTATTCAACATGGTATGGCCGTTGGCGTCCTTATACTGTAGCCGCACCCCAGAAGAAGCATTCGCCTCTTCTCGCAACACACGCAATCGCTGCTTTCCGTGGCACATTTGACGCAAAGCTCGTCTTTCCACCTCGAAGGTGGCGCGGAGTGCGCGCTCGCCTCGGCGTCTCAGAGGCGACTGCCGAACGTAGGTGAGACACGCACAACACAGCTGCTCGGTGCACCGCCTGTCATTCGTTTGGTGCGTGTGGCCTCCGACACTCGCTGGCGACGCGCCTTGTTCCTGTTATCCGGCGCGGGGCTTGCGCGCGCGGTCGGGCGGCGGGCGGACTGCGCGGGGTGTGGCAGTGTCCTGCTGGACCGACGGAGGCTTTCTCACCTGGCTGACACACGCCGCGCTTCCAGATATTTGCGTAATTTGCGCGGTGCATTGGCGCCTGTCCCCCCTTCCGTCCCGACTTGTCCCGACTTTGCTCGACTGCCGCTCGCTGCCGCTCGGGTCGCGGTCCATATGACAGCACAAGCGCGAGAAACGTCTGCGGGAGGAGGCGAGACGACAAAAGAATAAATTTATGATTAGAAATCGAACTTGGAGCTGTACGCCGCTGCAGAACGATAGGCAGGCGCTACCGTATTTCGGAGCATACCGCCCGATTCGTACTGTTTTGTCGTTTTCAAAGACTTCCTGGCAAACTTGGTTGGCACATTCTCCTTCAAACTGAGTTAATTACTGCAGTTTCGTACCTTACGGCCGTTTAAAATGCTTGAGGAAGTCTCTTTGTCACAACAGAAAGGTGATATGGAAAAAGGCTGGCTGCCAGGAGTAGCGACTGAAAAGCGAAAAATGAAGACAGCCAGAGTTCCCAGGCGCTCACCCTTCCGAGTACTACTAACGTTGTTGCTTCACTTCGGTGATCGGACGAGAACGGAAGATTTTATTTCTTTTTTTTTTTTTTTGTTTATTTACATTGTGGAATTTAGCACTGCTACAAAACAGTAGGCCCTGACTTATTTCAGAACTCATCTGTCGATTCGTAGTGTGTTGTTATTTTCAAGGAGTTCTAGCACACATCCTTCGCGCATTCTTGCTCAAACTGAGTTCATTACTGTAATTTCGTATCTTGCGTTTGATACAGTAGTTCAAAATGCTTGTGGAAGCATCTTTGTCAACACCTGAAAGTTAGTATGAAAAGAGGGCTGGCAGGTGCAGCGACGTAAAAATGAAAAAATGAGATAGAGCCAACAGCACCCGGTGTTCCCAGGCGGTCACCCATCCAAGTACTAACCGGGCCCGATGTTGCTTAACTTCGGTGATCGGACGAGAACCGGTGTATTCAACATGGTATGGCCGTTGGCGTCCTTATACTGTAGCCGCACCCCAGAAGAAGCATTCGCCTCTTCTCGCAACACACGCAATCGCTGCTTTCCGTGGCACATTTGACGCAAAGCTCGTCTTTCCACCTCGAAGGTGGCGCGGAGTGCGCGCTCGCCTCGGCGTCTCAGAGGCGACTGCCGAACGTAGGTGAGACACGCACAACACAGCTGCTCGGTGCACCGCCTGTCATTCGTTTGGTGCGTGTGGCCTCCGACACTCGCTGGCGACGCGCCTTGTTCCTGTTATCCGGCGCGGGGCTTGCGCGCGCGGTCGGGCGGCGGGCGGACTGCGCGGGGTGTGGCAGTGTCCTGCTGGACCGACGGAGGCTTTCTCACCTGGCTGACACACGCCGCGCTTCCAGATATTTGCGTAATTTGCGCGGTGCATTGGCGCCTGTCCCCCCTTCCGTCCCGACTTGTCCCGACTTGTCCCGACTGCCGCTCGCTGCCGCTCGGGTCGCGGTCCATATGACAGCACAAGCGCGAGAAACGTCTGCGGGAGGAGGCGAGACGACAAAAGAATAAATTTATGATTAGAAATCGAACTTGGAGCTGTACGCCGCTGCAGAACGATAGGCAGGCGCTACCGTATTTCGGAGCATACCGCCCGATTCGTACTGTTTTGTCGTTTTCAAAGACTTCCTGGCAAACTTGGTTGGCACATTCTCCTTCAAACTGAGTTAATTACTGCAGTTTCGTACCTTACGGCCGTTTAAAATGCTTGAGGAAGTCTCTTTGTCACAACAGAAAGGTGATATGGAAAAAGGCTGGCTGCCAGGAGTAGCGACTGAAAAGCGAAAAATGAAGACAGCCAGAGTTCCCAGGCGCTCACCCTTCCGAGTACTACTAACGTTGTTGCTTCACTTCGGTGATCGGACGAGAACGGAAGATTTTATTTCTTTTTTTTTTTTTTGTTTATTTACATTGTGGAATTTAGCACTGCTACAAAACAGTAGGCCCTGACTTATTTCAGAACTCATCTGTCGATTCGTAGTGTGTTGTTATTTTCAAGGAGTTCTAGCACACATCCTTCGCGCATTCTTGCTCAAACTGAGTTCATTACTGTAATTTCGTATCTTGCGTTTGATACAGTAGTTCAAAATGCTTGTGGAAGCATCTTTGTCAACACCTGAAAGTTAGTATGAAAAGAGGGCTGGCAGGTGCAGCGACGTAAAAATGAAAAAATGAGATAGAGCCAACAGCACCCGGTGTTCCCAGGCGGTCACCCATCCAAGTACTAACCGGGCCCGATGTTGCTTAACTTCGGTGATCGGACGAGAACCGGTGTATTCAACATGGTATGGCCGTTGGCGTCCTTATACTGTAGCCGCACCCCAGAAGAAGCATTCGCCTCTTCTCGCAACACACGCAATCGCTGCTTTCCGTGGCACATTTGACGCAAAGCTCGTCTTTCCACCTCGAAGGTGGCGCGGAGTGCGCGCTCGCCTCGGCGTCTCAGAGGCGACTGCCGAACGTAGGTGAGACACGCACAACACAGCTGCTCGGTGCACCGCCTGTCATTCGTTTGGTGCGTGTGGCCTCCGACACTCGCTGGCGACGCGCCTTGTTCCTGTTATCCGGCGCGGGGCTTGCGCGCGCGGTCGGGCGGCGGGCGGACTGCGCGGGGTGTGGCAGTGTCCTGCTGGACCGACGGAGGCTTTCTCACCTGGCTGACACACGCCGCGCTTCCAGATATTTGCGTAATTTGCGCGGTGCATTGGCGCCTGTCCCCCCTTCCGTCCCGACTTGTCCCGACTTTGCTCGACTGCCGCTCGCTGCCGCTCGGGTCGCGGTCCATATGACAGCACAAGCGCGAGAAACGTCTGCGGGAGGAGGCGAGACGACAAAAGAATAAATTTATGATTAGAAATCGAACTTGGAGCTGTACGCCGCTGCAGAACGATAGGCAGGCGCTACCGTATTTCGGAGCATACCGCCCGATTCGTACTGTTTTGTCGTTTTCAAAGACTTCCTGGCAAACTTGGTTGGCACATTCTCCTTCAAACTGAGTTAATTACTGCAGTTTCGTACCTTACGGCCGTTTAAAATGCTTGAGGAAGTCTCTTTGTCACAACAGAAAGGTGATATGGAAAAAGGCTGGCTGCCAGGAGTAGCGACTGAAAAGCGAAAAATGAAGACAGCCAGAGTTCCCAGGCGCTCACCCTTCCGAGTACTACTAACGTTGTTGCTTCACTTCGGTGATCGGACGAGAACGGAAGATTTTATTTCTTTTTTTTTTTTTTGTTTATTTACATTGTGGAATTTAGCACTGCTACAAAACAGTAGGCCCTGACTTATTTCAGAACTCATCTGTCGATTCGTAGTGTGTTGTTATTTTCAAGGAGTTCTAGCACACATCCTTCGCGCATTCTTGCTCAAACTGAGTTCATTACTGTAATTTCGTATCTTGCGTTTGATACAGTAGTTCAAAATGCTTGTGGAAGCATCTTTGTCAACACCTGAAAGTTAGTATGAAAAGAGGGCTGGCAGGTGCAGCGACGTAAAAATGAAAAAATGAGATAGAGCCAACAGCACCCGGTGTTCCCAGGCGGTCACCCATCCAAGTACTAACCGGGCCCGATGTTGCTTAACTTCGGTGATCGGACGAGAACCGGTGTATTCAACATGGTATGGCCGTTGGCGTCCTTATACTGTAGCCGCACCCCAGAAGAAGCATTCGCCTCTTCTCGCAACACACGCAATCGCTGCTTTCCGTGGCACATTTGACGCAAAGCTCGTCTTTCCACCTCGAAGGTGGCGCGGAGTGCGCGCTCGCCTCGGCGTCTCAGAGGCGACTGCCGAACGTAGGTGAGACACGCACAACACAGCTGCTCGGTGCACCGCCTGTCATTCGTTTGGTGCGTGTGGCCTCCGACACTCGCTGGCGACGCGCCTTGTTCCTGTTATCCGGCGCGGGGCTTGCGCGCGCGGTCGGGCGGCGGGCGGACTGCGCGGGGTGTGGCAGTGTCCTGCTGGACCGACGGAGGCTTTCTCACCTGGCTGACACACGCCGCGCTTCCAGATATTTGCGTAATTTGCGCGGTGCATTGGCGCCTGTCCCCCCTTCCGTCCCGACTTGTCCCGACTTGTCCCGACTGCCGCTCGCTGCCGCTCGGGTCGCGGTCCATATGACAGCACAAGCGCGAGAAACGTCTGCGGGAGGAGGCGAGACGACAAAAGAATAAATTTATGATTAGAAATCGAACTTGGAGCTGTACGCCGCTGCAGAACGATAGGCAGGCGCTACCGTATTTCGGAGCATACCGCCCGATTCGTACTGTTTTGTCGTTTTCAAAGACTTCCTGGCAAACTTGGTTGGCACATTCTCCTTCAAACTGAGTTAATTACTGCAGTTTCGTACCTTACGGCCGTTTAAAATGCTTGAGGAAGTCTCTTTGTCACAACAGAAAGGTGATATGGAAAAAGGCTGGCTGCCAGGAGTAGCGACTGAAAAGCGAAAAATGAAGACAGCCAGAGTTCCCAGGCGCTCACCCTTCCGAGTACTACTAACGTTGTTGCTTCACTTCGGTGATCGGACGAGAACGGAAGATTTTATTTCTTTTTTTTTTTTTTTGTTTATTTACATTGTGGAATTTAGCACTGCTACAAAACAGTAGGCCCTGACTTATTTCAGAACTCATCTGTCGATTCGTAGTGTGTTGTTATTTTCAAGGAGTTCTAGCACACATCCTTCGCGCATTCTTGCTCAAACTGAGTTCATTACTGTAATTTCGTATCTTGCGTTTGATACAGTAGTTCAAAATGCTTGTGGAAGCATCTTTGTCAACACCTGAAAGTTAGTATGAAAAGAGGGCTGGCAGGTGCAGCGACGTAAAAATGAAAAAATGAGATAGAGCCAACAGCACCCGGTGTTCCCAGGCGGTCACCCATCCAAGTACTAACCGGGCCCGATGTTGCTTAACTTCGGTGATCGGACGAGAACCGGTGTATTCAACATGGTATGGCCGTTGGCGTCCTTATACTGTAGCCGCACCCCAGAAGAAGCATTCGCCTCTTCTCGCAACACACGCAATCGCTGCTTTCCGTGGCACATTTGACGCAAAGCTCGTCTTTCCACCTCGAAGGTGGCGCGGAGTGCGCGCTCGCCTCGGCGTCTCAGAGGCGACTGCCGAACGTAGGTGAGACACGCACAACACAGCTGCTCGGTGCACCGCCTGTCATTCGTTTGGTGCGTGTGGCCTCCGACACTCGCTGGCGACGCGCCTTGTTCCTGTTATCCGGCGCGGGGCTTGCGCGCGCGGTCGGGCGGCGGGCGGACTGCGCGGGGTGTGGCAGTGTCCTGCTGGACCGACGGAGGCTTTCTCACCTGGCTGACACACGCCGCGCTTCCAGATATTTGCGTAATTTGCGCGGTGCATTGGCGCCTGTCCCCCCTTCCGTCCCGACTTGTCCCGACTTGTCCCGACTGCCGCTCGCTGCCGCTCGGGTCGCGGTCCATATGACAGCACAAGCGCGAGAAACGTCTGCGGGAGGAGGCGAGACGACAAAAGAATAAATTTATGATTAGAAATCGAACTTGGAGCTGTACGCCGCTGCAGAACGATAGGCAGGCGCTACCGTATTTCGGAGCATACCGCCCGATTCGTACTGTTTTGTCGTTTTCAAAGACTTCCTGGCAAACTTGGTTGGCACATTCTCCTTCAAACTGAGTTAATTACTGCAGTTTCGTACCTTACGGCCGTTTAAAATGCTTGAGGAAGTCTCTTTGTCACAACAGAAAGGTGATATGGAAAAAGGCTGGCTGCCAGGAGTAGCGACTGAAAAGCGAAAAATGAAGACAGCCAGAGTTCCCAGGCGCTCACCCTTCCGAGTACTACTAACGTTGTTGCTTCACTTCGGTGATCGGACGAGAACGGAAGATTTTATTTCTTTTTTTTTTTTTTTGTTTATTTACATTGTGGAATTTAGCACTGCTACAAAACAGTAGGCCCTGACTTATTTCAGAACTCATCTGTCGATTCGTAGTGTGTTGTTATTTTCAAGGAGTTCTAGCACACATCCTTCGCGCATTCTTGCTCAAACTGAGTTCATTACTGTAATTTCGTATCTTGCGTTTGATACAGTAGTTCAAAATGCTTGTGGAAGCATCTTTGTCAACACCTGAAAGTTAGTATGAAAAGAGGGCTGGCAGGTGCAGCGACGTAAAAATGAAAAAATGAGATAGAGCCAACAGCACCTTTTTTTTTTTTTTTTTTTTTTTTTTTTTTTTTTTTTTTTTTTTGTGCCGTTGACTTCTGCAAGGGACGCGGGGGAAGGCCCCCCAATGTGCCTTCATCGGCGAGGTGTGCCGGCGTGGGTATGTGCTGTGTGCTTCCAGGACAAGGAACAGAAAAGAACGTGCATCCTCCAATACAAAAAAAGAAATGCAAGGGAAGCCGCCGCCCAGACTTCATTACAAATAGGAGAAACAAAATTGGCCTCTGGACGCCGGTGCAGCTTGCCGGGACAGTGATCCACAGCAACGACAACCTGCCAAAGCAACAGGCAGGTGGCATCCGCCAAAAAACTGAATCCACCGGAAGAGAAATGAAAGTAAATTAAAGTCCGAAGAAAATATGTCCCCACTAACGGTCGACGGATGGTACATGGAGAAGAAAACAACCGTCGACGCACAGCAATAGGAAAAAGTCCCACATTCAGACACACACCGACCGTGATAAATGATCACCGCGACACGGCCCCCTCAGCCGCCGCGAGAAAAGAACAAATAACAAGAAAGAAATAAAGGAGGAACAGAAAGTAAAGCAAACAGAAAAGAACTTTTGACGGACAAAACACCGTTCACATAACTGTAGGTCATGTGTACGTTTTCGTTAATGTACGGCCGATTAGAAACACAACTTTACCATGCCATAAAATCATTATCCAAGAGAGGAAGTCCGTTGGTAAGCAAGGGTTCGTCATAACACGCCAAGAGGAATATTGGCAGTAGTATCAGACAGAAAAGGTAAAAATGTCAAGATCGGGTATGTAGTCGTATCAGGTAAGTGACAATTTAGTGAATGCATGGGCCAGGGCAACATGCAAAAAATTGGCGAAAGTCGAGGAATAAGCCGGTCGACCAAGGGTCAGACGATGTTCCGCCCACAGGTAAGACAGAAAGTCGACGGCAGTAGTCAATTTCAGGGTGAAAATACAAAAAACCGTGTGTCCCAAAATCCAAAGAGTTGCATTCCGTTTGGTGGCCGGATACGCCGCACACTGAGGCACGATGGCGTCCAAAGCTGTCACCTGCCGCCTGTCCACTCTGTTGATCAGACGCACCATGTCACACGCAATATCCCAGACATCACGGAATTTCCGACAGTCGAATCGGTGTTCGATGGTGTCCTCCTCAGGACACGCATCACAGACTCCCGAAGAAATCAGATCGATTGAGTGCAGCTTAGCATTAGTCGGAAATGTGCGGTTGACCACTTTATACCATGTTCCGTGAACATGGGGCGGAATAACGGCGGCGGCAAGGTTCCGCCACACCATCCTCCAGTCGTGCTGAGGTAGCCGATACTCCCATTTATTCCTACTTGGCGATCCCCGAAGAGCGCGCACAACGTCACCGACATTGCACGCACGGACATCACCGAGCACCAGGTAACTGTTATACACATAATACCGGCGGACAAAGTTCAACGTGTACGGAATATGACTGACCGAGACCGGAGCAACCACCGATGGTGGCCGATAGGCATGGAATAAAGCAGCCGTCGGACTGCACGGCCCCTTGTCAAGCACCACGGTAGTCCGCTTCACGAAGAGTGCCGCACATTTGTTGCGAAAATCAACGAAACCCAGCCCCCCCTCCGTCAGACTCAAGGTACAGGTGGCCAGGGAGACTTTAAAGATGTCACCCTTCCACAGCAACCAATAGACCGCCTGTTGAATGGCCCGTTCCAGTTGTTTTGGCACTGGTAGGACTTGTGCTAGATACCACGCTTTGGCCAAAATCTGCGTGTTGATAAGGGCCACTCGTTGACGGAGCGCCAAGTTCCTAGAGGCATACAGTTTCGCAACGGCCCTGACCTTATACAGCGTGGACCGCCAATTAAGAGCTTCCATACGCTGCGTATTGTCGGTCAGAATGACACCAAGGACAGTCTGCCGTTGCTTGACACAAAACCAGTCGCCGCGAACAGTACGCAGGCGAGGTGTAAGGGGGAGTAAAACAGTTTTCCGAGGATTAACGATAGCCCCCGTTGCCCTCTCAAATCGCTGCAGAACACCATGTAACCTGTCAATGTCCTCTGGCTGATCGAGGAACACGCCGAGGTCGTCGGCATACGCTCTACAGATCAGCTGATCGTCACCTATGCGTATGCCCCGGCATTCCTGGGCGATACAGCGGAGAAGCGGATCCAACGCCAAAGCGAAGAGTGACATAGACAAGGGGCAGCCCTGGCGAACTGATCGGCTAATAGGTATAACACGACTGGGAGTTCCGTTTATTACAACCCGTGATGTGGCATTCCTTAAAATATTGTGCACCATCGTCGTCAGTTTAGAACCAAATCCGAAACCGACCAAGACCCGCCGCAGATAGGTGTGACTAATCCGATCGAAAGCGTTTTTGAAGTCGACCAGCATTATCGCAGCCGTCCGGAGCCTGTGACTTTTAACATATCCGATACAATCCCGGTACGCCAGAACAGCATCGAATATGTTACGGTCCCTGACAGCGCAAGTCTGATGTTCACTCACCACCTTTGGCATAACGTTCGTCAACCTGTGCGTGATACACCGCGCTATAATTTTATAGTCGGCGTTCAGCAAGGTTATAGGACGGACATTGTCGAGATTTGGTGTTGCGGCCGATTTCGGAACGAGAGCAATGCGCCCTTCTGAAAATTCCGCAGGAATAGCAACGCCGTTATGGATCTCATTCATAATGGCAATTAAAACATCACTTAAAAGACTGAAAAATTTCAAGTAAAATTCGGCAGGAATTCCGTCCAGTCCAGGGGACCGGCCCCTAGGACTCCGTTTCACAGCTGTAGTTAGGTCATCAAGGGTAAAAGGTTCATTTAAAATGGCTCTATCTTGTCGTGTTAACACACGTGGGACCCTCTGCAAAAAATCGCGCAGCGCCCCGGCGTTGACGTCCACCTCTCGGAAAAGCGTCGCAAAATGCTCGTGAACTTCCCGCTCAATGGCCGCACCATCGGAAGTGGACGTGCCATCTCGCTGGATCCATTTACGGATTGCCAACCGCTCGCGCCGCCGGCGCTCCCTGCTCAGGTGGTAGAGAGAGAGCGGTTCCCCTTCCACGTCACCCACCGGTTGGCTCCGCGCGATAGCCCCAACACCCTTCCGACGAAGATCATCGAGGAGCTTGGCTTTGAACTGATTAAAAACCGGAAGCAACTCAGGTGACGTTGCGACGCGCTGAGCGATATCCTTTAAACAGTCCTGGTAAAAACGTGCCGTCGACCGACGCCAATGCGCCGCATCGCGGCTAAAATCGATTAAAAAACGCCGAATAGCCGGCTTGGCGACCGCCACCCACCACCCGATAGTACTGCCGTCATCGCCTTTACCACGCAAGAGCTTGCGCCACAACGCAGTAAATTGAGACGTGAGACTGGCATCGTCCAAAAGGCTACAGTTAAATTTCCAAATATTGCTGCGCCGAGTAGGGCGCGCACGCGGCAGGAGAAGTTGACACATGTAACCGCAATGGTCAGAAAAAATAACCGGCAACACGTCCGCCTTCCGGACGTGAGCGGCGAGCGGCGAAGACACATAGATCCTGTCTAATCGACTGTGACCGGTGGCGTAAAAGTGGGTGAAATGCGTCTCGTCCGGATGCAGCACACGCCACGTGTCGCGGAGCCGAAAGCTGTCAACCAACGTACGCAATTCCTGGCACCAGTTAGGACGCGGCTCCTGATCACGACCATCAATCACAGCATTAAAATCACCACCGATCACTAAGTCAGTATGATTACGATGGAGAAGTGGACAGAGATCCTGACCATAAAATTTATTCCGCGCTGGCTTGTCACCGGCATGAGCGTATACATTAACAAAGGCGAAACCATTGACGGTACATGCTATAGCGCGGCCATTTGGCAATATTTCAATATTGCTAACATCAAATTCAGGACGGATTAAGATAGCAGTACCAGTCCGTTCGTCGGACATGATATTATCAACGACAGTAAAATCAGAAGAGTCAAGTAAAAACAACAGAGCCTGACGCGTAACTTCCTGTAAAAATGCCACATGACAATGGGAGTCATGTAAAAAGGTGTGCAAAGCCGACAACTTGTGCGGATTACTCAACTTGTTAACATTGAGAGTTAAAACATTCCACGAACAACGCTCAGGCTCCATACACAATTAAAATATACAAGCACAAAAAACTCCTCAGTTAAAAACAGACAGCAGACATGGACGGAATTTCAGCCACCAAAAGGAGTAAAATGTCCTCTAAAACGACGGGAGGAATTCCCGGCAACTGGAGAAGGGAACAACAGAGAATAACATTGATAGATAAGATATGCCACGAACAATGCTCAGGCCCCAGACACAAGTAAAATACACATGCACAAAAGGCTCCTTATGGTAAAAACAGACAGCAACATGGACGGAATTGCAGCCAACTTTGTTAAAAACAGACAGCAAACACGGACGGAAGTCCGGCCACCAAAGAAGGGTAAAAAGTTCTCTAAAAGACGGGAGTAGGTCCCGTCAACTGGATTAGGGGACAACAAAGAATCCACTAAGTCTCACCGCCTTCCACATCCGCCGCCCACTCAGTGGGGTACACGGGAGTGGGGGCGGACGCGGTCCCAGAACCTGTGCCACCGGAAGCCACCGACAAAGGAGCAGCAACGGGCATCTCCACGTCGGGAGAAGAAGCCGGCACTCGCTCGGGGGCAGAAGGACAGACACGACGCTGGTGGGTGTCTTCAGCCTTCCGTTTTGTCGGCAATTGCGGCGGCGCTACAGCCAAAGCCGTGTCGGCCGGCATTGCCGAATCGTCACCAGGAGGCGGCTGACTTAAAACGGTACGTAAATGGCGAACAGCGACATCACGCTTCTGATCGGCCACGGTGAGGTCGTCAGGCGGCGGATGGCGAGAAGCGGCACGCTGTTGGGGTCGCGATTGCTGTGTCGGACGCCCGGAGCCGGAAGCCGGAGACGGCCGCCGCTCACGGTCTAGGTCCCGACGCGCGGCACGCTGTTGTGAGTCTTGCCGACCAACTCGCGACTGCCGGGAACCGGCGGGCGAACGGTCAACTGGAGACGGACTGCGGTCGGGTCGGGTAAACCCCCTGTCAGAGGAAGGCGACCGACCGACACTACGAGCACGTTGCCTGCTAGAACTGCGAGACGGAAATTCATCACGCCGCGGTTTCGGAGCCGCAAAAAATTCCTGCGACTCCACGGCAGCAGAGCTAACAGTAGCACTGGCAGCCACGTCAACCGAGGCAGTCAACGTATCAGAAAATTCCGGTACCGTAACAGGCTGGGAAACAGGTTCCGACACGACAGCAGTCGCCGACGCGGGCGTGCGGTCGGACACAGACGCAAGTGAAACAAGTGGTAAAGACAAATTTTCGTCAGCCTGCACGGTAGCCGTAGCAGGCGCGGAAACAGCAGACACAGAAGCAAGGTCACAATCGGGAGTGGACACATCCATGGCAACCGCGGCGTCAGCTAGGTTAGCATCGGCCACGCGGCGCGCGGGTGCGGGGGGGGCTGTACCTAAGACCGTAGCAGCGACAGAGGCAAAGCTGGCCCCGCGCAAACCGTCGTCAATCGGTAATTGAGCAGGCCGTTTACGTTTAGGACAATCTTGCCGGTAATGACCAACGCCACTACAAAATGAACAAGTTTGAGGCTGTCCACTATAAGTCACAAACGCACGGTGGCCGTTGACCAAAATAAATGACGGAATGTGCTGTCTGACAACCATTTTCACACTCCGCACACCGTTTTCGACTTGAAACAAATAGGCGGAGGACCACTTTTCCTTAATCACTGACAAAACGGTACCGTACGGCCGCAAATAACGTGAAATGGTATCATTACGTATTTCAAAAGGCAAGTTAAAGACGCGAATTTGCCTAACGCCGAAGCCAGCGTGCGACACAGTCACATTACTAATTTTACCGTCAAGATGTCGAAATTTACGCACACCGTCATTGACAGACACAACAGTATCACACATGTCAGGAGATCGCAATTTTAAAAACACTGAATTAAGGAACGTATCAAATTGTATGCCAAGAACGTCATCATGCCGTAACATCAAGTCCTCTAGTATCCAACGGTGAATCTCAAAGGCCGAAGGTTTATCAACTGAACGATCAAATTCACATTGGACGTTATTCTGCCTTTCCTCACTATCATCGTAAATCATTTCCATTACTTACAGTCAGGTAGAAATACAGCCACAAGGCAGAAGAAGCAGACGACACGCGAGGCGCCGCCGGCCCAGTCGCACGAGGTAAACACTGCTCGCTCGGCACCGAGGTGTTGCCAGGCGGGCAGCCAGCCAAGTACTAACCGGGCCCGATGTTGCTTAACTTCGGTGATCGGACGAGAACCGGTGTATTCAACATGGTATGGCCGTTGGCGTCCTTATACTGTAGCCGCACCCCAGAAGAAGCATTCGCCTCTTCTCGCAACACACGCAATCGCTGCTTTCCGTGGCACATTTGACGCAAAGCTCGTCTTTCCACCTCGAAGGTGGCGCGGAGTGCGCGCTCGCCTCGGCGTCTCAGAGGCGACTGCCGAACGTAGGTGAGACACGCACAACACAGCTGCTCGGTGCACCGCCTGTCATTCGTTTGGTGCGTGTGGCCTCCGACACTCGCTGGCGACGCGCCTTGTTCCTGTTATCCGGCGCGGGGCTTGCGCGCGCGGTCGGGCGGCGGGCGGACTGCGCGGGGTGTGGCAGTGTCCTGCTGGACCGACGGAGGCTTTCTCACCTGGCTGACACACGCCGCGCTTCCAGATATTTGCGTAATTTGCGCGGTGCATTGGCGCCTGTCCCCCCTTCCGTCCCGACTTGTCCCGACTTTGCTCGACTGCCGCTCGCTGCCGCTCGGGTCGCGGTCCATATGACAGCACAAGCGCGAGAAACGTCTGCGGGAGGAGGCGAGACGACAAAAGAATAAATTTATGATTAGAAATCGAACTTGGAGCTGTACGCCGCTGCAGAACGATAGGCAGGCGCTACCGTATTTCGGAGCATACCGCCCGATTCGTACTGTTTTGTCGTTTTCAAAGACTTCCTGGCAAACTTGGTTGGCACATTCTCCTTCAAACTGAGTTAATTACTGCAGTTTCGTACCTTACGGCCGTTTAAAATGCTTGAGGAAGTCTCTTTGTCACAACAGAAAGGTGATATGGAAAAAGGCTGGCTGCCAGGAGTAGCGACTGAAAAGCGAAAAATGAAGACAGCCAGAGTTCCCAGGCGCTCACCCTTCCGAGTACTACTAACGTTGTTGCTTCACTTCGGTGATCGGACGAGAACGGAAGATTTTATTTCTTTTTTTTTTTTTTGTTTATTTACATTGTGGAATTTAGCACTGCTACAAAACAGTAGGCCCTGACTTATTTCAGAACTCATCTGTCGATTCGTAGTGTGTTGTTATTTTCAAGGAGTTCTAGCACACATCCTTCGCGCATTCTTGCTCAAACTGAGTTCATTACTGTAATTTCGTATCTTGCGTTTGATACAGTAGTTCAAAATGCTTGTGGAAGCATCTTTGTCAACACCTGAAAGTTAGTATGAAAAGAGGGCTGGCAGGTGCAGCGACGTAAAAATGAAAAAATGAGATAGAGCCAACAGCACCCGGTGTTCCCAGGCGGTCACCCATCCAAGTACTAACCGGGCCCGATGTTGCTTAACTTCGGTGATCGGACGAGAACCGGTGTATTCAACATGGTATGGCCGTTGGCGTCCTTATACTGTAGCCGCACCCCAGAAGAAGCATTCGCCTCTTCTCGCAACACACGCAATCGCTGCTTTCCGTGGCACATTTGACGCAAAGCTCGTCTTTCCACCTCGAAGGTGGCGCGGAGTGCGCGCTCGCCTCGGCGTCTCAGAGGCGACTGCCGAACGTAGGTGAGACACGCACAACACAGCTGCTCGGTGCACCGCCTGTCATTCGTTTGGTGCGTGTGGCCTCCGACACTCGCTGGCGACGCGCCTTGTTCCTGTTATCCGGCGCGGGGCTTGCGCGCGCGGTCGGGCGGCGGGCGGACTGCGCGGGGTGTGGCAGTGTCCTGCTGGACCGACGGAGGCTTTCTCACCTGGCTGACACACGCCGCGCTTCCAGATATTTGCGTAATTTGCGCGGTGCATTGGCGCCTGTCCCCCCTTCCGTCCCGACTTGTCCCGACTTTGCTCGACTGCCGCTCGCTGCCGCTCGGGTCGCGGTCCATATGACAGCACAAGCGCGAGAAACGTCTGCGGGAGGAGGCGAGACGACAAAAGAATAAATTTATGATTAGAAATCGAACTTGGAGCTGTACGCCGCTGCAGAACGATAGGCAGGCGCTACCGTATTTCGGAGCATACCGCCCGATTCGTACTGTTTTGTCGTTTTCAAAGACTTCCTGGCAAACTTGGTTGGCACATTCTCCTTCAAACTGAGTTAATTACTGCAGTTTCGTACCTTACGGCCGTTTAAAATGCTTGAGGAAGTCTCTTTGTCACAACAGAAAGGTGATATGGAAAAAGGCTGGCTGCCAGGAGTAGCGACTGAAAAGCGAAAAATGAAGACAGCCAGAGTTCCCAGGCGCTCACCCTTCCGAGTACTACTAACGTTGTTGCTTCACTTCGGTGATCGGACGAGAACGGAAGATTTTATTTCTTTTTTTTTTTTTTGTTTATTTACATTGTGGAATTTAGCACTGCTACAAAACAGTAGGCCCTGACTTATTTCAGAACTCATCTGTCGATTCGTAGTGTGTTGTTATTTTCAAGGAGTTCTAGCACACATCCTTCGCGCATTCTTGCTCAAACTGAGTTCATTACTGTAATTTCGTATCTTGCGTTTGATACAGTAGTTCAAAATGCTTGTGGAAGCATCTTTGTCAACACCTGAAAGTTAGTATGAAAAGAGGGCTGGCAGGTGCAGCGACGTAAAAATGAAAAAATGAGATAGAGCCAACAGCACCCGGTGTTCCCAGGCGGTCACCCATCCAAGTACTAACCGGGCCCGATGTTGCTTAACTTCGGTGATCGGACGAGAACCGGTGTATTCAACATGGTATGGCCGTTGGCGTCCTTATACTGTAGCCGCACCCCAGAAGAAGCATTCGCCTCTTCTCGCAACACACGCAATCGCTGCTTTCCGTGGCACATTTGACGCAAAGCTCGTCTTTCCACCTCGAAGGTGGCGCGGAGTGCGCGCTCGCCTCGGCGTCTCAGAGGCGACTGCCGAACGTAGGTGAGACACGCACAACACAGCTGCTCGGTGCACCGCCTGTCATTCGTTTGGTGCGTGTGGCCTCCGACACTCGCTGGCGACGCGCCTTGTTCCTGTTATCCGGCGCGGGGCTTGCGCGCGCGGTCGGGCGGCGGGCGGACTGCGCGGGGTGTGGCAGTGTCCTGCTGGACCGACGGAGGCTTTCTCACCTGGCTGACACACGCCGCGCTTCCAGATATTTGCGTAATTTGCGCGGTGCATTGGCGCCTGTCCCCCCTTCCGTCCCGACTTGTCCCGACTTTGCTCGACTGCCGCTCGCTGCCGCTCGGGTCGCGGTCCATATGACAGCACAAGCGCGAGAAACGTCTGCGGGAGGAGGCGAGACGACAAAAGAATAAATTTATGATTAGAAATCGAACTTGGAGCTGTACGCCGCTGCAGAACGATAGGCAGGCGCTACCGTATTTCGGAGCATACCGCCCGATTCGTACTGTTTTGTCGTTTTCAAAGACTTCCTGGCAAACTTGGTTGGCACATTCTCCTTCAAACTGAGTTAATTACTGCAGTTTCGTACCTTACGGCCGTTTAAAATGCTTGAGGAAGTCTCTTTGTCACAACAGAAAGGTGATATGGAAAAAGGCTGGCTGCCAGGAGTAGCGACTGAAAAGCGAAAAATGAAGACAGCCAGAGTTCCCAGGCGCTCACCCTTCCGAGTACTACTAACGTTGTTGCTTCACTTCGGTGATCGGACGAGAACGGAAGATTTTATTTCTTTTTTTTTTTTTTGTTTATTTACATTGTGGAATTTAGCACTGCTACAAAACAGTAGGCCCTGACTTATTTCAGAACTCATCTGTCGATTCGTAGTGTGTTGTTATTTTCAAGGAGTTCTAGCACACATCCTTCGCGCATTCTTGCTCAAACTGAGTTCATTACTGTAATTTCGTATCTTGCGTTTGATACAGTAGTTCAAAATGCTTGTGGAAGCATCTTTGTCAACACCTGAAAGTTAGTATGAAAAGAGGGCTGGCAGGTGCAGCGACGTAAAAATGAAAAAATGAGATAGAGCCAACAGCACCCGGTGTTCCCAGGCGGTCACCCATCCAAGTACTAACCGGGCCCGATGTTGCTTAACTTCGGTGATCGGACGAGAACCGGTGTATTCAACATGGTATGGCCGTTGGCGTCCTTATACTGTAGCCGCACCCCAGAAGAAGCATTCGCCTCTTCTCGCAACACACGCAATCGCTGCTTTCCGTGGCACATTTGACGCAAAGCTCGTCTTTCCACCTCGAAGGTGGCGCGGAGTGCGCGCTCGCCTCGGCGTCTCAGAGGCGACTGCCGAACGTAGGTGAGACACGCACAACACAGCTGCTCGGTGCACCGCCTGTCATTCGTTTGGTGCGTGTGGCCTCCGACACTCGCTGGCGACGCGCCTTGTTCCTGTTATCCGGCGCGGGGCTTGCGCGCGCGGTCGGGCGGCGGGCGGACTGCGCGGGGTGTGGCAGTGTCCTGCTGGACCGACGGAGGCTTTCTCACCTGGCTGACACACGCCGCGCTTCCAGATATTTGCGTAATTTGCGCGGTGCATTGGCGCCTGTCCCCCCTTCCGTCCCGACTTGTCCCGACTTTGCTCGACTGCCGCTCGCTGCCGCTCGGGTCGCGGTCCATATGACAGCACAAGCGCGAGAAACGTCTGCGGGAGGAGGCGAGACGACAAAAGAATAAATTTATGATTAGAAATCGAACTTGGAGCTGTACGCCGCTGCAGAACGATAGGCAGGCGCTACCGTATTTCGGAGCATACCGCCCGATTCGTACTGTTTTGTCGTTTTCAAAGACTTCCTGGCAAACTTGGTTGGCACATTCTCCTTCAAACTGAGTTAATTACTGCAGTTTCGTACCTTACGGCCGTTTAAAATGCTTGAGGAAGTCTCTTTGTCACAACAGAAAGGTGATATGGAAAAAGGCTGGCTGCCAGGAGTAGCGACTGAAAAGCGAAAAATGAAGACAGCCAGAGTTCCCAGGCGCTCACCCTTCCGAGTACTACTAACGTTGTTGCTTCACTTCGGTGATCGGACGAGAACGGAAGATTTTATTTCTTTTTTTTTTTTTTGTTTATTTACATTGTGGAATTTAGCACTGCTACAAAACAGTAGGCCCTGACTTATTTCAGAACTCATCTGTCGATTCGTAGTGTGTTGTTATTTTCAAGGAGTTCTAGCACACATCCTTCGCGCATTCTTGCTCAAACTGAGTTCATTACTGTAATTTCGTATCTTGCGTTTGATACAGTAGTTCAAAATGCTTGTGGAAGCATCTTTGTCAACACCTGAAAGTTAGTATGAAAAGAGGGCTGGCAGGTGCAGCGACGTAAAAATGAAAAAATGAGATAGAGCCAACAGCACCCGGTGTTCCCAGGCGGTCACCCATCCAAGTACTAACCGGGCCCGATGTTGCTTAACTTCGGTGATCGGACGAGAACCGGTGTATTCAACATGGTATGGCCGTTGGCGTCCTTATACTGTAGCCGCACCCCAGAAGAAGCATTCGCCTCTTCTCGCAACACACGCAATCGCTGCTTTCCGTGGCACATTTGACGCAAAGCTCGTCTTTCCACCTCGAAGGTGGCGCGGAGTGCGCGCTCGCCTCGGCGTCTCAGAGGCGACTGCCGAACGTAGGTGAGACACGCACAACACAGCTGCTCGGTGCACCGCCTGTCATTCGTTTGGTGCGTGTGGCCTCCGACACTCGCTGGCGACGCGCCTTGTTCCTGTTATCCGGCGCGGGGCTTGCGCGCGCGGTCGGGCGGCGGGCGGACTGCGCGGGGTGTGGCAGTGTCCTGCTGGACCGACGGAGGCTTTCTCACCTGGCTGACACACGCCGCGCTTCCAGATATTTGCGTAATTTGCGCGGTGCATTGGCGCCTGTCCCCCCTTCCGTCCCGACTTGTCCCGACTTGTCCCGACTGCCGCTCGCTGCCGCTCGGGTCGCGGTCCATATGACAGCACAAGCGCGAGAAACGTCTGCGGGAGGAGGCGAGACGACAAAAGAATAAATTTATGATTAGAAATCGAACTTGGAGCTGTACGCCGCTGCAGAACGATAGGCAGGCGCTACCGTATTTCGGAGCATACCGCCCGATTCGTACTGTTTTGTCGTTTTCAAAGACTTCCTGGCAAACTTGGTTGGCACATTCTCCTTCAAACTGAGTTAATTACTGCAGTTTCGTACCTTACGGCCGTTTAAAATGCTTGAGGAAGTCTCTTTGTCACAACAGAAAGGTGATATGGAAAAAGGCTGGCTGCCAGGAGTAGCGACTGAAAAGCGAAAAATGAAGACAGCCAGAGTTCCCAGGCGCTCACCCTTCCGAGTACTACTAACGTTGTTGCTTCACTTCGGTGATCGGACGAGAACGGAAGATTTTATTTCTTTTTTTTTTTTTTGTTTATTTACATTGTGGAATTTAGCACTGCTACAAAACAGTAGGCCCTGACTTATTTCAGAACTCATCTGTCGATTCGTAGTGTGTTGTTATTTTCAAGGAGTTCTAGCACACATCCTTCGCGCATTCTTGCTCAAACTGAGTTCATTACTGTAATTTCGTATCTTGCGTTTGATACAGTAGTTCAAAATGCTTGTGGAAGCATCTTTGTCAACACCTGAAAGTTAGTATGAAAAGAGGGCTGGCAGGTGCAGCGACGTAAAAATGAAAAAATGAGATAGAGCCAACAGCACCCGGTGTTCCCAGGCGGTCACCCATCCAAGTACTAACCGGGCCCGATGTTGCTTAACTTCGGTGATCGGACGAGAACCGGTGTATTCAACATGGTATGGCCGTTGGCGTCCTTATACTGTAGCCGCACCCCAGAAGAAGCATTCGCCTCTTCTCGCAACACACGCAATCGCTGCTTTCCGTGGCACATTTGACGCAAAGCTCGTCTTTCCACCTCGAAGGTGGCGCGGAGTGCGCGCTCGCCTCGGCGTCTCAGAGGCGACTGCCGAACGTAGGTGAGACACGCACAACACAGCTGCTCGGTGCACCGCCTGTCATTCGTTTGGTGCGTGTGGCCTCCGACACTCGCTGGCGACGCGCCTTGTTCCTGTTATCCGGCGCGGGGCTTGCGCGCGCGGTCGGGCGGCGGGCGGACTGCGCGGGGTGTGGCAGTGTCCTGCTGGACCGACGGAGGCTTTCTCACCTGGCTGACACACGCCGCGCTTCCAGATATTTGCGTAATTTGCGCGGTGCATTGGCGCCTGTCCCCCCTTCCGTCCCGACTTGTCCCGACTTGTCCCGACTGCCGCTCGCTGCCGCTCGGGTCGCGGTCCATATGACAGCACAAGCGCGAGAAACGTCTGCGGGAGGAGGCGAGACGACAAAAGAATAAATTTATGATTAGAAATCGAACTTGGAGCTGTACGCCGCTGCAGAACGATAGGCAGGCGCTACCGTATTTCGGAGCATACCGCCCGATTCGTACTGTTTTGTCGTTTTCAAAGACTTCCTGGCAAACTTGGTTGGCACATTCTCCTTCAAACTGAGTTAATTACTGCAGTTTCGTACCTTACGGCCGTTTAAAATGCTTGAGGAAGTCTCTTTGTCACAACAGAAAGGTGATATGGAAAAAGGCTGGCTGCCAGGAGTAGCGACTGAAAAGCGAAAAATGAAGACAGCCAGAGTTCCCAGGCGCTCACCCTTCCGAGTACTACTAACGTTGTTGCTTCACTTCGGTGATCGGACGAGAACGGAAGATTTTATTTCTTTTTTTTTTTTTTTGTTTATTTACATTGTGGAATTTAGCACTGCTACAAAACAGTAGGCCCTGACTTATTTCAGAACTCATCTGTCGATTCGTAGTGTGTTGTTATTTTCAAGGAGTTCTAGCACACATCCTTCGCGCATTCTTGCTCAAACTGAGTTCATTACTGTAATTTCGTATCTTGCGTTTGATACAGTAGTTCAAAATGCTTGTGGAAGCATCTTTGTCAACACCTGAAAGTTAGTATGAAAAGAGGGCTGGCAGGTGCAGCGACGTAAAAATGAAAAAATGAGATAGAGCCAACAGCACCCGGTGTTCCCAGGCGGTCACCCATCCAAGTACTAACCGGGCCCGATGTTGCTTAACTTCGGTGATCGGACGAGAACCGGTGTATTCAACATGGTATGGCCGTTGGCGTCCTTATACTGTAGCCGCACCCCAGAAGAAGCATTCGCCTCTTCTCGCAACACACGCAATCGCTGCTTTCCGTGGCACATTTGACGCAAAGCTCGTCTTTCCACCTCGAAGGTGGCGCGGAGTGCGCGCTCGCCTCGGCGTCTCAGAGGCGACTGCCGAACGTAGGTGAGACACGCACAACACAGCTGCTCGGTGCACCGCCTGTCATTCGTTTGGTGCGTGTGGCCTCCGACACTCGCTGGCGACGCGCCTTGTTCCTGTTATCCGGCGCGGGGCTTGCGCGCGCGGTCGGGCGGCGGGCGGACTGCGCGGGGTGTGGCAGTGTCCTGCTGGACCGACGGAGGCTTTCTCACCTGGCTGACACACGCCGCGCTTCCAGATATTTGCGTAATTTGCGCGGTGCATTGGCGCCTGTCCCCCCTTCCGTCCCGACTTGTCCCGACTTTGCTCGACTGCCGCTCGCTGCCGCTCGGGTCGCGGTCCATATGACAGCACAAGCGCGAGAAACGTCTGCGGGAGGAGGCGAGACGACAAAAGAATAAATTTATGATTAGAAATCGAACTTGGAGCTGTACGCCGCTGCAGAACGATAGGCAGGCGCTACCGTATTTCGGAGCATACCGCCCGATTCGTACTGTTTTGTCGTTTTCAAAGACTTCCTGGCAAACTTGGTTGGCACATTCTCCTTCAAACTGAGTTAATTACTGCAGTTTCGTACCTTACGGCCGTTTAAAATGCTTGAGGAAGTCTCTTTGTCACAACAGAAAGGTGATATGGAAAAAGGCTGGCTGCCAGGAGTAGCGACTGAAAAGCGAAAAATGAAGACAGCCAGAGTTCCCAGGCGCTCACCCTTCCGAGTACTACTAACGTTGTTGCTTCACTTCGGTGATCGGACGAGAACGGAAGATTTTATTTCTTTTTTTTTTTTTTGTTTATTTACATTGTGGAATTTAGCACTGCTACAAAACAGTAGGCCCTGACTTATTTCAGAACTCATCTGTCGATTCGTAGTGTGTTGTTATTTTCAAGGAGTTCTAGCACACATCCTTCGCGCATTCTTGCTCAAACTGAGTTCATTACTGTAATTTCGTATCTTGCGTTTGATACAGTAGTTCAAAATGCTTGTGGAAGCATCTTTGTCAACACCTGAAAGTTAGTATGAAAAGAGGGCTGGCAGGTGCAGCGACGTAAAAATGAAAAAATGAGATAGAGCCAACAGCACCCGGTGTTCCCAGGCGGTCACCCATCCAAGTACTAACCGGGCCCGATGTTGCTTAACTTCGGTGATCGGACGAGAACCGGTGTATTCAACATGGTATGGCCGTTGGCGTCCTTATACTGTAGCCGCACCCCAGAAGAAGCATTCGCCTCTTCTCGCAACACACGCAATCGCTGCTTTCCGTGGCACATTTGACGCAAAGCTCGTCTTTCCACCTCGAAGGTGGCGCGGAGTGCGCGCTCGCCTCGGCGTCTCAGAGGCGACTGCCGAACGTAGGTGAGACACGCACAACACAGCTGCTCGGTGCACCGCCTGTCATTCGTTTGGTGCGTGTGGCCTCCGACACTCGCTGGCGACGCGCCTTGTTCCTGTTATCCGGCGCGGGGCTTGCGCGCGCGGTCGGGCGGCGGGCGGACTGCGCGGGGTGTGGCAGTGTCCTGCTGGACCGACGGAGGCTTTCTCACCTGGCTGACACACGCCGCGCTTCCAGATATTTGCGTAATTTGCGCGGTGCATTGGCGCCTGTCCCCCCTTCCGTCCCGACTTGTCCCGACTTGTCCCGACTGCCGCTCGCTGCCGCTCGGGTCGCGGTCCATATGACAGCACAAGCGCGAGAAACGTCTGCGGGAGGAGGCGAGACGACAAAAGAATAAATTTATGATTAGAAATCGAACTTGGAGCTGTACGCCGCTGCAGAACGATAGGCAGGCGCTACCGTATTTCGGAGCATACCGCCCGATTCGTACTGTTTTGTCGTTTTCAAAGACTTCCTGGCAAACTTGGTTGGCACATTCTCCTTCAAACTGAGTTAATTACTGCAGTTTCGTACCTTACGGCCGTTTAAAATGCTTGAGGAAGTCTCTTTGTCACAACAGAAAGGTGATATGGAAAAAGGCTGGCTGCCAGGAGTAGCGACTGAAAAGCGAAAAATGAAGACAGCCAGAGTTCCCAGGCGCTCACCCTTCCGAGTACTACTAACGTTGTTGCTTCACTTCGGTGATCGGACGAGAACGGAAGATTTTATTTCTTTTTTTTTTTTTTGTTTATTTACATTGTGGAATTTAGCACTGCTACAAAACAGTAGGCCCTGACTTATTTCAGAACTCATCTGTCGATTCGTAGTGTGTTGTTATTTTCAAGGAGTTCTAGCACACATCCTTCGCGCATTCTTGCTCAAACTGAGTTCATTACTGTAATTTCGTATCTTGCGTTTGATACAGTAGTTCAAAATGCTTGTGGAAGCATCTTTGTCAACACCTGAAAGTTAGTATGAAAAGAGGGCTGGCAGGTGCAGCGACGTAAAAATGAAAAAATGAGATAGAGCCAACAGCACCCGGTGTTCCCAGGCGGTCACCCATCCAAGTACTAACCGGGCCCGATGTTGCTTAACTTCGGTGATCGGACGAGAACCGGTGTATTCAACATGGTATGGCCGTTGGCGTCCTTATACTGTAGCCGCACCCCAGAAGAAGCATTCGCCTCTTCTCGCAACACACGCAATCGCTGCTTTCCGTGGCACATTTGACGCAAAGCTCGTCTTTCCACCTCGAAGGTGGCGCGGAGTGCGCGCTCGCCTCGGCGTCTCAGAGGCGACTGCCGAACGTAGGTGAGACACGCACAACACAGCTGCTCGGTGCACCGCCTGTCATTCGTTTGGTGCGTGTGGCCTCCGACACTCGCTGGCGACGCGCCTTGTTCCTGTTATCCGGCGCGGGGCTTGCGCGCGCGGTCGGGCGGCGGGCGGACTGCGCGGGGTGTGGCAGTGTCCTGCTGGACCGACGGAGGCTTTCTCACCTGGCTGACACACGCCGCGCTTCCAGATATTTGCGTAATTTGCGCGGTGCATTGGCGCCTGTCCCCCCTTCCGTCCCGACTTGTCCCGACTTGTCCCGACTGCCGCTCGCTGCCGCTCGGGTCGCGGTCCATATGACAGCACAAGCGCGAGAAACGTCTGCGGGAGGAGGCGAGACGACAAAAGAATAAATTTATGATTAGAAATCGAACTTGGAGCTGTACGCCGCTGCAGAACGATAGGCAGGCGCTACCGTATTTCGGAGCATACCGCCCGATTCGTACTGTTTTGTCGTTTTCAAAGACTTCCTGGCAAACTTGGTTGGCACATTCTCCTTCAAACTGAGTTAATTACTGCAGTTTCGTACCTTACGGCCGTTTAAAATGCTTGAGGAAGTCTCTTTGTCACAACAGAAAGGTGATATGGAAAAAGGCTGGCTGCCAGGAGTAGCGACTGAAAAGCGAAAAATGAAGACAGCCAGAGTTCCCAGGCGCTCACCCTTCCGAGTACTACTAACGTTGTTGCTTCACTTCGGTGATCGGACGAGAACGGAAGATTTTATTTCTTTTTTTTTTTTTTTGTTTATTTACATTGTGGAATTTAGCACTGCTACAAAACAGTAGGCCCTGACTTATTTCAGAACTCATCTGTCGATTCGTAGTGTGTTGTTATTTTCAAGGAGTTCTAGCACACATCCTTCGCGCATTCTTGCTCAAACTGAGTTCATTACTGTAATTTCGTATCTTGCGTTTGATACAGTAGTTCAAAATGCTTGTGGAAGCATCTTTGTCAACACCTGAAAGTTAGTATGAAAAGAGGGCTGGCAGGTGCAGCGACGTAAAAATGAAAAAATGAGATAGAGCCAACAGCACCTTTTTTTTTTTTTTTTTTTAAACGTAATAAACTTTTATTTACAAAATAACAGATACAGTCATGAGATTCCAAGGTATTTTCAATTTCAATTTCTTTTAGTTATCGAGTCTTTTTCTTTTCTTTTCTGACATGTAACTTTGTTGCTATTGTCTGTTTCGTTATATTTGTGCATTTGCAGGTTGATTTACACTGTTGCACTGATTTGTAAGTCAGTGGAGCAAAAATATTTCATTTTTTTCCTGTTCATTTTGCATTTTTGTTAATTTTATGGGTTTAATTCAGATACTTCTACGTTCTAGACTTAGGTAGAGTTTTTAGTGTGGTGCCATTATGTGGCATGTAACTATTATTAGAGTTGTCTTACTGGCTAATGCTTACATCTAGGAGGCAAAGGACAGTGACAAATATTTATGAATGAACATTATATATTTATATAGCGAAGGTGTCCACGAGATTGTGGCTGAGTGGAAGAGAGCGAGAGCGGGATAGGGAGAGAGACAGAGAGACAGAGAGACATAGTGAGAGAGAGAGAGAGATAGAGAGAGAGAGATAGAGAGAGAGAAAGAGAGAGAGAGAAATCTAGTGAGAGGGCGATATAGAACACATTTGAGACATAATTAATGAAAAACTCTATAGGTGGACAAATATATTCTACGTAAGCTTAACATGATTAGATAGAAATTGCAGAGAGTTGTTTCTTTTGTTAGTCTACTCACATAGTCATCTTCGGCGTAGCGGGTGATGTTTCGCACATTTTTATGAACGCTACCTGGATATGCGCTATGTGTGTAGCCGTAGCACTCATCTAATAATATATACACTTTTTTTCCGTTGCGGACACTGTGATTGCACTGCACAAATTTTGCACCGCACGCACTTTTAACACACAACACTTTGGGGGTGTTGGAGGGTCTGCATCGGCGACGACGAAGGCGTGGAGGACTAGGGGGGGGCGTGGTGTGGCGGCGGCGGCAGAGACGACGGAGGCGGTCGCGGCGTGTGGGGACGGAGGGCGTCCTTGAAGGCGGCGTCCAGCGCTATCTGTAGGTAGTTCTGGAACGTCTGCCTGTAGTTGTTTTTCCGCTTGGCTCGCTTGTGTTCCTCCCAGAGATCGGTGAGGAACTGCACTCCGTCCGTTTGTTTTTTCGCGATTATGGCGTGCGCTGTCATCGCGAACGTCCACATGGTCGCGACGCGTTTGGGACGTGGAAAACATTTTGCAGCCGGGATGGTGAGGGCTGTGGCTTCTATAGTTCGGTGGTCCGCCCTGTTCATGAGTGCCACCATTTTCCTGCATGTCTCCCATATCGCCTGACTTGTCGGACATGTGAAGCGGTGTTCCACGGTGTCGATCTCGTTGCACGCTTCGCAGTGCGGCGACTCACGCATGCCGATGCGCGCTAGCCGCTCGTTCGTCGGTATCTTGTTGTGTACGACTTTGTACCACGTGTCTCTAGCTTCCGGAGGTATGGCTTTCTCAGAGAGATTCTTCCAGACTTGTGGCCAGTCGTGGTCTGGAAGATTCGTCTCTGTTCTGCTTCTTCCTTGTTTGCCTCTCAGTGCACGATAGATTTTCGCTGCAGTTCTCATCTCCTTCACTGCTAGAGTGGATGAGATGTAGCTACTGTCCATTATTGTCTGCTTCAGGTAGCGCATCTTGTAGGGTATTCTACTGACGTCTACCGGCGCTTCCCCGGAATCGGGTCGGTGTTCTTTCAGTAGAGACGACGTGGTACAGTCTACACTTCTGTCCTCCATTTGTAGAGCTCGATGGAGCAACAGTGCCGCGCATTTTGTCGTGACATCTATCAGGCCCAACCCCCCTTCTTCTCTAGGGAGAGTGCTGGTGACTTGCGACACTTTGAGAATTTCCCGCCTCCACAGCAGGTAGTATACAGCGCTTCCTATAGAGTTCCCTATTTCTGTTGGTACGTTCATGACTTGTGCCATGTACCAAGCCTTCGCCAGGATCGTTTCGTTGATCAGCTGTGCTTTCTGATCTAACGTCAGGTTTCTGTTGGCGTGTGTCCTGACGAGTCCTCTCGTGGTGTTCAGGATGTTTCGCCAGTTCTCTGCGGCCATTTTGAGTGGGCAGGCCTGCAGCTGAACACCTAGAACTTTATATTTCTCGGTCACCTGGTACCATGGTCTGGCCTCTCTCAGTTTCCCGTTCCCTATCGGGACGAGCACGGTTTTTTTGGGGTTGGTTTTCGCCCCAGATGCCTTCCCAAAAGACTCTATTATTGGGAGGACTTTGTCAATGTCCTCTTTACCGTCCACGAAAATGCTCAAGTCATCGGCATATGCCATACATGTCACATTTATTTCGTTCAGCTTGTAGCCGTTGACGGAGGCAGCGAGTTTCCTGAGAACTGGGTCGAGGGCTACTGTGAATAGTGCCATCGACAGTGGGCACCCTTGCCTCACAGATTTCCCCAGTTTTATCGGCGTAGATGTCCAGCCATTTACAGTAACTCTTGACGTGGCATTTGTTAACATGTTTTTGATGACTTGAGCGAATTCGGAGCCAAAACCTAGTCTTGCCAAGGTCTTCAGCAGGTACCGGTGACCGATCCTGTCGAAGGCCTTTTGGAAGTCTACAGAGATGATCGCTGCAGTCGCTCTGTTGGATGCGGCGTGGGCTATAACGTCTCTGTACGTGCAGACGGCGTCGAAAATGTTTCTGCCTAACACTGCACATGTCTGCCACGGGCTGATTGCTTTTTTGAGGGCGAGCTTCATATTTTCCGCGACGCATTTCGCTACGAGCTTGTAGTCCGCATTTAGGAGGGTAATTGGGCGGAAGTCTGATAACGTTTTTGGCGCCTTATTTTTCGGTATCAGAGTGATGGTCCCTTCCAGGAACGGAGGTGGTATCTCCTTCCCGTCCAGAATTTCGTTGACAATTTCTGTTATTATTCCACCTACTTTGTCCCAGCAGGTGGCGTAGAATTCTGACGGTAATCCGTCCGCTCCTGGAGCTTTGCCGTTGGCGCAGGTTTTGAGGACGGCTCTGACTTCATCCTCTGACACAGCTTCCGTCAGCAAAGCGCGATCGGTATCGTTCAGCCGTCTGCGCGTTCCTTGTAGTATTTTTGCTGTTTCTGCGTCATCTGGTTCCTCTCCCTTGAAGAGTTCAGAGAAGTGTTCTTCTACGTGACGCATCATGTCCCTCCTAGTTGTTATTTTGCGGCCAGCTTCGTCGCTGAGCTCTCTTACACTTCTGTTTTGTGCCCTCTCCCTCTCTCTATGCAGGTGGTGCAGTGTGGCAGGTTCATCTTCAGTGGCGCCGTGTGTCTGGCTGCGGACGACGACGCCTTTCATTTGTTGACGCCTGATATTCAGTAGTCGCGCCTTTATTCCTCTCACTCGCGTGAGAAGCAGGTCGTCGTCTGGAGGACAGTTGAGCGCGTCCTTCAGACACTGCGTGTAAAAGTCTGCCGTGCTCTTCCTCCAGAAAGCCTTTTCCGCACTGTGCCTTATCAGCGTCTTCCTTATGTGTGGTTTTCCAGATGCGACCCACCATTGTGTGGTGGACGGATATTGTCGTCGCGTCTGTAAACTTTCTTCTAGTGTGAGCGCTATCTCCTGCTGTAGTTTGGCGTCACTTAGATGTTCCGTGTTAAGTTTCCACGCTGATCTTCCTCCTGATATTTTATTCGTTGGCAGCTGGAGCTTGCAAATGTAGGCACAGTGGTCGGAGAAGATCACAGGGCAGACTTCCACACGTGACACAGAGGTGGCCAACTCTCTGGTCACATAAATCCTGTCAAGCCTGCTTCTTCCGCGGTTGTGGAAGTACGTGAATTCCGTTGTGTTGGGGTATAATAGACGCCAAGAGTCACGTAGATTCAGTTTTCTTAGGAGTTCCTGCAGCTCCATGCACAGATTAGGTACCGGGACTTGATCTTCCGGAGCAGACACGCAGTTGAAATCGCCTCCCAGCACAACATTGCTGTTGTTGCGTGGAAGGAGTGCACAAATATCTTCATTGAAGAACTGGCTTCTGGCCCTCTTGTTTTCTGTGCCTGACGGCGCATAGATGTTGACAAAGTACGTCCCAGCTATTTTGATTGCTATTCCACGGCCGTCAGTCAGGGTCTTGATGTCCTCTGTGTCGATACCATTCCTCACCATTACAGCAGTGCCAGTTCTCGTTTCTGCGTCAATGTTCGTGAAGACGTCGAATCCCGGTACTTGTTCCAAGTCCGTGGTGACGACTTCTTGTAATATCGCTATATCGGCAGCTCGGTGCTGCAGGAACTCCGTGAGGGCGTCTATCTTCACAACCGAATTCATTTTATTGACATTGCACGTGATGACGTTATAGCCAGAGCGTTCCTGCATTTAAGCGCTATGTGGAGGCGGGGGTTGGACTTGCTGTGGGCGGTCCGGCCGTAGGACTAGGTCCTCCGGTTCGGTGGTTTGTTTTCGCGCGTTTTCAGGCGAGATGTCCGACGCTTCCCCGTCGGAGGTCTCCATCCTCTCGTCGTTTGAGCTGCTGCTGCGGCTTCGCCTCCTGTTACGCCGCCTTTTGGCTTTGGACGCCGGTTGCGGGTGCTCGTTCGACTCCTTGGGTTCGTCGTCGGACTCCTTCAAGATGCGGGCGAGTTTGGTCACCTGCTTCTTGATGGCGATCTCGCGCGCTTCGGTGTACGAGGTGGGCATGGACTCTGCGCTGGGCCCGGCCTGCTGGCTGCCGTGAGTGACAGACTCAGCTGACGGCTGGGCGGGCGCGGCGGCGCGCGTAACCTTCACCCGCCGGGCGGCGGGGGAGGGGGCGGCCGCCGGCTCGGCCTCCATTGTGGTCTCGTTGTCCGAGTCGGAGCTCAGGTGCCGCTTCTCTCCTGCGCTGACCGCGGCGGCCGCCGCTGGGGCCGGTGTTGCCGGCTGGGCAGCCACGGCTGGCGCGGCAGCCACCGCTGCTTCCGCTACGGCAGGCTCGTCGTTGGCGCGCGGGCTCTGGCCCGACAAAATTCCGGCGTAACTTGCCGCCTGCTCCGCTGCGTTGTCCGCGTTTTCGCGCGGCAGCTGAGCCACTCTCTTATTTTTGGGGCAGCTGCTCCTCATGTGTTCAGTCGAACTGCAGATGGAGCACGTCGGTGGTTGTCCGCTATATTGGACAACACCTCTGTGTCCTCCTATTACAATAAACGACGGCACGTGTTTTCGTAGGACCATCCTGACGGACCTAACACCAGAGTCCACTTTATACCGGTGCCCGGTACCCCAGAAGTCTCTCGTTACAGAGAGAACCTCACCGTACAGCTTGAAGTAGCGAGCAACTTCCTCATTTGGCACCTCGAAGGGGAGGTTATACACCTTTATGTTCCTCACGCCGTGTCCGGCGTACGTTATTTTTACATCGCTGACGCGGCCATCTCTGTGTTTAAATTTTCTCACACCACCGCTTACGTTTACAAGCGTCTCGCATCTCACGTCCGTTTTCAACTTCAGAAAGAGGCTAAGCAGCGTGAAATCAAGCTGCAACCCCTCTAATTCGTCCTCCTGAATTTTAAGTTCGTGAAACATCCACTCCTCTATATCGAAGGAGGACGGCCGTTCGTGTTCACGATCAAACGCGCACTGAATCGTCGTACTTGAGCGATTAAACGTTGCCATTTTTTTTTCGTAGAGCACTCACCAAATCGTTGAAACACAAAACACGATCGCCTACGGCGAAACGGCTACGGCTGGCGCGGCGCGGGAGCCGGCAGGCGGCGGGCGCGGGCGCGGCGCGGTAGGATGTCGGGCGGGGACGGCTCGACGGCCGGTAATCCTCGACTACCTGGGACGCACAATAGCGAGCGGCACACGTGTTGCCAGGCGGGCAGCCAGCCAAGTACTAACCGGGCCCGATGTTGCTTAACTTCGGTGATCGGACGAGAACCGGTGTATTCAACATGGTATGGCCGTTGGCGTCCTTATACTGTAGCCGCACCCCAGAAGAAGCATTCGCCTCTTCTCGCAACACACGCAATCGCTGCTTTCCGTGGCACATTTGACGCAAAGCTCGTCTTTCCACCTCGAAGGTGGCGCGGAGTGCGCGCTCGCCTCGGCGTCTCAGAGGCGACTGCCGAACGTAGGTGAGACACGCACAACACAGCTGCTCGGTGCACCGCCTGTCATTCGTTTGGTGCGTGTGGCCTCCGACACTCGCTGGCGACGCGCCTTGTTCCTGTTATCCGGCGCGGGGCTTGCGCGCGCGGTCGGGCGGCGGGCGGACTGCGCGGGGTGTGGCAGTGTCCTGCTGGACCGACGGAGGCTTTCTCACCTGGCTGACACACGCCGCGCTTCCAGATATTTGCGTAATTTGCGCGGTGCATTGGCGCCTGTCCCCCCTTCCGTCCCGACTTGTCCCGACTTTGCTCGACTGCCGCTCGCTGCCGCTCGGGTCGCGGTCCATATGACAGCACAAGCGCGAGAAACGTCTGCGGGAGGAGGCGAGACGACAAAAGAATAAATTTATGATTAGAAATCGAACTTGGAGCTGTACGCCGCTGCAGAACGATAGGCAGGCGCTACCGTATTTCGGAGCATACCGCCCGATTCGTACTGTTTTGTCGTTTTCAAAGACTTCCTGGCAAACTTGGTTGGCACATTCTCCTTCAAACTGAGTTAATTACTGCAGTTTCGTACCTTACGGCCGTTTAAAATGCTTGAGGAAGTCTCTTTGTCACAACAGAAAGGTGATATGGAAAAAGGCTGGCTGCCAGGAGTAGCGAGTGAAAAGCGAAAAATGAAGACAGCCAGAGTTCCCAGGCGCTCACCCTTCCGAGTACTACTAACGTTGTTGCTTCACTTCGGTGATCGGACGAGAACGGAAGATTTTATTTCTTTTTTTTTTTTTTGTTTATTTACATTGTGGAATTTAGCACTGCTACAAAACAGTAGGCCCTGACTTATTTCAGAACTCATCTGTCGATTCGTAGTGTGTTGTTATTTTCAAGGAGTTCTAGCACACATCCTTCGCGCATTCTTGCTCAAACTGAGTTCATTACTGTAATTTCGTATCTTGCGTTTGATACAGTAGTTCAAAATGCTTGTGGAAGCATCTTTGTCAACACCTGAAAGTTAGTATGAAAAGAGGGCTGGCAGGTGCAGCGACGTAAAAATGAAAAAATGAGATAGAGCCAACAGCACCCGGTGTTCCCAGGCGGTCACCCATCCAAGTACTAACCGGGCCCGATGTTGCTTAACTTCGGTGATCGGACGAGAACCGGTGTATTCAACATGGTATGGCCGTTGGCGTCCTTATACTGTAGCCGCACCCCAGAAGAAGCATTCGCCTCTTCTCGCAACACACGCAATCGCTGCTTTCCGTGGCACATTTGACGCAAAGCTCGTCTTTCCACCTCGAAGGTGGCGCGGAGTGCGCGCTCGCCTCGGCGTCTCAGAGGCGACTGCCGAACGTAGGTGAGACACGCACAACACAGCTGCTCGGTGCACCGCCTGTCATTCGTTTGGTGCGTGTGGCCTCCGACACTCGCTGGCGACGCGCCTTGTTCCTGTTATCCGGCGCGGGGCTTGCGCGCGCGGTCGGGCGGCGGGCGGACTGCGCGGGGTGTGGCAGTGTCCTGCTGGACCGACGGAGGCTTTCTCACCTGGCTGACACACGCCGCGCTTCCAGATATTTGCGTAATTTGCGCGGTGCATTGGCGCCTGTCCCCCCTTCCGTCCCGACTTGTCCCGACTTGTCCCGACTTGTCCCGACTTGTCCCGACTTGTCCCGACTTGTCCCGACTTGTCCCGACTTGTCCCGACTTGTCCCGACTTGTCCCGACTTGTCCCGACTTGTCCCGACTTGTCCCGACTTTGCTCGACTGCCGCTCGGGTCGCGGTCCATATGACAGCACAAGCGCGAGAAACGTCTGCGGGAGGAGGCGAGACGACAAAAGAATAAATTTATGATTAGAAATCGAACTTGGAGCTGTACGCCGCTGCAGAACGATAGGCAGGCGCTACCGTATTTCGGAGCATACCGCCCGATTCGTACTGTTTTGTCGTTTTCAAAGACTTCCTGGCAAACTTGGTTGGCACATTCTCCTTCAAACTGAGTTAATTACTGCAGTTTCGTACCTTACGGCCGTTTAAAATGCTTGAGGAAGTCTCTTTGTCACAACAGAAAGGTGATATGGAAAAAGGCTGGCTGCCAGGAGTAGCGACTGAAAAGCGAAAAATGAAGACAGCCAGAGTTCCCAGGCGCTCACCCTTCCGAGTACTACTAACGTTGTTGCTTCACTTCGGTGATCGGACGAGAACGGAAGATTTTATTTCTTTTTTTTTTTTTTGTTTATTTACATTGTGGAATTTAGCACTGCTACAAAACAGTAGGCCCTGACTTATTTCAGAACTCATCTGTCGATTCGTAGTGTGTTGTTATTTTCAAGGAGTTCTAGCACACATCCTTCGCGCATTCTTGCTCAAACTGAGTTCATTACTGTAATTTCGTATCTTGCGTTTGATACAGTAGTTCAAAATGCTTGTGGAAGCATCTTTGTCAACACCTGAAAGTTAGTATGAAAAGAGGGCTGGCAGGTGCAGCGACGTAAAAATGAAAAAATGAGATAGAGCCAACAGCACCCGGTGTTCCCAGGCGGTCACCCATCCAAGTACTAACCGGGCCCGATGTTGCTTAACTTCGGTGATCGGACGAGAACCGGTGTATTCAACATGGTATGGCCGTTGGCGTCCTTATACTGTAGCCGCACCCCAGAAGAAGCATTCGCCTCTTCTCGCAACACACGCAATCGCTGCTTTCCGTGGCACATTTGACGCAAAGCTCGTCTTTCCACCTCGAAGGTGGCGCGGAGTGCGCGCTCGCCTCGGCGTCTCAGAGGCGACTGCCAAACGTAGGTGAGACACGCACAACACAGCTGCTCGGTGCACCGCCTGTCATTCGTTTGGTGCGTGTGGCCTCCGACACTCGCTGGCGACGCGCCTTGTTCCTGTTATCCGGCGCGGGGCTTGCGCGCGCGGTCGGGCGGCGGGCGGACTGCGCGGGGTGTGGCAGTGTCCTGCTGGACCGACGGAGGCTTTCTCACCTGGCTGACACACGCCGCGCTTCCAGATATTTGCGTAATTTGCGCGGTGCATTGGCGCCTGTCCCCCCTTCCGTCCCGACTTGTCCCGACTGCCGCTCGCTGCCGCTCGCTGCCGCTCGGGTCGCGGTTCATATGACAGCACAAGCGCGAGAAACGTCTGCGGGAGGAGGCGAGACGACAAAAGAATAAATTTATGATTAGAAATCGAACTTGGAGCTGTACGCCGCTGCAGAACGATAGGCAGGCGCTACCGTATTTCGGAGCATACCGCCCGATTCGTACTGTTTTGTCGTTTTCAAAGACTTCCTGGCAAACTTGGTTGGCACATTCTCCTTCAAACTGAGTTAATTACTGCAGTTTCGTACCTTACGGCCGTTTAAAATGCTTGAGGAAGTCTCTTTGTCACAACAGAAAGGTGATATGGAAAAAGGCTGGCTGCCAGGAGTAGCGACTGAAAAGCGAAAAATGAAGACAGCCAGAGTTCCCAGGCGCTCACCCTTCCGAGTACTACTAACGTTGTTGCTTCACTTCGGTGATCGGACGAGAACGGAAGATTTTATTTCTTTTTTTTTTTTTTTGTTTATTTACATTGTGGAATTTAGCACTGCTACAAAACAGTAGGCCCTGACTTATTTCAGAACTCATCTGTCGATTCGTAGTGTGTTGTTATTTTCAAGGAGTTCTAGCACACATCCTTCGCGCATTCTTGCTCAAACTGAGTTCATTACTGTAATTTCGTATCTTGCGTTTGATACAGTAGTTCAAAATGCTTGTGGAAGCATCTTTGTCAACACCTGAAAGTTAGTATGAAAAGAGGGCTGGCAGGTGCAGCGACGTAAAAATGAAAAAATGAGATAGAGCCAACAGCACCCGGTGTTCCCAGGCGGTCACCCATCCAAGTACTAACCGGGCCCGATGTTGCTTAACTTCGGTGATCGGACGAGAACCGGTGTATTCCACATGGTATGGCCGTTGGCGTCCTTATACTGTAGCCGCACCCCAGAAGAAGCATTCGCCTCTTCTCGCAACACACGCAATCGCTGCTTTCCGTGGCACATTTGACGCAAAGCTCGTCTTTCCACCTCGAAGGTGGCGCGGAGTGCGCGCTCGCCTCGGCGTCTCAGAGGCGACTGCCGAACGTAGGTGAGACACGCACAACACAGCTGCTCGGTGCACCGCCTGTCATTCGTTTGGTGCGTGTGGCCTCCGACACTCGCTGGCGACGCGCCTTGTTCCTGTTATCCGGCGCGGGGCTTGCGCGCGCGGTCGGGCGGCGGGCGGACTGCGCGGGGTGTGGCAGTGTCCTGCTGGACCGACGGAGGCTTTCTCACCTGGCTGACACACGCCGCGCTTCCAGATATTTGCGTAATTTGCGCGGTGCATTGGCGCCTGTCCCCCCTTCCGTCCCGACTTGTCCCGACTTGTCCCGACTTGTCCCGACTTGTCCCGACTTGTCCCGACTTGTCCCGACTTGTCCCGACTTGTCCCGACTTGTCCCGACTTGTCCCGACTTTGCTCGACTGCCGCTCGGGTCGCGGTCCATATGACAGCACAAGCGCGAGAAACGTCTGCGGGAGGAGGCGAGACGACAAAAGAATAAATTTATGATTAGAAATCGAACTTGGAGCTGTACGCCGCTGCAGAACGATAGGCAGGCGCTACCGTATTTCGGAGCATACCGCCCGATTCGTACTGTTTTGTCGTTTTCAAAGACTTCCTGGCAAACTTGGTTGGCACATTCTCCTTCAAACTGAGTTAATTACTGCAGTTTCGTACCTTACGGCCGTTTAAAATGCTTGAGGAAGTCTCTTTGTCACAACAGAAAGGTGATATGGAAAAAGGCTGGCTGCCAGGAGTAGCGACTGAAAAGCGAAAAATGAAGACAGCCAGAGTTCCCAGGCGCTCACCCTTCCGAGTACTACTAACGTTGTTGCTTCACTTCGGTGATCGGACGAGAACGGAAGATTTTATTTCTTTTTTTTTTTTTTTGTTTATTTACATTGTGGAATTTAGCACTGCTACAAAACAGTAGGCCCTGACTTATTTCAGAACTCATCTGTCGATTCGTAGTGTGTTGTTATTTTCAAGGAGTTCTAGCACACATCCTTCGCGCATTCTTGCTCAAACTGAGTTCATTACTGTAATTTCGTATCTTGCGTTTGATACAGTAGTTCAAAATGCTTGTGGAAGCATCTTTGTCAACACCTGAAAGTTAGTATGAAAAGAGGGCTGGCAGGTGCAGCGACGTAAAAATGAAAAAATGAGATAGAGCCAACAGCACCCGGTGTTCCCAGGCGGTCACCCATCCAAGTACTAACCGGGCCCGATGTTGCTTAACTTCGGTGATCGGACGAGAACCGGTGTATTCCACATGGTATGGCCGTTGGCGTCCTTATACTGTAGCCGCACCCCAGAAGAAGCATTCGCCTCTTCTCGCAACACACGCAATCGCTGCTTTCCGTGGCACATTTGACGCAAAGCTCGTCTTTCCACCTCGAAGGTGGCGCGGAGTGCGCGCTCGCCTCGGCGTCTCAGAGGCGACTGCCGAACGTAGGTGAGACACGCACAACACAGCTGCTCGGTGCACCGCCTGTCATTCGTTTGGTGCGTGTGGCCTCCGACACTCGCTGGCGACGCGCCTTGTTCCTGTTATCCGGCGCGGGGCTTGCGCGCGCGGTCGGGCGGCGGGCGGACTGCGCGGGGTGTGGCAGTGTCCTGCTGGACCGACGGAGGCTTTCTCACCTGGCTGACACACGCCGCGCTTCCAGATATTTGCGTAATTTGCGCGGTGCATTGGCGCCTGTCCCCCCTTCCGTCCCGACTTGTCCCGACTTGTCCCGACTGCCGCTCGCTGCCGCTCGGGTCGCGGTCCATATGACAGCACAAGCGCGAGAAACGTCTGCGGGAGGAGGCGAGACGACAAAAGAATAAATTTATGATTAGAAATCGAACTTGGAGCTGTACGCCGCTGCAGAACGATAGGCAGGCGCTACCGTATTTCGGAGCATACCGCCCGATTCGTACTGTTTTGTCGTTTTCAAAGACTTCCTGGCAAACTTGGTTGGCACATTCTCCTTCAAACTGAGTTAATTACTGCAGTTTCGTACCTTACGGCCGTTTAAAATGCTTGAGGAAGTCTCTTTGTCACAACAGAAAGGTGATATGGAAAAAGGCTGGCTGCCAGGAGTAGCGAGTGAAAAGCGAAAAATGAAGACAGCCAGAGTTCCCAGGCGCTCACCCTTCCGAGTACTACTAACGTTGTTGCTTCACTTCGGTGATCGGACGAGAACGGAAGATTTTATTTCTTTTTTTTTTTTTGTTTATTTACATTGTGGAATTTAGCACTGCTACAAAACAGTAGGCCCTGACTTATTTCAGAACTCATCTGTCGATTCGTAGTGTGTTGTTATTTTCAAGGAGTTCTAGCACACATCCTTCGCGCATTCTTGCTCAAACTGAGTTCATTACTGTAATTTCGTATCTTGCGTTTGATACAGTAGTTCAAAATGCTTGTGGAAGCATCTTTGTCAACACCTGAAAGTTAGTATGAAAAGAGGGCTGGCAGGTGCAGCGACGTAAAAATGAAAAAATGAGATAGAGCCAACAGCACCTTTTTTTTTTTTTTTGTAACGTATATAAACTTTTATTTACAATTTTTAACAATTACATATCTTTACATGAAATTGTATATTTTCTCGTTTTCAGTTCTGATTGTTCTTTTAGTAGTCTCTTGGCTGAGTTACAACACTTTTATTCACTGAGTGTCCTTTATATAAGTTTTTCCCTTCAATGTTTATGGTTTTTTATACATAAAAAAGAAACTGCATTACTTTGATTTTTTTTTTATAAATTGAATTTAAATTAATTTTAAGTTTTTTTTTTTTTCCCCCGTATGGTATTTGAATACACCTATTTTGGCATGTTCGCTATGTGTTTGCCAAAGGCTAAAGGAGAATATGGGCCAGAACATCTATGTGCATAAATGATGAATGGGGAAGTTATTTAGTGTACTGTGTGAGAGTGGACGCAACAGTTCCACGGAAAATTTGGGGCAGAGAAAGTCTAAAGTTAGAATTTTTGTAAATCGCAAAGGGGTATGCAACGTTTTGGCGCATGATGCGCCGAACTTTATAAATGTATATAACTATATCTATACACACGGATACATCAAAGGAATAAACACAGACAACAACAAAAAAAAAAAAAAAAAAAAACATACAAAACAACAACAAAAAAAATGATTATAGAAGAGAGAGAGAGAGACAGAGAGAGAGAGAGAGAGAGAGAGAGGGGAAAAAAACGTACCTTGAATGGAGATGGCGAGAGAACACATTAATTACATGAAATACACTGTTTGACATTTCGCTGTTACCTTGGAACACGTCTTGTATCCTTTGCACTAAATTAAAAACTGATCATTTCCTTTTGCCTGCTTTATTTGGCTATTGGGCACTGGACACTGTATGGCTATGCTTGGCACACGTCACTCTCACTTTGGCACTGCTACACGTACCCACTTTCACTCTGCGCGCATTTTCACAACACTTTCGCAATGCACCACTCTTGCCGTCGGGGCTTTGGAGGGATTGGTGGGCGACGTCCTCAGCGACTGGGGTGTGGGTGTTGTGGGAGGGCGTCGGTCACGTCGTGTTGAAGGCGTCTCGGAAGGCGGCGTCCAGCGGGACCTGCAGGAAGTTCTGGAAGGTCTCTCGGTACTTGGAGCGTTGTTTGGCCCTCCTGTGTTCCTCCCACAGGTCCGTGAGGAACTGCGCCTTGTCGGTCTGCCGTTTCGTGACGATGGCGTGTGCCGTCATGGCGATGATCCACATTGTGGCCAGGCGTTTCGCTTTGGGGAAAGGCTTCGCGTCCGGGACAGTGACAGCTGAGACATGTATCGCCCTCTCGTCGGTTCTGTTGATGTGGGCGATCATTTTTCTCGCTGCCGCCCATATTTCCCCGCTCTCTCTGCAGCCAAAACGATGCTCGATGGTGTCGGTCTGGTTGCAGAGCTCGCAGTTTGGGGATTCCCGCATTTTTATGCGTGCCAGTTTTTCGTTTGTCGGCACTGTTTTGTGGATGATTTTATACCACGTGTCCCTGGCGTGCTCAGGAAGTGTCCGTTCCGAGACATTCTTCCAGACCTGTGGCCAGTCATGGTCTGGAAAACTCGTCTCTATTTTGGACTTTCTTGCCTTCCCCCTCAGAGCGCTGTAGATGTTCCTCGCCGTTCTTTGCTGTGGGTTGGCAACGACCGCGGTGATGTAACTCTTGTCGATTGCCATCTGTTTTATGTGCCGCAACTTGAATGGTATGTTCGTAGTGTCTACAGGAGCCTCTTCAGATTCAGGTTTATATTGGTTTATCAGGCTGGACGTTATACTGTTGTTGTTCTGGTTTGCCATTTTCATCGCACGGTGTAGAAGCAGTGCCGCGCATTTCGTCTTAACGTCAGTCAGACCAAGTCCGCCTTCGTCCCTTGACAGGAAACACGTCGCCTGGGAGACCTTGAAGATTTCCCGCCTCCACAGCAAGTAGTACGCCGCACTTCCTATCGCTCGCGCAATTTCCGTCGGAGCACATAGTATTTGCGCCATGTACCACGCTTTCGACAGGATTGTTTCGTTTACTAACTGCACTCTTTGGCTCAGCGTCAGGTTCCGGTTCGCGTGTATCCTCACGAGCCCTCTCGTTGTGTTCAAGACGCTGCGCCAGTTTTGTGCTGCCATTTTCAAAGGGCACTGCTGTAGTTCCACTCCGAGTGCCCGATGGTTGTTTGTCACTCGGTACCACTGTCTCGCTGGTCGCAGTCTGCCGTTGCCTATTGGTAGTAGCACTGTCTTCCTCGGATTCGTTTTGGCACCTGAAGCCTTTTCGAAGGATTCCATGATAGGCTGGATTATTCCTAGTTCTTCTTCGTTTTGGATGAATATGCCCATGTCGTCAGCATAGGCCGTGCATACGATGTTTGTTGCACCCATTTTGTATCCTCCGATTTCGGCTGTTAGTTTTCGTAGTAGTGGGTCGAGGGCTATTGTGAAAAGTGCCATCGATAATGGACATCCTTGCCTGACGGATCTTCCCAGTCTTATTGACTTGGAAGTCCATCCGTTTACTGTTACTTTTGAGGTGGCATTTGTAATGACGTTCTTGATTGTTCTTCCGAATTTTGGTCCGAATCCGAGGCGTGCGATAGTTTTCAGCAGGTACCGGTGACTGATCCTGTCGAAAGCCTTGTGGAAATCGACAGAGATTACGGCTGCGGGTCTCCTCGTTGTTGCTGCGTGGGCTATGATGTCCCTGTATGTGCAGACGGCGTCGAAGATGTTCCCGGTGTTCCCAGGCGGTCACCCATCCAAGTACTAACCGGGCCCGATGTTGCTTAACTTCGGTGATCGGACGAGAACCGGTGTATTCAACATGGTATGGCCGTTGGCGTCCTTATACTGTAGCCGCACCCCAGAAGAAGCATTCGCCTCTTCTCGCAACACACGCAATCGCTGCTTTCCGTGGCACATTTGACGCAAAGCTCGTCTTTCCACCTCGAAGGTGGCGCGGAGTGCGCGCTCGCCTCGGCGTCTCAGAGGCGACTGCCGAACGTAGGTGAGACACGCACAACACAGCTGCTCGGTGCACCGCCTGTCATTCGTTTGGTGCGTGTGGCCTCCGACACTCGCTGGCGACGCGCCTTGTTCCTGTTATCCGGCGCGGGGCTTGCGCGCGCGGTCGGGCGGCGGGCGGACTGCGCGGGGTGTGGCAGTGTCCTGCTGGACCGACGGAGGCTTTCTCACCTGGCTGACACACGCCGCGCTTCCAGATATTTGCGTAATTTGCGCGGTGCATTGGCGCCTGTCCCCCCTTCCGTCCCGACTTGTCCCGACTTGTCCCGACTTGTCCCGACTTGTCCCGACTTGTCCCGACTTGTCCCGACTTGTCCCGACTTGTCCCGACTTGTCCCGACTTGTCCCGACTTGTCCCGACTTGTCCCGACTTGTCCCGACTTGTCCCGACTTGTCCCGACTTTGCTCGACTGCCGCTCGGGTCGCGGTCCATATGACAGCACAAGCGCGAGAAACGTCTGCGGGAGGAGGCGAGACGACAAAAGAATAAATTTATGATTAGAAATCGAACTTGGAGCTGTACGCCGCTGCAGAACGATAGGCAGGCGCTACCGTATTTCGGAGCATACCGCCCGATTCGTACTGTTTTGTCGTTTTCAAAGACTTCCTGGCAAACTTGGTTGGCACATTCTCCTTCAAACTGAGTTAATTACTGCAGTTTCGTACCTTACGGCCGTTTAAAATGCTTGAGGAAGTCTCTTTGTCACAACAGAAAGGTGATATGGAAAAAGGCTGGCTGCCAGGAGTAGCGACTGAAAAGCGAAAAATGAAGACAGCCAGAGTTCCCAGGCGCTCACCCTTCCGAGTACTACTAACGTTGTTGCTTCACTTCGGTGATCGGACGAGAACGGAAGATTTTATTTCTTTTTTTTTTTTTGTTTATTTACATTGTGGAATTTAGCACTGCTACAAAACAGTAGGCCCTGACTTATTTCAGAACTCATCTGTCGATTCGTAGTGTGTTGTTATTTTCAAGGAGTTCTAGCACACATCCTTCGCGCATTCTTGCTCAAACTGAGTTCATTACTGTAATTTCGTATCTTGCGTTTGATACAGTAGTTCAAAATGCTTGTGGAAGCATCTTTGTCAACACCTGAAAGTTAGTATGAAAAGAGGGCTGGCAGGTGCAGCGACGTAAAAATGAAAAAATGAGATAGAGCCAACAGCACCTTTTTTTTTTTTTTTTTTTTTCACCTTTTTTTTTTTTTTTTTTTTTTTTTTTTTTTTATTTTTTACAAAAACGCCATCCCTCGGCGAGCTTCTCCAGCTAAAAAGGTGCCGTTGACTTCTGCAAGGGACGCGGGGGAAGGCCCCCCAATGTGCCTTCATCGGCGAGGTGTGCCGGCGTGGGTATGTGCTGTGTGCTTCCAGGACAAGGAACAGAAAAGAACGTGCATCCTCCAATACAAAAAAAGAAATGCAAGGGAAGCCGCCGCCCAGACTTCAGTACAAATAGGAGAAACAAAATTGGCCTCTGGACGCCGGTGCAGCTTGCCGGGACAGTGATCCACAGCAACGACAACCTGCCAAAGCAACAGGCAGGTGGCATCCGCCAAAAAACTGAATCCACCGGAAGAGAAATGAAAGTAAATTAAAGTCCGAAGAAAATATGTCCCCACTAACGGTCGACGGATGGTACATGGAGAAGAAAACAACCGTCGACGCACAGCAATAGGAAAAAGTCCCACATTCAGACACACACCGACCGTGATAAATGATCACCGCGACACGGCCCCCTCAGCCGCCGCGAGAAAAGAACAAATAACAAGAAAGAAATAAAGGAGGAACAGAAAGTAAAGCAAACAGAAAAGAACTTTTGACGGACAAAACACCGTTCACATAACTGTAGGTCATGTGTACGTTTTCGTTAATGTACGGCCGATTAGAAACACAACTTTACCATGCCATAAAATCATTATCCAAGAGAGGAAGTCCGTTGGTAAGCAAGGGTTCGTCATAACACGCCAAGAGGAATATTGGCAGTAGTATCAGACAGAAAAGGTAAAAATGTCAAGATCGGGTATGTAGTCGTATCAGGTAAGTGACAATTTAGTGAATGCATGGGCCAGGGCAACATGCAAAAAATTGGCGAAAGTCGAGGAATAAGCCGGTCGACCAAGGGTCAGACGATGTTCCGCCCACAGGTAAGACAGAAAGTCGACGGCAGTAGTCAATTTCAGGGTGAAAATACAAAAAACCGTGTGTCCCAAAATCCAAAGAGTTGCATTCCGTTTGGTGGCCGGATAAGCCGCACACTGAGGCACGATGGCGTCCAAAGCTGTCACCTGCCGCCTGTCCACTCTGTTGATTAGACGCACCATGTCACACGCAATATCCCAGACATCACGGAATTTCCGACAGTCGAATCGGTGTTCGATGGTGTCCTCCTCAGGACACGCATCACAGACTCCCGAAGAAATCAGATCGATTGAGTGCAGCTTAGCATTAGTCGGAAATGTGCGGTTGACCACTTTATACCATGTTCCGTGAACATGGGGCGGAATAACGGCGGCGGCAAGGTTCCGCCACACCATCCTCCAGTCGTGCTGAGGTAGCCGATACTCCCATTTATTCCTACTTGGCGATCCCTGAAGAGCGCGCACAACGTCACCGACATTGCACGCACGGACATCACCGAGCACCAGGTAACTGTTATACACATAATACCGGCGGACAAAGTTCAACGTGTACGGAATATGACTGACCGAGACCGGAGCAACCACCGATGGTGGGCGATAGGCATGGAATAAAGCAGCCGTCGGACTGCACGGCCCCTTGTCAAGCACCACGGTAGTCCGCTTCACGAAGAGTGCCGCACATTTGTTGCGAAAATCAACGAAACCCAGCCCCCCCTCCGTCAGACTCAAGGTGCAGGTGGCCAGGGAGACTTTAAAGATGTCACCCTTCCACAGCAACCAATAGACCGCCTGTTGAATGGCCCGTTCCAGTTGTTTCGGCACAGGTAGGACTTGTGCTAGATACCACGCTTTGGCCAAAATCTGCGTGTCGATAAGGGCCACTCGTTGACGGAGCGCCAAGTTCCTAGAGGCATACAGTTTCGCAACGGCCCTGACCTTATACAGCGTGGACCGCCAATTAAGAGCTTCCATACGCTGCGTATTGTCGGTCAGAATGACACCAAGGACAGTCTGCCGTTGCTTGACACAAAACCAGTCGCCGCGAACAGTACGCAGGCGAGGTGTAAGGGGGAGTAAAACAGTTTTCCGAGGATTAACGATAGCCCCCGTTGCCCTCTCAAATCGCTGCAGAACACCATGTAACCTGTCAATGTCCTCTGGCTGATCGAGGAACACGCCGAGGTCGTCGGCATACGCTCTACAGATCAGCTGATCGTCACCTATGCGTATGCCCCGGCATTCCTGGGCGATACAGCGGAGGAGCGGATCCAACGCCAAAGCGAAGAGTGACATAGACAAGGGGCAGCCCTGGCGAACTGATCGGCTAATAGGTATAACACGACTGGGAGTTCCGTTTATTACAACCCGTGACGTGGCATTCCTTAAAATATTGTGCACCATCGTCGTCAGTTTAGAACCAAATCCGAAACCGACCAAGACCCGCCGCAGATAGGTGTGACTAATCCGATCGAAAGCGTTTTTGAAGTCGACCAGCATTATCGCAGCCGTCCGGAGCCTGTGACTTTTAACATATCCGATACAATCCCGGTACGCCAGAACAGCATCGAATATGTTACGGTCCCTGACAGCGCAAGTCTGATGTTCACTCACCACCTTTGGCATAACGTTCGTCAACCTGTGCGTGATACACCGCGCTATAATTTTATAGTCGGCGTTCAGCAAGGTTATAGGACGGACATTGTCGAGATTTGGTGTTGCGGCCGATTTCGGAACGAGAGCAATGCGCCCTTCTGAAAATTCCGCAGGAATAGCAACGCCGTTATGGATCTCATTCATAATGGCAATTAAAACATCACTGAAAAGACTGAAAAATTTCAAGTAAAATTCGGCAGGAATTCCGTCCAGTCCAGGGGACCGGCCCCTAGGACTCCGTTTCACAGCTGTAGTTAGGTCATCAAGGGTAAAAGGTTCATTTAAAATGGCTCTATCTTGTCGTGTTAACACACGTGGGACCCTCTGCAAAAAATCGCGCAGCGCCCCGGCGTTGACGTCCACCTCTCGGAAAAGCGTCGCAAAATGCTCGTGAACTTCCCGCTCAATGGCCGCACCATCGGAAGTGGACGTGCCATCTCGCTGGATCCATTTACGGATTGCCAACCGCTCGCGCCGCCGGCGCTCCCTGCTCAGGTGGTAGAGAGAGAGCGGTTCCCCTTCCACGTCACCCACCGGTTGGCTCCGCGCGATAGCCCCAACACCCTTCCGACGAAGATCATCGAGGAGCTTGGCTTTGAACTGATTAAAAACCGGAAGCAACTCAGGTGACGTTGCGACGCGCTGAGCGATATCCTTTAAACAGTCCTGGTAAAAACGTGCCGTCGACCGACGCCAATGCGCCGCATCGCGGCTAAAATCGATTAAAAAACGCCGAATAGCCGGCTTGGCGACCGCCACCCACCACCCGATAGTACTGCCGTCATCGCCTTTACCACGCAAGAGCTTGCGCCACAACGCAGTAAATTGAGACGTGAGACTGGCATCGTCCAAAAGGCTACAGTTAAATTTCCAAATATTGCTGCGCCGAGTAGGGCGCGCACGCGGCAGGAGAAGCTGACACATGTAACCGCAATGGTCAGAAAAAATAACCGGCAACACGTCCGCCTTCCGGACGTGAGCGGCGAGCGGCGAAGACACATAGATCCTGTCTAATCGACTGTGACCGGTGGCGTAAAAGTGGGTGAAATGCGTCTCGTCCGGATGCAGCACACGCCACGTGTCGCGGAGCCGAAAGCTGTCAACCAACGTACGCAATTCCTGGCACCAGTTAGGACGCGGCTCCTGATCACGACCATCAATCACAGCATTAAAATCACCACCGATCACTAAGTCAGTATGATTACGATGGAGAAGTGGACAGAGATCCTGACCATAAAATTTATTCCGCGCTGGCTTGTCACCGGCATGAGCGTATACATTAACAAAGGCGAAACCATTGACGGTACATGCTATAGCGCGGCCATTTGGCAATATTTCAATATTGCTAACATCAAATTCAGGACGAATTAAGATAGCAGTACCAGTCTGTTCGTCGGACATGATATTATCAACGACAGTAAAATCAGAAGAGTCAAGTAAAAACAACAGAGCCTGACGCGTAACTTCCTGTAAAAATGCGACATGACAGCGGGAGTCATGTAAAAAAGTGTGCAAAGCCGACAACTTGTGCGGATTACTCAACTTGTTAACATTGAGAGTTAAAACATTCCACGAACAACGCTCAGGCTCCATACACAATTAAAATATACAAGCACAAAAAAAACTCCTCAGTTAAAAACAGACAGCAGACATGGACGGAATTTCAGCCACCAAAAGGAGTAAAATGACCTCCAAAACGACGGGAGGAATTCCCGGCAACTGGAGGAGGGAACAACAGAGAATAACATTGAGAAATAAGATATGCCACGAACAATGCTCAGGCCCCAGACACAAGTAAAATACACATGCACAAAAGGCTCCTTATGGTAAAAACAGACAGCAAACATGGACGGAATTCCGGCCACCAAGGAAGGGTAAAAGGTTCTCTAAAAGACGGGAGTAGTTCCCGTCAACTGGATTAGGGGACAACAAAGAATCCACTAAGTCGCACCGCCTTCCACATCCGCCGCCCACTCAGTGGGGTACACGGGAGTGGGGGCGGGCGCGGTCCCAGAATCTGTGCCACCGGAAGCTACCGACAAAGGAGCAGCAACGGGCATCTCCACGTCGGGAGAAGAAGCCGGCACTCGCTCGGGGGCAGAAGGACAGACACGACGCTGGTGGGTGTCTTCAGCCTTCCGTTTTGTCGGCAATTGCGGCGGCGCTACAGCCAAAGCCGTATCGGCCGGCATTGCCGAATCGTCACCAGTAGGCGGCTGACTTAAAACGGTTCGTAAATGTCGAACAGCGACATCACGCTTCTGATCGGCCACGGTGAGGTCGTCAGGCGGCGGATGGCGAGAAGCGGCACGCTGTTGGGGTTGCGATTGCTGTGTCGGACGCCCGGAGCCGGAAGCCGGAGACGGCCGCCGCTCACGGTCTAGGTCCCGACGCGCGGCACGCTGTTGTGAGTCTTGCCGACCAACTCGCGACTGCCGGGAACCGGCGGGCGAACGGTCAACTGGAGACGGACTGCGGTCGGGTCGGGTAAACCCCCTGTCAGAGGAAGGCGACCGACCGACACTACGAGCACGTTGCCTGCTAGAACTGCGAGACGGAAATTCATCACGCCGCGGTTTCGGAGCCGCAAAAAATTCCTGCGACTCCACGGCAGCAGAGCTAACAGTAGCACTGGCAGCCACGTCAACCGAGGCAGTCAACGTATCAGAAAATTCCGGTACCGTAACAGGCTGGGAAACAGGTTCCGACACGACAGCAGTCGCCGACGCGGGCGTGCGGTCGGACACAGACGCAAGTGAAACAAGTGGTAAAGACAAATTTTCGTCAGCCTGCACGGTAGCCGTAGCAGGCGCGGAAACAGCAGACACAGAAGCAAGGTCACAATCGGGAGTGGACACATCCATGGCAACCGCGGCGTCAGCTAGGTTAGCATCGGCCACGCGGCGCGCGGGTGCGGGGGGGGCTGTACCTAAGACCGTAGCAGCGACAGAGGCAAAGCTGGCCCCGCGCAAACCGTCGTCAATCGGTAATTGAGCAGGCCGTTTACGTTTAGGACAATCTTGCCGGTAATGACCAACGCCACTACAAAATGAACAAGTTTGAGGCTGTCCACTATAAGTCACAAACGCACGGTGGCCGTTGACCAAAATAAATGACGGAATGTGCTGTCTGACAACCATTTTCACACTCCGCACACCGTTTTCGACTTGAAACAAATAGGCGGAGGACCACTTTTCCTTAATCACTGACAAAACGGTACCGTACGGCCGCAAATAACGTGAAATGGTATCATTACGTATTTCAAAAGGCAAGTTAAAGACGCGAATTTGCCTAACGCCGAAGCCAGCGTGCGACACAGTCACATTACTAATTTTACCGTCAAGATGTCGAAATTTACGCACACCGTCATTGACAGACACAACAGTATCACACATGTCAGGAGATCGCAATTTTAAAAACACTGAATTAAGGAACGTATCAAATTGTATGCCAAGAACGTCATCATGCCGTAACATCAAGTCCTCTAGTATCCAACGGTGAATCTCAAAGGCCGAAGGTTTATCAACTGAACGATCAAATTCACATTGGACGTTATTCTGCCTTTCCTCACTATCATCGTAAATCATTTCCATTACTTACAGTCAGGTAGAAATACAGCCACAAGGCAGAAGAAGCAGACGACACGCGAGGCGCCGCCGGCCCAGTCGCACGAGGTAAACACTGCTCGCTCGGCACCGAGGTGTTGCCAGGCGGGCAGCCAGCCAAGTACTAACCGGGCCCGATGTTGCTTAACTTCGGTGATCGGACGAGAACCGGTGTATTCAACATGGTATGGCCGTTGGCGTCCTTATACTGTAGCCGCACCCCAGAAGAAGCATTCGCCTCTTCTCGCAACACACGCAATCGCTGCTTTCCGTGGCACATTTGACGCAAAGCTCGTCTTTCCACCTCGAAGGTGGCGCGGAGTGCGCGCTCGCCTCGGCGTCTCAGAGGCGACTGCCAAACGTAGGTGAGACACGCACAACACAGCTGCTCGGTGCACCGCCTGTCATTCGTTTGGTGCGTGTGGCCTCCGACACTCGCTGGCGACGCGCCTTGTTCCTGTTATCCGGCGCGGGGCTTGCGCGCGCGGTCGGGCGGCGGGCGGACTGCGCGGGGTGTGGCAGTGTCCTGCTGGACCGACGGAGGCTTTCTCACCTGGCTGACACACGCCGCGCTTCCAGATATTTGCGTAATTTGCGCGGTGCATTGGCGCCTGTCCCCCCTTCCGTCCCGACTTGTCCCGACTGCCGCTCGCTGCCGCTCGCTGCCGCTCGGGTCGCGGTCCATATGACAGCACAAGCGCGAGAAACGTCTGCGGGAGGAGGCGAGACGACAAAAGAATAAATTTATGATTAGAAATCGAACTTGGAGCTGTACGCCGCTGCAGAACGATAGGCAGGCGCTACCGTATTTCGGAGCATACCGCCCGATTCGTACTGTTTTGTCGTTTTCAAAGACTTCCTGCCAAACTTGGTTGGCACATTCTCCTTCAAACTGAGTTAATTACTGCAGTTTCGTACCTTACGGCCGTTTAAAATGCTTGAGGAAGTCTCTTTGTCACAACAGAAAGGTGATATGGAAAAAGGCTGGCTGCCAGGAGTAGCGACTGAAAAGCGAAAAATGAAGACAGCCAGAGTTCCCAGGCGCTCACCCTTCCGAGTACTACTAACGTTGTTGCTTCACTTCGGTGATCGGACGAGAACGGAAGATTTTATTTCTTTTTTTTTTTTTTTTTTGTTTATTTACATTGTGGAATTTAGCACTGCTACAAAACAGTAGGCCCTGACTTATTTCAGAACTCATCTGTCGATTCGTAGTGTGTTGTTATTTTCAAGGAGTTCTAGCACACATCCTTCGCGCATTCTTGCTCAAACTGAGTTCATTACTGTAATTTCGTATCTTGCGTTTGATACAGTAGTTCAAAATGCTTGTGGAAGCATCTTTGTCAACACCTGAAAGTTAGTATGAAAAGAGGGCTGGCAGGTGCAGCGACGTAAAAATGAAAAAATGAGATAGAGCCAACAGCACCCGGTGTTCCCAGGCGGTCACCCATCCAAGTACTAACCGGGCCCGATGTTGCTTAACTTCGGTGATCGGACGAGAACCGGTGTATTCAACATGGTATGGCCGTTGGCGTCCTTATACTGTAGCCGCACCCCAGAAGAAGCATTCGCCTCTTCTCGCAACACACGCAATCGCTGCTTTCCGTGGCACATTTGACGCAAAGCTCGTCTTTCCACCTCGAAGGTGGCGCGGAGTGCGCGCTCGCCTCGGCGTCTCAGAGGCGACTGCCGAACGTAGGTGAGACACGCACAACACAGCTGCTCGGTGCACCGCCTGTCATTCGTTTGGTGCGTGTGGCCTCCGACACTCGCTGGCGACGCGCCTTGTTCCTGTTATCCGGCGCGGGGCTTGCGCGCGCGGTCGGGCGGCGGGCGGACTGCGCGGGGTGTGGCAGTGTCCTGCTGGACCGACGGAGGCTTTCTCACCTGGCTGACACACGCCGCGCTTCCAGATATTTGCGTAATTTGCGCGGTGCATTGGCGCCTGTCCCCCCTTCCGTCCCGACTTGTCCCGACTTGTCCCGACTGCCGCTCGCTGCCGCTCGGGTCGCGGTCCATATGACAGCACAAGCGCGAGAAACGTCTGCGGGAGGAGGCGAGACGACAAAAGAATAAATTTATGATTAGAAATCGAACTTGGAGCTGTACGCCGCTGCAGAACGATAGGCAGGCGCTACCGTATTTCGGAGCATACCGCCCGATTCGTACTGTTTTGTCGTTTTCAAAGACTTCCTGGCAAACTTGGTTGGCACATTCTCCTTCAAACTGAGTTAATTACTGCAGTTTCGTACCTTACGGCCGTTTAAAATGCTTGAGGAAGTCTCTTTGTCACAACAGAAAGGTGATATGGAAAAAGGCTGGCTGCCAGGAGTAGCGACTGAAAAGCGAAAAATGAAGACAGCCAGAGTTCCCAGGCGCTCACCCTTCCGAGTACTACTAACGTTGTTGCTTCACTTCGGTGATCGGACGAGAACGGAAGATTTTATTTCTTTTTTTTTTTTTTTTTTGTTTATTTACATTGTGGAATTTAGCACTGCTACAAAACAGTAGGCCCTGACTTATTTCAGAACTCATCTGTCGATTCGTAGTGTGTTGTTATTTTCAAGGAGTTCTAGCACACATCCTTCGCGCATTCTTGCTCAAACTGAGTTCATTACTGTAATTTCGTATCTTGCGTTTGATACAGTAGTTCAAAATGCTTGTGGAAGCATCTTTGTCAACACCTGAAAGTTAGTATGAAAAGAGGGCTGGCAGGTGCAGCGACGTAAAAATGAAAAAATGAGATAGAGCCAACAGCACCCGGTGTTCCCAGGCGGTCACCCATCCAAGTACTAACCGGGCCCGATGTTGCTTAACTTCGGTGATCGGACGAGAACCGGTGTATTCAACATGGTATGGCCGTTGGCGTCCTTATACTGTAGCCGCACCCCAGAAGAAGCATTCGCCTCTTCTCGAAACACACGCAATCGCTGCTTTCCGTGGCACATTTGACGCAAAGCTCGTCTTTCCACCTCGAAGGTGGCGCGGAGTGCGCGCTCGCCTCGGCGTCTCAGAGGCGACTGCCGAACGTAGGTGAGACACGCACAACACAGCTGCTCGGTGCACCGCCTGTCATTCGTTTGGTGCGTGTGGCCTCCGACACTCGCTGGCGACGCGCCTTGTTCCTGTTATCCGGCGCGGGGCTTGCGCGCGCGGTCGGGCGGCGGGCGGACTGCGCGGGGTGTGGCAGTGTCCTGCTGGACCGACGGAGGCTTTCTCACCTGGCTGACACACGCCGCGCTTCCAGATATTTGCGTAATTTGCGCGGTGCATTGGCGCCTGTCCCCCCTTCCGTCCCGACTTGTCCCGACTTGTCCCGACTTGTCCCGACTTGTCCCGACTTGTCCCGACTTGTCCCGACTTGTCCCGACTTGTCCCGACTTGTCCCGACTTGTCCCGACTTGTCCCGACTTGTCCCGACTTGTCCCGACTTTGCTCGACTGCCGCTCGGGTCGCGGTCCATATGACAGCACAAGCGCGAGAAACGTCTGCGGGAGGAGTCGAGACGACAAAAGAATAAATTTATGATTAGAAATCGAACTTGGAGCTGTACGCCGCTGCAGAACGATAGGCAGGCGCTACCGTATTTCGGAGCATACCGCCCGATTCGTACTGTTTTGTCGTTTTCAAAGACTTCCTGGCAAACTTGGTTGGCACATTCTCCTTCAAACTGAGTTAATTACTGCAGTTTCGTACCTTACGGCCGTTTAAAATGCTTGAGGAAGTCTCTTTGTCACAACAGAAAGGTGATATGGAAAAAGGCTGGCTGCCAGGAGTAGCGACTGAAAAGCGAAAAATGAAGACAGCCAGAGTTCCCAGGCGCTCACCCTTCCGAGTACTACTAACGTTGTTGCTTCACTTCGGTGATCGGACGAGAACGGAAGATTTTATTTCTTTTTTTTTTTTTTTGTTTATTTACATTGTGGAATTTAGCACTGCTACAAAACAGTAGGCCCTGACTTATTTCAGAACTCATCTGTCGATTCGTAGTGTGTTGTTATTTTCAAGGAGTTCTAGCACACATCCTTCGCGCATTCTTGCTCAAACTGAGTTCATTACTGTAATTTCGTATCTTGCGTTTGATACAGTAGTTCAAAATGCTTGTGGAAGCATCTTTGTCAACACCTGAAAGTTAGTATGAAAAGAGGGCTGGCAGGTGCAGCGACGTAAAAATGAAAAAATGAGATAGAGCCAACAGCACCCGGTGTTCCCAGGCGGTCACCCATCCAAGTACTAACCGGGCCCGATGTTGCTTAACTTCGGTGATCGGACGAGAACCGGTGTATTCAACATGGTATGGCCGTTGGCGTCCTTATACTGTAGCCGCACCCCAGAAGAAGCATTCGCCTCTTCTCGCAACACACGCAATCGCTGCTTTCCGTGGCACATTTGACGCAAAGCTCGTCTTTCCACCTCGAAGGTGGCGCGGAGTGCGCGCTCGCCTCGGCGTCTCAGAGGCGACTGCCGAACGTAGGTGAGACACGCACAACACAGCTGCTCGGTGCACCGCCTGTCATTCGTTTGGTGCGTGTGGCCTCCGACACTCGCTGGCGACGCGCCTTGTTCCTGTTATCCGGCGCGGGGCTTGCGCGCGCGGTCGGGCGGCGGGCGGACTGCGCGGGGTGTGGCAGTGTCCTGCTGGACCGACGGAGGCTTTCTCACCTGGCTGACACACGCCGCGCTTCCAGATATTTGCGTAATTTGCGCGGTGCATTGGCGCCTGTCCCCCCTTCCGTCCCGACTTGTCCCGACTGCCGCTCGCTGCCGCTCGGGTCGCGGTCCATATGACAGCACAAGCGCGAGAAACGTCTGCGGGAGGAGGCGAGACGACAAAAGAATAAATTTATGATTAGAAATCGAACTTGGAGCTGTACGCCGCTGCAGAACGATAGGCAGGCGCTACCGTATTTCGGAGCATACCGCCCGATTCGTACTGTTTTGTCGTTTTCAAAGACTTCCTGGCAAACTTGGTTGGCACATTCTCCTTCAAACTGAGTTAATTACTGCAGTTTCGTACCTTACGGCCGTTTAAAATGCTTGAGGAAGTCTCTTTGTCACAACAGAAAGGTGATATGGAAAAAGGCTGGCTGCCAGGAGTAGCGACTGAAAAGCGAAAAATGAAGACAGCCAGAGTTCCCAGGCGCTCACCCTTCCGAGTACTACTAACGTTGTTGCTTCACTTCGGTGATCGGACGAGAACGGAAGATTTTATTTCTTTTTTTTTTTTTTTTTGTTTATTTACATTGTGGAATTTAGCACTGCTACAAAACAGTAGGCCCTGACTTATTTCAGAACTCATCTGTCGATTCGTAGTGTGTTGTTATTTTCAAGGAGTTCTAGCACACATCCTTCGCGCATTCTTGCTCAAACTGAGTTCATTACTGTAATTTCGTATCTTGCGTTTGATACAGTAGTTCAAAATGCTTGTGGAAGCATCTTTGTCAACACCTGAAAGTTAGTATGAAAAGAGGGCTGGCAGGTGCAGCGACGTAAAAATGAAAAATGAGAGAGCCAACAGCACTTTTTTTTTTTTTTTTTTTTTTTTTATGAGCTATAAAGGTGCTGTTGACTCCATGTCCCACGACGAACGGACGAAAAAATCAGTATCCCCCGTTGGTGTCCTTAAAACGGTCGACGTCCGTCGGGAAAAAGCGGCAAGAGCAAAAAAAATCCGTAATCCAGCAATCTTCTGCATGGAGACAATGACTCCGCCAGGGAAACAAAATTCAGTAGAAAAAAAACCACTTCCTTAGTGTCACTATTACCGCTAAAGTTCCACACCAGTAAAACTGAGGGGTAAAGTCCATCAGGTGGACAAGGGAAACGAAAAGGAAAAAAAAATAAAAGTCACTGCGCGGTAATACTAGTTATAAATTGAAAATATCAGTGCCGCCACATGGGAGACCTACAGGAGAAAACCAGTGCTCGTAAATAAAAGTGCCGATGTCCACAGCATAAAAAATCAGAATCAAGAAAAAGGTAAACTGTACCGGAAATAAAAAAATACACAAATAAGGAAAAAAAAGAGTTCCTCTGAGTACACGTATTTCCATAAATGTTCGTTCCTTGAAAAACACAGCTTGAGCGGTCAAAATAGAATAGTATACCAAACCGTCATAAACATGTTAAGCATCCACTGACATCCGGGAAAAGGCATGAGCAAGTGCAACCTTCAAAAAATTTGCAAAAGTAGCACGATAGCCAGGCAAAGCTTCTGTTTGTTCATGCTGAGTCCATAAATAGGTAAGAAAGTCCAATTCAGTAGTCAATTTCAGGTGAAACATCGCAAAAACGGTATGACCCAGGAGCCACACCGTAGCATTCTTCTTTGTATTCGGGTAGGCGACGCATTGAGGAATTAAAGCGTCGGTCGGCAAGACTGAACGCGTATCCACTCGATCGATTAGGCGAATCATATCTCTGGCGGCATCCCAAACACTGCAAAAATGTCCACACACAAAACCGTGTTCAAGTGTATCTTCCGCTTCACACAAGTCGCAAGCTCCAGACGAGATGAGGTTGATGGAATGGAGCTTCGAATTCGTTGGGAAGGTACGATGCACAACCTTGTACCACACGGCGTGTACAGAGGGAGGAAGAACATGGCTGGCAAGATTTTTCCATACCGCGACCCAATTATACCACAGTAGCCGATACTCCCACTTACAACGCACAGGTGATCCACGGAAAGCAGAAACGACGTCGCAGACTCGAAGACTGGGAACGTCACATAGCGCGAGGTAGCTGTTGTCCATATAGTAGCGACGCACATAATTAAGAAAAAAGGGAATGTGCGAGACATTCACCGGCGCCTCCACTGATTGAGGACGATACATACTGAAGACCGCCGCAGTGGTACCGTTCGGGGCCCTCTCCATAACAACGGTGGTCCGCTTCCGAAGGAGAGCAGAGCACTTCGCGCGAAGATCTACTAAACCCAAACCACCATCTGTCGGGCTTAGAGTACAGGTGTCATACGAGACTTTAAAAATGTCACCTCGCCATAAAAACCAATACACCGCCTGCTTGAGGGCACGTTCCAACTGCCGAGGCAGTGGAAGGACCTGTGCGAGGTACCACACCCTGGCCAGAATGTTAGTATTGATCAGGGCCACCTTGTCACGAAGCGCCAACGTGCGAGCCGCATAGATCTTGGCAACGGCGCGCACCTTATGGAGCGTAGACCGCCAATTGAGCGCTTCCATCCGTTGTGGATGAGAAGAAAAAAGAACGCCCAGGACTTTGTGCTGTTCGCGGACACAAAACCAGCTCCGCTGTATGGACCGTGCGCGGGGTGTAAGAGGCAAACAAACAGTCTTAGTGGGGTTGACAATGGCACCTGTAGCTTTTTCAAAGCGTTGCAGTGCACCATATAGAGTGTCAACGTCATCAGAATGGCCAAGAAAAACGCCAAGATCGTCGGCGTACGCCTTGCAAATGAGGCGGTGCGTCCCTATCTGAATGCCACGGCAGTCGCGGCCGATAATTCGCAGCAACGGATCTAAAGCTACAGAAAAAAGGGCCATGGAAAGGGGACACCCCTGCCGCACCGAGCGCCCAACACGGAAAGCTGGCGTTAAGTGGCCATTGACACTAACACGTGACGTCGCATTTTGTAAAAGATGCTTTACCACAGTCGTAAACTTAAAACCGAAGCCCATCCGCACAAGAACCTGGCGGAGGTACACATGGCTAATGCGGTCGAAAGCATTTTTGAAATCAATTAAGAAAATGGCAGCTGTCGGCAGTCTCGCACTTTTAACAAAACCGATACAGTCGCGATAGGCGAGGACGGCATCAAAGATGTTTCGACCCTGCACAGCACATGATTGACTATCACTGAGGACCGACGGTAAAACAACTTTAAGGCGTTGAGCCACGCAGCGCGTCACAATCTTAAAGTCGGCGTTCAGTAAAGTGATCGGCCGAACAGCGTCAATGCAGGGCGTCGCAGTCGATTTGGGAACCAATGTCACCACCCCCTCCTCAAACGCAGCAGGGATAACAGCACCATCCCGAATTTCATTTAAAAGAGCCACAAAAACATCACAAAAAAGATCATAAAATTTCAGATAAAATTCAGCAGGAATGCCGTCGGGACCAGGCGATTTACTTTTAGGGCTTCGTCGGATAGCATCGTACAGGTCGTCAGGTACATAAGCAGCATTTAAATGCATCCTATCCGTACGAGTTAAAACATGAGGTATAACTTGTAAAAAATCCCGCAACGCATTACAGTCAACATCCAGCGCACGGAAAAGGGAACTAAAATGAGTAAAAACATCCCGCTCAATGTCGGACTGGACAGTAGTCCGTCTACCGTCGCACTGTTTCCAGGTACCGATGTGCAGACGGGCGCGCCGCCTTCGTTCCCTATGCAGATGATAAAGCGACAAAGGTTCGCCATCCACCACCCCCGCAGGCTGGCTGCGGACGACGACACCGTCACTAACGGCACGCAAATCAGCGAGAAGCTTACGCTGGAATTGCTTAAAAGCGGGCAGCAAGGCAGGCTGTGACGTCACGCGCAGCGCGAGGTCTTGCAAACACGCCTGATGGAAGCGGGCAGTAGCGCGACGCCAACGAGCCGCCTCGCGGCTAAAATCCATCAAAAACCGCCTGATCACCGGCTTGGCCTCCCCGACCCACCACTCCAGCACACTACAGTCACCTCGCCTAGTCCCGAGCAATTTCTGCCACAGATTGGTAAAACACGTCACAAAATGGTCGTCATTCAATAATGCACAATTAAATTTCCACAAATTCTTTCGTCTGGGAACACAAAATCTAGGCAATAAAAGCTGACAAAGGTAACCGGAATGATCAGAAAACAGCACGGGAAACACTTCCGTGCGGCAAATACGGGCAGAAAGCGGGGCAGAAATGTAAATTCTGTCCAACCCAAGACCGTAGCGGCGACGGAAGCAAAACTAGCTCCTTGCAAATTGCCCTCTAATGGTAGCTGAACAGGCCGTTTACGCTTCGGACCATCTTGCCGATAATGTCCGACACCATTGCAAAAGGAACAAGTTTGTGGCTGGCCACTCTACGTGAGAAACGCAGGGTGACCGTTTACCAAAAGAAAAGACTGAATATGTTGCCTAACCACCATCTTGACACTACGTACACCGTTCTCTACTTGAAAAAGTACGCAGACGACCATTTCTCTTTCACGACAGATAACACAGTACCATATCGCCGCAAGCGGCCAGAAATAGTGTCGTTGCGAATTTCAAACGGAAGGTTAAAGATCCGTATTTGTCGAAGACCAAAACCAGCGTGAGCCACAGTGACATTACTAATATTTCCGTTAAGGTGTCTAACTTTGCGAACACCGTCATTAACAAAAACAACAGCATCACAGAGATCGGAAGATTTGAGTTTTAAGAACACAGAATTTAAGAACGTATCGAACCGAATACCTAGTACGTCAGTAGAAGACAACAAATCCTCAATTAACCAACGTTGAATCTCAAAAGCCGAAGGTTTCTCTACGGAACGATCAAATTCGCACTGAACATTGTTCTGTCGCTCTTCACTGTCATCGTAAAGAATATCCATTACTTACAGTTCAGTAGAAAGAAAGCCACGTGGCAATGGAAGCAGACGAACGCCGAGGCGCCGCCGGCCAAGTCGCACGAGGTAAACAGTGCACGCGAGGCACCGAGGTGTTGCCAGGCGGTCACCCATCCAAGTACTAACCGGGCCCGATGTTGCTTAACTTCGGTGATCGGACGAGAACCGGTGTATATGAAGCAATAAGCTCACCACGCTTAAAAAAAATGAAAACGATATTACCTGGCAGTATCATGCCGCAAAATAATAGTTGAAACACATTATGCTGGGTCACCGCCACAAAAAAATAAACGTGAAATATTAGGCTGCAAGTTCGCTACGCTTCAAAAATAATGAAAATTAACTTTAATTATGATGCCGCAGAATAATAGCTAAACACACATACAGGGTCATCACACAAAAAGAATAAAAGTAAAGTAGTGGGCAATTAGCTCGCCAAGCTGCAAGAAAAAAAATGAAAACTAAAGTACCTGGCAATAACATGCTACAGAAAAATAGCTCAACACATAAGAAGGCGACACTGCACTCGTAAAAGGGAAGCAACTGAGAAAAACAGGCACGTAAGCTAAACATAATAGTCGTTGCAGTAATAAGCATTTACACATTGAGGTAACACACGGCCCGAATTGCGTCACCATAAATGGAGAAAGGAAACGTGTATGTCAGTACCACAAACAACACCCCAAAGCGTCCAACGTTGGAAAAAAAGTTGATAAAGAATTCAAATTAATGAATAAATGAAAGAAAGAAAATTCATAGTCACAGATCTTTTGTGTAAGCGTGAGAGATCGCTTCATTCAAATAGTTCGCGAAATCTCCACGGTATGTCATTTTACGTTTCGCCGTCACAACACAATCCCAGATATATGCCAAATAAGAAAATGCATCAGACAGTTCCAGACCAATCAGGGCGTAAACCGTATGTCCAAATAACCAGACAGTAGTTGTATGCCTTGCACGTGGAAAATACTTAAAATCTGGGGTAATAACGGAAGCGACGGTGACCTTGGTCGGGACAGTTCTGTGAATAAGCGCGAGCACGATCTGACAGAGCGACCACACGTCTGCAACAGCCCGACACTGCAGCCGGTGCTCCCTGGTGTCGGGCGCGCCACACCTGCCACAGTTGGGCGAGGCGAGGAGGTGGATGTCGGCGAGGCGTCGGTTGGTCGGTAAGGTTTTGTTCACCAACTTTAACCACAACGCCGAAACGTCGGTTGGCAACACGCCGGCATTGACGTTCGCCCACACCTGTTTCCAGTTCACAGTAGGGAGGCGACCCTCCAACTTGTGAACCGGCGGCCGTCCCATCAGGTCGGCGTAGAGACGCCGAGCCCTACGGTGTGGATCGTTAGCCGTTCTTAAAACGTAACTGCGAGTGAGATAATAATCTCGCAGGAACGACAAACGATACGGAATGTCGGCGACAGAAACGGGGGCGCACTCAGACGCCGGCCGATAAATCTCCAATAAAGCAGCCGTGGTGCCACCCGGACAGCTGGTCTGCAACGCAGCTGTGCGGTTTACAAGCAACGCCGCACATTTACGTAAAAAATCAACAAGTCCTAGGCCTCCCAACGATCTGTCAAGGACACAAACCGACGCCCGCACCTTAAAAAGTTCATGACGCCACAGTAACCAAAAGACAACACGTGAGATGGAACGTGCTATCAATTTCGGGACGCTGAGCAGCTGCGCAACGTACCATGCCCGCGACAGAATAAACGTGTTAATGAGGTCGACTTTTTGTAGCAAATTGAGCCGTCGGGAAGCATGTGTACGGCAAAGAATGCGAATACCCGTAAGGAGTGACCGCCAGTTGCGAGCCTGCATGTTCTGCGGCGACGCAGTAACATCGAGACCCAAAACGGTGTGGTGTGAAACAACGCGGAACCACGGCCTCCGGTCGTCAACACCGTGCAACCCCAGTGGAAGGAGCACAGTTTTCCGTGCATTTATCCGGGCACCAGAAGCCTGCTCATAACAGTCCAGTAACACTCGAGTTGCATCGATATCCGCCGTATGCGCCACAAAAACACCCACATCATCAGCATAAGCTGAACATCGCAACGACACATTGCCAATTCGGACCCCATGGAGTATACGGTCGAGAGCTCGCAGCAGTGGATCGATGGCAAGTACAAAATAAAAAATCGACAACGGACAGCCTTGCCGAACAGAACGACGTATCGGGAGAGGCACGGTCGGCCAGCCATTTACTATGACGACCGACCGAGCTCCCGTAAGTAAGTTGCGTACCACTTCCAGAAATTGGAGACCGAAACCCATGCGCGACATGACCTGAAGGAGGTAGTCGTGGCTGATACGATCGAAGGCGTTGGCGAAGTCAATGGATAAGATTCCTGCGGAGGAACCAGGAGCCGCTGCTGAACAGACAACATCCCTGTATGCAGAAGCCGCAGTAAAGATGTTACGACGCCGGACTCCACACGACTGGGGAGCAGCGATAACCTTATCCATGACAGATTTCAACTTGTCAGCCACGCACCTCGCAACGATCTTATAGTCGGCATTTAATAACGTGATAGGCCGCAGGTCTTGGACGCGACAGTCTCCTTCCTTCTTAGGAATAAGCACCACCCTACCGTCCATAAAACGGCCGGGTACCGCCACACCACGAAGGACTTCGTTAATCAATGAAGTGAACATGCCCTCAATAATGTCGCAGACGGCGAGATAAAATACCGTCGGGCCCTGGAGACTTCCCTTTTGGACACGCCTTCAATAACGGAAAAACATCGTGTGGCAACAACGCTGCAGTTAAGTCGGCGCGATCGTCGTCCGTTAAAAAACAACGCAGTGGCGATGCCATCACCATCATAGTTTGAAAACAATGCGGAATAATAAGCGGTGACGTGAGCAACCATATCCCGCCTGCCACTGAGGCGATCGCCATCATCCGTTAAACTCCGAAGACGTTTCGTGGACGCCAAGCGTATCTCCTTCGCCAAATAAAAAGTCGTCGGATGCTGCTCATCAACGGCGCCCGCAAAACGACTACGGACTATGTAACCTTTCGCCCTGTCGCGATGAATCCCCAGAATCTTGCTTTTAATGCGATTGAGCCGCAGACGGAGGTTACCATATTGGTCAATAGGGGCGTCGAAAGCATCCCTGAGACACTGCTGGTAAAAGTCGAGCGTACGGTTCCTCCAGTACGACTCCTCGCGACTGAACGCTTGCGCGGCACGACGTAGCTGAGGCTTAGCCAACGCCAACCACCAATCGAGCGTCGAGGGATAATTGCCAACTTTTTGAACGAAGATTCCCACACAGCCGTAGTAGTCAGTCGGAAACCGTCCTTCGGCAAGTGAGTGACATTTAGCTTCCAAACCCGCGGGACAGGATCCACAGCCCCACCCTGCAGCCGCACATCACAAACGTAGCCACAGTGATCACTGAACACCACGGGGAGCACGTCAACACGACGGAGGGCATCCTGGAGGGCGCGAGAAACATAAATACGGTCAAGGCGACTGCCCCCGGTGTTGTAGATGTGCGTGAATACAGTGCGACGTGGGCGGAAATGTCGCCAAGTATCACACAAATCGGCAGCAGTAATCAACGCGGCAAGTTCTTGACAGTGTGGGAGCGGTAGTCATATCTGCAGCATCAACAACACAGTTAAAATCACCTCCTACCGCAAGTGGACGACCACTTGTCAAAAAAGGACAAATCTCAGAGCTAAAAAAACGCGACCGGTCACGGCGCTTGTCCGTCAGTCAAATGGCTCTGAGCACTACGGGACTCAACATCTTAGGTCATAAGTCCCCTAGAACTTAGAACTACTTAAACCTAACTAACCTAAGGACATCACACACACCCATGCCCAAGGCAGGATTCGAACCTGCGACCGTAGCAGTCCCGCGGTTCCGGACTACAGCGCCAGAACCGCTAGACCACCGCGGCCGGCCGTTGTCCGTGCCCGACGCCGCATAGATATTGACAACACGGACTCCCCGGATCGTACACGCAATAGCACGGCCGTTAGGCATCACCTGAACATCTTGTGGCTCGAACGAGTCTTTGTATAAAATGGCAGTGCCACACGGTAGACGCGTAACGTAGGATGGTATGAAAGTACACAAAGCGATATCCATATCATGGGGATGCCAATGGAAGTCACAATTTAAAAATGTAAAGATGGAAAAGGACACTCACAAGCATAAAAAATAAAAATAAAACGTAAGACACATTTGGGCAAATAGCAAATACCTACCCCGTAAGCAGGACAGTATAACAACTTGTAAAAACATGACAGAACAGTGGCCGGAATTACGCCATTCTAAAAGTTGCAAACCCGCAGTAAAGTAAGCCTCATCTGATAATTGCAACAGATAGGACATATTCACGCATAATAAAAGTATCACAATTGAGACAGAAAAACAAGTACTGAAATTTTTGTTTTGAACACGCGCAGTGGAGATCGAACACAAAGGTGCGCGAAATGACAACATCTAACACCACATAATGCAATGCGCGTATACAATCTTTCCGTAAAGACTGCGGAAACACGCGACAAACATGGCATGCGAGTGTAATTAATATAACGCGTGAGAATACGCCAAACTACAACATTGCTGACATTACAAAAATCACTACAACAGCAACACAGCAATGCAGACCTGAATATTAATCGGCAGTAATAAACCGTCGATAGAATAACAGACATTTGACAGTAAGCAAATAGGGGAAAAAACACGGATTTCTAAAAAAAAAAAAAAACTGCTGCAAAGAAGCGCCAACAAGCATACAGAAACAGCCCCTCAGCAGAACAGTATGGCCACAAGACAACTTGACAGTAAAAGTGAAACGTAACAGTACAAAGCACGACACCGAAATCGAATTATAACGGCGGGAGCAGGAAGTCAAACGGCAGAACTACCCGTCCAGAGGGTGACAAACACGTCACGGCAAACATTCACATTCAGAGATAACACCGTTGCTACAAAAGCGAGAAAGCGCTATCGAAAACTGTAAAATATTTTCCACGTGCAAGACCCAGCGTGATTAATACAAACGCAATAAACACGACAATCACAGAAAGGCAACATTAAAACAACTACTGAGTGGTGTGGACATGAGAGCAATTACGTAGGTGCGGGGTGGGGGTGGGGGGTCCGGAACCACCCCCCACAGTGGGGCGTCCTCCGGCGACTTCCACCAGGCCTCGTCCTGCTCCATGCGGTCCCTGTCGACAACTCGCGGAGCTTCTGCTTCCATCGGTTACGCACGTGCGGGGAGGCCGCCCCCGCCCCAGAACGCGTGCGTTGCCGTCGCAAAGACTGATCGCCGGCCTGCTCGCTTTTACGTTTAACAGGCGGCTCAGCCTTATCGCCCTGACTACCCAGTAGCTGACGCAAATGCTGGGTCTGCTCCTGTATGCGCGTCTCCCTCGTGTCTTTCGTCCCACCCCCTGAGCACGACGACAGTGCCTCAGAGTCACTGCCGGTCCCTGAGAGCGGGGTCGGCGAACTATCCCTGGACTTCTTCCCCTTAGCCTTACGCTTACGCTGCTGCTTCAGTCGCGTATGCTTTTCCTTCAGGGCGGGCGGCGGGGGTAGACTCGCCTCCACGTGTTCAGAAACAGGGACGGAAGTTTCTGTTAGGGCAGCTGGCGGAACGGATACTGGCCGCGAAGAAAAAGGTTCTACTGGTGACGCGTCTACAACATCCATAGCATTATTCACGGAAACAGAGGGAACGGTTGCGCCTACTGCAGGTGGCGGAATCGGTTGAACGGGTCGGGATACCGTGCCCGCGACAACCTCACTCAGAAGCGGGACAAACTGACCATTGGCGTCTACAGGCCGTTCGCGCGGGAGCTGAACAGGGCGTCGCCGAGGGCAGTCCGTACGCAAATGTTCAGACGAGTGGCAGACAGAACAAGCTGGAGGTTCCGCGACATAACTAATTTGTGCACGCACGCCCGCGATCATAAAGTAAGACGGAATGTGCTTTTTCAAATCTATTCCCACACTCCATACGCCACTGTTTACTTGGTAACGGTACCCCCTACCCCACTTGTCATTACTGATAGACAGTACCGTGCCAAACTGTGTCAGACCGCGGGATATATAATCATTTGGACATTCAGGCGGAACATAGAAAACGCGAACAGTTCGCACACCATAGCCAAAGGGAATAATCTGAACATTACTGACACTGCCATCAAAATGTTTAAACTCGCGCACGCCAGCAAATATTTCAATAAATTTATCATAGTGGTCAGCATTGGTAAACTTAATAAACAAGGAATACAGTACAAAGTCCAACTGGAAGTGTCTACAATCTCATCCGGTAATTTTAAGTTCGTCAAAGATCCATTCGTGAATTTCAAATGCTTTCGGCCGCTTAGTAATCCGATCGAATAAGCACTGAGCGCTATTCGCCCTGCTAAATGTCGACATTGTACTCACTGGCTGTAGAACAGCAAACGAGAACAACCACGCGCCGACGCGCACGCGACGACAGCCAAGTCACGACTGAGCGCTAGAGCCCCGGAGCGGTGAGACCAGCGCGCTCGCCTCGGCGTGTCTGAGCCGACTGCCGAACGAAGGTGAGGCGCACAACACAGCTGCTCGGTGCGCCGCCTGTCATTCGTTTGGTGCGTGCGGCCTCCGACACTCGCTGGCGAATGAAGGTGAGGCGCACAACACAGCTGCTCGGTGCGCCGCCTGTCATTCGTTTGGTGCGTGCGGCCTCCGACACTCGCTGGCGAATGAAGGTGAGGCGCACAACACAGCTGCTCGGTGCGCCGCCTGTCATTCGTTTGGTGCGTGCGGCCTCCGACACTGGCTGGCGAATGAAGGTGAGGCGCACAACACAGCTGCTCGGTGCGCCGCCTGTCATTCGTTTGGTGCGTGCGGCCTCCGACACTCGCTGGCGAATGAAGGTGAGGCGCACAACACAGCTGCTCGGTGCGCCGCCTGTCATTCGTTTGGTGCGTGCGGCCTCCGACACTCGCTGGCGAATGAAGGTGAGGCGCACAACACAGCTGCTCGGTGCGCCGCCTGTCATTCGTTTGGTGCGTGCGGCCTCCGACACTGGCTGGCGAATGAAGGTGAGGCGCACAACACAGCTGCTCGGTGCGCCGCCTGTCATTCGTTTGGTGCGTGCGGCCTCCGACACTCGCTGGCGAATGAAGGTGAGGCGCACAACACAGCTGCTCGGTGCGCCGCCTGTCATTCGTTTGGTGCGTGCGGCCTCCGACACTCGCTGGCGAATGAAGGTGAGGCGCACAACACAGCTGCTCGGTGCGCCGCCTGTCATTCGTTTGGTGCGTGCGGCCTCCGACACTCGCTGGCGAATGAAGGTGAGGCGCACAACACAGCTGCTCGGTGCGCCGCCTGTCATTCGTTTGGTGCGTGCGGCCTCCGACACTGGCTGGCGAATGAAGGTGAGGCGCACAACACAGCTGCTCGGTGCGCCGCCTGTCATTCGTTTGGTGCGTGCGGCCTCCGACACTCGCTGGCGAATGAAGGTGAGGCGCACAACACAGCTGCTCGGTGCGCCGCCTGTCATTCGTTTGGTGCGTGCGGCCTCCGACACTCGCTGGCGAATGAAGGTGAGGCGCACAACACAGCTGCTCGGTGCGCCGCCTGTCATTCGTTTGGTGCGTGCGGCCTCCGACACTGGCTGGCGAATGAAGGTGAGGCGCACAACACAGCTGCTCGGTGCGCCGCCTGTCATTCGTTTGGTGCGTGCGGCCTCCGACACTCGCTGGCGAATGAAGGTGAGGCGCACAACACAGCTGCTCGGTGCGCCGCCTGTCATTCGTTTGGTGCGTGCGGCCTCCGACACTGGCTGGCGAATGAAGGTGAGGCGCACAACACAGCTGCTCGGTGCGCCGCCTGTCATTCGTTTGGTGCGTGCGGCCTCCGACACTGGCTGGCGAATGAAGGTGAGGCGCACAACACAGCTGCTCGGTGCGCCGCCTGTCATTCGTTTGGTGCGTGCGGCCTCCGACACTCGCTGGCGAATGAAGGTGAGGCGCACAACACAGCTGCTCGGTGCGCCGCCTGTCATTCGTTTGGTGCGTGCGGCCTCCGACACTCGCTGGCGAATGAAGGTGAGGCGCACAACACAGCTGCTCGGTGCGCCGCCTGTCATTCGTTTGGTGCGTGCGGCCTCCGACACTGGCTGGCGAATGAAGGTGAGGCGCACAACACAGCTGCTCGGTGCGCCGCCTGTCATTCGTTTGGTGCGTGCGGCCTCCGACACTCGCTGGCGAATGAAGGTGAGGCGCACAACACAGCTGCTCGGTGCGCCGCCTGTCATTCGTTTGGTGCGTGCGGCCTCCGACACTCGCTGGCGAATGAAGGTGAGGCGCACAACACAGCTGCTCGGTGCGCCGCCTGTCATTCGTTTGGTGCGTGCGGCCTCCGACACTCGCTGGCGAATGAAGGTGAGGCGCCTGTCATTCGTTTGGTGCGTGCGGCCTCCGACACTGGCTGGCGAATGAAGGTGAGGCGCACAACACAGCTGCTCGGTGCGCCGCCTGTCATTCGTTTGGTGCGTGCGGCCTCCGACACTCGCTGGCGAATGAAGGTGAGGCGCACAACACAGCTGCTCGGTGCGCCGCCTGTCATTCGTTTGGTGCGTGCGGCCTCCGACACTGGCTGGCGAATGAAGGTGAGGCGCACAACACAGCTGCTCGGTGCGCCGCCTGTCATTCGTTTGGTGCGTGCGGCCTCCGACACTCGCTGGCGAATGAAGGTGAGGCGCACAACACAGCTGCTCGGTGCGCCGCCTGTCATTCGTTTGGTGCGTGCGGCCTCCGACACTCGCTGGCGAATGAAGGTGAGGCGCACAACACAGCTGCTCGGTGCGCCGCCTGTCATTCGTTTGGTGCGTGCGGCCTCCGACACTGGCTGGCGAATGAAGGTGAGGCGCACAACACAGCTGCTCGGTGCGCCGCCTGTCATTCGTTTGGTGCGTGCGGCCTCCGACACTCGCTGGCGAATGAAGGTGAGGCGCACAACACAGCTGCTCGGTGCGCCGCCTGTCATTCGTTTGGTGCGTGCGGCCTCCGACACTCGCTGGCGAATGAAGGTGAGGCGCACAACACAGCTGCTCGGTGCGCCGCCTGTCATTCGTTTGGTGCGTGCGGCCTCCGACACTGGCTGGCGAATGAAGGTGAGGCGCACAACACAGCTGCTCGGTGCGCCGCCTGTCATTCGTTTGGTGCGTGCGGCCTCCGACACTCGCTGGCGAATGAAGGTGAGGCGCACAACACAGCTGCTCGGTGCGCCGCCTGTCATTCGTTTGGTGCGTGCGGCCTCCGACACTGGCTGGCGAATGAAGGTGAGGCGCACAACACAGCTGCTCGGTGCGCCGCCTGTCATTCGTTTGGTGCGTGCGGCCTCCGACACTCGCTGGCGAATGAAGGTGAGGCGCACAACACAGCTGCTCGGTGCGCCGCCTGTCATTCGTTTGGTGCGTGCGGCCTCCGACACTCGCTGGCGAATGAAGGTGAGGCGCACAACACAGCTGCTCGGTGCGCCGCCTGTCATTCGTTTGGTGCGTGCGGCCTCCGACACTGGCTGGCGAATGAAGGTGAGGCGCACAACACAGCTGCTCGGTGCGCCGCCTGTCATTCGTTTGGTGCGTGCGGCCTCCGACACTCGCTGGCGAATGAAGGTGAGGCGCACAACACAGCTGCTCGGTGCGCCGCCTGTCATTCGTTTGGTGCGTGCGGCCTCCGACACTCGCTGGCGAATGAAGGTGAGGCGCACAACACAGCTGCTCGGTGCGCCGCCTGTCATTCGTTTGGTGCGTGCGGCCTCCGACACTGGCTGGCCAATGAAGGTGAGGCGCACAACACAGCTGCTCGGTGCGCCGCCTGTCATTCGTTTGGTGCGTGCGGCCTCCGACACTGGCTGGCGAATGAAGGTGAGGCGCACAACACAGCTGCTCGGTGCGCCGCCTGTCATTCGTTTGGTGCGTGCGGCCTCCGACACTCGCTGGCGAATGAAGGTGAGGCGCACAACACAGCTGCTCGGTGCGCCGCCTGTCATTCGTTTGGTGCGTGCGGCCTCCGACACTGGCTGGCGAATGAAGGTGAGGCGCACAACACAGCTGCTCGGTGCGCCGCCTGTCATTCGTTTGGTGCGTGCGGCCTCCGACACTCGCTGGCGAATGAAGGTGAGGCGCACAACACAGCTGCTCGGTGCGCCGCCTGTCATTCGTTTGGTGCGTGCGGCCTCCGACACTCGCTGGCGAATGAAGGTGAGGCGCACAACACAGCTGCTCGGTGCGCCGCCTGTCATTCGTTTGGTGCGTGCGGCCTCCGACACTGGCTGGCGAATGAAGGTGAGGCGCACAACACAGCTGCTCGGTGCGCCGCCTGTCATTCGTTTGGTGCGTGCGGCCTCCGACACTCGCTGGCGAATGAAGGTGAGGCGCACAACACAGCTGCTCGGTGCGCCGCCTGTCATTCGTTTGGTGCGTGCGGCCTCCGACACTCGCTGGCGAATGAAGGTGAGGCGCACAACACAGCTGCTCGGTGCGCCGCCTGTCATTCGTTTGGTGCGTGCGGCCTCCGACACTGGCTGGCGAATGAAGGTGAGGCGCACAACACAGCTGCTCGGTGCGCCGCCTGTCATTCGTTTGGTGCGTGCGGCCTCCGACACTCGCTGGCGAATGAAGGTGAGGCGCACAACACAGCTGCTCGGTGCGCCGCCTGTCATTCGTTTGGTGCGTGCGGCCTCCGACACTGGCTGGCGAATGAAGGTGAGGCGCACAACACAGCTGCTCGGTGCGCCGCCTGTCATTCGTTTGGTGCGTGCGGCCTCCGACACTCGCTGGCGAATGAAGGTGAGGCGCACAACACAGCTGCTCGGTGCGCCGCCTGTCATTCGTTTGGTGCGTGCGGCCTCCGACACTCGCTGGCGAATGAAGGTGAGGCGCACAACACAGCTGCTCGGTGCGCCGCCTGTCATTCGTTTGGTGCGTGCGGCCTCCGACACTGGCTGGCGAATGAAGGTGAGGCGCACAACACAGCTGCTCGGTGCGCCGCCTGTCATTCGTTTGGTGCGTGCGGCCTCCGACACTCGCTGGCGAATGAAGGTGAGGCGCACAACACAGCTGCTCGGTGCGCCGCCTGTCATTCGTTTGGTGCGTGCGGCCTCCGACACTCGCTGGCGAATGAAGGTGAGGCGCACAACACAGCTGCTCGGTGCGCCGCCTGTCATTCGTTTGGTGCGTGCGGCCTCCGACACTGGCTGGCGAATGAAGGTGAGGCGCACAACACAGCTGCTCGGTGCGCCGCCTGTCATTCGTTTGGTGCGTGCGGCCTCCGACACTCGCTGGCGAATGAAGGTGAGGCGCACAACACAGCTGCTCGGTGCGCCGCCTGTCATTCGTTTGGTGCGTGCGGCCTCCGACACTGGCTGGCGAATGAAGGTGAGGCGCACAACACAGCTGCTCGGTGCGCCGCCTGTCATTCGTTTGGTGCGTGCGGCCTCCGACACTCGCTGGCGAATGAAGGTGAGGCGCACAACACAGCTGCTCGGTGCGCCGCCTGTCATTCGTTTGGTGCGTGCGGCCTCCGACACTGGCTGGCGAATGAAGGTGAGGCGCACAACACAGCTGCTCGGTGCGCCGCCTGTCATTCGTTTGGTGCGTGCGGCCTCCGACACTCGCTGGCGAATGAAGGTGAGGCGCACAACACAGCTGCTCGGTGCGCCGCCTGTCATTCGTTTGGTGCGTGCGGCCTCCGACACTCGCTGGCGAATGAAGGTGAGGCGCACAACACAGCTGCTCGGTGCGCCGCCTGTCATTCGTTTGGTGCGTGCGGCCTCCGACACTCGCTGGCGAATGAAGGTGAGGCGCACAACACAGCTGCTCGGTGCGCCGCCTGTCATTCGTTTGGTGCGTGCGGCCTCCGACACTCGCTGGCGAATGAAGGTGAGGCGCACAACACAGCTGCTCGGTGCGCCGCCTGTCATTCGTTTGGTGCGTGCGGCCTCCGACACTGGCTGGCGAATGAAGGTGAGGCGCACAACACAGCTGCTCGGTGCGCCGCCTGTCATTCGTTTGGTGCGTGCGGCCTCCGACACTCGCTGGCGAATGAAGGTGAGGCGCACAACACAGCTGCTCGGTGCGCCGCCTGTCATTCGTTTGGTGCGTGCGGCCTCCGACACTCGCTGGCGAATGAAGGTGAGGCGCACAACACAGCTGCTCGGTGCGCCGCCTGTCATTCGTTTGGTGCGTGCGGCCTCCGACACTGGCTGGCGAATGAAGGTGAGGCGCACAACACAGCTGCTCGGTGCGCCGCCTGTCATTCGTTTGGTGCGTGCGGCCTCCGACACTCGCTGGCGAATGAAGGTGAGGCGCACAACACAGCTGCTCGGTGCGCCGCCTGTCATTCGTTTGGTGCGTGCGGCCTCCGACACTCGCTGGCGAATGAAGGTGAGGCGCACAACACAGCTGCTCGGTGCGCCGCCTGTCATTCGTTTGGTGCGTGCGGCCTCCGACACTCGCTGGCGAATGAAGGTGAGGCGCACAACACAGCTGCTCGGTGCGCCGCCTGTCATTCGTTTGGTGCGTGCGGCCTCCGACACTCGCTGGCGAATGAAGGTGAGGCGCACAACACAGCTGCTCGGTGCGCCGCCTGTCATTCGTTTGGTGCGTGCGGCCTCCGACACTCGCTGGCGAATGAAGGTGAGGCGCACAACACAGCTGCTCGGTGCGCCGCCTGTCATTCGTTTGGTGCGTGCGGCCTCCGACACTGGCTGGCGAATGAAGGTGAGGCGCACAACACAGCTGCTCGGTGCGCCGCCTGTCATTCGTTTGGTGCGTGCGGCCTCCGACACTCGCTGGCGAATGAAGGTGAGGCGCACAACACAGCTGCTCGGTGCGCCGCCTGTCATTCGTTTGGTGCGTGCGGCCTCCGACACTCGCTGGCAAATGAAGGTGAGGCGCACAACACAGCTGCTCGGTGCGCCGCCTGTCATTCGTTTGGTGCGTGCGGCCTCCGACACTCGCTGGCGAATGAAGGTGAGGCGCACAACACAGCTGCTCGGTGCGCCGCCTGTCATTCGTTTGGTGCGTGCGGCCTCCGACACTCGCTGGCGAATGAAGGTGAGGCGCACAACACAGCTGCTCGGTGCGCCGCCTGTCATTCGTTTGGTGCGTGCGGCCTCCGACACTCGCTGGCGAATGAAGGTGAGGCGCACAACACAGCTGCTCGGTGCGCCGCCTGTCATTCGTTTGGTGCGTGCGGCCTCCGACACTCGCTGGCGAATGAAGGTGAGGCGCACAACACAGCTGCTCGGTGCGCCGCCTGTCATTCGTTTGGTGCGTGCGGCCTCCGACACTGGCTGGCGAATGAAGGTGAGGCGCACAACACAGCTGCTCGGTGCGCCGCCTGTCATTCGTTTGGTGCGTGCGGCCTCCGACACTCGCTGGCGAATGAAGGTGAGGCGCACAACACAGCTGCTCGGTGCGCCGCCTGTCATTCGTTTGGTGCGTGCGGCCTCCGACACTCGCTGGCGAATGAAGGTGAGGCGCACAACACAGCTGCTCGGTGCGCCGCCTGTCATTCGTTTGGTGCGTGCGGCCTCCGACACTGGCTGGCGAATGAAGGTGAGGCGCACAACACAGCTGCTCGGTGCGCCGCCTGTCATTCGTTTGGTGCGTGCGGCCTCCGACACTCGCTGGCGAATGAAGGTGAGGCGCACAACACAGCTGCTCGGTGCGCCGCCTGTCATTCGTTTGGTGCGTGCGGCCTCCGACACTCGCTGGCGAATGAAGGTGAGGCGCACAACACAGCTGCTCGGTGCGCCGCCTGTCATTCGTTTGGTGCGTGCGGCCTCCGACACTGGCTGGCGAATGAAGGTGAGGCGCACAACACAGCTGCTCGGTGCGCCGCCTGTCATTCGTTTGGTGCGTGCGGCCTCCGACACTCGCTGGCGAATGAAGGTGAGGCGCACAACACAGCTGCTCGGTGCGCCGCCTGTCATTCGTTTGGTGCGTGCGGCCTCCGACACTGGCTGGCGAATGAAGGTGAGGCGCACAACACAGCTGCTCGGTGCGCCGCCTGTCATTCGTTTGGTGCGTGCGGCCTCCGACACTCGCTGGCGAATGAAGGTGAGGCGCACAACACAGCTGCTCGGTGCGCCGCCTGTCATTCGTTTGGTGCGTGCGGCCTCCGACACTCGCTGGCGAATGAAGGTGAGGCGCACAACACAGCTGCTCGGTGCGCCGCCTGTCATTCGTTTGGTGCGTGCGGCCTCCGACACTCGCTGACGACGCACCTTGTTCCTGTTATCCGGCGCGGGGCTTGCGCGCGGCCGGCCGGTGGGTGGACTGCGCGGGGTGTGGCGGTGTCCTTCTGCACCGACGGAAGCTTTCTCGCCTGGCTGACACACGCCGCGCTTCCATATGATTGGCAGTGCACTCGCGCCGGGCCCGTTCTGTCCCGACTACGCTCGACTTTCGCTCGGGTCGTGGTCGATAAGACAGCGCAAGCACGAGAAACGACTGCGGCAGGAGGCGAGACGACAAAAGAATAAAATTATGATTACAAATCGTATTTAGAGCAGTACGCCGCTGCAGAACGATAGGCGCTAAGGTATTTCGGAGCATACCGCCAGATTCGTACTGTTTTGTCGTTTTCAAAGACTTCCTGCCAACTTGGTTGACACATTCTCCTTCAAACTGAGTTAATTACTGCAGTTTCGTACCTTACGGTCGTTTAAAATGCTTAAGGAAGTCTCTTTCTCATAAGAGAAAGGTGGTATGGGAAGAGGGCTGGCAGGAGTAGCGACTAAAAATCGAAAAATGAAGACAGCCAGAGTTCCCAGGCGCTCACCCATCTGAGTACTAACGTCGTTGCTTCACTTCGGTGATCGGACGAGAACGGAAGATTTTGTTTTGTGTTTTTTTGTTTTGTTTTGTTTGTTTATTTACTTTGTGGAATTTAGCACTGCTACAAAACAGTAGCCCCTGACGTATTTCAGAACTCATCTGTCGATTCGTACTGTGTTGTTATTTTCAAGGAGTTCTAGCACACATCCTTCGCGCATTCTTGCTCAAACTGAGTTCATTACTGTAATTTCGTATCTTACTTTTGATACAGTAGTTTAAAATACTTGTAGAAGCATCTTTGTCACACCTGAAAGTTAGTATGAACAGGGGGCTGGCAGGTGTAGCGACGTAAAAATGAAATAATGAGATAGAGCCTGGTGTTCCCAGGCGGTCACGCATCCAAGTACTAACTAGGCCCGATGTTGCTTAACTGTGGTGTTCGGATGAGAACCGGTGTATTTTTTTTCCTTTTTCTTTTCCTTTTTTCTCTTAGTTTTCTTTTTATTTTTTCTTTATTTTTTATTTTTTTATATACTGGTGTATTTTTCTTTTTTGTTTTCTTTGTCTCTTTTTTTCTTATTTTTTTTAAGTTAACGATAATGGATCCGCATCCTATTACTTAGTTACTCTCTTTCTCTAACTTTCTTGTTTTTTTTTCCTTTTTTTCTAATATGATCATATATATACTAGTTTATAGGTAGGCATTCAACAAAGATAGACAGATACATGGAGACTGGTTATATTTTACCACCTGACGCTAACTATATGTCTAGACATATTTTTGCTAGAACAACATGTAAGACGCAAGAATGAGATCAGTGTACCAAGCATCAAAACTCAATTGCGATACTAAATGGACAATTGAAGGAAATTGAGAGGACTTCGCACATATCTTAGAGTTGTTTCGCATATGCATGATGCAATGCAGCTGATAAGAAATTGGCAAAATATTCGTGGTGTTTTTCACTAATGCATATTGTTCCCAAATGTAAGTCAGAAAGGTGAGTCCATCGTGAATTTGCCGGTCGATGAGGGCGTAGACAGTATGGCCCAACAACCACACAGCAGTATTGTGTTTTGCACGTGCGAAATATTTAAAATCCGGTACAATGACACTATCAACTGAGACGTGGGCCGGCGTAGTTAGCGTGATGAGAGCCACCATTAACTGGCAAGTCCTCCACACATCGGAAACAGCTTGACATTTGTAAGGGATCCGTGATCCCACGGACATAGATGCTAGTATCCGACGCCCAGGTCGGTAGGAGACAGGAGTCGATTGTCGAGCGCTGCAGTAGGCAGTGAGACTAGTGTCGAGTGCGGAGTAGTACTGGAGAGCGTCGAGTGAAAGTGGTGCTGGAGAGACGGGCAAGAATGGTGGTCGAGTGAGTTGTAAACGGTAGAGTTCACCGGAGTGTGACGAGTCAGCGCGTCCCCCTGACCGTCGTGGGGTTGACCCTCACTAATACCGATTCGCGAGTGATATGAGACAGAAAGTGACAAGTGCCGAACTACGTGTTTCGCGTCAACCGCGTCGGCCAGCAACAACCTTCGATTGCAGTGAGGATTGTTGTGAATGTTAACCATCAGCATTGCATGTGACGAAGTACTGAAAATCAGCCATCAATAAAAACATTTAACCGTAATTAGACGTGTAAGGCGAAGGTAGCAACTGCCTCAGAATTTGTGTGTTCGTAGAAAATACAATACAGTTTGTACATAGCAACCTTTGTGGTCCTTAATAATAGACAAACTTTCAATCATTCCACTATTCAGTCTCAGAACAGCCGCACTCGGTTGAAAAACCCCCGAAACCACAGCAGAAAAACCGATAGCCTTTCATTCATTAAGCACACCGTCATATAATCATAATAGTTAACTGTTTGGCGGCTTCGGTAAGTTATACAAAACCCAATAAAGGACTTAATCGGGTGTGTTTCACATTGCAGGCGGTGTTCTCTGGTGTCAAGCACGCCACACCTGCCACAGTTGGGGGAGGCGAGAAGCTGAATGTCGGCTAAACGCTGATTGGTGGGCAGTGTGTTGTTGACAAGTTTGTACCACAACGCAAACACATCGGACGGCAGAATATTGTTATTGATATTTAACCACACTTGCTTCCAGTTTACAGTAGGTAAGCGGACTTCCAATTTATTGAGGGGAGGTTGTCCCATCCTTTCAATATAGAGTTGCCGTGCTGTCCTGTGTGGGTCCGTGGGCGTGCGGAGGACGTAGCTTCTATTTACGATATACTCTCGTACAAAGGACATACGGTAAGGGATGTTGGCCACCAATACTGGGGCGCTTTCACATTCTGTCCGATAGGTTTCCATCAGGGCTGCTGTCGATCCATCGGGGAAGCCAACCTGCATTTCAGCAGTGCGGTTGACGAGCAGCGCTGCACATTTGCGACTGAAGTCTACTAGCCCGAGTCCTCCACGTGACGGGTCTAAGACACAAACTGTTGCGGGCACTTTAAAAATTTCTTGGCGCCAGAGTAACCAGTACACTGCTTGAGACATAGCACGTCCTATTTGTTTTGGCACGCTAAGCAACTGCGCCATATACCACGCCTTAGAGAGGATGAAGGAATTGATCAGTTTGACTTTCTGGTGCAAGTTAAGGTGCCGGGTTGCGTGGCTTTTGCAGAGGCCCTTAATGGAGTTGAGAATTCTTCTCCAATTTCATGCTTGCATATTCTGCGGGCACGCGGTTATGTCTAGACCCAATACTTGATGGTCTCTCACGACTCTGTACCATGGGCGGACAATATCGGTGGTTAGCAGACCCAGTGGGAGTAGAACAGTTTTAAAAGTATTTATCGCTGCTCCAGACGCACATTCATACTGGTGAAGGGAGGCGCGTATCGAGTCTATGTCTGCTGTGTGGTCAAGGAAAGCGCCTAAGTCATCTGTGTATGCCACACATTTAATGGAAGCATTGTGTATTAGTACACCTTTTGACGTCCTGCCTATTGTTCTGAGGAGCGGGTCTATGCCAATCACGAATAAGAACATTGACAGCGGACATCCTTGCCTGACAGAGCGGCAAATAGGGATCGGTTTAGTTTGCCATCCATTTAATGTGACTATTGATCTTGCTCCCGTGAGAATATTTTCAATAATTTTGATAAATTCTCGGCCAAATCCCATTTTTGTCATGACTTGTAGCAAGTATTTGTGGCTTATGCGACCGAAAGCGTTCGCAAAGTCAATGGATAGAATAGCTGTCGATAATTTATGGACTGCCGTGTGAGCCACTATGTCTCGGTATAAGGACGCTGCGTGGAAAATATTGTGGTGTGTTACTCCGCACGTTTGGTAGGAGCTGATAGCTTTGTTCATGACTGGCTTCATCTTCGCTGCAAGGCACCTTGCAACGATTTTGTAATCAGTATTGAGTAACGTGATGGGCCGGAAATCTTGGACACGACATGTATGTTGCGTTTTATGGACGAGCACAACTCGACCTTCCAGAAATTTTGCGGGAATTTCCGTGCCACGAATTACTTCATTTACTATGTCGGTGAGTTTTTGTCCAAAGATATCCCAGTAGACCTGATAGAATTCAGTTGGCAGGCCATCAGGTCCCGGCGACCTTCCTTTAGAGCACGGTTGTACAATAGGTTTTGTGTTCTGTACTGTCATCTCTGCTATCAACTGTTCTCGGTCCGCGTTCGAAATGTCAGTCTGCAGGTCGCATAACAGATAATTTAGCGCCACGTCGTCTGTCGCAACGTCTCGAAATAAGTCCGTGTAGTGGGCTGTAATGTGTTGGAGAATGTCTGTTTTCCGCGTAAGGCGCTCGCCTGACGCAGTCGTTATCGACTTTTAAGTGTTTGCGTCTTGCCCGTGTTTCTTCACGCCAGAGATGATAGGACGACGGTTCTTCGTCGTCCACAGCACACAAGGCGCGACTTCGGACCAAGATTCCTTTTGCCTTTTCGTTATGTATACGGAGAATCTTCGCTTTAATACGGTTTAAGCAGAGGCGGAGATTGTCATTTGGTCCGACAGGGGCGTTTAACGCATCTTTAAGGCATTGTTGGTAAAATTCTGATGTGCTCTGCGTCCAGAAGGATACCTCCTGGCTATAACATTGAGCAATCATCCTAATTTGCGGCTTTAACTAGAAAGTTCACCACTCTAGTGCTGAGCTGTAGTTTCTCTCTTTCTGCAGACAATGCTGCCATTCAGATTGCATTTTCGAGCGGAAGTCTGTCGCGGCAAGATGTTTCGTATTAAGCTTCCACAACCTGGGGTAGGTGTTTCATTTGTACGCTGCAGGTGGATGGCAACTACATAACCGCAATGGTCGCTAAAGGCGACAGGGATGATGTCTACGGTATTTAAATTGTTTGTAATCTGTTGAGAGACGCATATGCGGTCTATTCTGCTTGCTCCACTATTGTATACGTGCGTATACTGTGTTGTGTGTGGGTGGAGGAGAGGCCATGTGTCTCGCAGATCTTTGTCGGTCAACAGTTGCACTAATTCAGGACACGTGGTGGCCGTAGGATGCTGGTCGGATGGGTCTGTTACACAGTTAAAATCGCCACCGAGAACTATGGGACGGGTAGTATTAAACAAGGGAATTATTTCGTGACTGAAAAATGCTGCGCGCATTCGTCTATTATCTGTCCCTGAGGGGGCGTAAATATTGATAAATCTCATCCCTTGTATTCTGAGGTGTGTGGGGTTGATCTATTATACTGTGATTCTGCGCAACGGGTTAATCTGAAATGTACCCTTTACCCTGTGGCTCCTGCAAACTGCAATTTCCACCCCCACACTACTACAGAAGTCAGACAGACGCTCCTAACGTTCTACAGAGAAATGCCTGAAAAACTTTCAGAAATAAATATCTTCTGGAGTCGTCCGCTGCAAAGAAATGACACAAAAATTCACAAAATTTCTTACGTAACTAGTGGGATACTTGGGTACTGGAGTAGTGCTAGTTAGTGTAAGAAAAACATTTTGCAAAAATTCTGAAGAATCACAATGGCACTTTTAGTTATGAATTGAACAAGTTATATCCTGGTTCTTTTCGGAATGTGAAGTTACCTCTCAAGGATAGGATTCGCTAATGAAATTTCTACACAAAGTTTAAGATGGTTGTTACTTCGCACAATGGCTGAGAGGCACGCCTACTCAACTTGAATAATTATCCGTTAGAATGTTGCTAGGTACGGTCAAGGCTGTCGCATGTGAAATGCAGTGAAGCGTACTGTCGTGGAGGAAATATGGGGCTCGCAATAGCTGTAGCGCACAATACCGTAAGCTGCGATGACTGCTGTCTGCGCCGCTCGCTGCTGACAAATAAGGTAACTCTCGTTCTATCTGGATTGACCTTCGCCAATCAAACTCTCCCTACGCCTTGATGAAGTCAAGGATTCCTATTCACCCCTAGTCTAACTATTGGCGTGGTACACCGGTCAGATAACCAGTCCACCATCGCAAGGACTCGATATAGAGAGTCGCACTTCGATTCGCTCTCGACAGAGGTTTTCTGCCAGTGAGGAGAGACTTGTTCCTCGCTCCAAGAGCGACAACGGAACGGCCCCTCTCCACGCCAGACATGTACGGGTATATCTTTCGGTCTCTTCCATTACTCCTTCAGCTCAAGGCATCAGAAATATCGTCTGCCAATCAGCATTGCTCTTCTAAAACGGGAGAATGACGTTTCGTTTAAGGCGACCAATCTGGAAGCTTGTAGCTTTGGCCTTTGCTGTCTCCCTGTGAAAATCTCTGAAACTGCGTGCTATGCGTAAAGAATGCGTAGGCTCGCCGCTCCCACACAATGTAGCGGAATTTGCTTTTAAGCCGAACAGGGGGTTGTTCCCCCCTTTCCACTCGGCCCACGCTGTCCGCTACGGGCGGCCACCGGCCGACACGGGCTGGGTCGTCCTCTGAAGGGCCTGGCGTCCCGCTGTGCGGCCTCTCTCCAGAACTAAAAGCCTCTGCGACCGTCGTGTCTGGAATGTATGTGTGCACGCCAGCCTCGAGTATTTCAACCACGGTGTGCTCACTTGTCAACTGCGTATAGTTTACATGAATTCATACAACACTGACTTTATCTTATCGAGTTTGAGTTCGAATGAAGCGTCTCGATGTGCGGGACATCCTTGTGAGGGCGGAATATGTAAGCACTGAAGGTCAGGAGACCACGACGTCTTACAGTATATTACACGCAATTGTGTGTCCGCTTGGCAACGTTTGGACATTGTCTGGCTCTATGGAATTTTTCTATAAAATCGCGGTACCGCATTTTTGCGTCAAAACTACTGCAATGTACAAAGTCCACTAGGGATAAAATTTTGTGCACTGCAGAAATTCCGTTTACATTTAAGGTAAGAATAGATAAATCTTTTATTTGCATATAACAGACAGGCATTGAAAGTGGAGAAAGAAACAGAGAAACATTAACTAAGGGAGACGGGGTATAAATGGAGATAATTTCATTCTGCGAATGGTTTGTTTTGTTATGTGACGAGTATTGCAACTAATTTTCAACCGAGTTTGTACTTAAACGTCTTCGGACCAAACAGTATTGCGTTGTTGATCTGAGCGGGGGGATCATTGTTGGTTTCCATCGGTACGTGCATATGTGGCGAATCGATTTGCATGGCTTGGACGGCACGAATGTCGCCCGTCGGGACGTGGGCTGTGTGCCGAGCACGACACTCGTGCATTTCCTCTGCCTTTCTTTTAATTGGCGCTGATATTACAGCCTCAGTTACGAGCGGTTGTACGCTGATTTCTTTCTCTTTCTCTTGCTTATTAAGAAATTCCCATCGATGTCGAACAGTTGCATCGCGCTGGTGTTCTGCAACTGTTTCAGGCGACGCAACAGGGACGACTGTCACGGGGCATTGTTGATCGGATTTAGAAGTTGCATCCGAATTTCCGTATCCACGGCCGCATCGATGTTTTCTTTTTGAAGTTTTATTCGGTGAATGTGAAACGTCCCCTTAGAAAAATTTGTCAATTACTGTGTTGGTAAACCTCTTACATTATTTCATTTTCAAACAGCTGAGCAGAACTGAAAGTACTCAGACATTACTCTCTTTACTTATTCTGATCAGCACTAAACTGACACACAATATTTTTTTAGCGCAACGCAATCTCACTTTCAATAATCCCTACAAAAGAATGGCTCTGACTAACAATAATCTATACCTTTCATCAATCACTTACTCCGCAAAAATCTTCACTATTCGAACTACTGCAATACACCGAGCGGCACTACTGCCAGCTAAATAAAAGATTCAAACTACTGAAGGCACTAATTACTGATAGGCATAGTTAGCAAATGAAAGATTTTAATAGAGAACAAACTATGTATTTACCTCAATAGTGTTCAAAAGTCATAATGTATATAGCAGTTCATGATATCCAGTATTACAAATTTCAAAACTCCGCCATCTCTCTCCCCACGTCCACCACTGCTGGCGGCTCACCTCCAACTGCACAACGCTACGCGCTGTTCACATCCAACTGGCCAACACTACAATTGCGAATATTCCAACAACAATGCCAACCAGCCGCAGACTGCACATAGCACAGCCAGTGATTTTCATACATAGCGCTACGTGGCGTTACCAATATAAAACCTAAACAGCCTACTTACAAATGGCTCACCGACCTCCTACTCGGGGATGGACTGGGGTCTTTACGTGAAACACGCATTTCTGAGGGGACAGCAGCAGGGCTGCGCCCACGCTCTGAATTTTGCGTGTTGTTCGGGATAATATCTGATGCAGTATCGTCACTTTTTGGCGGCTCGGGGTGAACGTCAGCCACAACCGTGACGTTTGTCGCATTATTGCCGAGAGAATTTTCTGGAATGGCGGCTTTTTCATCAATTTCTGTTACGTCCATGACATTGTCCGTGTTCGCTGGGGTCGCAGACGATTCGCACGCAGCCTCTGTCACAGGGAGTGACGAGGGCCGAATCGGAGCAACACCCAGCGCTACAGACGCATACGAATTTTTCTGCGCTTGTGCGCTATCACCGCCGAGCGGGAGCTGCACAGGCCGACGTCTGTTCGGACAATTTTGTCGAAAGCGATCAGTTGCATTGCAGTACGAGCACGTCTGTGGCTGTCCAATGTAACCGCCTATGACTAGAAAAGACGGGATGTGCTGTTCTGATTTCACTAAGAAGAAACACCTTATACTACTACTATACTTCACTATTTGATGCGAGAGGAGAAAGCACTTTATCTTTTATGTTGCACTTGTTCTCTGTCACTGCACACGTTCTTCTTGTGGTGAGGTGGCTGGTGGCGGTGCTGAGGGTCACAGGCTGGGGAGGACTCTGGCGATTGCTGTCTGCAGTGGAATCTGCAGGAAGTTTCTGAAGTTCTCGCGGTGGCGCCTGTGCTGCTGGGCCGTCTTGTTCTCCTCCCAGAGGTCCATCAGGAAGGCCAGCTGGTCGGTCTGCCTCCGCGCTACGATGGCGTGTGCCGTCATGGCGGGGATCCAGAGAGTCGCCAGTCGCTCGGGTCGTGGAAATGGGTTGCAGTCTGGGGCGGTGATTGCTTCCACTGTGATGCTTCCCGGCGCCGTTCTGTTGATGTGGGCCACCATCTGCTGGCACTATTCCCATATGTCGATGGCATTCCCGCAGGTGAATCGGTGCTCGAGTGTGTCGGTCACGGCACATACGTCGTACTTGTCACTTGCGACGAGTTTCATCTCCGCCAGTCTTTGGTTGGTTGGTACCGTTCTGTTGACTTCTTTGTACCATGTCTCCTTCGCATGTTTAGGCAACACGTTATCCGAGACATTTCCCCATATTTGTTTCCAATTGTATTGCGGGAGTTTGTGTTCAATTTTATTTTTTGCCGGTTGTCCCCCGAGGGCCCAGTATATTCTCTTGGCTGTTCTGTGGCTGGGTTTCGCCACGGTGTCCAGAAGTAACTTTTGTTGGTGCAGTGCAGCCTGATGTGTCACATTCTACATCTACATCTACATCCATACTCCGAAGGGAATGTGCCTCGTGTCGACCGGCCCTTTTTCTGATGCGGGCTTGTATTTTCCAATTATCTTGGCTGTGACGCTGTCAGGATTTTTGTCCTGGATGGCGAGCGTTCGTTTTAGTAGAAGGGCTGCACATTTGGTCTTTATATCAACTAGACCTAGTCCCCCTTTTTTCGTTGGCAGCGAGCACGTTGCTTGCGCCACTTTGAATATATTTCGACGCCACAACAGGTAGTACACTGCGCTCGTTAGTGCTCGCGCAGTTTTTGTCGGGATGCTTAAGATTTGCGCCAGGTATCAAGCTTTCGGCAGGATCGTCGTGTTTATCAGGTCTGTTTTATGGTGGATTGTTAGTTTCCGGTTCGCGTGCTGTCTGGAGAGACCTCTTATGGTGTTTAGCACGTCCCTCCAGTTGTATGCGGCCATTCTAAGTGGACAAGACTGTATATATATTCCAAGAACTTCATGGCTTTCTGCTATTTTGTACCACTGGCTGTCTGGTTTGAGTCGTTGATTCCCTATCGGCAGTAGCACTGTTTTTCTGGGGTTGGTTTGGGCGCCTCACGCTTTTTGGAATGTGTTCATGATGGTTTCTACTCTCCCAATATCTTCCTGATCTTCAATAAAGATGCCTAGGTCTCCTACGGAGAATGCTCTGATGTCATTTGTGAGTTTCCGCAGCAGCGGGTCCAGTGCTATAGCGAATAGAGCCATTGACAATGGACAGCGTTGCCTCATGGATCTGTCCAGTTTTATCTGTTTTGTTTTCCAACTATTGATAATAACTGTCGATCTCACAGTACTTAGTGTCTTCTGGATGACTGTGATGAAATTTTGCCCAAACCCGAGTCTGTTTAGTGTCTCTTAGAGATATTTGTGATCGATCCTGTCGAAGGCTTTGTTGAAGTCCACCGAAGTTACGACACCAACGCTTCTGGTTCTAATAGTTCAAATGGCTCTGAGCACTATGGGACTCAACATCTTAGGACGTAAGTCCCCTAGAACTTAGAACTACTTAAACCTAACTAACCTAAGGACACCACACACACCCATGCCCGAGGCAGGATTCGAACCTGTGACCGCAGCAGTCCCGCGGTTCCGGACTGCAGCGCCAGAACCGCTAGACCACCGCGGCCGGCCGACGCTTCTGGTGGTGGCTGCCTGTGCTATTATGTCCCTGTAAGTGCATGTGGCGTCAAATACAGTTTTCCCTGGAAATACATTTTTCCCTGGTACCGCACATGTTTGCCACGGACTGACGACTTTCCTCATCGCCGATTTCAGGTTGTTTGCGATGCATTTCGCTATTGTCTTATAGTCGTCGTTGAGGAGCGTAATCGGGCGAAACTCTTCAATGCGGCGGGCAGCTCTCTTCTTAGGGATGAGGATTGTGGTCCCTTCGGTCAGCCCAGGTGGAATTTCCGCCCCATCGAGTATCTCGTTCAACATCTCCGTGAATTGCACTGCCAGCACGTCCCAATATGCGAGGCAGAACTCGAGCGGGATGCCGTCGGCGCCGGGTGCTCTTCCTCTGGCGCCGGTCCTCGTCGTTTCTTTGATGTCGTCCACGTCGACATTTTCTGTCAGCAACGCCCCGTCTGCGTCTGTGAGCACGCTCCTCGTCTGCTGGAGGATTTCAGCAGTTGCCGCGTCGTCTGTCGCTTCTCGACGGGACATGTCTCGGAAATGGTCCTCGATGTGTTTTGTTAATTCCGTTTTCTTCGTGAGCGTCTTTCGCTGCTTGTCCTGAAGCTCACTGCGCCTCTCTCCCTTTCCCTATTTAGGTGGTGCACGGTGGGTGGCTCTTCATGCACCTCGCCATATGTTTTCCTTCTGGACGCCTCTTATTTGCTGTTTCTTTATTTGAAGGAGTTTTGCCTTGATTCTCCTTATACGCGGCAGGTATTGCTGGTCGTGTGCTGGTGCGTCGAGTGCGTCTTTCAGGCTCTGCTGGTAGAACTCGGCCGTGGTCCGCCTCCAGAATGACCTTTCCGCGCCGCATGTCATCAACAGGCTGCGCATTGTCGGCTTCGCTCGTGCCAGCCACCACTCGGTCGTGCTGCTGTAGCGTGCGCGCTGTGCCAGGCATTCTTGCCACGTTTCCACTATTTGCTTGCGCAGTTCCGCGTCCTGCAGGTGTTGTAAGTAGGCTGTTTATGTTTTCTTATTGGTAACGCCACGTAGCACTCTGTATGAAAATCAGTGACTGTGCTGTGTGCAGTCTGTGGCTAGTTTGCATTGTTGTCTGCCATTGTAGTTTTGGGCAGCTGGATGTTAACAGCGCGTAGCGTTGCGCAGTTGGAGGTGAGCCGCCAGCAGTGGTGGATGTGGGGAAGTGAGATGGCGGATTTTTGAGAGCGGATGATCTGGACGTGTGTCCATCACAAAGAGTACATTTGTAAGAATGGATGTCATGAACTGCTATATATATTATGACTTTTGAACACTATTAAGGTAAATACATTGTTTGTTCTCTATCAAAATCTTTCATTTTCTAACTATGCCTATCAGTAGTTAGTGCCTTCAGTAGTTAGAATCTTTTATTTAGCTGGCAGTAGTGGCCTCGCTGTATTGCAGTAGTTTGAGTAACGAAGATTTTTGTGAGGTAAGTGATTCATGAAAGGTATAGGTTAGTATTAGTCAGGGCTATTCTTTTGTATGGATTACTCAAAGTCAGACAGCGATGCGCTAAAAAAAAACAGAATATTGTGTGTCAGTTTAAGCACAGTCATGTATAATTTTTCTAAGGGGACGTTTCATATGTCGACCCTAAGCAGAGGATACCTCACTGGAACCTTCTGATTTTTTCTTGTAGTTTGTGTAATTAATGTAGCTATTGTTTATTGCTAGCGCGTAATTATAGAGAGAATTTCCTTTGTATTTGTAGTTTTTCATTGTTGTACAGTAAAACAGTTGTGGCATTCATGTATATTTGCACCAAATATTGCGCAGCTGCACTAGCAATTAACAAGATTTTATTTTCAGTGCTATGTTAATGTGTTTTCTTATTTTTCTCTTCAAATTGTGCTTTTCTGTGTTGTGTGAAATATTGTGACAATAATGGCGTGTGAAAAACGTTATACTAGGTTTCAAAGTAAACTGAGAAATGACAGTGAAGTCGAAAGCTGTGTTTTAGCGCCACCATGTAATGAATTAACTAATGTTCAAACTAGTAATTTGATAACTGTGCATATGGAAATGGAGCAGGCTGCAAATAATGGTGCAGAGAGTGAAAAAATTTGTGAAGAGGGAAGCATTATCGATCGATCGGTCAGCAACAGTTCGCTCAGGAATCCGAAATGACAGGACACAATCTTGCAAATACTGTAGCTTCAGGTCTTGCGTCTTCACCGTTTTCTCAAATAAGTCAAGACACATTTTCTGCTCGTCAAAATTTGAATGTTGCCGGTGCAAATGCACTGCCGAAAAGCATAGAGGAACAGATTCCAGACACTAATACATTATTATTGCAATTAATGCAAAAATGAAACAAAATCAGAGACACACAGCAACAGTTAGACACAGTAGAACAAAATCTTCAAAAGTTAGACACAATGGAACAACACCAGAGACAAACACAGCAACAGTTAGACGCAATGGAACAAAATCTTCACACCACACTTGAACAAACACGTGAAGATTTGACTACTGAGTTACATAAAATCAAATCGAAATGTCAAAAAGTCTGTAATGACGTAAAAACACAAATTTGTGAGCATTTCCAACCTAATTTTTCGCGGCATGATAATACATTACAGAATCACGAAGCAGCCACAAAAGAGCTGCAAACTATTGTTCATGAAAATCATGACATCTTGCAAGCTAAAATTGACTCAGTTGCATCTACCGATTCGGTTACGCAACTTGCAAAAACTCAGGAAAACTTAAAGGACACAGTAGATACGATTTCAACACAAATGGACACTCTGAAACTTGGTTCAGAAAAACACACTGAGGAAATAAGTTCACTATCGGATAAAGTAGCCGAACTTTCGGATCAGTTCACTAACTTATCTCGAAAGGTGGATGATGATCTGAGTGACACAAGACCTGTAGCCTTCACTGACACAGAAGAGTATGAAGAAATTAAGAAATTCAAACAAAATCAGAATCCTATTAATACGCAACACAAAAGAGAAATCCGAGAAGTACAAGATCGGTTGGCACAAGTAATACAAGAATTACATATATCAGAGGACACTCACGCTCCAATACGGGAAGAGGGACATAGAAATACGGAACAGTCACAAAATAATAACACAGCGCATTTCGGAAATAATGAAAGAAATTGGCAAGGTGCACCGAATTTTGAAATGGAACCGCCGAAACGACGTAACAATGATCGACATGCGACTCGCCGACACGATGATTTTGACTATAAGCTGTTCATTACTACATGTAAATTCAAAACGTTTAAGAATTCTGCCAACGACATTCATCCACAAACGTGGCTTCATCAATTCTCTCATTGTTTTCCTCCCAACTGGTCATTAGAGCACAGATTAGAATTTATGTGTGGCTATTTAGAGAACGAACCAGCTGTAAGAATGCGATCGGTCATACACGATTGCCACAGTGAAGGAGAATTTTATCATGCCTTCCTCTCAGCATATTGGTCTCAAGCTACACAGGACCAAGTAAAACATAGCATCATAAAGATGAAACATTTCGAACAATCTAAATTTTCCAATCTTGTGAAATATTTTGAAGACATGTTGCACAAGAATCAGTACCTGTCAAACCCATACAGTCTCTCAGAACTCATCCGCATTTGCTTAATGAAATTGCCTGAACATTTGCGACACATTATTTTAGCAGGACGTTGCAAAGACGACATTGAAGCTTTTCAGGGACTGTTACAAGAACTGGAAATCGACACTGACAATAGCGGGATGCGAAAACAGAAACACAACAATTACAGGTCACATCTGTCACAGTTCTGCAATGAAAGAAATAATAACTGGACACGACAAGGCTATTCTTACAACGTAAATCGTGACCAAAACAGTCACCACCCGTATGACAACCGTTGGCAGAGTAGTAATAATTGCAGGGAAAGATCACCTCTCCGAGGTAATGACTATCACAGAGACAGTCAGAGAAACAGACAGTATGGGAACCAAAATAATTATTATCAAGGGAGACAGAATAACTTCAGACGCAACGGTCCAGCGTGCAGTTACGATTCAGGGAGAAATTCTCCACCACGTGACAGACAAGAAAGAAACTATGGAATCTCCCGACATGACGACAGACGATATGATCGTAACGACAGACCTGAATTGCATCAGAACTGGTGGGATTCAAACAGGGCAGGGCCCTCTCGACAAGGTGAATTTGTAGAAGTTAGGTCTCCAAATCCCAATAACGATGTGCGCCAACAAAGAGACAATAGGCAATTACTCATACCGCTGGCAGCCACAAAACGTACTTATGAAACTGACGACGCAGCTGTCGTAGCTAGTAATTACGTAAAAATGAAAGACATTAGGGACATCTTACTCCAGGAACATGACGTAAAATATAACAACATTGTATATCCTGTGATTCATGTTACAGTAAATGACGTAAAATTTACGGCAGTACTTGACTCTGGCAGTCCTAGTTTAGTAATTAGTGAAGCAGCCTTTATCAAATGCAACAAATCATACGATTGCCCCACACTTCCGTTACGTAAGATTAAATTACAAGGTGCAATCGTTGGAAAAAGTGTAGATGTACGCCAACAAACCAACTTAGAATTCTTTTGTCAAAGCCACAGTGTCTCTATGAACTTTCTTACTGTTCCATTACTGTCGACGGAAATTATATTGGGAGTAGACTTTTTGAATGAATACAAAGCAATCTTAAACTTTCACGACGCTGAAATAAGTTTAGAGAAAGAAGGTAACTCAATAGCTTTGAAATTTAAAGATTGGCTCTCAAACCATGATGAGGAAATTAATCGGCTTTACCTTCTGTTAGACAACAGTTCGGAATTTTCTACGGAACTAGACACTAACAATCACTCTGTAAGTACTGACAGGGATGATATCGACGACATATTTGAAACTAATGAGTTAATTCAGAATAAAATCCAAACAATTGAAAATTGTAATGACACTGATAGGCAGGACCTTTTTGAGATTTTTCAAGCACATTCCACAGTTTTTACTCACAAAACAGGAACAATCAAGGGATGTGAATACCAATTTCGTGTTCGTGAGCATACTACATTTTGTGTTAGACCATATGTAATTCCAGCACATTATAGGGACCGTGTTAGAACAGAAATACAATCTATGCTTGACGATGGCATTATTGAGCCTGTAGTAAGCTCATACAACAGTCCATTACATGTTGTTGAGAAGAAAAATGGATCGATCAGACTTGTCTTAGATTCGAGACAATTCAATACTATCATTATTCCTGAAACAGACAGGCCGCAAACGATAGAAGAACTTCTTCAAAATTTTAATGGTGTAAAAGTGTTGTCTTCTATTGATCTCAGATCCAGCTTTTATCAGATCTAACTTCATCTAGAATGTAGAAAATATACAGCTTTTCTTTGTTTCGGCGTTTGTTATCAATTTCGGAAACTTCCTTTTGGTTTGAACATTTCTTCGGCAGCGTTCATTCGTGGACTAAATTCCATATTACCTGAGTTCTTAAAACGTCACATCACCTTATATGTGGATGATATTCTAATAGCAGAAGCCTCATGGGAACAACATAATCGCATCCTCATCAGTTTGTTACATATTTTTGCAGAATCTGGAATTACAGTTAACTTGGAAAAGTCTGAATTCGGTAGGTCAAAGGAGAGGTTTTTTGGACATATTATTTCTTCTGAAGGCATTCAGCCGGATCCTGAAAAGTTAGAAGCAATCAGAGCCATTCCAGTTCCATCCACAAAAAAACAAGTCCGCAGTTTTCTAGGTCTCGTAAATTTTTACCGTTGTTTTCTGAATATGCAAATTCTAGTTACACCAAAACTTTGTTCTCTCACTGGAAAAAATACTATTTGGAACTGGGACGAACAAGCACAGTTGGAATTCATTTCTTTGAAAGAATCGCTACTTAACGCGTCAATACTAGCTCATCCAGATCTGTCACAAGATTTCTGCCTTAGCACGGATTCTTCTAAAGTCGGTCTTGGTGCCCATTTATTTCAAGAAGCAATAGAAAATCACACTACTGTTCAGAAAACCATTGCTTTTGCTAGCCGAGTGCTAACAAAATCTGAAAAAAATTATTCCGTTACTGAATTAGAAGCTTTAGCTATCGTTTGGGCATTTAAAAAATTCCGTTTCTTTCTTTCTGGTAAGCACGTAAAAGTATACAGTGATCATCGTGCATTACAATTTCTTATGTCTTCAAAATTAAATCATGATAGGTTAAAACGTTGGGCATTGTTTCTGCAAGAATTCCACTTCACAATATTCTACATTCCCGGCAAGGAGAACGTTGTTGCGGACGCACTGACACACGCACCGGCTGACCTTGAGACAAGTAACACAGAAGGCAACCATGAGAAAAACTTCAGTATTCTTTACATTCAGAAAGTCGCCTTTGAAAACTTCATCACCACATCTTTAAAGGACATTGCTCATGAACAAGATAAAGATCCGATTTGGAAAGACATCAAAAGTAAATGGCATGAAAAGACGCACACTCAGATTCGACATTATTATCTGGTTAGAAACAACATACACTTCAAACGCTGCACTGTTAATGACAAGCTATGGGTACTTTGCATTCCAGACGATTTTGTTAATAAGCTCGTTTGGTACATTCATTTCAGCTAGCACATTTTGGTCCACGAAAATGTTATCATATTATTCGAACGACTTGTTGTTTTAACAATATGAAAAAGAGAAATCGAAGAGTCTTGTCTATTTGTAAACTTTGTCAAAAGGCGAAACCATCTACTATCTCACATCGTGCTCCGTTGTTTCGTATCATTCCTTCTAAATTAAAAGAATTTGCTGCTGTTGATCTCTAGGGACCCCTCGTCAGAACATCGAATGGATTTTCGTACGTTCTAGTCGCTGTTGAACGTACTTCAAAATTTGTTTCTTTCACTCCATTACGTAAAGCCACTGGACGGTCTGTATCCAACGCCTTTGTTAAAAATTTCTTACGTGAAGTTGGACACGTTAGTAAAGCCATTTCAGATAACGGACCGCAATTCAGATCTGCTGTTTGGTCACGCATGCTTCGGAACCATAAAATCAAACCTGTTTTTATTTCATTGTACTCACCACATTGTAACCCATCTGAACGGATTATGAATGAAATCAATAAGCCTTGCAGACTTTATTGTCACAGAAAGCATCAGCATTGGGACAGATATTTACACTTATTTCAAAACGTGCTGAATGAAATGCCTCATGACTCCACTGCTTTACCACCTATTCTTGCACTGAAGAATCAAGAAGCACCGAACAGAATCAGAGAGATTGTACCTTTCCCGAATACACGTAAACTTCGACACAAAGACATAATTGATTTGGCTATTAAAAATATAAAATCTGCAGCAGACAAAAGGAGAAAACTACACGGTAAAGCAAATGCAAAGAAATTATATATTGGTCAGAAAGTTCTCATTAAAGCTCATTCATTGTCACATAAGAAGAAACACTTGAGTCACAAATTCTTTCTGATTCACAATGGACCTTACAGAATCCGACGTATACCACATGATAATTGCATTGAAGTTGAAATTCTGCGTACTAGGAAGAGTAAAGGATTGCACCACATTTCACATGTAAAACCGTTTATTGAAAGATAATCTGCTTTATAACTTTGTCTTTGCCATAAAACTTTTCACATCACATTTCTAGTATGCTTTGTCAGACTTAGAAACTGTTAACATACAACAATGTTTGAAGTTAAATATCCAGTCAAGAACCAAGAGAACTTATTTAGACAGTATTTACGAGTGCATTGTTATAGTGAACAGACGACACAGTGTTATTGTGTGTGTACATTCTTGCTTGTTAGTTGTACGATTATGTAACGACTATAAGGCTTACATACTTAGAACATATACAGATACTGCTAATGAGATTTTAATGTGACATTTTGGTTTACTTGAAAATACATTCTGGATTTAAAGTACTTTCTGAGAGATACCAGATGACACAGTGGTTAGTTTATGTGACAGCTACACGATTATATCACGGCGCTACTAATGAGTGACAATTTACATTGTTGCTTTTGCGGTGTATCTGTTTTATATCTGCACAGTTTTTCTGTATTATTCTGGAAAGTAAAATATGTTTTAGTAGTAACTTTTGTGGTATAGCTACAATGAGACAGCCTTTTCTGTAGCACAACAATACGTTGCAGCACAGTACTTTCTTCATCACGGCAATAAGCGTAATAATTAAGAGATGTATACGAAAAGCATTTCACTTTATGAGGAGGTGAGTACATTGACTTCAGCAGAACTTTGCTTACAGAGGACGATAACTACAACAGTTCCACATAATTATCTTACAGCAAGACGCACATTTAGCGCTACATGACATGCATTTGAGTGATTAATTTTGTACTTAAAACATTTATTTTTAAAGATTTTTGAATTACAATAATACAAAGGTTTTCCGTGATACATATTTGCTGTAATCTGTAACACCTGAGGGTATAATTACATTAATCCTCAGGGGGGTACACGTTTACTTTGTGTACCATGTGTTTGGCAAGCACAAGGAGCCCCAGCTAATATGGTATTTGCTTATACAACTTCACACATCGGTATCATATTTCTCTAACACAGAATTACACAGCTATCTGATTATTTAACAGAGAAACAAACATTTTTTTTACTATGTCAGTGACACATGTTTATGCAATTACACAGTTGGATAACTTCACACTTATGAAATTGTATTTTGTCTGTACTTTGTGAACTGTTCATATTTTTTTCGGAACCATTGTGATACTATGAGAGCTTTGAATGTTGTATTTGGTATGGGATCATGATTTTTAAAGTACGTTTGAGGTAGATGACACTATTGAAATGAGCAGAGAATTTTTTTTAGGTTTTGACATTATTGCAGAAAGCTACGACATTTTTGAGATTTGGCTGAGTTTTTATGATGTTATTATTATGATGACAATATGTATTATGCTGTTGAGGTATGTTTATGATCAATAAGCTGATGCTATATGAGGAATTTGATTATGCTATGTATTTATTATGATGAAATATTGAAGAAGTGTCGACGAATATGTATATAGGTAATAAGGTAAGGAATAATGAGTAGTGGTTAGGCACTCTGATTTGAGAAAAAGGATGTTGGAAACCAAGAATCGTACTTTAAGAGTTATGAAATGTGTGTAAATGTGTGAATGTATCACAATGCCGACGAATATTTTTGGGACACTGTTATATTTATAGGATTTTGTTTCTACAGATTTGCAACACAAATTCTCGACCTGTGAAATTTTTATATGAGACTGTCACTGTAGTGCAAACTGGTGTCGTAAATATTTCAGTAAGAAAGTTAAGTGACCACCTTCATGTAATGCGTAGTGGGCACCCAGCTGTGCGAGAGTCGCCTGGAAAAAAAGCCATTAGTGTGTGCCTTTCAGAGGCATAGGTGGAGAAAAAAGGAGCCATTATCCTCACTATTGACATTTCTTTGTAGAAAGCATCGCAAATCGACACCCTCAAACTTGAAAATATATGATTACACTGTGGAGCTCTTAATTTATGATATTTACTAAAATCCCTAATGAAATGATGAGAAACATTTTATATCTATTGTCTTTCTAGTTGAGAGATTGCTCATTTTGTTTAATATCTAGTTTCTAGCTGCACTACAGCATTGGTTAATATAAAATTTAATAGATGTACTAATGTAAATGTTTTCTGTCTACAGATCCATTAAACAATAATTTTATAATCTACTTTCTTAAAAAGACGGAACACAAATAGACATTTCCCTTCACAGGAATTGCGTAAATAATTTTTTTAACGACTTGGTAACTTTCTTACAGAGTAAGTTTTTGTGATGCATCACTCTAGTGTTAAGATGTGACATAGGTATTAGACATGGCCATCTTTACTGTAATATTTTTTCTGCTTGAGCTTTGTCATGTTTAGATATAAATTATAGCATTTGCTGCTGCTGTTTGCCAGGCATAGTGTTACTGAATTTCACTTTGTATTACTCTGTTAAGCCAGTTTTACTACTGATTTATTTTTCTTGTTGCTGCGCATTGGCTCATATTAGTGATAATGTTTCATTTTCTTTGCTAACACACACACACACACACACACACACACACACACACACACACACACACACACACACACACACATATATATATATATATATATATATATATATATATATATATATATATATATATTGCTGCTTGCTTTGCCAATTTGAATTTTTTGTCATTGCTGTTTGTGTTAATTGTTATGTGTGCTGCTGCATTGCCTCGTCCCTTGGTATATATATCTGAGGTCCGCAGATTTAAGTTAGCTTAAGAGAACAAGTTGTGATGAATTGGAAGAAATGCATTCAGAAGCTATAAGAAAATGGTTTGGCCAAAAAAGTATTTTGAAAGAGGATATGAACAAAGAAGTAGGGTTTAGATACAACAGGTTTAGGTAGGATTTTCTTGGAAATAAATGATGAGGTAAGGTGATGGAAAATAAATAATGAGGTAGGAAATATGTGAACATATAAATACAGAAAGCATGCTTGGATAGGATTTTTTTGGTGGAAACAAATGTTGAAATAAGACGAAAGATCTATGGAATGAAGTTTTGGGTTGGACTGCAGTACCAAATGTTACACTGAAAACAAACCCTGCACTTTCCTCTTGTGTTATTCTGCTATATGTTTGTGTACCCTTGTTTATTTATGTTTTTACTGTCTTTATATGTTTAGCTAATAAGATTTATGTTGTAGAATTTTTCAAATACTTTGTTATTTTCTTTGTTAAGATTTTTAGACATTATTTATTCTGTTTTGTTTTAATGCTCATGTGTGAAGTTGATGTTTCAAAAGTTATTCTGATCTTCTATGTATGTACTTATGTCATAATTCTTGTAACAGTGATGTACATGTTTATTTCTATTCTTTTGTAAAGCCTGTGTTACTACAAATGTTATCTGTATTGTTATGTTCTTTAATGATGCATTTTGTACCTTTGTTATTGTATTCTTATGTTATAAAATTGTAATTGACACCAGTTCATCAAATTAAGTAACTTGTAACTTACATTTCACTGCACATGTTTCTGTTGGTCATAGTATATGGACAATATGTGAGAAGTAGGGACTGATAGTGTTTGCACGTGTGTTAATAATTCAGCAAGGGACTGGTTAACAGCATTGCTGGTTCTAAGGACAATTAAAAAAAACACTTTGTGAGTGCACAAGTGGTCGTTTATGGACTTGCTATATTGTCCACAAGGCTCTTCTATGGTGATTATGCACCTGCACAGTCGCAACTGATAGCTGCTAGCCATCTCTACAAGGACTACAGTGGGTCTGCACCTCTGGTGGTCCAACAATACCATACTCTCTACCAAGACTATAGTGAGTCTGCTCTGTGATGACCTACCTACCAATATTCTGTAAAACTTCGACTGATTCTGCTGTGGGTTTGCTCTGTTGTGGCCCATTTCCTGTCTGCATGTCGAGAGTCAGCACTGTCTTTCCATTGGAAGGACAAACTACTTCTCCAAGACTGCATGGAAATCCACTAGTTCTGTGTGCATTTTCAAAAAAGGAAAAACACTGCAATTTTACTGTGATGAATGGTCAGGACTGTCTTTATGGATTGTGAGAAAATTGTAGCTTTTGACCAACATTGTATCAATAAGTGTGTGCATTTGATATCATTTCTATTGTAATTATGAAAAATTTTATCAAATCATTATTGCCCACTGCCCAAAACAATTCGTAAAATTTTTTGTGGGGAGCATGGGGGCTATGTAAGTAGGCTGTTTAGGTTTCCCTATTGGTAACGCCACGTAGCGCTCTGTATGAAAATCACTGGCTGTGCTGTGTGCAGTCTGTGGCTAGTTTGCATTGTTGTCTGCCATTGTAGTGTTGGGCAGCTGGATGTTAACAGCGCGTAGCGTTGCGCAGTTGGAGGTGAGCCGCCAGCAGTGGTGGATGTGGGGAAGTGAGATGGCGGATTTTTGGAGGCGGATGATCTGGACGTGTGTCCATCAGAAAGAGTACATTTGTAAGAACGGATGTCATGAACTGCTATATATATTATGACTTTTGAACACTATTAAGGTAAATACATTGTTTGTTCTCTATCAAAATCTTTCATTTGCTAACTATGCCTATCAGTAGTTAGTGCCTTCAATAGTTGGAATCTTTTATTTAGCTGGCAGTAGTGGCGCTCGCTTTATTGCAGTAGTTCGAGTAATGAAGATTTTTGGTGAGGTAAGTGATTCATGAAAGGTATAGGTTCATGTTAGTCAGGGCTATTCTTTTGTAGGGATTACTGAAAGTCAGATTGCGTTGCGCTAAAAAAAAAGAATATTGTGTGTCGGTTTAAGCACAGTCATGTATAATTTTTCTAATGGGACGTTTCAGTGTTCCGTATTTAGCTTCCACGTGCTTCTTGTGCTGATGTTCTTTCGTTTCTGGAGATGCAGGCTGCATTCGTAGCTGCAGTGGTCCGAAAAGATGACAGGATAGACTTCGACGTGCGCTACATTTTTAGTTGCTGCTCTGCTGACATATATACGGTCCAGTCTGCTTTTACCATTTTTGTGGTGGTATGTAAATTCAGTGCGTGTTGGATGGAGAAGGCGCCACAAATCTTCTATTTTCATTCGTCGGATCAGTTCTAGGCACATGTTTGGTACGGGTAATTGGTCTTCAGCTGCGGCGACACAGTTAAAATCTCCTCCAAGGATGATGTTGTTATTGTTCTGTATCAGCAGTTCGGCTACCTCTTCATTATAGAAGGTGCTTCTTGCTCGCTTGTTGTCTGTGCCAGACGGTGCGTATATGTCGATAAAGAGCATCTCTTCTATGTTTAGCGCTATCCCTCGGACGCTTGACAACATTTTAGTCCCGACAAAATCAATCCCGTTTCGTACCATTATTGCCGTACCGCATTGGGATTCTGGGTCTATATTTGTGATTGCCGCATATCCTGGTATCTGGTTTATTTTAGTCGTAACCACTTCTTGCAATAGTGCAACGTCCGTTCTTCTATGGCGTAGGAAGTCAGCGGGGGCTCGAGTTTTTAAAGGTGTGGTCATTTTATTTATGTTAACTGTAACAACTTTATAGGCTGTATTTGCCTGCCTGCTCATTTAGTTTATCAGTCGGTGCTGTAGTCTGTGTCCATGTTGACATATCTCTGGCTGTTTTCTCTTCGGTCCTGTGACGAGTTGGAGCTGCGTCTTTTCTTGTTTTTCTTTGCGGGTTTGTTTACCATTTTCGTCGTTTGTGTCTGTTCGTCATCTGTATTTTTTTTTTTTTTCGGTTTGTCACTGCTTCCCCTGGTGGAGGACTTTGCGATGACATCGTCGTTTTGGTTGAGCTTTGAAACCTTTCTCAGGTGGTCACTCTTCTCCTTTATCCACTGCTCGCGCGTCTGCTCCACGTCGATTTGCATATTTTCGGTGGCCTGCTCCTCTCGTAGTTCCCCCCGCACCTGTTGTTGTGGCGCGCGCTCGGTCATCGGCTGACCTTGCTGCTCCGCCTCGTCCGAGCTGGCGTCGCTAATCTGCCTTTTACCTGCGTTTCCTGCCGGCTGGCCCGCAGCGGGGGCAGGGACCGGTTCACCCTCGCCGCCGTTGCCTCCCCCCGGCTGGGCTGCCGCTGCCCGCCTTCTCCTGTAGCTGTCTCTGATATGGCGCGTCCCTAATCGGGGGAAATTCGGCAGCGAGATTCTGTGCTCTCCCAGCGTACGTATCTTCTCTGGGCAGCTGTAGTGGTCTTTTTCGTGGGAATTCATTTCTCATATGTCCTGTAGCGTGACAGATGGAGCAGTTCTACGGCTGTCCGGTATACGAAACGAAACCCCTGTCCCCACAAACGTTAATGAAAGGCGGGATATGTTTTCTGAGGTCCATTTATACCGTTCGGACGCCCGAGTCCACCTGTATTCGGTAAGCACTCCCCCATTTTTCTCTTGTTAGTCTAAAAACATTCCCATAAAGCCTACAGCGCTTAATGACTTCCTCGTCCGCTACTTCGAACGGTAAATTGTAGATTTTGAAGTTACGGATCCCGTAGCCAGAAGGCTGCATGTGAACGTTGCTTAGTGACCCATCTCTGTGTTTAAATTTCCGAGGTCCCCCATTTGTATTCACCAGTCTGTCAATTTCTGGGGGATTTCCTATTTTTATAAACAGAGCGTACAGAATAAAGTCCAACTGAATTCCGAGAATGTCCCCTATCGGCACTTTTACGTCATTAATTAACCAATTGTGGATGTCGAAAGCAGTCGGCTTCTCCAAATTCCTATCAAATGTGCACTGGATCGTGTCTTCACGATTGAGCGTCGCCAAGATTTCCAATTTTTAAACATTAAAGGTACAAAGTTCTATACTCGCCAAGGCGAAGAAGCTGCAGCTCGCTCGGCGTCCACCTCGGGCGGCGGGCGCGGTGCGGGGTCGGTCTCGTGGCCGGCCGGCGACGGCGGGGCGGCCGGGAATTCCTCTGCTACGTGCGACGCACAATGGCGAGCGGCACACGTGTTGCCAGGCGGGCAGCCAACCAAGTACTAACCGGGCCCGATGTTGCTTAACTTCGGTGATCGGATCTTGTTCCTGTTATCCGGAGCGGGGCTTGCGCGTGGCGCGGTCGGGCGGCGGGGGGGCCGCGCGGGGTGTGGCAGTGTCCTGCTGGAGGGCGCCCCTGCTGCCGACGCAAGTTTTCTCACCTGACACACGCCGCGCTTCCAGATATTTGCGGTGCATTCGCGCCTGTCCCCTTCCGTCCCGACTTGTCCCGACTGCCGCTCGCTGCCGCTCGGGTCGCGGTCCATATGACAGCACAAGCGCGAGAAACGTCTGCGGGAGGAGGCGAGACGACAAAAGAATAAATTTATGATTACAAATCGAACTTGGAGCTGTACGCCGCTGCAGAACGATAGGCAGGCGCTAACGTATTTCGGAGCATACCGCCCGACTCGTACTGTTTTGTCGTTTTCAAAGACATCCTGGCAAACTTGGTTGACACATTCTCCTTCAAACTGAGTTAATTACTGCAGTTTCGTACCTTACGGCCGTTTAAAATGCCTAAGGAAGTCTCTTTGTCACAACAGAATGGTGGTATGGGAAGAGGGCTGGCAGGAGTGGCGACTAAAAAGCGAAAAATGAAGGCAGCCAGAGTTCCCAGGCGCTCACCCATACGAGTACTAACGTTGTTGCTTCACTTCGGTGATCGGACGGGAACGGAAGATTTTATTTCTTTTTTGTTTATTTACATTGTGGAATTTAGCACTGCTACAAAATAGTAGACCCTGACTTATTTTAGAACTCATCTGTCGATTCGTAGTGTGTTGTTGTTTTCAAGGCGTTCTAGCACTCTCCTCTTTCGCGCATTCTTGCTCAAACTGAGTTCATTACTCTAATTTCGTATCTTACGTTTGATACAGTAGTTTAAAATGCTTGTGGAAGCATCTTTGTCAACACCTGAAAGTTAGTATGAAAAGAGGCCTGGCAGGTGTAGCGACGTAAAAATGAAAAAATGAGATAGAGCCAACAGCACCCGGTGTTCCCGTGCGGTCACCCATCCAACTACTAACCGGGCCCGATGTTGCTTAACTTCGGTGATCGGACGAGAACCGGTGTATTTTTTTTTTAAATTAACACAATATAGTCCAAAACAAATTTATTGCAAATTATTACCAACAGACAAAACAATTTTATTCATAAAAAAGTGTTCCTAATCACAGGCGATGGGATGTGTAAGACTGATATTTAATAAAGTTCAAACTAAAATTTTTGTGATCATATGGGATACTTAACAATGCATTTTAAGTTTTCATATGCCGGGATTTACGATAACATCAGCGAGTTATTGCTGCAGTAATAATGCAAATACCACAACACATAAAAATGTAGTTAAAAGTTCAGTTTATCACAATACTACATCTGTATACCAAAACAATAAAATAAATAAAATCACAGCAGTTCAAGTTATGTTCGGTAAAATACAGAACATTGTGCATAACTTAAAATAACTTCTGCATTACAGGGCTAAGCTACTGCATAAATTTACTGTTTGGTACAACAACAACAACCAGACATTTGATGCGGAGGTGTATTCAAAAGAGAGCAGGACATCCATTGGCCCAGTGCCCATGTCTCCCACAATGGAAACAGTTTGCCGGACGTAGGTGAGGCGCACAACACGGCTGCTCGGTGCACCGCCTGTCATTCGTTTGGTGCGTGTGGCCTCCGACACTCGCTGGCGACGCGCCTTGTTCCTGTTATCCGGCGCGGGGCTTGCGCGCGGCGGGGGGACTGCGCGGGGTGTTGCAGTGTCCTGCTGGACCGACGGAGGCTTTCTCACCTGGCTGACACACGCCGCGCTTCCAGATATTTGCGTAATTTGCGCGGTCCATTCGCGCCTGTCCCCCCTTCCGTCCAGACTTGTCACGACATTGCTCGACTGCCGCTCGGGTCGCGGTCCATATGACAGCACAAGCGCGAGAAACGTCTGCGGGAGGCGGCGAGACGACAAAAGAATAAATTTATGATTACAAACCGAATTTGGAGCTGTACACCGCTGCAGAACAATAGGCGCTAACGTATTTCGGAGCATACCTGCCGATTCGTACTGTTTTGTCGTTTTCAAAGACTTCCTGGCAAACTTCATTAGCACATTCTCCCTCAGACTGAGTTAATTATTGAAGCAATTAACAGGACTACTTTCAATGTAAATGTATAACACGCACAAATTACATTCATACAGTAGTAGCAATTAGATGTGTTCTTTAACCCGTGCATGCAGCATTGTTGTCATTGTTCACCAAAATACACGTAGTTTTAATTATAATATAAGTATTGAATGTGGAGAAATATGGATAAATGCTTTTTAGGTGGTTCATAGTGTGGGTTCCTGTAGTCATGTCCTAGTTCATGAACCACGGGCAACGTATGAGTGGCCAAGTAAGTGGTCCCGACAGTCGGGATACCAGTTACTTTGGAATAAGGCTGGGCATCTTGGACATATTCTGAGTCGTGGTCACCTTTGTGCTCATACGGCAAAGACTACCAAATCCACCGGTTAGTCCCTCAGCCGTTAGGGGTAAAACCCAATGGGACTTGGGGCAAGTAAGGCTAGCAACCTGCTTCCCTGGTACTTTAAATATGATGCTGGCAATAATCAGAGCAAAATGCCTCGGACCTTTGGAGGTGACGGAGTCCCACCTCTAACTGACATACCAGGGACTCCTAAGATACAACTTGGCAAACAAATGGTAATGAGATGGGGAGCTATTAATATCAATAAGAGCTACTCTGGGAAGAAGGTAGAGCTGGCAGAGGCTGCAAGTAAGATGGGGCTGGACGTTTTAGCTGTTAGTGACAATCGGGTAAGGGGTGAGAAAGAAGAGGAAGTGGGAGAATACAAGGTCTACCTGTCAGGAGTCAAAGCAGGAATAGCACAATGGGGTGTAGGGCTTTACATCAGGAAAGAAATGGAACCCAGCGTAGTTGCAATAAGGTATGTAAACGAACGACTGATGTGGATAGATTTGACAGTGTCTAGCAAGAAAATTAGGATTGTGTCAGTATATTCGCATTGTGAAGGGACAGATCAAGATAAGATGGACAGTTTTTATGAGGCACTCAGTGATGTAGTTGTTAGAGTAAAGGACAAGGACAGCGTTCTCCTCATGGGTGATTTTAACGCCAGGATTGGAAATCGAACAGAAGGGTATGGAAAGGTTATAGGTAAATTTGGAGAGGATATGGAGGCCAACAGGAACGGGAAACAACTCTTGGATTTCTGTGCCAGTATGGGCTTAGTAATCACAAACTCCTTTTTTAAACATAAGAACATTCACCGGTATACTTGGGAAGGCAGGGGAACCAGATCTGTCATTGACTATATAATAACAGATCAGGAATTCAGGAAGGCTGTCAGGGACACACGTGTATTCAGGGGATTCTTTGATGACACTGATCATTATTTAATCTGCGGTGAAATTGGGATTGTGAGGAAGAAAGTGCAGGAGGTCAGGCCCATATGTAGGAGGATAAGAGTGGAGAAATTTCAGGATAAGGAAATCAGGCACAAGTACATAACAGCGATCTCAGAAAGGTACCAGTTAGTTGAATGTAGTCAATTACAGTCATTGGAAAAGGAATGGACAAGGTACAGGGACACAGTACTAGAAGTGGCTAAAGAATGTCTTGGAACAGTAGTGTGTAAAAGTAGGATGAAGCAAACAGCTTGATGGAATGATACAGTCAAGGCAGCCTGTAAAAGGAAAAAGAAAGCGTATCAAAAATGGCTACATACCAGAACCCAGGTAGATAGAGAAAGTTATGTTGAAGAAAGAAACAAAGCCAAACAGATAATTGCAGCATCGAAGAAGAAATCGTGGGAAGACTTTGGAAACAGGTTGGAGACTATGGGTCAAGCTGCTGGAAAACCATTCTGGAGTGTAATTAGCAGTCTTCGAAAGGGAGGTAAGAAGGAAATGACAAGTATTTTGGACAGGTCAGGAAAACTGCTGGTGAATCCTGTGGATGCCTTGGGCAGATGGAGGGAATATTCTGAAGAGTTGCTCAATGTAGGTGAAAATGCGATCAGTAATGTTTCAGATTTCGAGGTAGAATGGGATAGGAATGGCGATGGAAATAGGATCACATTTGAGGAAGTGGAAAAAATGGTCAATAGATTGCAGTGCAATAAAGCGGCTGGGGTGGATGAAATCAAGTCGGAACTCATCAAATACAGTGGAATGTCAGGTCTTAAATGGCTACACAGGATAATTGAAATGGCATGGGAGTCGGGACAGGTTCCATCAGACTGGACAAAAGCAGTAATCACACCAATCTTTAAACATGGAAACAGAAAAGATTGTAACAACTACAGAGGCATCTCTTTAATCAGCGTTGTAGGTGAAATCTTCTCAGGTATTGTTGAAAGGAAAGTGCGAGTATTAGTTGACGACCAATTGGATGAAAATCAGTGTGGGTTTAGGCCTCTTAGAAGTTGTCAGGACCAGATTTTTAGCTTATGGCAAATAATGGAGAAGTGTTATGAGTGGAACAGGTGTAACAAACCGGTTACTAAGGGTTATTACGTTATTATTGGGAATGTAAATGCTTATTGTTTGTCAAGTTAACTTGAGAAGATTAGGGTCGCGACCGACTCTAACCATACAACTAATCGAAGGTTTGGTCGAGTCGGAAAATAAATTAATTTGATCACAGACCAAAAACTCACAAAAATGCATACGTTGTGAAGTCGCTCATAGCGGATACGATGTAATTAATAGTATTGCCCGTGCACTCTTCACGACAATCAAACATTTAAGATAAAATAGAAAATGCATGAACACTGCATAAGATCAGCTCCCAGCAACACACCTGAAAATAAGACTTAATCTAAAGAATTTGTTATGAAATACAAGGGGAGACTAATCACTGGACCTGTGCATAAGGAAACGCATTGGATGTGCTAATGGGAAAGCTACGAGGTGAGTGGCTTAGGTGCAAAAACGTAATCTCGGAACACAAGAGAAAATTGTAGATAAAATCATTTGTTCTTAAGATAAGGGTGTGAGGCATGTACACGATTCCTGATAACACGTGGTTTGTGGAGACACAATTTCTAGGTATAGTGCCAAATTCCAATAATATCACATCACACAATCATGTTAACATTATGTAAAACAAACATGCGATTGGACAGTTAGTGATGCCGGTAGCCCAACAAGTATAATGTTCTACCACGTGGTTGTCTCCTCACGGACGAAAGACACATAAAGCAAGGAAAATTTACGAGAAGGCAAAGCTCTAAATATTTAGAAAGGTGAAAGCTTATGCAGGCACAGCTGAAGGCAAACAGACACTCATACAGAAGCGAGTGCTCACTTCTTATCGACACCTTTGTGTGGCGCTCTTCCGGCGGATCCAAGTCTGCTACAGAAATTGGCTAAAAGAAAAATCTGCCAAAGTTTTGCATTCCTTGCTGCGACAAGGCAAACCAATCTTCCAGATTTGAAAAGCGAGACCAAAAGCTAACAGCTCTCCCCTCGCCAAGTAACAACGCGCCACGCGGTCAGTCTAAAGGCCGGTTCCCACTAGAGCGCGGCAGCGCGGCGTGCGGCAGCGGCAGCGGTAAGCGTTTTCCGCGTTGACGCTGCGGCTCGCGGAATTGGCGTTCCCATCTGGAAGCGGCAGGCGTTAGCGGTAGCCAATGACGGACAGCCACTGAGGTACGGGGCAGGACCCACTGAAACGCGCGCTGCGTTTGATTAACTATATCTTACACCTACATGAAGGAAAGACGAAGTTGGGTGAAGACATACCAAGTTTTCATTTTCTGTACAATGTACTCTTTCACATATTTCATTATTCATGTTTTCTCATTTCACCATGAACAGATTTCATGACTACCGTTCACGATTGTTCACTATCTCCTAACACATTGAAACAATGTACGACAAAAGAAATTATTCAGATAGTTAAGCGAGACAAAAATTTAAAATGTGATACGGTAGCAGGTACACGAAACAGTAAGAACACAAAGGCTAGGTGGAAGGGATGAAAGTGGAAGCCACTTGATAGAACTTCGCACAGAGCATCATTTAATCATCGCCAGCACCTTGCTTAAGAATCACGAAAGAAGAATATATATTTGGAACAGTTTTCGAAACCAGATTTTAAATTGTAAGGCATTTCCTGGTGCAGACGCAAACCTGACTGAAGACTGTCAATAGCAAGAAAAGCGTGCTGAAAAAGAAAATTTGTTCACGCCGAATATAAATTCTAATGGTTGGATACTATTTTACAAAGGTATTTGTGTGGAGTGCAGCCTTGTATGTAAGTGAAACGTGGATGATGAACAGTTCTGTCAAAAAGACAATAGACGCTTTCAAAACGTGGTGATTCATAAGAATGCTGAACATTAGATACGAGGATCGTGTGACTAAAGAAGAGGTACGGAATTAAATAGAGGAGGAAGAGGAAATTACGGCACAACTTTGACCACAATAGGGGTTAGTTGACAGGACGTACTATGGGGCGTCAAAGAGTGAGGACAAAGGGGTTGGGTGATACTATTCTGATAATAATCATCTGTTGAAATACTATTTTACTATTTTATCTGTTAATGTAAGCAGTGGATTTACTCTTCCATGCACTCCTCCACAAAACATTTAAACCAAAACTGAAAACAGCTGAACACTAAATCTTTCAACCACAGTCTGACAACTACTGGATTCACTTTCAACTTTCTATAACTATCACCGGCTAGCCACACACACATACAGATATAAGGAGAACGAAAATAAACAAACATTAGTTTTCAGCATATAATTCTGCAGTTTGGCAACATGTACATAAACAAACCAGACAGGAAGGGACATGAGGTGAACACACTGTAGTTACGACGTCAAATCAGAGTTTTCAGTAAAACGTCTACTGCTAGTGACAGAAGAAAAAAGAGCGAACATGAAAATGTGCTTTTGTTCCATAATCTAAGTTTTAGTTCAACCTCCAGCATGTGACCAGGTGAGGGGAAACGTATATGTCCGCCAAAAACTCGATTCACTGTAAGTAATCAGTCATTCACGTAAAAAAAGATGTTAACTGTTTTATAATCTGCAAGTATCACATATCAAAACAAAACTGAATCATTCTAGATTCCACCGAAGATGCCTTAAAGTAAAAGGCGAAACGCGTCTTGAATCAGTAAAGTACACTGGATAAAGAAAAAAGAAAGGAAATAATCAATAGCTCTACATATTTAGTAAATTACATCTTATGACATACCAGAAAATTAGTTTCGGTTTAACTTCTCATTCGACATGCTATTAATGCCGTCTAAAAAAATTCATCTATCCCTTCTGAAAAACTGTAGTTACTTTCATATCTCGTTAGATAAACAGATTTAGGATATTTATCATGCGACGAAATACATGACTTTTCACAAGTTATCGTTTGCAAAAAAACACGTTTCGATTTCTTGAAACGTTTACGAAATTTGCGGTTGATACAACCACGTGGTTTACGACGAGCAGGACGAAGTATCGGTCGCGTCGCGAGCGAGCCTAGCGCGGTCACCGCACAGCCCGTCCGCCGACATATCATCCAATATCTCGAGAACGGTGATAGCTATCGATCTGCTCTCAGCTTTAAAAACAATTTCGATATGTTGACTAAATTTCATACGCAATAATGTATAACCTAAAATGAACTGTACGCAAAGTCCACGCAATGCGTTTTCACCTCTGCACACTCATTAAAATTTCGTGTAAAGGTTTACGTAAATGCGATACAGCAAGTAACTACGACGAATAACGAAAAGAAATTCGGTCCTTTATCGAGAGAAGATATCAGGCTATAACATGCCCAAGAATCAAATTTTTCTACCGAATAGTTTCCTTGGAATCGGATGATATGTTTTTCATAGCTGCCGCCGCGTCCGCGCCAGCGCTTCGGCGGAAGTTCGTGTGGCCCGGGGTGGCGTACCTGACGTCACGCTCAGCGCGTTCTGTGATTGGCGGCGCGCACCTGGAGCGCGTCACGCGGCAGCGGCAGCGGTTCGACATGGGCAAACCGCGACGCAGAGCCCGCCGCGCCTTGCCGCTGACGCCGTTTCCATGGCAACCACGCCGCTACCGCGCCGTTTTGCCGCGCGGCAGCCCTAGTGGGAACCGGCCTTAACTCACCCTTCTTCGACTGGAGCACAGCTGTGGACGCTTCCTGTACCGGCGGCAGACTGCCCCCTTTTTCCTCTCCAGCCTCCTCCACGCTCCGCGTGCACCGGAAAGCCCAAAGATGCCATTTCCGCCACCAACCTAACGCAGGTGGATTTCTCACAAGTAGCGCAAACCTCTTTGCCTACTTGACCACTACGAGAGTTGGCTATTCTGTTCCAGTGCTGCTGAATCTGTACGACTATCGCAGACTTTCTGCAGCAGACTACGCCACCGTCTAGCAACGTGACACACAACCACATTCATTCAATCACGCCACTATGAGAGTAAAGAGAAAAGAGAAACAAGGAAAAGAAAGAGAAATACTTGTGAAATTGGGCTACCGGACTAATGAAAGGTGGCTACAGGACCCTTTCACAGGTAATTGTATCTATGCTTTATAGATCTAGAAAAGGCATACGACTGAGTTCCTAGGAGGTAGTTATTGTCTGTTCTACAAGATTATGGAATAGGAGGCAAATCTTTGCAAGCAGTTAAAGGTCTTTACATGGATAGTCATGCAGCAGTTAGAGTTGACGGTAAATTGATTTCATGGTTCAGAGTAGTTTCAGGGGTAAGACAAGGCTGCAACCTGTCTCCACAGTTGTTCATATTATTTATGGATCATATGTTGAAAACAATAGACTGTCTGGGTGAGATTATGATATGTGAACACAAAACAAGCAGTCTTGCATATGCGGATGACTTAGTTGTGATGGCAGATTTTATTGAAAGTTTGCAAAGTAATATTTCAGAGCTAGATCAGAAATGTAAGGACTAATATGAAGATTAGCATCTCCAAAACGAAAGTATAAACGGATTGAGTGCCAAATAGGAGGAACAAAGTTAGAACAGGTGGACGGTTTCAAGTACTTAGGATGCATATTCTCACAGGATGGAAACATAGTGAAAGAACTAGAAGCGAGGTGTAGCAAAGCTAATGCAGTGAGCGCTCAGCTACGATCTACTCTCTTCTGCAAGAAGGAAGTCAGTACCAAGACTAAGTTATCTGTGCACCGTTCAATCTTTCGACCAACTTTGTTGTATGGGAGCGAAAGCTGGGTGGATTCAGGTTACCTTATCAACAAGGTTGAGGTTACGGATATGAAAGTAGCTAGGATGATTGCAGGTACTAGTAGATGGGAACAATGGCAGGAGGGTGTCCACAATGAGGAAATCAAAGAAAAACTGGGAATGAACTCTATAGATGTAGCAGTCAGGGCGAACAGGCTTAGATGGTGGGGTCATGTTACACGCATGGGAGGAGCAAGGTTACCCAAGAGACTCATGGGTTCAGCAGTAGAGGGTAGGAGGAGTCGGGGCAGACCGAGGAGGAGGTACCTGGATTCGGTTAAGAATGATTTTGAAGTAATAGGTTTAACATCAGAAGAGGCACCAATGTTAGCACTGAATAGGGGATCATGGAGGAAATGTATAAGGGGGGCTATGCTCCAGGCTGAACGCAGAAAGGCATAATCAGTCTTAAATGATGATAATGATGATGATGCTTTTTAGGTCATGCCGAGAGCTGACGCGATTTTCTAGATGCAGGGAGATGTTGAAGTAATGCCGTGCGCCGACGATTATTAACCATGAATATTTTATTGTAGGTAATGCAGAGAGATATAGAAGTCATGCCGTGCGCTGACAATTATCAACAGTGAATATTTTATTATAGGCTATGAAGAGAGATGACACGAGGTACAAAGGAGAATGAAGATGTTAGTATGTAAGGAATATAACTTAGCAGTGGTTTATTTTGATAACAGGTGACACAGCGCGCCGCAGCACTACGGATGGAGAAACCACATTAAATTGCTTACTATATTCGAAAAAAATTTTCTGCATTGAACACAATATATTTTACATGAGATACATACATACGTAAAACAGATCACGCCAAATGTCACCATACCGATTCGCATTCTGCGTAAAATACAAATGTTTTCTCTGAAATAACAATGACGATGTTTGCTACACAACTCAAACATAATTTATAGTCGACTGACAATATGACTCGTAACTGACGACCACATTACCGAACATACTGAAGTCACAGAAAGTGACGTAGTTTGTATAAAGGTACTTGTCTATTTTATTTAAAAAAATGGTTCAAATGGCTCTGAGCACTATGGGACTCAACTGCTGTGGTCATTAGTCCCCTAGAACTTAGAACTACTTAAACCTAACTAACCTAAGCACATCACACACACCTATGCCCGAGGCAGGATTCGAACCTCCGACCGTAGCAGCAGCGCGGCTCCGGACTGGAGCGCCTAGAACCGCACGGCCACCCCGGCCGGCTTTATTTAAAACGTTGATGCCTAAACGTACTACTAAATTCCACGTACAGGAATATTTGTTTATGTTATTGACTGTCACGTAATGTCATATGTACTGTAGGCTGAATTCACTACAGATGAAAAATGTGTTTTTTTGTAATTGTTAAAAACTATAAACTTTTTCTACAGTCACACAAGGTGACATATTTGTCCTTTTAAACGTAAAATAAGAATACGGTAAAGATAATTTTTATGAGCCCAGAGGAAAGAGATGATGTAAAATTTGGTAATGACTATATCAGTAAACCTTTTGACAAAATGCTTATACCCATACCTTAATTCCTATGCATCCCCATGGTTATGGAGCACAAACAAAGTGAATAGCAAACCACGTTACTTCAGTTTACGATGTTTTCTATGAGTTGTCGGAATACCAAGATACACACCACAGTCATGATGTACGTCAATAGGTGCTTGCATACCAAGATGCACACCATCACTACTAATGGACAATTGGAGTTGGAACTTGTGCCTGATGTAGCTGCGGCAACTCAGGCAATTCGATGGTTAACTTAGTGTTTGGTTACACTAAAACCATGGATCAAAGAGTCGACGGAATCACATGACGAAAACTGGTGTTGTGCTATGTGAGGGAAAGAAACGGACTTTTGAGTGCATTCACAGACAGTTGCCAGTGCTTTGACCATGCTATCCAATTCCTTTTTTCCCCCTTCCTTGAATAAGGTACTAATAGATGCCAATTTTACCATAGAAACAAATTTATAATGAAACATAAACTATGTTCTAATTTTTGGCCATCCATTACTATTAGAGAAATAAATAACTTTTACTACCTGACGTACACTTCCAACTTACTGACTCACATTATTTGTATATTTTGATGAATACTCTTTTGAATATTCTATTTGTTGGACTTACGAAAACAAATTCTTATGACAGTATGTGTATGTGCTTTGTTGAAAGAAATATTCTATCATTAACTTACTTATTACTACACATATTTCTATAATCAAATTTTCTCCTTACGTCAAGTCCAAAGGACTTACCGGCGTAGGAAAATTTTAAGGAAACCCAGTGGAGGGTTATGTAAGACGTGTATATGTCTATTTTCAAACCACAATTTATGAAAGATGTTTATATTTTATCAATAGGATTAAGTAGGAATAATTAATATTTGTCATGTTAGAAATAATTGTGGTAGCAGGGAATGTCTGCACCAGAAAGCGTTGTTGGCAGGAGAGACCACACTTTAGCGTTCGTAGGAAGTAAGTAGTAAGCGAGATGTGAAGCGAGTCGGTAGCAGATCTGAAGCGAGAGGTTGAGAGGAGCGGTGTGCCTGCCAGCCACCACCTATGATTTACAAGAGATTATAAACGGATGTACAGAGACATCAGCTAACTATTATCATAAGAGGAACTAATATTATTGAATTATTCTTTTTGAGAAACTCAAGACTACTGAAGGTATGTTTGCGCAATGCTAGTTCTAAGATTATTGTAAAAAGTAAGTCCCATTTGAACGTTTGTAAAATCATTTCATTCAGAATATAATTACTTTCTGCCGGCAATATTGCATTACTGATTATAATCCATCCAAAAAACCATCAACGTAAAACTTTGCAAAATTTTAATGTTGTCAAGAAAGTTTAACTATGAATTACGTAACTTCAGTCAAATTAATTAAAGAATAACGTCAGCTTTGCTATTAAAGAATAACGTCGGCTTTGGTAAGAAATACAGCCACTTATTATGACAGCCCACCAGCAGTTAATAGAGTACAGAAAAACAGAGTAGGTATATTCATGTCGCAGTTCGATGTAGCAGTCAGATGGCGATCCAGTAACAGTAAAAAAGGTGAGGAACAGTTTCGGGTTATTGCAGGCAACGACCGAGGGCCACGACGACGACACATTCTGTTTCGTCGAAATAATCAGAAAATCACTTTTAATAAGCATCATTTAAATTTGTATGCGAAGATTGAGAAAGAGAATTAAATTCAAAGGGATGATTTCATTTGTTATAATTAAGCAAGAGACAGAAATCCTAAGGGAAGGTTTCATAGGTTATTGTAGAAGGGAAGGTTGCGTAACAAGAGAGATATAGAGGAGACGGAAGGTTTCACTATTTTAAAATCAGCTTGGGAGGAGAGCGTTGATTTCGGCATTGTCATCTATTTAGCTGCTTTAAAATAAATGGATCGAAGGTGGATTCAAGTCTGACTTGTCTTATTAAGAAACCTAAGTCGGCCCCCAGCGAGTTAAACTGCTTCCCCAGGGGGAAGGCGTGCCGATCCCCGGCGGACTAGAGCCGAGCTCCTGCGTGCCGGCCAGCCTGGGGGTGGTTTTTAAGGTGGTTTTCCATCTGCCTCGGCGAATGCTGGCTGGTTCCCCTTATTCCGCCTCAGTTACACTGTGTCTGTGATTGCTGCGCAAACATTGTCTCCACGTATGCGTATACCACAATTACTCTACCACGCAAACGTTGGGGTTACACTCGTCTGGAATGAGACGTTTCCGGGGGGTCAACGGGGGGCCGAACTGCACAACAACCGTGGGTTCCGTGTGGTGTTGGGGTGGGTGGACTGCTGTAGCCTGTTGTGGGGTTGTGTTACTCTGAGGGCTATGGCGGGGACGAAGCCTCTCCGTCGTTTCTAGGTCCCTAGTTCAATACATACATACATACATATGTTTTAAACCAAGTTAATAAAGTTGTAAAATTTTACAGGTGAAAACAACTTATTCGAAGTATTGGCCTTAGGACGTTGTCAGATGCTTTCCCCGGTATCTACCTCAGCTGACTCCTATGGGGCCATGTCAACCACATCGGCAGCTCGGTGTTTCAGGAACTCTGTAAGGGTGTCTATCTGTCAACCGAACTTATCTTATTTACATTGAACGTTATAACCTTAGAGGCAAAGCGTTCCTGCATTTAAGCGCTATGTGGAGGCGGGGGTTGTGGCTGCTGTGGGCCGTCTGGCCGGAGTTCGAGGTCCTCTGGTTCGGTGTTTTGGTTTCCCGAGTTCGCGGACGACGTGTCTGGCGCTTCCTCGCCGGATGTCTCTATCCTCTCGTCATTCGATCCGCTGTTACGGCTTCGCCGTCTATTGCGTCGCCTTTTCGTTTTTGTAAAATGGGAGTCGTTTCTCTCTTTGCGCTGCTCGTCGGATTCCTTAAGGATCCGCGCTAGCTTGGTCACTTGGTTCTTTAAGTCCTGCTCGCGCCCCTAGAGTCTGATAGAAAGCATTACCTTGAAGTATTACTTGGTTCTCTCAATCTGACATCGGTTGTTGATTTTCCTAATCTCCTAATCGGATGGTACAGGAAAGCAGCACACTGATGGATAATGTTTTCATAGACCAAGATATATTTAACCAAATAAAAACTTTTCCTGTTAAGAATGGTCTGTCTGATCATGATGCACAGCTGGTTACAGTATATGATATAGCCCCATACAGCAATGTAAAACAGTCCTCCAAAGTAGTGTGTTCAATTAAGGTTGGGGAAAGCTAGCAGCAGTTAGATTGGCATGAGGTGTGCAGGGAACATGATGCTAATTTAAAATTTCACCTATTTCATTATACCTTTGTGAGGATACTTGAAAACAGTTTCCCTAAGAAAACAGTGAAATATAATTGTAAGAAACCATATAAAAAGCCGTGGCTTACTAAAGGGATAAAAATATCTTGTAAACGGAAAAGGGAAATGTATGTTATAGCTAGGAGGATTAATGATTGTGAAACAGTGAAACGTTATAAAAACTACTGCACTGCATTAAGAAAATATATTAAAAGGTCCAGAAGTATTGTAAGTAGGCTGTTTAGGTTTTTATATTGGTAACGCCACGTAGCGCTCTGTATGAAAATCACTGGCTGTGCTGTGTGCAGTCAGTGGCTGGTTGGCATTGTTGTAATACTCGCCATTGTAGTGTTGGGCAGCTGGATGTTAACAGCGCGTAGCGTTGCGCAGTTGGAGGTGAGACGCCAGCAGTGGTGGATGTGGGGAAGTGAGATGGCGGATTTTTGAGAGCGGATGATCTGGACGCGTGTCCATCAGAAACAGTACATTTGTAAGACTGGATATCATGAACTGATATATATATTATGACTTTCGAACACTATTAAGGTAAATACATTGTTTGTTCTCTATTAAAATCTTTCATTTGCTAACTATGCCTACCAGTAGTTAGTGCCTTCCGTAGTTTGAATCTTTTATTTAGCTGGGAGTAGTGGCGCTCGCTGTATTGCAGTAGTTCGAGTAACGATGATTTTTGTGAGGTAAGTGATTTGTGAAAGGTATAGGTTAATGTTAGTCAGGGCCATTCTTTTGTAGGGATTATTGAAAGTCAGATTGCATTGCGCTAAAGAGATATTGTGTGTCAGTTTAGTGTTGATCGGAATAGGTAAAGAGCAAAATGTCTGAGTACGTTCAGTTTTACTCAGCTGTTTGAAAATCAAATAATATAAGAGATTTAACAGCACAGTAATTCAATAATTTTTCTAAGGGGACGTTTCAGTATGTGCATGATGTCTGAAATTGGCATAACTGATAATAAAATTAAAACAATTTGAAATATTGTTAAAAGGGAAACAGGCCAACTGTGAGCACAGGAAGACTGTATTTCTATAAAATACAGTGAAAAATATATAATTCTATAAAATACAGTGAAAAGACAAGAAGTCAGAAATAGAAAACACTTTTAACAATCATTTTTAAGTGTTGTAGAGAAAATAGGGTCCAGCTATTCAATAGAAAATACAAGGCAGTATATGGAAGAGGTAGTACCTATGCAATATGATAAAACTGAAATTCAACCCACCTCTCCTACTGAATTTAGGAAAATAACAAATTCACTAGAAAGTAAAATCTCACATGGAATTGATGGCATTTCCAACAGAGTATTAAAAGCTTGTTCCCAACAAATAAGTATGATTCTCAGCCACATATGTAGTAGCTCACTGCAACAGGGCTTTTTTCCAGATAGACTGAAATACGCTATGGTTAAACCATTGCCCGCATCTCGTGGTCGTGCGGTAGCGTTCTCGCTTCCCACGCCCGGGTTCCCGGGTTCGATTCCCGGCGGGGTCAGGGATTTTCTCTGCCTCGTGATGGCTGGGTGTTGTGTGCTGTCCTTAGGTTAGTTAGGTTTAAGTAGTTCTAAGTTCTAGGGGACTGATGACCATAGATGTTAAGTCCCATAGTGCTCAGAGCCATTTGAACCATTTTTTTTTTGGTTAAACCATTGCCTAAAATAGGAGATAGATCTGATGCTAACAACTACCGCCAGATCGCACTTCTGACAGCTTAATCCAAAATTGTTGATAAATTAATGTATTCAAGAGTAGCATCACATATTTGTAAAAATAAAGTACTAACAAAATGTAAGTTTGGTTTTCAGAAAGGCTTTTCTACAGAAAATGCTATGTATGCTGTCACTGATCAAATATTAAATGCATCGAATAACCGAACATCACCCATTGGGATTTTTTGTAATCTCTCAAAGGCTTTCGATTGTGTGAATCATTAAATTCTTCTAGATAAGCTTAAATGTTGTGGTATGAGTGGGACAGTGCAAAAATTGTTTATACATACTTAACTGGAAGGATACAATTATAACAAGCACACCCAACAAGCAAGAATCAGCTGAGGAAATTGCAAATAATGTCTTTCAGAAAATTATTAAGTAGTTCCCTGCAAATGGACTCTAACTAAATTTTGAGAAAACATGGTTTATACAATTCTGTACAGTAAATGGCATAACACTATTGATAAATATAGACTATGAACAGAAATCTGTTGCTAACGCAGAATACTCAAAATTTCTGGGTGTGTGTATTGATGAGAAACTGAATTGGAAGAAACATACTGATGACCTGCTGAAATGGTTAGGTTCAGCTACTTATGCTATTAGGGTTATTGCAAATTTTGGTGATAAACATATCAGTAAATTAGACTACTATGCCTATTTTCATTCACTGCTTTCATATGGCATCATATTTTGGGGAAATTCATCATTAAGAGAGACAGTATTCATTGCACAAAAGCGTGTAATCAGAATAACAGCTGCAGCCTACCCGATGTCATCTTGCAGACGTTTATTTAAGGAACTCGGCATGTTCACAGTACCTTCACAATGCATATATTCACTTACGAAATTTGTCATTAATAATCCACCCCAATTAAAAAATAATAGCGAAGTGCCTAGCTACAACACTAGAAGAAAGAGTGATCTTAACTATTCTGGATTAAATCTCACTTTATCGCAGAAAGTGGTGAATTATGCTGCCACAAAAATCATTGGTCATTTGCCAAATATTATCAAAAGTCTGACAGAAGCCAACGAACATTTAAAAGCAAATTAAAAGAATTTCTGAATGACAACTCCTCCTATTCAATAGATGAATTCTTAGATATGAAGTAGTAACTGTACAAAAAAAAAAAAAAATTATTTTGTGTAAAAAAAAAAAACTTAAGTTAAAGTGACACGTTCCACATCATTACGAAATGTCGTATTCGTGACCCGTGGAACAAGGATTAATGTGCGTATGTATGTAGGTATGTAGGCGTACGAGGTGGGCGTGCCCGCACTCGGCTCGGCCGCCGGCGCTGGGGAGGGTTCACTCCCTCCCCTCGTGCGGCCGGCTCGCCGCCCTGTGTCTGCTCGTTGTCAGACTCGCTGGCAGAGCTATAGCAGGGGGGGGGGGGGGGGGGGTGACAGCGCGGCGGCGGCCGGGTTGGCCGGCGTGGTCTGCTGCCGCTGCGGCTGGCACGGCCCGCTCCTCGCTCGCCTCCAGACTACCCGTCACAGCTCCGGCATGATTCGTACTGTTCTCGCACGGCAATTGGGCCGGCCGTCTGTATTTAGGACAGTTTTTTCTTACGCCCTCTGTCGAGTTGCGTATAGAGCTCGTGGGCGGCTGGCCACTATATTGAATTACTCCCTTGTGGCCGCCGACGGTCAAGACAGACGGTATGTGCTTTCTCAGTACCGAGCGCACAGTTTTTACTCCGAATCTACTTTGTCTCGTTGTCCCCCTACCCAGAAGTCCCTAATCACGGATAGTACTTCGCCATATAATTTGAGGCATCTCGAGACGCTACTTCGAATAGAGATTGTAAACTTTTACGTTGAGGATGCCGTGGCCAGCATACGAGATTTTTACGTGACTCACACCGCCATCCCTGTGTGTGAACTGGCGTATTTCTCTGTTCACACTACCTAGTTTCTCACACCTGACTTCTTTTTAATTTTGACAAACAGTCTGTGCACTGTAAAGTCTAACTGGAGGCCTTCAATTTCGACGAATGAAGGCCTCTCAAAACTGCTGTCGACAGCGCACTGAACTATGGCGGTAAGACGCTGACATTCTCGTGGATCGTTCTTAACTCACCGACCGTTGAAATACACGGCAATCGCCGGCGGCGAAGCAGCTGAGGCGGGCGCGGTGGGGGTGGGGGTGGGGGTGGGACGCCGGGTGGCGGCGGCTCGGCGGCTGGTCGCCCCCGGCTGCCTGCCGCTCACAGCGGGCAGCGGCGCGCGGCCTCCCAGGTGGGCAGCAGCCAGGGGCCCCATGTCGCTTAACTTCGGTCGTCTGACGAGAACCGGTGTATTCAACGAGGTATGACCGTTGCAGTCGTTTTACTTTAGCTGCACGCGAAAAGACGCATTCGCCTTTTCTGCCAACATATACAATCGCAGTTTTCGGTCGAAATGGCACACGTTTGACGCAAAGCACGTCCTTCCGCAACAGCTAGAGCGACTTCGCTTGCAGACGCGGAAGTGTTAAGACGTGCTACGCGGTCGCTCTTCCGTTTGACGCTTGTGTTTACCTACTAGTGCACACGCGTAACAGCTTTCGTTTGGTACGGTTTTCTGTTAGGCACATTGACACCTGACATTACTATCGGTGACGGCAAGCCCCGCCATGTATGGTGGGGTGTATGGAGAAGGGGGTGGTGACTTCGACGCCCCTATGGGACAACGTCAACAACAACCACCTGCCCAGCGGCTACATCCAGATGCAGCACCCTTACCGGCTCCTCCAGGAACTACACTGGACAACACGACGGCTGTGATCAGCCACTCGTTAGCAGTTGTTCGGGGAGAATCTGGAATACAGCCGGCAGAAGAGCATATGGATTTATCGGAACAGGATTCCTCCAGCTTCTCCGCTACGAGAAACGAGCGACAAAGTGAGGTCAGTCTGGATTTAAGAAATTCCAAAACCTTCATAGCAGACGCTAATCAACTCTTACCTGTAACCGACGTTTCAAACGTAGCTGACCCCCCCCCCCCCCCCCCCTATAGCAACTGCTTCTGGGCTCACTCCTAACCAACATGCTGCAACTGACACCCCTCCCGTGAGACCTGGACCTACTCCGCGGTCTCTCAACTTTTACAAACGTACAGATAGAGGTCCATTCGTAGTTTACATGGAATGTTTGGACAAAAACTTAGGCCGCTTGCACCCTATGGCACTAGGGAAATTATTGCATATTTCCTTGCCAGAAGTGAAGAATTCTATACCTAACATCTCTTCAGCAGGAAAAACAAAGGTTAAGGTGGAACTGAAAACCCCGGACAAGGCTAATTTCCTAGTGAGGTATTAAAGTCAAAAAATATAGAAGCTTACATTCCTTCCTTTGTTGTCCATAAGCTGGGAGTAAACACGAAAGTAGACACCAACCTTGAAGAAGCGGAGATTTTGGAAGTCGTACAATCTCCCTTCCCCGTTGTAGTCGTTCGGAGGTTTACGAAGAGATACGGTAAAGAGCAAATCGTTAAATTGCAGACCTGTTTGTTAACCTTCGACTCTCAAACCTTACCAGAAGCCGTGTCTATTCACGGAACAAGATGTCCCGTAGACCTTTATGTACCAACTGTCAGGCAATGCTTTAATTGTCTTCGTTACGGGCACATCAGCAAACAATGTCGGTCTCAGATGAGATGCATTAAAAGTAGCGGTCCACATAATGTTGAATCCTGTGTCTCACCTATCACTATTTTCGCTCATTGCGGGGGACAACACGCATCCACGGACCGTTCCTGCCCGGAATACCACATACGGCGACGAGTTCAAGAATTAGCTACGTTCAACAACATTGACTTCAGGGATGCGCTCGTATGCCAACCTATGCATCAGTCGCCGGGGTTCAACAACATCACTTGCCGGCTCCGATCATTCCTGCTCCAACAAATTTGAGCTCTCCGGACTTTCAAAACCCACAACTCTTCCCGCCGCTGCCCGCCGCAAGCATGCAGTCAACAACGCGAAAGTGGGGACGCAACTCAGTGTGCAACTGTGCCCCAGCAGACACACGTCGCTTACCGGCCTCCCCGGCGGCAGGCGCAAGTAAACAACCCAAGTAGCGTTCGTGAGTGGTCTCAGTACCGCAGCCTGTTATATCCCATGAAACATTAATTCATTCCTATCAGTCAAAATCCATACCAGCCTGCTGCTCACAGATTAGCAACCCCGCAAGCGCCGAATCAACGACAGCCTCAAGGTCATGCTGAACTTATAGATAAGATAATAAATGTGATTGATATTGTCATGCAAAACATGAGACAAAATAGTGCTATGAACAATTCCGATATCCGGCACCTCGTTACTGGCATATTTCAATCTCTCTCTCCCTAAATTACGGCGGCTTTAAAAGTATAGCAGTGGAATGCGAGATCGGCTAATTCTAATAGAGAAAGCTTGCAACGAGAACTGTTCGTCAGTCAGCCTGATATCGGTCTGTTATGTGAAACTTGGTTCAAATTCGAACGAACTGTTCGCTTTCAAAATTATTCTATAGTAAGGGAAGACCGTTTCGATGGGTGGGGCGGCGTAGCTATGCTGGTAAAAACTCCGCTGCCGCATCGACCACACCCGTTACACGTACCTGTCACCGACCTTGAATTAGTCGCTGTGGAGATACGAACTGCCCACAAAACCTTTACAGTTGTCTCGGTGTATAACGCTCCCCACCACAGTATCGTGGAAGATGACTGGAGACAATTAATAAGTCAGCTCCGTCCTCCCTTTATCGTAGCTGGAGACGTGAATGCCACCATGTAGCGTGGGGAGGAGACGTGACAGATAGGAACGGCAGGATCTTGATAAGCGTTATCGAAGATAATAACCTAGTGATACTCAACGATGGCTCTCCTACTATGATAACTTCACCTCTCCGTAGACCCTCCGCAGTTGATGTAACTCTTTGCACCCCCTGCTTTACTGAAATATCTAATCGGTGCGTTAAAAAGGATTCAATGGGATCCGATCATCTCCCAATAGAGTTTCACATTAACATCAACGTCGATACTACGCACATCTGTTACTCTAATAGTACGTGGAAAATCGAGGAAGCCGATTGGGCCTCTTATAAGAAAACGGTTCAGAGGGCACTCGCAAATACGAGACGTAACGAAGATGCATACCCAGTTTTACTCAATGCTATGAACGTCGCATCTGGCATCAGCATCCCTAAGAAAAAAAGAGTTTACAGTAATGAAGCACCGTTCTCCTCCTTGGTGGAATTCTGAATGCTCTCGGAAAGTTGCGAAGCGACATGATAGCGTCTTCTTCAGCAGGGAACCTATGGTTTAAAAATGGCACCGTGGGAGGAGCGATTGTATCTCTGAATTCCTCTAACCAGGCCGTGGTAGCAGGAGGGGAGGAAGACAGTCTTCTTGTTCTAAAAGCTTTTATTTTATGCCAGATGCTTGCCATACTGGTTTCATTATTTAGGGACAGGCAAAATTGTTTCCAACTGTCCTTCTTGGTTTTATTCAGGAGTTTGTTAACTCGCTCATTCACTTTTTGCACAGCCAAGAAGTTGCCCAATGAAGGATTCTGACGATAGCTATTAACGTATCGAGCGACAGTTGCCCTGGCATTGATCATATACACTACTCTATGCTTTGCACACCTGCCTGTAGAAGCGAAAGACTTTCTCTTGAACATTTTTAATCAGTACTGGATGAAGAAAGACCTCATATCAACATGGAAGACGCAAGTAATAATTCCAATTCTCAAAAGTGGTAAAGATCCAAATGTCGGTACTAATTATAGACCTATTGCCTTGTCGTCGTGTGTTGCAAAAACACTGGAACGAATGATAAAAAGGAGACTAGAATGGTGGCTTGAAAAAAGTAATTTGTTGCCTCGGAGTCAATACGGCTTCAGAAAAGGCAAAGGGACCATGGATAACCTGTTTTTGCTTAATATGGATATCACGTCAGCCTTTCAAACGAAAGAGACCGTTGTGGCAGCTTTTCTTGACGTTAAGGGTGGGTATGATCACGTACAAATACCGATACTCTTGGACAAGCTGGCAGGATTCGGAATTCCTTCACGGATGAGCTACGGTATCAGTACCCCGATTACTCAAAGAACGATCTACGTCCGTTTCAGAGGCACCATGATCGGACCTTTTTATGTCTCCCAGGGCTTGCCGCAAGGTGCAATTTTAAGTCCTCTCCTGTATACTCTATATACGCACGACCTAGAACGCATACTTACTTCCCCCACAAAAATCCTACAGTATGCTGATGATATATGTGTTTATTCTACCGCTGTTTCATATCTTCAGGCCAAAACGGCATTAACCACAACCATCGCACACATCGATGAGTGGCTCTCTGTCAATGGGCTGGAGATCCCGGCTGACAGCTCGCACTGAAGATCACATCACCTGTGCCAAGTACACCTTCCAAATAAAATCTCACGTTCGATTTCTGGGGATGATTTTTGACTCTCGGTTAAGCTGGGCGCCCCACATCCGATCCACCGTTACCAAGTGTGAAGAAGGTTTAAATGTAATCAGATCACTCACTCGTGTCTGGTGGTGAGTGCACCACAGTATTTTACTCACCATGTACCGAGGGATAATTCGATCTCGATTAGACTATGGCTGTCAATTCTACCACACTGCGTCAAAGATTCATCTCTCCAAATTAGATTCTCTTCAATATAGAGCCATTCGTACCTGTCTTGGAGCCATGCGATCGACGCCCACCAACGCCCTTTTAATAGAAGCAGGGGAGATGCCCTTGAGCATGAGGCGCCAAATGTTATCGGACAAATTCTACATTCAAAGCATGGCCATTATGGACAGTTCCGTCTATCAAAGTAGAGACTGCATTTATCGCCTGTGGATTGCATCCCACAGAAGGAATAAAGTGCCAGCCGTTTGTGCCAGCTTTGACACTTGGTCACCTGTCATACATTCTATACGGCGATCAGCGCATATACCTGTTTTTGAATATGATCTTCAAACGCTCTGCTCCCAGATCGCAGTCCATTATTCAAGTACGACCTGGCTGGACAGTACTAATGTCAACGTTGGCTTCAATCGTCTCGTTCAAGCACAATGGCCGGGTTTTCTCTGTGTATATACCGATGGCTCCAAAATTCCACAAGAAGAGTTTACAGGATGCGCTTTTTTCTGCCCTCAGATCCAGATCCGCAAAACCTTCAAACTGCCTACGAGCACTTCTATTTTTACGGCGGAGACAGTGGCAGTTTTGGAAGCACTTAAGTTTGTTTCTAGCACTTCCTTCCCCAAGATATTGATAGTATCTGACTCGCAAAGCGTTCTTAAAACCATTCAGTACAGTCGATGGAACAAAACAACCAACAGTTACATCTTGGATGTGATATCTGAATATATTCGCAGCACACGCACGGGCCGGACGACCCATTTGCTGTGGGTACCTTCCCACTCTGGTATCCTCTATGATGATGAAGTTGACGCATTGGCCAAACAAGCGGCAACCTTAGGCACCGTCCTGGATCTGCCCCTTCCTTATACAGACTACTTACGTGAAGTCAAGGATCACTCAAGACGACAATGGCAGGAAATGTGGAACGTTTCTCAACAGACAAAAGGCGGTTATTACGCAGTGCTACAACCTCGGATTCCTTCACAGCCGTGGTTCGTGAGGACACATCTGGACCGATCCACGATTTCTACCATCATAAGACTCCGCTTCAATCGTGCCTCTTTCCCACAGCATCTACATCGGATCAACGTTTACAGTTCCCCAGCATGTGAGTGTGATCCTGAGTCGGAAGCTGATGTCAACCAGATCTTATTTATGTGCCCCAAATTTGACCGTGAACGGTTGGTCTTTCTGAAGACATTGCTGCGTATGGGCTACCATCTTCCTCAATCAGCTTCTTCTCTTTTGTGTACTAAAGACGTTCGTCTATATAAAGTGATAGTTAACTTTATCAAGAGTACTGGTTACAATCTGTAGGTTTTAATGGTGTACGTAAATCATAAATATGTCTTGCTGATGAAGATATTTCAGAATTGGTGTGAATTGTAAGCCAAGACACTTTTAATTATTTTCCAATTCAATTCAATTTTTAAAACATTATGAACAAAACTGTAACAGTTAAGCTTTTTATTCTTGTAAATAAGCATTTCTGTATATGTTTATTCAAGTATGTGTACATTGTCACTGTGTGTTGCCGATGGCTAAATTGAGTGCACACTCAAAGGCCAAATAAACAAAAAAAAAAAAAAACAGCTAGAGCCTCGAAGGCGGCGCAGCGCCGTGTGTGAGCCAGGTGCAGCGTCCCAGGAGCGACTGCCGAGTAAGCGGCTGCGGCGCCACGTGTGTCAGACACACACACACACACACACACACACACACACACACACACAGCCGCTCGATGCCTCGCCTGTCATTCCCCCGTCGCGTGCGGCCTCGTTATTCATCTTTATCAGTTCCTTTATGATCGTCTGGAATCGCATTTACGTTACTCTGCGTCACATTCGTAGCCGTGCATGCGCTTGACACTAATTAAGTTCATGCCACTGAAGCGACCCAGTAATTACAGTGATCGTTATTACGTTTATGTGCAACCGATATCTAGGATGAGGCTTATTTAATCTTCTGCATCTACAGATACATGCATACCCTGCCAACAACCGTACTGTGCGCCGTGAAGGATGCCCTGTAGTGGTTGGCAAGAAATCGCGTATCTCTTAGAAATCACGGTGACTGAGAAGTCACAGACATCACAGTAACGACTTTACACAATGTAAATGCGATTTCAGTGACATTAGCAGTCGCAAGTAGCTTTTCACATTCGACACAGTGTGCCATGTGTTGGCCGAATTTCGTACTGCTGTCTGAAATCGCAGCTAATTCCGTAGCATGACACCAGGTTTACAGTGACAAGTCGCGGCTAGAAGTTGCAAGTAGCATCTAAAAATCGCAGTTAACATTCTTTGCCTTGTGCCATCTGTTGACCGACCTTCGTACTTCTTTATAAGAACCTTGTGCCTCACGAGATCGATGTACTGTGTATGCATATTATATTACGAAAGCACATTTGGCACCAATTATGGTTGGTCAAACACAGCTGTGACTCTGAATGTATTATACCAATAATAAGCAACATTGCCTTTTTCTCCTGCAAAAATCCTTTATAGACAAGTAATTTGAAAACAACGTTAACGCAGCAGAACTGAGACATCTATATAAGTGTAATGAAATGAAAACAATATTATTGAATCATATGAGTGCCTCACTTTTAGCTCCGATCCAGTTCAAGACTCTGGAGAAAAATTTTACACCTGGTGTTCCACATGCCAACTGCACACACAAGAACTTTTTGCCGACACTACAACCACCTACGCAAGTAAGCTTTTCCTGTGTTACCTTCAAGTACTGCACTTAAACTATTCCTGATTTAACTGGAAGATCCGTACTTCCCATTTTCATATCAACAGCCTCAAAGCGCATACTCTAGACCTCAGGCTATGTTACAGGTCAGCGTCAGCACACCAAGATTGAAGGGAAAGGTGGGGGGGGGGGGGGGCGGCATGTCACTCTCCAACAAGTCTTTACCAACAATTACATGGCGCAAAACTTACGGGTATTAGACGGCTTAACATGGGGAAAATCAGATTTTCATTATTCACAAACCGTATTTAACATTTATTTATCATTCCTTTAAAATCGCATATTAACTTCAATTAAACACAGTTCAATCACTCAAGCTGCACACTTATTCCATAATTATGGCACCGTTAAACTGCAAATCCTCTAAGAGTTGTCTTGAATCTTCACGATCCTCTCTCAAGAGCCTTGATGTAGATAGATACGTACAGCAACCAGTAATCAGAGTCAGAACTGCGTCTGCAAAATCACAAGGTTTATTAAACATTTTTGCTGTCACTAATTACAGGCAATGTAATTGCGGAGTAGTATTGCTGATATTTCCTGAAATGAAAGCCACTCAATGGGGATGTTTCATATTTTCAGTAACGATCTCACTGAAGAAATTAAGTTCATAGAAACAGAATGAGATTTTCACTCTGCAGCGGAGTGTGCGCTGATATGAAACTTCCTGGCAGATTAAAACTGTGTGCCCGACCGAGACTCGAACTCGGGACCTTTGCCTTTCGCGGGCAAGTGCAAGAGTGAAGTTTCATAGAAACACTTAGAAACTAACCTCTCGTCTGATGAAGACAGTTAAGACGCAGTGGCAATTTCTCCAGATGTGTTGACAGTAATATTTTGAATCATCGCTATAATGAGTGTCTTATATGTAGTTCAGATACCTGTGAACATAGCAATACGTTATAATTCGTTTTCTAAACACGAACTATTACGGTACTGTATGGCTACTTACATATTTAATTACACTATTAATATTTTCACAATTGTTTCTTTAATACAAAATTAAAGCCAACGGACGGACAAATGTAAAACATACTTACTAATAACAGTTTTGTTGAGATGCAATTTTTTGTGTGGACAAGTGTAACTTTTTCATACGGTGATAAATCGCAGGAGTCACAGAAATCGGAGAAGTTGCAGGAGTTGCAGAAGTCGCAGAAATCGCAGAAACAGCAGTGGTAGAGTGTGGAGGGATACAAGACCTGGACTCGTTAATTGCGATTTTTAACTGCGACAAATTACAGTTAAGAATAACAGGTACTGAAAAGTAGCATTCACAGAAATCACTGAAATCGGAAAATCGCAGTTTAAACTGAGGAGCGAGCGAGCGAGCGAGCGAGCGAGCGAGCGAGCGAGTCCCCACTTGGCGCTACTGCAGGCCGTTTCCGAACGTAGTACCGGCCACGCCTCGGAGCGCGCTTTAAATCTGCGGCGCGCCGTGCATAGATACGACCCGGCTGCGTTTATTTTTAGAAAAGTGCGTTAAGACCATAAGGAATGCAAAAGACGATAATTTCTTCGGAAACACAACATTATAGAGTAAATACGAGTAATATTAACATAAGAACGAAGTCAGAGATCCACTACAAACACAGAACCGAATGCCTGTTCATGTGAATGTATGTTCCTCTATTGCTATTCGTAAAACGAACCCCATATAATGCAATCAATCTGTAGAATTTAAAGCTTGTTCTTACTTTGTGTTTCAACTGAAAGGTAGAAGTTTTCTTTGAGGAGCTGCATTGAAACTTAACTTCTAAGCAACACCAAGAATATTTAAAAAGTATCCAGAAATTTATAATTTTTGTGTTGCATTAGTCCTATTTGCACTACTTTTTTGTCACGGACTTCGTAAACATGTCTGAAAAGTATGTGTACAATGTTATGCATATGGGTATTTACTCTGTTGGCAGCTGTCAAAAAGATTACATGTGTTTTGGTAGCATCAACGATTACTTGTTTTGTATAAAAATAGATTAGAGAATCTGTATTAAATTTTTTTATAAGAATCGAATAAAGTGTATGAAATTTTTAGAAATGTTAAATATTGCTTTTGGTGGGTGTGTTACGAGTAAACCAAGAGCATACAAGTGGTATAAACATTTCAGAGCAGGACTTAAGGCACAGTGGTTTTGCAAACATGGACGAGATTAAAAATGCACAGTTAAGAGATCTATAAACTATACCGAGGAAACACTTTCTAAAATGTTTCGGGAATTGGAAAAAGCACTGGCATAAGTGTATAGTATGTAAAGGGGAATATTTTGAAGAGGACAACATTGCTGTACGTTAACAAATGAAGTTCTTACCAAAAAAGGAAAATTAATATGTGAACGCACCTCGTGTGTCAAGCTTTTTACTTACTCCCCAGGGGGCTCACGGTTGTTTCGTGAGCTCGTGCGTGGCGCACACGGGGCCCCGAGCTGATGCAGCTCATTCTTCATTCCCTGGCTGCGTCTCCTTCTCCCTGCCCCCTCCCTCCCTATCCCAACTCCTTCCCCGTTGCCACCTCCTTGCCCTCTCTCGGTGTTCTACTTTATGTCGACCTGGCAATTCCCCTGGTTTCCTGTATTGGTTGCAATTTTGTTCCTTTTGCCGATTCTTTCACCCTTTTGGCGTTTCGGTCCCCACTTGAAGTTTGACCTCCACTTCAAAATTTCCTGTTTTTGGTGTGAGCCATATGGGGAAGAACTCCCTTCCTAGCATAGTGTGGGATCCTCTCCCTTCCCCACTGTAGCCCCCTTCCACACTCCTAGGTCACCAGCATGTGTAGCCAGTCCATGTGGTGCGGCTGTTATGTACACATATGGCTGAGCCCCCTCAAATGGTTCAAAGGGCTTTGAGCACTATGGGACTTAACATCGGAGGTCATCGTCCCCTAGAACTTACAGCTACTAAAACCTCACTAACTGAAGGACATCACACACATCCACGCCCGAGGCAGGATTCGAACCTGCGGCTGTAGCGATCGAGCGGTTACAGACTGAAGTGCTTAGAACCGCTCGGCCACAGCGGCCGGCGCTGAGCCCCCTGATAACACAGGGATCACACTACTGATACCTGAGCTGTTCCCTTCCTGTGTATGCCAAGGAATGGTTGTCTGTCTTCTTGGAGCATTGGAACTCCCGGCAACAGTCACCGTGCCAGAGGGCCCTTCCTGTGGCTGGTTGGAGCCCGTGGGGAGAGCCCCTGGCCTGTGTGGGTGGTATCAGGGCAGATGCTTGGCGCATGAAGTGTATCAAGCTGCAAAAATCTGGCCGGTCTTACACAACCGTCTCTTCATATGGTGAAGGATCGTTAAATGCTGTCTCGTTTGACCCGGCAGCCTTCCCTTTGGTGGCCACCCAATGGGAGGAGGGCCAGGCTCGCCGTCTTTGGCTGAAACCTTTTCCCCGTTACCTTGTCTATACTAGGACGAATGGGGACACATTCACTGCCACAAAGCCATTGTTTCCCGTGGAAAATATCGAGGACAAGTTGGTGATGTGGAGTCTGTTAGTAAGATGCAGTCAGGCTCCATGTGGATCAAAGCTTCTTATACTACCCAATCCACAGCTCTTCGTGCCTGTGATCGTCTTGGCAACGTCCCAGTGTCTATCAATGGTCACCAATCTCTGAATATGGTCCAGGGAGTCATTTTTCATAGGGACCTCACCCTGCAAACTGATGAGGAACTCTGGGCTAATCTGGAGTGGTGTGTCGTTCAATTTGTTCGATGTGTGCAGAAGGGTCGCAAAGACAAATGCACTGATACCGGCAGCTTCATCCTGGCTTTCGAGGGGGATGCTCGCCCAGAGAAGGTCAAGGTTATGTGCTACAGATGTGATGTGAAGCTGTACATCCCTCCACCTATGCGGTGCTTTGGATGCTTGCGTTTTGGGCATATGTCTTCCCACTGTGTGGCGGACCCTTTGTATGGTGACAGTGGCCACCCCGTCCATGAGGGAACCCCTTGTGTTCCGCCACCTGTGTGTGTTAATTGTGCTGACCACCACTCCCCTCACTCACCGGATTGCCTGCCTTACATGAGAGAAAAGAAGATACAAGAATATAAGTCCCTGGATTGCCTGTCGTACACTGAGGCTCGCCAAAAGTATGAGAGACTCCATCTGGTGTCACAACCTTCAACTTTTGCGTTGTTACTTCCTCTCCTCCTTCTCCTCCTCCTACTCCCTCGCCCTTACCCTAGCCCTGCCCCACTCTCCCCTCCACTTCCCCTGCCGTTCCCACAACCTCCCGTCAGGGAGTCAGCCCCCCCATCCTGGCCGAAGAAGTTCCCCCTTCTTTGGCATCGGCCAGTGATCGGGAACCCTCTTGCCGGCGTCTCTCAGGCCAGAAGACCGTTACCTCCACTTGGCCATGAGGCACGCCATCTGTGGGCCCCAAGGTTCCTGATCTTGCAGACACTTGTACTCCCCCTGTGTCCTGTCCTCCTCCACCTCAGAAAGAAAAGAAGAAGAAAGATAAATCCCAACAGAAGGCGTCTCTGGTGCCCCCGGAGGTGCCAACACCCCTCTTGCAACCTGAGTCTGACATCTTACTTATGGATGTCACCCCATCCTTGTCGGTGACAACCACTGACTAAGTGACCTGACTTATTCCTCATCTCCATCTTGCCTACCTTGGACTCACGCCACACGATCATCCAGTGGAGCTGCAATGGCTGCTATCGTCACCTACCCGAAATGCAACGTCTTGTCTCCTCTTATTATGCATTCTGTCTTGTTCTGCAAGAAATGCATTTCCGTGACGACCACTCTCCCAGTTTACGGGGTTATTCGGTGTTCTGTCAGAACTGTGCTGGCCCTGGGATAGCATCTGGTGGGGTCTGCACTTTGGTTCGCTCCAATGTCCATAGTGACTGGATCCCCTTATGTACCACATTGGAAGTGATAGCAGTTAGAGTGCAAACAATTCTGCGAATCACCATTTGCAATGTCTACTTCCCTCCAGGTAGGCCACTTGCTTCTGGTGTACTATCTACCTTACCTCAGCAACTCCCGCCCCCGTTTCTCCTCCTTGTGGATTTTAATGCCCACCATCCACTGTTTGGGAGTGTTACATCCACAGCTCAGGGTATCCTAATTGACCAAGTTATCACAGACTTCAATTTGTGTCTCCTCAACGATGGTTTGTAACCTCCCCCTCACTTACCGACCTTAATGACAGTGAAAAATGAAACCGCGTGTACCTAATGGGAGTTTTGGAAAAGCAATCGTCACCGAAGTTAACCTGTCGGTAAAGAGGGAGGAAAGGGTTACATCTAAATGAAAGGAAAAGTGCTAATGAAACTGGTGGAAATTAATTTTGAAAAGGGGTAAAGTCAATAAAGAAAGTAAATGTGCAGCCGTTACGTTAACAATTAACTAGCGGTAATAAGGTATTTGAGATTTGGGGGAAATCACGGTCGCCAGTCCTAAGGACAATTACTATAGTAACTGAAAAAGAAAGGTTATTACACATATAATTAGCACTAGAAGCGTGGCAACTGAAGGTTGACATGTGTAGTGTGAAAACTGAAAGTTTGTCAGAAGTAATAAATTTCGCTACACCCTGACTTAATTTAGCAAAAGAATTAATAAAACCGGAAAATCGAAAGTTAATTTAGTGACTGAAGTTAGTAGTGAGCTTTCTTTCTGAAGCACATCGAAATTCAGTAAAATACGGTTAGTCTTGGACTACCTCAACAATCATTTCAAAAGCTACTTGAATCTACGCAATTTAGAAAGAAGAGATTTAACTTTGAACTTGAATTAAATGATTCTGAACAATTAACAATAGTAAAATTTAGTACGTACCAAGCTGAGCTGCAGTCACAGGTAAGCTAAAATACGGTAACAAAACTCGCACTCTTAATTTGTGCTAGTGTAATCTAAATATTGTAGCCAGCTATGAATACTTTAACCGAATTTTGAAATTAAAGCAGTGAAAACGAGTTAGCTATATTACTTTAATGCTGGCGTTTGAATTTCAACGACACTCGGGTTCATTTCGAAAAAGGAAGGGACTCTGCTTGGTAATGCAATTGGGACAATGAGCAACAAACGTTCATGCTAAGTTGCTGTAATTATAGTGACGAAAATGGAACAGTTTGAAAAGCTGAGGTCTGCCATACAGTTCTAAAACTTTACGTGCGTCCAGTCTTCCTTGTCGGTTGATTGAAGGTTTGAAGCCGTCTGTCGAGGAGGTGGCGACAGTCACTCATTGTCGGCCGTCGCTGTTGCAGAAGCTGGATGTTGGCGCGCCTTCTTCTCGACACGGTCACCAGACGAAATGGGCTCTTGATGTGCGCTAGTTAATGTTTCCCGTCCGTGACACCATGTCAGAAACTATCATCGCAAGTCGATCGCAATTACATGCTGCCAAACCCCGAAAGCGCGGCAACTCGCGGGAGCGTCACACAACACACCTGCTCCACTCGCTACTCCAGCCAGACTCCTTCTGCTCAGCCCGCGCTCCACGCGGCAGAGTTAACACTACCAAAGATCCTACACACTTTGATTCTTCACACGACCTATCGACGTAATCGTTCAATAGCAATCTTCCCTAGGCAAGACCCAGCGTAAAAATACAAATAATATTTACGAAACAAACCAATTATACATCGACATAAATGTATAAATATATATATACAAACAGTAAAACAATTACAATATACAAAGAGACAGAAATGTCATATCTTGAGGTAACAAAGCAAGGAAAAAAATAGTACAATAGATGGAAATAGGAGGCTATGCATTTCCGGCGTTACACGTGCCCCACATTGTCTGAGGATGTTCGTGTAACGTAAACAGACTCAGAAAATGTCCCAAAAAAGAAACAGCGGAAATGCATACGCTCAAAACATTAAAAAAATTTAGCATTCGTCTAATTAACCATAAACCAATTTTTAGACAATAATAATTGAGTGGAGACACTCCTAATCTTATTGCACTCTGTCATCTTGCACAAAGTAAAACAGGTTGACAACATATCAAAATTCATAGAAAACATAGAAAATGGTTTAGCTATTCCAAAATCATTAAAATTCGTAACACTATAAGAAATGGAATACTATTTGCAAAATTAATCAGAGTACATGGTCAAAAAAACAGGTATATCAAAATACGCAAACTAATGATTAATTACATAGAATACACATTTTTATGTAACCTTTTCATAATTAATTTTCTCGTCATGTCCAATTAACGCTAAACAAGAAAATAATATACAGCAGATCGAAAAAAACATAAATATTGACAGCAGAATTCTTTCACATCAGCTGTCCGGGAAGAAAAACAACTCCACATTCCGTACTCGCGAGTACAAAGAATGCCGACAGCGGCACAAGAGCCGACAGCGGTTCCGCCCCGCCAGTATTGTTGCGCCCGCCTGTGCGGCACGCTTGATCTCTCTCGCCCTTGTAACGGCATTTCCAGAACGTCCGTTTCACTGAATTCTTTCGGTAAAACTCACTCCCGAGTAATCTCAAGGAGTCCATAAACACTATCACAGTGGATAACTCAACACTGTCCATCATCACACGCATGTACTAGCGTGAAACTTGAAACAGCGTCTAAGTACATCGGCAATGACTAGTAAATCACATATTTATGGAATCTTACAGCTATTTACAAAATCATATTTACATTCCTTAATCTACTGTGACTCAGCTGAAAACTTAAACTAGCAGCTTGGATTTTTCAGTTGATTAGATCATGATTAAATTGATTAAAATTAAATTGATTAATCAAAATTAATTACTTATTAATTACAACTTCTTTAATGACCTCTAGGTCAGGCAAAAGCATCGCAACATGGCACATCCTTAAATCTTACACTCTATATTTACATACTATACAAATTACCCTTTCTGTGGTATTAATCAATCCTTGGTTGGTACAATTTCAGGTCTACAATGTTCCGTATACCTAATAGCTTTACAGAGCTTGGATACTCTAAGCAATAAGCATTTGTGTGAGGTATACCAATGACTTTATATGGTCCATTATAAACAAACTTAAATTTAGAGATTTCATTGTCTATCTCGCTCTATTTCTCATGAGCTTTTACAAGTACTAAGTCTCCGATTGCAAAATAGCAAAACGCGCTTTAGCGTCATGACGATGTGTGCGTGCGTCGGCTTTAGCTTCATTACTTCTCGCAAACGATCTTTTTTTCCCACCAATACTGATGTCAATCCGTGGAGGGAATTTGATTATCTCTTCCAATTCACTTTCTACACTTTTGTCAATGCCGAAATTCCTCACGTTACGGCAGTTCAAATTCATTCCTACATCAATGTCATCCGGCCAGTTAACAATGTGTATAGGCTGGTATTGCCTATGCACACAGTCTCCTGCCTCGTCAAAACTAACTACTATTGTTTTATCTTGTGACATACATGTCAAAGTTTTGCTTTCGCAATTAATCACTGCACGGTACTTTAATAGCCAATCTAACCCGATAATTACTTCCGTAGTCAAGTCTGGCACGACGACAAACTCTTGTTCAAATCGTGCCCCACATATCTCGAAGTGGACAAAAATCTGTTTTGTGACCGGTTTACTGGCCTTCCCAGTAGCACCGATAATTTTCACTCCTGTTACTGGCATAACTACGATGCCAGGTCTGTCTTTCAGTAGCTCAAATATTTTACCAGATACAGCACTCAATTCTGCACCGGCGTCAATCAACACGTTTAGTTGTAGGTCATGTATATTAACAGACACTACTATCTGTCTACACTTGTCCTCGACTGTTTCTTTATTTTCCCACAGTAAATCCTCGTCTATATCCAGGTCATTCCAGAAAAAACCATCCTGCTTTGATCCTAAATCCGGCTTATCTGGCGGCTTTTTCAGCCTCTGTTCACATACAGTTTTAATTTCAACACGTTTTTCCTGAGGCTGTAGCTTCGCCTGTAGCTTCGCCTTTTCCTGTAACTCGTCAACTAGTGAGTGTTGCTTTGCTATCAATTCATTAATCGTCACCTTCGTTGATTCCACTTTGGTCAGATTAATCTCATCTGCCAATCTACCTGGAGGAATGTGCCCAGTATTATCTGCAATTACTTCCTCTGGATCTGCGCAACCCACACTGCTATCGTCCGACCGTATAACGTCAGCCCTAACCTCATACACGCTGTAATCTACGTGCTTTTCTACCAATCGTGTCCGGCTGCCACTAAAATTCTCGTAATCTTTCTCCTTAATACTTTCACAATGTTTAAACTGGAGGTTTGCGTCGGATGGGTCGGCTACTTCTACCACTACAACTTTCGGTAAGGTCTGCCGGTTAGGGCCAGAACTTTCCGTTACTACTTCAACATCCAACCCTTGCGGGACGAAACACGACGAATCTTGCTCGTGCTCCCCATTAACATCAACTATTTCTGGTAAAGTCTGCCGGTTAGGGCCAGAACTTTCTATCACTTCACAAACACTATCTTCCTGCGGGACGAGACGCGGCAAATCCTGCACGCGCTCCCCATAAACATTTCTCCCATACAGACCCCTATAATCTCTTAGTTCGTCGTATAAGCGACCGAACTGCCTTAACCAGACCTCATCCCTCTCTGCATCCCCTCGCTCGATGACGGACGTTTTATCCGACATCTGATCTTCTCTCAACACTTGTGAATCATTATTAAACTCAATCTCCAGTTCCGCTGTGGGTATTACAGCTGCCACTTTATGATCGATTTCCGGAACACTACTTAAATTGTTCTCACTGACAGCGAATGTATTTTCTAATGCCGTGTATACAGCTGATCTACTACTTGTGGGCGCACTCCTTTCTCCTAACACTGGCACACACTCCCGCCGTTGATTATTCCACACGGAATTTTCATAATGACGATACCTGGGTTTTCTCCTGTTATTGGGCCTCCAAAATTTCTCCACGACCGGTCGGCCCCTCACCGGCGCGGCTAATGGTTTCCCTGTCTCGTCCCAGCAGATACGCTCCCCGGATGCTGCTGAGGCGGCTTGTCACACCCTCTGGCGTTATTACTATTCTGCGAAGCCCGTATCACGCTAGTATGATACTGGTTTCCGTCATTCCTGTTATTATTTGCATTGTACCGATTGTCATTACGGCCCGAAACACTATTGTTATTGCTGCCAAGATTGCGGTATGCATTATTCCCATAGTTATCATTGTTGTGGTTGTTGTGGTACCCGTCGTTGTTACCACGGCCTCTGCCACTGTCGCGATTATTGCGCCAATTGTCCTCGTCCTCAACTCTTTCCAGGAAATCATTGATTGTCCTGTGATTGCTTCCTACGTAGCGTTTTGTGTCATCTGGAAGCTTCCTGTAGAGTCCCCAGACTATTTCGGATTCCGTGCGGCGATCACGCAAATATTCCAACTTGCGGATCCAGCCCTCACAAAACTCCCTCATCGAACCGCGCGAATTCGCATCGAAAGGCCTCGATACGACAAATTCGCGCCAGACACTTTGCTGTTTTTGCTCTGACCAGTATTCAGCCAGAAACAAATTTTTAAACTCGTCAAAAGTCAGGTTCGTAATGTTGAGGTTTAAGCCCCAACGCTTGGCATCACCAGCCAGCGCATCAATAACTGCATTAATTTTTCTCTCATTAGTCCATGATCTGGGTAAAACTCTTTCACAATTTTTAATGAAATCCGTCGCGTGTATACCGCCTTTTTTCAAGGGGTCGAACCGCTCCTCTTTCGTCAACAATTCCGAACTATGTGCACAGATTGGCACATAGCTCTGTTTTTCGTCAAGTTTGTTTTCTAATTCCGACACTCTCGTAATTACTTGGCAAGTGGTTGTCGCAAGCGTTTCTACTTCCCTTTTTTTCTCTTCGCAGGTATTAGCCTGCTTCGTCACTTTGGTATCTACTTCGGATACTAACGCCTTTAAAGTTTCCACCTTCTGTTGATCCTCTTTTTTCACTAATTGAATTTGTTCCGTCACCTTATTCTCGATGATCGGAGCAACTGCTTCTCCTACACTTTTCTCGATTCTGCTAATTTCGGAATCAAAACGAGTATTTATGCTCGCAATTTCCGCCTGAACGCCTATCATTTCCTGTTTAAGATTACCGATTTCGGTATTAATTACAACAATATCTTCTTTGATTTTATCAACTTTTGTATTAACAACTCCAACATTGTTGTTAACAACATTAATAGCTTTGTTCTGATTGTCTAGCTTTCGTTCAATTTTTTCAGACTGAGCTTCTTGCTTGGCAGACTGAGCTTCTTGCTTGGCAGACAGAGCTATAATTTCTGCCGATTGATTCTTGATTTCATTAATCAAAACATTCAATAAATCAGTTAAATTCCCGGAGACTACCGGTTTTACTTCCGTAGCTGGTTCCTCTATATATGTTCCCCCGTATTCATCATCAAGGGGTACAGATTTGATTTTCGCTTCCGATTCCGAAACATTTTCTAAAGTTTGGAATTCCATTTCTGCTCTTTGTTGCGTTTCGGCGGTCGCGTCTTTCATGCTAGCCGCCTGCCCCTGAACAATGGGAACCGCCGTGCGCGTTTCCCACTGTTCGACCGATTGTTCCGTATCCAAGTCTACCAAATTTTGGTAATTGTTGCCTTCACTCATTTTAATAATTTTCAATATAAATGACAAATCTCAAATCTAATTAGGATTCCTCACACTAATATTCTCGCTGACGTATCGACCATTTCGTAACCAGTACTTCGTTACGAGATTTGCACAATGCAAAATTCGTGTCCAGAACAACCTCAAAACTGAACAACGTCCTGTCACCAGGTCGCCACGTGTAACCTCCCCCTCACTTACCGACCTTAATGACAGTGAAAAATGAAACCGTGTGTACCTAATGGGAGTTTTGGAAAAGCAATCGTCACCGAAGTTAACCTGTCGGTAAAGAGGGAGGAAACGGTTACATCTAAATGAAAGGAAAAGTGCTAATAAAACTGGTGGAAATTAATTTTGAAAAGGGGTAAAGTTAATAAAGAAAGTAAATGTGCAGCCGTTACGTTAACAATTAACTAGCGGTAATTAGGTATTTGAGATTTGGGGGAAATCATGGTCGCCAGTCCTAAGGACAATTACTATAGTAACTGAAAAAGAAAGGTTATTACACATATAATTAGCACTAGAAGCGTGGCAACTGAAGGTTGACACGTGTAGTGTGAAAACTGAAAGTTTGTCAGAAGTAATAAATTTCGCTACACCCTGACTTAATTTAGCAAAAGAATTAATAAAACCGGAAAATCGAAAGTTAATTTAGTGACTGAAGTTAGTAGTGAGCTTTCTTTCTGAAGCACATCGAAATTCAGTAAAATACGGTTAGTCTTGGACTACCTCAACAATCATTTCAAAAGCTACTTGAATCTACGCAATTTAGAAAGAAGAGATTTAACTTTGAACTTGAATTAAATGATTCTGAACAATTAACAATAGTAAAATTTAGTACGTACCAAGCTGAGCTGCAGTCACAGGTAAGCTAAAATACGGTAACAAAACTCGCACTCTTAATTTGTGCTAGTGTAATCTAAATATTGTAGCCAGCTATGAATACTTTAACCGAATTTTGAAATTAAAGCAGTGAAAACGAGTTAGCTATATTACTTTAATGCTGGCGTTTGAATTTCAACGACACTCGGGTTCATTTCGGAAAAGGAAGGGACTCTGCTTGGTAATGCAATTGGGACAATGAGCAACAAACGTTCATGCTAAGTTGCTGTAATTATAGTGACGAAAATGGAACAGTTTGAAAAGCTGAGGTCTGCCATACAGTTCTAAAACTTTACGTGCGTCCAGTCTTCCTTGTCGGTTGATTGAAGGTTTGAAGCCGTCTGTCGAGGAGGTGGCGACAGTCACTCATTGTCGGCCGTCGCTGTTGCAGACGCTGGATGTTGGCGCGCCTTCTTCTCGACACGGTCACCAGACGAAATGGGCTCTTGATGTGCGCTAGTTAATGTTTCCCGTCCGCGACACCATGTCAGAAACTATCATCGCAAGTCGATCGCAATTACATGCTGCCAAACCCCGAAAGCGCGGCAACTCGCGGGAGCGTCACACAACACACCTGCTCCACTCGCTACTCCAGCCAGACTCCTTCTGCTCAGCCCGCGCTCCACGCGGCAGAGTTAACACTACCAAAGATCCTACACACTTTGATTCTTCACACGACCTATCGACGTAATCGTTCAATAGCAATCTTCCCTAGGCAAGGCCCAGCGTAAAAATACAAATAATATTTACGAAACAAACCAATTATACATCGACATAAATGTATAAATATATATATACAAACAGTAAAACAATTACAATATACAAAGAGACAGAAATGTCATATCTTGAGGTAACAAAGCAAGGAAAAAAATAGTACAATAGATGGAAATAGGAGGCTATGCATTTCCGGCGTTACAGGTTCCCTTACACACTTCAGTGCTGCTCGTGGCACCTTCTCTGCCATCGATCTTGCGATCTCTTCCCCTGCCCTCGTGGCTTCCCTACATTGGTCATTCCATGATGACCTTTGTGACAGTGACCACTTCCCAATGGCATTATCGTTCCCCTGCTGCCTCCAGGCAGACAGGCCCACACATTGGGCATTCTGCAGGGTCAATTGGCCTTTATACATATCTTCTGTCCACTTTGACACCTCCCTCTCGAATTCCATTGATGTAGTCGTGCAAGGCATCTCTGCTGCTCTTCTTCATGCTGCTGGCACTGCTGTCCCCCCATCCATAGGGCTCCCTCGTCATCGGCCGGTACCGTGGTGTACCAAGGACGTCGCAGTCACGGTCCAGTAGCATTATGGGCCGACAGAAACAGTCAACTGTCCAGGGACAGGACATCCAAGGAGCTCTGTGCACTGATTCATTGGTCCTCACAGAACACCTTGCGACACACTTTGTAATGGCATCGTCGTCCACTTCCTATCCTCCTGCGTTTCCCCAGCAGAAACGCAGAGTTGAACAGACCCCCATTCATTTCATCCCAAACCACGTTGAGCCCTACAATGCTCCTTTCACTGAATGGGAATTGGTGCAGGCTCTTAGGTCTTCATGAGACACAGCCACAGGACCAGACTCCATTTACAATCAGGTGATTCAACACTTGGACGTTCCCCAGAGGCAACAGCTCCTCAGGGTCTTCAATCACATCTGGCTCGTGGGTGCTTTTCCGTCTCAATGGCGAGACAGTATTGTTATCTCTGTCCTTAAGCCCGGTTAAATCCCAACATCTCTTGACAGCTACCGCCCCATTAGCCTTACAAATTTGCTTTGTAAACTGCCTGAAAGGATGGTCAACTCCAGATTACGTTGGGTACTCGAAACTTGGGGCCTTTTGTCACCATATCAGTGTGGCTTCTGGGCAGGACTATCTCCAACTGACCATTTAATCGGATTGGAATCAGCCATCCGACAGGCTTTTACTCATCGCCGGCACCTTGTCGCAGTTTTCTTTGACCTACATAAGGCGTATGACATGGCTTGGCGCCATTGCATTTTAGTTACCCTCCATGACTGGGGCTTCTGTGGTCACTATAACACTTCCACCTGCTACTACTGTACCATAACCTCAATGCTAGAAACAGGTTGTGACATAAAACTATTTTGTAAAAGCAACTATGGCACAAAGCAACAGAGCAGTGTTACCCTCTGAGAGGAATTTTGTTATGTTCACCGTGTTGTTCCTAACGGAGGTGGCTTATCGGAAATGAAAGTCAGAATTACGTAAATATTTGAACAGTAGCAAACAAAATTTTGCCTAGCTATACTGTTTATAGAATAAGGGAAACGGTCACCAGCCTAATTAGGCAAGAGAAAGATTACCATTCTCGTTTAAGAAAGTAGGTATAACTATAACGGACAAACACAACCTAGACTTAGCCACACACGAGTGCAATGAACTCTGACACACATATGTTTTAAGATTGAAGCTAACAACTGGAGCAGCACAAACTATTTGCAAAATTATAAGAGATACCGAAACACCCTATTACTTTCAGGCTTACATAAAGTGAATAGTCTTTATAACATTACTATTAACATGCACTCCTAATACACAAGATACACAAACACTTAGCAAACATGAATATATAATGTTTCACAACTGCAGCTTTCTCACTTTTACTACAGCGAAACACAATACTGACCAAATAGCAAGAAACTGACTCACCTTTTAGAACTTACTACAGACAATAATGTGATCATTTGTCTTATAAGCCTCAGTCTTACGAACTTTTAATATTGAAGTTAGCAACAGCACTTTAAATAGCAGTTTTAATAGGAAAATTGTTTTGAGCAAATAACATTTACTTTAACTCACTCTATTGCCACATTAACCTTAACTTTCATTTTACTAAGTTCAAGAGGCATTAATTAGCAAAACTCTAGGTTTTAATTTCTTTTAGTAAGGACACTCGGATATCACTTTAACTCAAACGGAGAGGAACCTGAGAGGTGTTATGATGAGGAGAAAAATGAAGTTAGGTACGTAAATTCAGATACAAATTACCTTATATTTCAGCACATTAGCACGTCCATTAAGCTGATCCTTCACTGTACATAATTACAGTATTACGTTGCAATGATTGCGCAATGTGGTGGCAACTGCATGTTGGTAGGTGGAATTGTAGGCAGAATTGCTAGACTCTGTCATTTCTTGGTGGCGATGATAGATACAAACTCCAGAATAGTTCCAGCTATTTATCCATCCATCCGAGGCCTTGGAAAGAAGCAGGAAAAGCCTCTCTCGGAATCAGCACAATATGCATCTTTTACATGGCAGTGCACGGACTCGTAGCTCGTCTCCGACTCGTAGCTCGTCTCCGACTCGTAGCTCGTCTCCGACTGACTATCAGTTCCACCTTTTCCACCTAGGCCAACCACAATTTGCGCGCGCTACACAGTTCCGTTCCCGAGGGGAACCACTACACCTTTTACATACAGAATAACTAAGAGCCCTAAGTGAGGATCAGCAATTTACATAACAGCAACCAAATACATTAAATAAAACAAAACATTTACACATATTGACATCTCTACAAAAAATTATTCACACAAAATTACAATCATATACAGTAAGTTTTGTTCCCTCCAAATGGGACAAAGAATATAAATTGCAGATACACTACTTTGCATAGAATCAAATCACGACATCAAAGGTTTGACAAAGAGAAGAGTATACAATTTTGTGTTATCTGTTCAATCAAACACATTTACAGATACTCAATGATATAATATTAAATAAAACAAAAGCAAAATTAAATCAGTACAGCATTGGAGCTATGGTGTTACACATGCCCCATGTTTCGTTGAAGTTTCCTGTAAGGGATACTTCAAGGAAACATCTATAACACCTAAGTGGTGCTGGCTGTGAAAAAATATTATTCCATCCAACTTCAGTTGGGAAAAAAAACATATGACAAACATACAGTATAAACACTAAGAAATTTCATACATTTCTTCCAAAACCATCCCCAAAATAAAGCATTTACAGTAATTTTCATTTTCACGCTGGTTTAAGGAAACTAATTTTTATCATTACACAAAATATCCTTAAGCATGTTCATTTCATACACACACAGTTCAATTAATAGGCAATCAGTACACAAAATAAATCTGCATATTAGTAGAAAAGGTATAGCCTTCAAAATAAAATAAAAGAATAAACACATATACAATAGCACAGAACATTTTAACTTAACAATGCAGAAATTAGTCTTTCAATATTTTCAAAGAAAGTAAATATTCACAGACACCCAAGCATACTCATGGTCACAGTACGTTTTACAAGATTCAACAATTAATGTAATATTGAAAATTTCAATTTGCATCCAGATATGCACAAATATTTACACAAACAACTATGAGAACCTTTTTCCAACTGACTCTTTAAATACCAAAGTAACTTGCAAGGTTTTGTTTTTCAAAATAATTAACTTTAAAGCTGCTCTTCATTAATAGCAGTCCAAAATATTTGTTGCACATAAACACACTAACATATTCAGAGCCTATCTTTAATCATCACTGCTGTGTTTTAAAACAAGGCAGTCCAAAACTTTAAGTTATTTAAAAAAACCTAGTATCAAAAACATCTACATCCATTTAAATAAGAATGCATATATATTTTATAATAACTTTTCACTGACTTCAATAAGAATAGTCAGTTCATAACATACTGCTCAAAAAACCTAACAGTTCACTGCTTGCCTCAGCACTAGCAGTCCATATTACACATTCTGCCCATTATTAGTTTGGCAGTCTTTGTATGTAAACATTTAGACACAAAAACACAATTTAGATTAAGAACACTAAAATACACATTTTTAAATTGACACACTGCCCCATCCTCTAGGTTTGCAGTTCGTGACCGCTTATCAGCTTCTTGCCCCACAATGGCAAGTCCTTTGGCTACTGCTCACATAGCATATTTTGTAGTCCTTAGCTTCAGGACCACAGCATTTTCATTGTTTTGCCTTGTTTTGCTGTCCAACAACTTATATTTGAGCAGTTTATTGACATCATTTCCAGGTTTTTCCATTTTTTATGTCATATCTTTGTCACAAATTGGATTAACAGTATACAACCTGCAACTTTGAAACAGTAATTTGACACTAGTAACAAAACCATTTGTTTTCAAATGACTACATCAGGTAACACATACATCATTAATCATGTAAATTGTAAATGTCGTACTTGGGCTCAAGTCAGGATTAAGAATTTCTTACTACTCCTCTACCATTGATTTTTCACACACAGTTAGGTCATTACACACATCAAGACCAGGACAATAATTTCATATCCTATTGCAAGTGATTTCCGACAACCCTTTTGGTGGCACTAGACACATACCTTTCACATCTATTTTACATACATTAGTCAGGTTTATTTCCTCAGTTTTAAACACACATACAGTTTTTCAACATCATAATTATCCATATTTAAAAAAACATTTACATTCAGTCATATTATAGTATTCATTTACCTTGTTTTCAGTAGTCTTACCTTTTCTCACCCATATTCCTCTTTCCAATTACTTTTCCATTACATTTCTCCTTTACAATACCCACAATGCTTCCATTATTCTTGGTCATTTTTTAGTGTACCCAATTTAATTATTCATTTACTTGTCCACAAACAATACACAGTATCTTACATTATTTCTACACTTTTCAGTTTACTTTGATAGAGAAGAAGGAAAGAAGATAGTAAAAGTTCTGAATGATGAAGAGGAAGGTTGGCAGCACGAAAAGAAATGGAAGTAGTGCTGGCAACGACTCTGGTCCCTGGTGCTTGTCAGGCACCTGACAATGCAAAGAGTGCATTGCCCCCTGAGGGTTAACAACCCTCATCTGAGGACATGTCTCTTTAAATAAACCACATATACTGCAAACATAAGGCTTTTGTGATCTTTAAGTATATTAGGAATTTATTATCTTGTGGAGTTCTTTGCACTTTCATTAAGTTACCATAATCATCATTATTCATAAAGTTTTCAGGTTTCTCACACTACATGGCCCTGTCTTCATAATTAGACTGGCAACAGTAAGTATTCAATTGAAAATAAACAGTTTTTAAGCAAAGTTAAACAGTACACTATAATAAATAAGCAACAACCTGCCACAGGCCTCAAGATCAACAAAACAATAATCCACTTTCAGGTAACACTCAGATACAATAATAATAGTCGTGCATTATATTAACAACATATATACAAATACAGCACCCTGCCCCCAGTCTCTTTATTAACAAGGCAGTCTTTTATGGTTCATAAAAAAGTCACTTAAATCTGGTGGCTTTTTAGGCCTCCTACTTTCTACATCTTTCACTAAGCTATTCAGATCTTGCCAACGTTTTGTTTCATCAGGTGGCTTTTTAGGTTTTGGAATTTCAAAGTCTTTAGCAAGGTACATCACCGCCTGTTCTGCTATTATTTTATCAGGTGGTTCTTTTTGTTCCTGTAATTCACACTCTTTCAGAACACTTATTAAGGCTTGCCCCAGTATAGTATCATCTGGAGGTTCCTGCAAATTATGCCCCTGTGTTATATTACTGAATAATTCCTTCGGTTTTGGCCCAGTTTTACTTTCTGTATCTTGCTTTGGAAAACTGTAACTAATTTTTTCGTACCCTCTTTCAGTAAAAGTATATTCACTTTCATTTACACCTGAGAATTCATCTCCACTGGAGTCATCACTACTCCCTTCCTCACCATCAGATTCACTTAAGTACTCGACTTTAGAACAATATGGAAAGTTAGTATATTCATTCTTATCTGTATTCATATACCCTTCATCACCTGAAATATCACTGATTTCGTTTTCGTCATCAGATTCGACCAGGAAAGCAACTTTTAGACAGTGGAGCAGATTATCACTAGATGTTTCAGTTACTTTGTTTTTTGAATTATCTTCTACCCACTGCACATCGTTTGGAGACTCAGGCACTTCTGTTGTATCACTTTGAACGATTTCAGCCTTAACTTCATACTTAGTATAATCGTCACATACTTCGATAACTTTCATTTCATTTTCCCCTTTGTTATCATTCTCAGGTAATCGTGCGAAATTCCTACTAGGCCCTTCTGCATTAGATTCGTAAAATACCTTACCATCAACAATAATTTCATGCACTGCTTATAATGCAATGTTTACTAACGTCCTCCTCTACTTCATTTTCACCTATTAACAGTTGTGCACACGTCTTTTGCGTGGCATATTTCTTCATACCCTCCCCCACATCTACGTCTTTTACCTCATACACATCATTAACAGTACCAATATTCCCTTTTTCACTCTCCTTTTCTGCCTCCCTTTCTTCCTTTAATAATGTCTTTTCGCACGATTCCGATACTGAGTTATCTTTATCATATGACATATTAACTTTTTTCATTTCTACATTCATCTACTACTGAAACCGGCCAATGGAAGTGTCCGATCCCGCCTCTTCTGTTTCTCTCTACGGCAGCCATCTTGTTCTGACGTCTGCCATTTGTGTGTGCTGCCAAGTGTAATGTACGCTGCTCCGGCAACCGCTGGCCCGAGCACGAACGGTCACGTGACTTCGCACTGGGAATGCCACTATGTATCACTCTGCGCTCGTCTGCTATAGGCGCGTCCTTAACCTTCCTGCCCCATAGTTTACATCTTCCCTTCTCGAATCTAATATTTGACATCTTTTCTTTGGGCCCAAAACCAGTTTCTGCGTGAATCCGGCCTGTAACACACGCGGTTTTCAGTTTTCCCTTTCGTCTCTAGTTTGGAAATTCCGCGCCATGTACCCTCTGCCGCGCGTCGTATAATTTCCTCTACCTCTCGCACGACCTCTTTGAATCGCGTTTACACGATATCTTTCGTTTTCCGGTCGTTCACTTTGGTCATTAATTTCTCGCAAATAATTGTTGTTATTGTGGCGACGAGATTCGCGATTTCTTCGCCAGTGATCTTCATCCTCGACCCTTTCCAAAAAGGCAGAAAAACTTCTATGGGTACTCCCAACATATCGTTTAGAATCCTCAGGCAATTTCTGCCAAAGAACCCAAACGATTTCAGCTTCAGTTCTTCTTGCTTTTAGGTGTATTAGTTTTCTGTACCATGATTCACAAAACTCTTTCATGGTTTGCCTACCACTGACATCATACAGTCTGGCCATTAGAAATTCACGCCACAACTGGTCTTGTTTTTGTTCTGACCAGTACTCGTCAATAAATTTTTGCTTAAAGTTTTCAAAAGACATCTGGTCAGTATCCAGATTAAGTCCCCACCTTTTTGCTTCTCCCGTCAATGCACTGATTACAACATTAATTTTTTCCTGGTCAGTCAAATATCCAGGAAAGTTTCTTCCGCAATTCTTTACAAAATCAAGGGGGTGCCAGCCGTTATGTCTCTTTGCTGGGTCGAATTTTTCCTCGCCCTCTAATATTTTACTGAAAGACATTTTTTCAGTAAAATGTGTAGGTCCTGATTGTATTTTTCTTTCCAAGTCATACATTTTGCCTTGGATTTGTGAAGTGTTATGTTCACACTTCTTTTCACAAGTAACAATCTGTTTGGGTAATTCTCTACTTGTTTCTGTTACAGATTGTTTAATCTGTGCAAATTCCACGTTACATTCTGTTTGTATTTCGGATTTAATACGGAATACCTTTTCATCCAGTTTAGTAGAGACTAAGGGTTCTATTTGATCTTGAATTTTAATTACTTCAGTGTCAAATCTTTCGTTAATGTCATCAATCTGTCCTTGTATGTTGGCAATATTGCCATTGATGACAGTAATTTCGCTTTTAAGGTTTTTAATTTCATTACTCACTATTCCTACCCTTGAGGTGACTTCTTCAATTTGTTTACTAAGTCTGATGCCCTGCATTTCGATTAGTTTACTTTGTGCACTAATCTGTTGGTTTTGCTCAACAAGTTGATTATTAATGTTTCGCCCCTGCGCTGCTATTTGTGCATTAATATTGTCACTGTGTGCTGTAATTTGTGCCTTAATATTGTCATTGATATTGTCATTTTGCGCTGCAATTTGTGCCTTAATATTGTCATTGATATTGTCATTTTGCGCCGCAATTTGTGACTTAATATTGTCATTGATATTGTCATTTTGCGTTGCAATTTGTACAGACAACATTTTTAACAATTCTATCATATCTGGATTCTTTTCACTTTTAGGTTCTGCTACATTTTTGTGTTCGAGTCGTATCTCCCTTTCAGTTTTTGGTGACTCAAACATATCCCGCGATTCATTGACATAGCCACTGTCTTCGACAACATCGCCCATATTGTCTTGCTTAGTACGCGCTACACACATAGCTTCGATCTGTTTATTGACGTCTGCGTGATAACGTACGTAATTTAACTCGCGCGTCATGCCATCTGTTGGTGTGCTGCTTGAACTGCTCCCGGTTGCATTCTGCTCTCGTGTGTCTAGATTTATTTCTAGTTTCCTGTCCATTTTAGCTATTATTAAGTACTGATACCTTTTATTTTAAATTTAAACTGAACTTTCACTACCAGTTCTGTCAAGTAATGTACAGGTTCGTGCCGCTGGACGTTTTATGTTCACTCTGTGTTTGTAAAATGCTAACTACTTATAATTTTTTTCGTCTGTAGATGCAAACTGAACAACGTCCTGTCACGCGGCGCCACGTATAACACTTCCACCTGCTACTACTGTACCATAACCTCAATGCCAGAAGCAGGTTGTAACATAAAACTACCTGTCTGCTACTACTGTACCATAACCTCAATGCTAGAAACAGGTTGTGACATAAAACTATTTTGTAAAAGCAACTATGGCACAAAGCAACAGAGCAGTGTTACCCTCTGAGAGGAATTTTGTTATGTTCACCGTGTTGTTCCTAACGGAGGTGGCTTATCGGAAATGAAAGTCAGAATTACGTAAATATTTGAACAGTAGCAAACAAAATTTTGCCTAGCTATACTGTTTATAGAATAAGGGAAACGGTCACCAGCCTAATTAGGCAAGAGAAAGATTACCATTCTCGTTTAAGAAAGTAGGTATAACTATAACGGACAAACACAACCTAGACTTAGCCACACACGAGTGCAATGAACTCTGACACACATATGTTTTAAGATTGAAGCTAACAACTGGAGCAGCACAAACTATTTGCAAAATTATAAGAGATACCGAAACACCCTATTACTTTCAGGCTTACATAAAGTGAATAGTCTTTATAACATTACTATTAACATGCACTCCTAATACACAAGATACACAAACACTTAGCAAACATGAATATATAATGTTTCACAACTGCAGCTTTCTCACTTTTACTACAGCGAAACACAATACTGACCAAATGGCAAGAAACTTGAGAGGTGGCATGAGCCCCCTCTCATATTTCTATCTTACGATTCTCCTCTCTAATTGCATGCGGTGGAAAGTTGCTATTCCTTCACTCGCGGTCTTCCCACGCAGCGTCTCTCGTCACCCGGGTGGTCCGGTGACTGGCGGGCTCTGCTGATCTGGAAAGCTTTAAGCCGACGGGTGTGAGGAAGTCGAGTGAATGCTTTGCAGACACCGACATTGTCAAGAGGCACGCCCGCAGAGCTTGGAGTAGTGGCTGGGCTAGAAGTTCCGTTACTTCGCAGAAACTTAGCGAAAACACTTTCTGGCGGGCTACCAGCGAGGCGTGGAAATGACTTGTGTACCCAGGCAGCTGTGGCGGGAAAATTCCCGCACTTTCTGCAAAATAGTAACTGTGATTGGCTTGCTCAGGGCATAGCTCCGTGACGTAGCAAGATCGGCGCAGAAATTGGCGCCAAGAATCTCCATTGGTGGAATGGTAGCGTTCCGGCAATGGAGTGGAATTTCCGCCGGTTTTCGAGTTGCTGATTGGAACGTTTAACCACGGCCACTGTCGTGGGGGCGGGAATGTTCTGTGTTCGGTTTTTGTACGGGTGCTCTTGTGGGTAGTCGGCTCTCGCCTTTCGGTCGAGGACGTCGAAGCAACCAGGCAACGGCTCCGGTACGGCAGATCGTGTCCTGGGAGACAAGAAGTCGGTTTGGTAATGTATGTCCGCAGCACCGGCAGATAGGGATTTTCCTAGGTGACAATCATAGCTCAGCAGAGCGCGCCTGTTCGTTTTTTTTTTTTTTCTAACTTTGTTCTGTCTTGGGTAGCAGCAATTAATGGTGGGTTGGCTATGTGTTTTCTCTAAGAATTGAGTTGCTAGGAATTGGCTGCACATACCACTTCGTCATAATCCTCACAATCTAGTTTAGGGACAACTTCACATTCACAGCGTTTGTTTAAGTATCCAATTAGAGCCAATTTGATGTATTGTTAATGTTTCATGTGTTGTTGTTTATTATTTTGTGTTTAGTCTTAATAAATCATATTGTTATTTTGGACAGAACTTTCATTCTGTTAACAGATAGAGCAACCCCATCATTCCTCACTATGTTAATGAAACCTTCGTTTAATTAACTTATTTATCAAATTAAATTATTGCAGGTGCCAAACTCTCTTCTACTCCACTGGCAGGGTTGATTAGAGTCAGTTCGCGTATTTTTTTTATCCTTGTGCAACAGCAAAAGTTGGAGTTAGAATAGTGGGGGCTTAGAGCATCATGTACATATGTAAATTCTCTAAGAATTGAGTGTTAAAAACACTGCTAGCCCCGGCACCTCGCATAAAATGGCGACCCTTGGCCTCGGATCTTCCCTGTGAATCTCTGATAAGCAAACAGGATTCTTAGTAGGAACATTCAATTTTTTTTCTCTTTTTTTTTTTTATTGATTAACACCCAAGTTTTTTTTCTGGTAGTTCCGCGTTTAGTTTTTAGTAGCGGCGCATGATTACAGTTTTTGTTTTCAGTGTATATATTTTTTTGTTGTTTTGTTTTTTTTGTTCATTGTTTTTTTGTGTTTCGTTGGTGTGGTGTCCGTACCACATCGCACTTTGTCGGATTTGTGTGCGGTTTCTGTACCACTTCAAATTGTGCTTGTAATTACAGCGTTGGAACAGCGTTGTTGAAATTTTGTGTCTATGTGTAAAAATATATGAAGTAGATTAATTTTATTGTGCATTTTAGATAAATTTGTTTTTCATGAATGATAACGAGAAGTAAGGCACGACTATTATCGAGCGACGCTAAAACAAAAGAGGATAGCATAATGGATAAGGGGCAGTTTACCGACGGGAATAGGTTCGGAGATGAGATGGGCACATTTTTAGCAGGACAGGACGCCAGGGTCATTGATGAGGAAGGTGATTTGGACGCGATCTTAGAGCAGCGTTGCGGCCGTGATTATGATAGTGAGGTAGAGGGTGAAACAGAGACAGTCACACAGGTCGAGACGGTAGCAGAAGTTTATAATCAAACGAACGAGAGCAGACAGGGGCCAGCTCGGCCACGTCAGAGCTCTAGCGCCCAGGTGTCCAGAGTTACATCACCCATGGGTGACGAGGATCAAAATGATGACATTAACCCAATACTGAGCTTCCTACGATCAATGAAAGAAGAAGCTGACGAACAGCGTAAGAAGGAGAAGGAAGAAGAGGAGAAACAACGTAAGAAGGAGAAGGAAGAAGCTGACGAACAGCGTAAGAGGGAGAAGGAAGAAGCTGACGAACAGCGTAAGAGGGAGAAGGAAGAAGCTGACGAACAGCGTAAGAAGGAGAAGGAAGAAGAGGAGAAACAACGTAAGAAGGAGAAGGAAGAAGCTGACGAACAGCGTAAGAAGGACACTGAGGCAATAATTTCGCATATAGGGGAAATTCGTGGGGAATTACTAACAATAAAGAAAGAATCTGAAGAAGCAAAACAAATGTCAATGGTAGCACAAAAAGTAGCAGGCCTAGCCAAAATGGCAGCAACAGGGGCAATGAAAATCGCAAAAGTAACTTCTAAACTCGCAGGGCGCTTGCGACGTGCGACACAAGTGCACTCAAAATCCCTAGCGGCCTTAAAGACTCAAGGTAATATTGCGGTTACGAACATCACGAAACGAATGAAAGAAGTAGAGAGTCGGATAGCAAAACTAGAGCGAAACGGGCACACGAGCACTGCGCGTTCGGATACCAATGATGGAGTACACAGAACTGTGTCTCCGAGAAAAAGTCCGCCGTGCTCTAGCCCAGTGACAGAGTGCGGAACTAACAATGCACACGCAGAAACAGAGAGTAATAGCTCCAATAATTGCAGCCCACTTAGAAGAGCGAATGCTGAATGCCACTTCCACTGTGATACAGACGTAGCACATCACAGTTATCAGCAAGATAGATCAGGACACTCAGCAGACGTGCAAGTATCGGAAACGAGTGACAACACCAGTGCGAGGATCGGACAGAATTTTGATCACAATCACTTCCTGTCGATACTAAAATTCCAGAAATTCAAAGATAATGGAGGGTCGATGCATCCGAAGAGCTGGGTGATGCAATTTACAAATTCATTACCGTCGTCATGGCCAACCCAGGCCAAATTAGAATTCATGTGTGGACACATCGAAGGCCAGGCTGCGGAAAAGATGCGGGGCGTGGCAGCGACGTGTCGGACTTATCAGGAATTTGTTGGTGCATTCCTGCGGACCTACTGGTCAAAGGAAACGCAAGACAGGATTAAAGAGGAAATAATATTTTGTCCTGAACTGGAAGTGTCCGGGCATAGAAGCGCAACCAATTTTTTTGATGATTTACTCAAGAAGAATCAGTTTCTAGATAATCCATATAGCAACGGAGAAATCATTAAATTTTGCTTTTCCAAATTGCCTGTTAGGTATCAACAGACACTTGTCGGGAAGTGTGGATCTGACATAGAAGCATTCAAGAGTCTATTGCGCGAACTCGAAGTAGTCTTCGATAAACAAGACGCAAAGGACAGGAAGAAGGCGCAAAACAACAAATACCACGGGCCAGCAAGGGAAGACGACAACAGATCGCATAATAGCACTCGTCAGTTAGGAAACCAGGGTTACGGAAATCAAGGTTACGCTTTTCAAGGTTATGGAAACCAGAGACACGGAAACCAGAACGTCAGGGAACAGGGTCAATCTAGACAAGGAATCTGGGACAGGAGGAATAACGAACGGCAAAGCGACCGTAATTGGAGAGAACGAAATCAAGGACAACAGGAGAACCAGGAGATTGAAATTAGACCTGCAAATCCTAATGCACGTCAGAGGAGGGGGAGTCAAACAAGGGATTGGCGCTAGTCCATAGGATTCCACCACATCTCTCACACAAAGAAGTTCGTGGAATAATAGTAGCTTAAGTGGTGTACATAGTAGAATAGGCAAAGATATGAACTTTTCTTCGGGGAACAATACTCGTTGCATTAATAGATTAAGATTGTTAATTAAAGTAATAACACGCTGCGTTTTCTCGCATAAGAATTTACTGCTGTTAATTTTTTTGTCTATGTTCGGGATCTCCTCTGTCGTTGCGATAAGAGGCACTACCTTTCCATGAGCAATGTTTTTGTCCTTTCCAATCTGGTGTCCATGTTAAGGGATAGTGATGAGTGACGAGATGTCGCACAAACGGGCGCATACAAGAACGTGCTCTTAGAAGCGTTCTGAGAAGTCGTGATACGCTCCATAGCGGCCACAGCCAGTTCGTGAGACGTTCATACCAATGCTTGCAGGCACGCGTCAGTGCACTGCAAGATTGTGGTATATTGCGAGATTTCGAGGATGAATATTGGCAGTATAGTTTTTGCAGAGCTGCGCCAGCATCGTTGTCTTGCAAGTCGGGGTGAACCTGTGAGCGTTTGACTCCAATGGTGCCCTAGGGCCTAGACGGTAGAAATGCGGGCATAAAGCCTACCATGCCAATGTGCTGGTTGGGGATTTAGCATGCTGCTTGCGACTGTCACAGATGAATAACCAGTGACTCATACTAGGATATTCGTGACATACTGTGTAGCTGGCGTGTGATGGGCGACTGAATCCTCAACAGGAACCAAACTTGGCTGGGTCAAATTACATTGCCTCTGGAAAGGTGCGCTTTCATTGCTAAGACTGCATCACATACAAAATTAAGTTCAACTATAAATTTATTGTCTTGTATAGCCATGGCTAACCCAGTCTCTGGAGTTTCAGTGAGGCGTAGTGAGAACTCGGAGGCCGTGTCGTACGGCGCGCACATCACTGTCGTCAATAGCGGCGAGCAGCGAGATATCTCAGCGTAACAGGAATTATGTAAGAGTAGTGTATAAGGTAAACAAAAAAAAAAAAAAAATAAATAAATAAATAAATAAATAAATAAAAGGGAAAGTAAGTTATACTAGGATAAGTTAAACTGTAGAATTTAACAATAACTAGATTAATATTGTGGGGGTTTTCTACCACAAGTGTGGCGCGCGCCTGTTGGGATGCTATTTTTCAGGTCATCAAATCACAGACCCGAGATGGAGGGACGACCGGCGAGCGAAAGTAGTATAGTTGCATGTTCTTTATAGCACAGTAAAACTTAGACCTGAATAACAACATAATTTAATTAAAAGACATAGAATGTAGATCGTTGGCAAATGGTAGTTAATTCTTGAGCATGTCTACTGTCGATCTATATAATTAATAGTAATATTAGTGTGGGCCCGCACATTTAGTTGTTCATCCATTACATAGCATCAGTTATCACTCCATGTACAATACTGAGATCGGTCTCTACACAAATATCAAGATAAATTATTTCCATTTTTTGTTATGATAGCTACAGATAAATAACTATAAAATTAAAATTACAGTGTCTGAAATGACAGACCATCAATGTATCGGTATGTAAATTTATTATAACATAGAAGGTCATGGGGAAAAGTTAGGCATATGATTTTTGTAAGAATTGTGCAGAGGACTGGGATAGTGGCAACGCAGAGGCCAGCCGGAGGTCATCGGCTACCTGCAGGAGGAGAGCGTCGACGCGCTACCTGACGTGAGGGGCGCGAGGGCGTCCGGTCCTACAAGCTGACAGTCACCGGGCCGTGTACCTGAGGGATTAGGGAGGATCCTCGCCGGGCCACAAGCGAAAGTGAGGCTGGCCGTTGACACTGACACGCGACCCACACGAGGCAGCCGTTTGGAGGGATTCCCTGCGGCAGACCACGTAGTCGTGAGTACACGAAGAAGATCACATATGGTGTCATAACTGGCGTCTCATGTGCCTCAGGACAGAAAGGGACGCTATATACTCACCTGTTTGGGTTTTTACAACTCACTAGCATTGGCCGATCTGCTTACACAAAGCAGTATCGTGCCACACTAACAAATGTATGGTCTCATTTCTAACTTCTCCTCTCTATTAGAGAGCAGTTTTTAGCAATCGTCGCTCCTAGTTCGATCCTGTATGGATGACCTCACACACTTGTGGAGTCACTCCACGTGCCATCATCCCTCGTCGAACTGCAATATTGGGAAACGTAAAGTACTGCCCAGCGAGAGAAGAGACCTAGACTAGTGATGTATCCCAACAAGTAGACATCAGAGACAATTAATCGACGTGAGGAGGGCCTATCACTGTGTCTTCCTACCGTACTGCCGTGATCATATGCGTGGGTCTGACTACAATCTCAACAGCGTACTGCAGACGCTCCAGCACTCCCTATTGCTGTTGCAACAACGTAGCAACAACACCCGACGTTTAGCCCTATGTGATGTCAGTACTGTGGCCCCATCCCAAAAGCCGCCCTCCAATGCTCAAGACATGGAACCACGTGCATCAATGCATGTGACTCAACATACCAACCCCCTCAGAGAAACTAATGAATTTGTGAAGTGCGTCGAACATTTCTAACAATGTGATTTAGTGCCACATTCTCAGCACGGTCGTGAACAGTGTGCAATGTGCACGCACAACTTAATGTCCCATGAACCTTGTTTTTTTTAATTTCTTTCTCTAGTGTTGTTTTTGTAATGTATGTGATACCTTGTATGTGTTTGTTTTACACTGTAATTCTTATTACAAATTACTGTATTGTTCTCCACACCATTTTTTTTATCTTGTATTTATTGTTGAGTGTATGGAAACAGTGTGCCTGAAGTCCCCATAAACTGAAGCAGATACCACCTCTGTCATTGTGAATGGACCATCAGTTCAGGGAACATTTTGTAAAGGTTATTCTTGCTGCAGGGAGACAGAATGAATCGGAGGTCGTAATTAGATTCTGAAAGCTCACAAAGAGATTGTTAACTTAAATAGTATCATGTGTGAGTGAGTTCAGGTTAGTTTAATGATTAAAATTGTTGTAACATCTTGGGCATTTAATTGCGGAGCACTCCAACTCTGATTGTAAAGAATAAATTGCTCCATATTTGGCTCACATGCCCGGGCCATATTTAGAGAGTGAATGTCTGTGTGAATCGGTGTTTGGAAGGGGCTCCCTGGGTATGGATGTGTGATGTGAGTGTTAGTGTTCCATATTAAGAAGGTGAAGTTGGCTACATCATAAATAATCCTCCCTCTATGAGCTGCGTTTTTCAGTTGCAGTTATTTTCTTTATAGAGTGCGGCATGTGCAGCCAGTTTGCGAGATTGTTCTTGGGCGATTGACTCACTACCTTGCTCCTAAGTGAGCCAACCGCTCACCAATTACAATCTAAAATGGCGTAGGGGCTATGAGAGGTGGCATGAGCCCCCTCTCATATTTCTATCTTACGATTCTCCTCTCTAATTGCATGCGGTGGAAAGTTGCTATTCCTTCACTCGCGGTCTTCCCACGCAGCGTCTCTCGTCACCCGGGTGGTCCAGTGACAGGCGGGCTCTGCTGATCTGGAAAGCTTTAAGCCGACGGGTGTGAGGAAGTCGAGTGAATGCTTTGCAGACACCGACATTGTCAAGAGGCACGCCCGCAGAGCTTGGAGTAGTGGCTGGGCTAGAGGTTCCGTTACTTCGCAGAAACTTAGCGAAAACACTTTCTGGCGGGCTACCAGCGAGGCGTGGGAATGACTTGTGTACCCAGGCAGCTGTGGCGGGAAAATTCCCGCACTTTCTGCAAAATAGTAACTGTGATTGGCTTGCTCAGGGCATAGCTCCGTGACGTAGCAAGATCGGCGCAGAAATTGGCGCCAAGAATCTCCATTGGTGGAATGGTAGCGTTCCGGCAATGGAGTGGAATTTCCGCCGGTTTTCGAGTTGCTGATTGGAACGTTTAACCACGGCCACTGTCGTGGGGGCGGGAATGTTCTGTGTTCGGTTTTTGTACGGGTGCTCTTGTGGGTAGTCGGCTCTCGCCTTTCGGTCGAGGACGTCGAAGCAACCAGGCAACGGCTCCGGTACGGCAGATCGTGTCCTGGGAGACAAGAAGTCGGTTTGGTAATGTATGTCCGCAGCACCGGCAGATAGGGATTTTCCTAGGTGACAATCATAGCTCAGCAGAGCGCGCCTGTTCGTTTTTTTTTTTTTTTCTAACTTTGTTCTGTCTTGGGTAGCAGCAATTAATGGTGGGTTGGCTATGTGTTTTCTCTAAGAATTGAGTTGCTAGGAATTGGCTGCACATACCACTTCGTCATAATCCTCACAATCTAGTTTAGGGACAACTTCACATTCAGAGCGTTTCTTTAAGTATCCAATTAGAGCCAATTTGATGTATTGTTAATGTTTCATGTGTTGTTGTTTATTATTTTGTGTTTAGTCTTAATAAATCATATTGTTATTTTGGACAGAACTTTCATTCTGTTAACAGATAGAGCAACCCCATCATTCCTCACTATGTTAATGAAACCTTCGTTTAATTAACTTATTTATCAAATTAAATTATTGCAGGTGCCAAACTCTCTTCTACTCCACTGGCAGGGTTGATTAGAGTCAGTTCGCGTATTTTTTTTATCCTTGTGCAACAGCAAAAGTTGGAGTTAGAATAGGGGGGGCTTAGAGCATCATGTACATATGTAAATTCTCTAAGAATTGAGTGTTAAAAACACTGCTAGCCCCGGCACCTCGCATAATACACAAGATACACAAACACTTAGCAAACATGAATATATAATGTTTCACAACTGCAGCTTTCTCACTTTTACTACAGCGAAACACAATACTGACCAAATAGCAAGAAACTGACTCACCTTTTAGAACTTACTACAGACAATAATGTGATCATTTGTCTTATAAGCCTCAGTCTTACGAACTTTTAATATTGAAGTTAGCAACAGCACTTTAAATAGCAGTTTTAATAGGAAAATTGTTTTGAGCAAATAACATTTACTTTAACTCACTCTATTGCCACATTAACCTTAACTTTCATTTTACTAAGTTCAAGAGGCATTAATTAGCAAAACTCTAGGTTTTAATTTCTTTTAGTAAGGACACTCGGATATCACTTTAACTCAAACGGAGAGGAACCTGAGAGGTGTTATGATGAGGAGAAAAATGAAGTTAGGTACGTAAATTCAGATACAAATTACCTTATATTTCAGCACATTAGCACGTCCATTAAGCTGATCCTTCACTGTACATAATTACAGTATTACGTTGCAATGATTGCGCAATGTGGTGGCAACTGCATGTTGGTAGGTGGAATTGTAGGCAGAATTGCTAGACTCTGTCATTTCTTGGTGGCGATGATAGATACAAACGCCAGAATAGTTCCAGCTATTTATCCATCCATCCGAGGCCTTGGAAAGAAGCAGGAAAAGCCTCTCTCGGAATCAGCACAATATGCATCTTTTACATGGCAGTGCACGGACTCGTAGCTCGTCTCCGACTCGTAGCTCGTCTCCGACTCGTAGCTTGTCCCCGACTGACTATCAGTTCCACCTTTTCCACCTAGGCCAACCACAATTTGCGCGCGCTACACAGTTCCGGACCCGAGGGGAACCACTACACCTTTTACATACAGAATAACTAAGAGCTCTAAGTGAGGATCAGCAATTTACATAACAGCAACCAAATACATTAAATAAAACAAAACATTTACACATATTGACATCTCTACAAAAAATTATTCACACAAAATTACAATCATATACAGTAAGTTTTGTTCCCTCCAAATGGGACAAAGAATATAAATTGCAGATACACTACTTTGCGTAGAATCAAATCACGACATCAAAGGTTTGACAAAGAAAAGAGTATACAATTTTGTGTTATCTGTTCAATCAAACACATTTACAGATACTCAATGATATAATATTAAATAAAACAAAAGCAAAATTAAATCAGTACAGCATTGGAGCTATGGTGTTACATCCCCTTCCGATTTTTGTCCGCGAGTTTTTATCTTACCCGCTCTTCTGTGTTCGAGTTGGCACTTCACTCAGCACCCCTCAGATTCAGGAGAATGGTATCCCACAGGGTTCTGTGCTAAGTGTCACGCTCTTCCTCATTGCCATAAATGGGCTTCTGACCTCTGTTGGGCCTCTGGGTACCCTGGCATTGTATGTTGACGATTTTTGCATCTGGTGCAGCTCCCACTGTATGGCGTCTGCTGAGCGCCAGCTCCAAGGCGCCATCTGACGGGTCTCTACGTGGGCCACCGCCATGGCTTCCAGTTTTCCTCCGCCTAAACACGAGTTATGCATTTTTGTCGTCGACCCACAGCACACACTGATCCAGAACCTAATTTAGGGAACCAGCGCCTTAATGTTATAACACAGTCCCGTTACTTGGGCCATATTTTTGATGACACTCTGACATGGCTGCCCCACATTCGTCACCCAAAGACTACATGCATGTGGAAGCTTAATGCTCTTCACCTCCTGGCCCACACATCTTGGGGTGCAGACCATTCCATTCTTCTCCATCTTTACCGTGCTCTGGTTTTGTCCAGACTCGATTATGGTATTCAGATTTATGGCTCAGCAGCTCCTTCCACTTTGAAACTCCTTGACCCTGTCCATCACTGTGTGGTGTGTCTGGCTATTGGTGCCTTTCACTGTAGTCCTGTTGATGGTCCCCTCACAGAAGCAGGTATTCCATCTCTACACATCCGACAGATCCTACTCCTTGTTTCTTACACAGTCGTCATTCGCCAATTCCCTGACCATCCTGTATATCCTGTGTTCTTCGCCAATGAGGGATGTCTCCCTCCTTACACCTGCCCATGCTAGTTGGCATGTGTCTCAGTACCCTCTGCTGGGATCTTCATCTGGACTCACTGGACAGCAGCCCGTGTTTTTCCTCCCCCCCCCCCCCCCCCCCCCCCTTGGATGGTGCCTAGACCACGGGTTAGGACCGCTCTCTCCAGGGTCCTAAGGTCTCTGTTGCTCCTATGTTTAACCAGCATCCTGTATGTGTCATCCTTGCAGAGTACGAGGGTGCCACCATCCTTTACACTGATGGTTCTAAGACTACTGACAAGGTGGGATACGCTTTCACATCTCCTACCAGCTTTGAGCACCATTTGTTGCCAGGATCATATGGTGTATTTACAGCAGAGCTTCTAGCCATTTACAGGGCCCCTCCTTTTTGTTTCTCAGGCCTCTCTCCATAGTGTTTTAATTTGTTCCGACTACAAGAGCAGCCTTCAGGCTATTGATCGATGCCACTCTCGTTACCCCTTGGTCTGTGCCGTCCATAACCTTCTCTCTGCCCTTGAGTGTGCTGCCTGTTCAGTCATCTTTCTGTGGGTGCCGAGTCAAATGGTTCAGATGGCTCTGAGCACTATGGGACTTAACATCTATAGTCATCAGTCCCCTAGAACTTAGAACTACTTAAACCTAACTAACCTAAGGACATCACACAACACCCAGTCATCGCGAGGCAGAGAAAATCCCTGACCCCGCCGGGAATTGAACCCGGGAACCCGGGCGTGGGAAGTGAGAACGCTACCGCACGACCACGAGCTGCGGACGTGCCGAGTCATGTGGGAATCCCAGGGAATGAATTGACTGACCGTCTGGCTAGAGAAGCGGGTACTTACCCCCCCCCCCCTTTTCCTTTCACGATTCCAGCTGCAGATATGTGGATCTACGTCAAATCTCTCTATACCCAACAGTGGAATGCCATCTGGAGCGCTACTGCTCATAGTAATAAACTCTGCACAATTAAGTCTACTGCAGTTTGGGGCACTTCTGTCCACCCCACTCGGAAGGTGTCCACTGTTTTATGTCGTTTACGCATTGGTCATACCCGGCTCACCCATTGTTTCCTTATACGTAATGACCCACCTCCACAGCGTGGTTGTGGCGCCAGACTGATGATATCTCACATACTGGTGGCACGTCCCCTTCTTTCGACCGTTCGTGCTAAGTATATTCTTCCTGCTTCCTTAAATTTAATATTAGCGGACGATTCACGGATGGTAGACCTGGTCCTCAGTTTCCTTCGTGAAAGTGATTTTTATTGCCAGGTATAAGGTTCTCCTTTCGTCTTGGAGCAGGGACGTGTTGGTTGTGATTGAGTTCCTTTTGCAGTCTTCACGATCTGTGACCCCATGACCGCCTACTCTCCTTTTTCCTAGTTTTTAGATTTGGTCTCACTTTTTATGCTTATACTGTGTGTATTTAATGTTTATGCTTTCATAATTTGACTCCTCTGACTGAATCCGTTCACTTTTAGCCGACTGTTTCTTAGGTAACCCGCTTTGGAATCGCGGGACTGATGACCTCGCCGTTTGGTCCCATACTCTCTCAATTAATCAATCAGTCAGTCAAGCTTTTTACTTAGAAGTCCAGAATCGGTATACATGTTTCGAAGAAAATTTCAGCAGTGTTTAGAATAGCAATTGCGCACATGTTTTCAGCAATATGTCTTAGAATCAGGTGAATAGTAACCGAGATAGAGATTTAGTGACAGAATACATTTAAACGCTGCTGTTTCATAAGCATCAAAGTTTTTACGCTATTGTGAAACTGTCTATAACGATGGGTTTCCTCCTAAAATTATTAGTTCTCCTTCGTGACGATTCCATAAACCATGCGGCCTATTTTCGCGTTCCTTCCTTATGCGTCCTATTGTGGCGAGGTTGCCGTTTGCATAAATTGCAGCCGTGTCATTGGATCTGGTAATATTAGCTAACAGTTCTTTTTGTGTCGCCTCTTTAACACACGCTGTAATAACATGAGAGACGATCGAATGCTCGATACTATGCAGAACACGAAGGAGAGGTGGTATTTGAACATTTTCTTGCACTGCAGGGCGATTATCCATCGTTTTCGGGTAACGAAGTATATCATGCCGATCTACAGCGCTAGACAGGTAACAGGCAACTGATTTTGGGAGCCCCTGTGGGCCGGTGGCAGCGTTCTTCCGAGAAAGGTCACTTCCCCCACGAAAGGCGCTGCTCGCTCTTCAGTTTACAGGCACAATACACCACTACTAGTCATTTACTTCCCGTTCCACATGAAAATAGAGCGAGGGAAAAATGACTGTCCCAAAGCCGCTGTACGAGCCCTAATTTTCCGAATTTTATCTTCGTGGTCCTTATGCGAAATGTACGTTCCTGATAGTAGAATCGTACAACAGTAGGCCTCGAAGCTTCAAATGCCGTTTCTCTAAATTTTCGCAGTCGTGCCATGCGGCAAGAGCGTCGTCTTTCAACTGAATGGTCCAGGGGAGGAAGTGACCGAGGGAAGATACTTTGTTTTGAAATTTGATTTCAACTGCTTCCTAATCGTGATTATTTCTGTAACTCAAAGTAAACATATAGGCGTCACGAATAAGAAATCTTCGTGGCGTATTATGGGGTGAATTGTGAAATGAAATTTTATAAATTGAGGGGCGCTAGAGTTCGAATGAGATTCATTAATCACGATGAGAATTTATTAAGCACGAAAAGGACTCGCATCGACATACCGTCAAGACGACACCACACTACACTATTCTTATACCAATAATAATTGGGAGGGTACGGTGATCTAGGAACACATGAACTTTATGAGAGACTTCTCCGTATGCAGTTCGTTAATGCACACTTAGCCAAGGAAAATCAACAAACATACCAGTAAACATAAGCCAACCCAGCCAGGTTGCGGGGAGTGACAATTGATATAGCAAAGGGAGTATACAGCAACCCAAAAAATATGCGTCCTCAATTCACTATATTTGAGATGTTCAGGGAGCAGTCAGGAATACCAGGGACGCATGTCGGGCCTTGCGAGACTGATCGCCATTACGTAGAAGCGGATGGAACATTTAAATCAAAAGCTGAGAGGAATTTCTCGTACAAGTAGCTTTCCTTTATACTCAGGATTACATCTCCAGTAATCTTATTTGGAAAAGAGGACTGGATGAGCTGAAGGCCAAAATCACTGTCATCAGTAAAACATGGTATAATTGGAAAACATTCTGAAATCACGGATTCGTTGGACTCGTTACTCTGAAGTCTAGAATTTAAACCAAACCAGTTATTCATAGCTGAGAAGAATGCAACACACGGTTAACTGAAGACAAGAATTTATACCATGTTCAAGAACTTCAAAAGTTGGAAAATAGATAGAATTTCGCACATGTATACATTTTCATTGGACTTGTTCCTTTGTAATGTACAATTTGAGTGAAAACGTTTAACAGTAGCAGAAAAGTATTTTTAGCTCAATGTCAGAATTTACTGTCTTCAATATATTTAAAGGTTGACAAATGGAGAACACTTTCACACCCTTATGGTTGTTCACTGGATTTGTTAGTTTCTGATATATAATTTCAGTAAAACCATTGAACAGTAGTAGCCAAGTGTGGAACGCGTGGTGTGCTTAAAACCAGAATTTACACTATCTTCAAGTAACTGAAAAGTTGGAAAATGGACGGAAGTGTCACAGACATATGGCTGTTCATTGGACATGTTATTTTGTGATGTGCAATTTTGAACAACAGCATTTGCTCATAACAACCAAGTACACGACACATTGTGAGCTGAAGACCATAAGTTACACCACCTTCAAGAAATTGAAAAGTAGGAAAATTTGCAAAAGTTAGACAGCAGTATGGGAATAATATATTCTTTCAAATTCTGACCTCTTGCGACACACACGCGGATTTGGGCGACTCTCTCTTTCCGATTTTTCTTAGACTCATCTTCCGGGCTCAGTTACCTCAGCGCAGTCTCACTGCTGAATTCTTTTCCTGTGCATAATCCCAGTGGCTGCAGGTATCTTAATACCTACCGTCAAATAAAACTTCTTTCCGTGAAACCTCGTTTACTTCAGCAACTCACTTCTATAAGTCAGGTATCTGGGAGAGGAACTTAAATGTGTGACTGGATTTTATGTGAAATTTGGCTCGTTGGAATTTGTCTGCAAAATAGTTTCCTGTATGAAACTTCCTGGCAGATTACAATTGTGTGCCAGAGAGAGACTCGAAATCGGGACCTTTGCCTTTCGCGGGCAAGTGATAGAGCACTTGCCCGCAAGGCAAAGGTCCCGAGTTCGTGTTGGAAGGGGTTTCTTTCAACAAAATGATGATTAGATACCCTAGGCGGGTCAGCCAAATGTCGGAGGTTTTAACAAGAATGCTTTTACTTGTTCACTTTGCCTACTGGATCGGGTCGTTGGCTCTGGCTGAAGGTCTGTTATGAGAACCAACCTGTTAACTAAAACTGCCCCTTCACTAATTTTGATTAATATTTAATAACTAAATAGTGTTCAGGGAACTGATCACTACTAAAAAACGATAGCATTGAACACATTTATTGAACACTAATCTTCCTAACATCAAACTGAACAATGACACACATTTGTAAGTGATAAAATTAAGCTAGTAATGGCAATGGCCCTTAAATTCCAAAACTAACTCTTAAGGTCGGATAATGCATCTGTACTTGTTATTTTCTACTCGCTCCCCTTGTCAGACGGCATAAAATACGTCAGACAAAACTACTTCAATCACTAAATTTCTAATAATAGCGTGGGTGGAAAACTGAGCTCTGGTAATCACAGGCGTGCGTAATATCGGATTAAATGCCGAAGCTGAGCATCAAGTTACCAAATGCAGCGTCGTGGACAGGTCAGCAAGCCGCCGATGGCGTCTGCGTCGTCAAGGAGCCTCAATTGCAACAAAATGAATTTATTTTCACGAACAGGCTTCCTGTTTGTAAACTCCTATTCAGAAGCTACACACCTGGAAATTGAAATAAGAACACCGTGAATTCATTGTCCCAGGAAGGGGAAACTTTATTGACACATTCCTGGGGGTCAGATACATCACATGATCACACTGACAGAACCACAGGCACATAGACACAGGCAACAGAGCATGCACAATGTCGGCACTAGTACAGTGTATATCCACCTTTCGCAGCAATGCAGGCTGCTATTCTCCCATGGAGACGATCGTAGAGATGCTGGATGTAGTCCTGTGGAACGGCTTGCCATGCCATTTCCACCTGACGCCTCAGTTGGACCAGCGTTCGTGCTGGACGTGCAGACCGCGTGAGACGACGCTTCATCCAGTCCCAAACATGCTCAATGGGGGACAGATGCGGAGATCTTGCTGGCCAGGGTAGTTGACTTACACCTTCTAGAGCACGTTGGGTGGCACGGGACACATGCGGACGTGCATTGTCCTGTTGGAACAGCAAGTTCCCTTGCCGGTCTAGGAATGGTAGAACGATGGGTTCGATGACGGTTTGGATGTACCGTGCACTATTCAGTGTCCCCTCGACGATCACCAGTGGTGTACGGCCAGTGTAGGAGATCGCTCCCCACACCATGATGCCGGGTGTTGGCCCTGTGTGCCTCGGTCGTATGCAGTCCTGATGGTGGCGCTCACCTTCACGGCGCCAAACACGCATACGACCATCATTGGCACCAAGGCAGAAGCGACTCTCATCGCTGAAGACAACACGTCTCCATTCGTCCCTCCATTCACGCCTGTCGCGACACCACTGGAGGCGGGCTGCACGATGTTGGGGCGTGAGCGGAAGACGGCCTAACGGTGTGCGGGACCGTAGCCCAGCTTCATGGAGATGGTTGCGAATGGTCCTCGCCGATACCCCAGGAGCAACAGTGTCCCTAATTTGCTGGGAAGTGGCGGTGCGGTCCCCTACGGCACTGCGTAGGATCCTACGGTCTTGGCGTGCATCCGTGCGTCGCTGCGGTCCGGTCCCAGGTCGACGGGCACGTGCACCTTCCGCCGACCACTGGCGACAACATCGATGTACTGTGGAGACCTCACGCCCCACGTGTTGAGCAATTCGGCGGTACGTCCACCCGGCCTCCCGCATGCCCACTATACGCCCTCGCTCAAAGTCCGTCAACTGCACATACGGTTCACGTCCACGCTGTCGCGGCATGCTACCAGTGTTAAAGACTGCGATGGAGCTCCGTATGCCACGGCAAAGTGGCTGACACTGACGGCGGCGGTGCACAAATGCTGCGCAGCTAGCGCCATTCGACGGCCAACACCGCGGTTCCTGGTATGTCCGCTGTGCCGTGCGAGTGATCATTGCTTGTACAGCCCTCTCGCAGTGTCCGGAGCAAGTATGGTGGGTCTGACACACCGGTGTCAATGTGTTCTTTTTTCCATTTCCAGTAGTGTATTTCTGCGTTCTTTCCAGTCGTCTCGCACTCGTTACGACGGGACTCACCAGCCCAAAGCCGGAATCCAGTAACGTCTTTAATAAAGTGTGGCTCAAGGAAATTGCTCTGTTCCTGTATGCTTCCTGTGAGACAGTATTCCCAACCGTAATTAGCGGAATGAGCCTGTCTCCAACAGTAAAACATGACAGTACCCCTAACTGAATACTAGTTTCAGTTGCAGCTGGCAGACTTATTCAAAGTTCTGCACAGCACACTGAAAGGAATTTACTCTCCTACAGCAGAGCCGAAAGCACGACGTCCGCTCGCTACAGGAGCTAAGACGCTTCTCCCCGATAACAGCTCCAAAAGCTTCCCTCTGCAAAAATCAGCACCCCACGCTATTTTTCGAGCTGGCCAATCCCGTGGCTCTAGACTAGCACAGTTCGCTCCCACTATTATTTCCTGGCTTCTTCCAGCCAATTAAAACATTCTGCGCCTTACTGCGCCTAGAATGTTCTGGAACAAAGTGAAACTCCGTTCAAAATTGAATTCACCAATCGTGTCTCTCTGTTCGCCCTCGCGCGGGAAAGGTCTGTGCACTAGCTTAACCGCTTTTCTCAGAAAGCCCCAGAAAACGTTAAGATTCGTGGGGAGGCTCCCTTAGGCGCCAGCTCACCTCGACACAGTGGCGTCGGCGTAACGCCCAGCGCCAACGAGGCGCCGTCCCTCGAAGCCCTGCCTCTGTTTGTCGGCGCAGTGGGTGCCTACCTGCTCCGGCGGCGCGTCTCCCCCAGTGGGACGCTTTCGCATGCTGACTCGTAATGGTCGGTTGTAAACTTCCGCACCCCTCTGCCCTGCCTTTGAGCAGTGCCGCTCATCCGCTCCAACCAAACTCCGTGAAAATATCACCTGAACCCCGATTTCATGCGACATGCGAATTTCTTAAAGTTAAGACGCGTCTTATGCCGTCTGATACTCCCTATATTACACTCCTGAAAATGGAAAAAAGAACACATTGACACCGGTGTGTCAGACCCACCATACTTGCTCCGGACACTGCGAGAGGGCTGTACAAGCAATGATCACACGCACGGCACAGCGGACACACCAGGAACCGCGGTGTTGGCCGTCGAATGGCGCTAGCTGCGCAGCATTTGTGCACCACCGCCATCAGTGTCAGCCACTTTGCCGTGGCATACGGAGCTCCATCGCAGTCTTTAACACTGGTAGCATGCCGCGACAGCGTGGACGTGAACCGTATGTGCAGTTGACGGACTTTGAGCGAGGGCGTATAGTGGGCATGCGGGAGGCCGGGTGGACGTACCGCCGAATTGCTGAACACGTGGGGCGTGAGGTCTCCACAGTACATCGATGTTGTCGCCAGTGGTCGGCGGAAGGTGCACGTGCCCGTCGACCTGGGACCGGACCGCAGCGACGCACGGATGCACGCCAAGACCGTAGGATCCTACGCAGTGCCGTAGGGGACCGCACCGCCACTTCCCAGCAAATTAGGGACACTGTTGCTCCTGGGGTATCGGCGAGGACCATTCGCAACCGTCTCCATGAAGCTGGGCTACGGTCCCGCACACCGTTAGGCCGTCTTCCGCTCACGCCCCAACATCGTGCAGCCCGCCTCCAGTGGTGTCGCGACAGGCGTGAATAGAGGGACGAATGGAGACGTGTTGTCTTCAGCGATGAGAGTCGCTTCTGCCTTGGTGCCAATGATGGTCGTATGCGTGTTTGGTGCCGTGAAGGTGAGCGCCACAATCAGGACTGCATACGACCGAGGCACACAGGGCCAACACCCGGCATCATGGTGTGGGGAGCGATCTCCTACACTGGCCGTACACCACTGGTGATTGTCGAGGGGACACTGAATAGTGCACGGTACATCCAAACCGTCATCGAACCCATCGTTCTACCATTCCTAGACCGGCAAGGGAACTTGCTGTTCCAACAGGACAATGCACGTCCGCATGTATCCCGTGCCACCCAACGTGCTCTAGAAGGTGTAAGTCAACTACCCTGGCCAGCAAGATCTCCGGATCTGTCCCCCATTGAGCATGTTTGGGACTGGATGAAGCGTCGTCTCACGCGGTCTGCACGTCCAGCACGAACGCTGGTCCAACTGAGGCGCCAGGTGGAAATGGCATGGCAAGCCGTTCCACAGGACTACATCCAGCATCTCTACGATCGTCTCCATGGGAGAATAGCAGCCTGCATTGCTGCGAAAGGTGGATATACACTGTACTAGTGCCGACATTGTGCATGCTCTGTTGCCTGTGTCTATGTGCCTGTGGTTCTGTCAGTGTGATCATGTGATGTATCTGACCCCAGGAATGTGTCAATAAAGTTTCCCCTTCCTGGGACAATGAATTCACGGTGTTCTTATTTCAATTTCCAGGAGTGTAATTTCAATAGGCGGATTGCCTGATAAATAACATAATAACCGATATCTAACTCGTCTTTGCAACAATTATTATATTACAGTAAGGTGCAAAATACTGCAACCTTACAGAGTCTCGGTCCAACACACAGTGTTAATCTGCCAGGAAGGTTTCATATCAGCGCACACTCCGCTGTAGAGTGAAAATCTCGTTCTAGTTTCCTGTATGCTGAACTAAAGTTTATAACGTCGTAGCAGACATTAAACTTATGTGGCTATAGGTGGATTTCACCACTGAAAGTGGGCGATACAAAGAATTGTTGAATATGCTGTTATCTCTTTAACAGCAATAGCTTATCAACAGCACTAACTGTCAGAGTCACTTCAAGAGGTAGCAAATTTACCAGACACACTGAAAGTCTGGCTCATAATTGGTGAAAGACTGTTGTAACTGTTCGTAGGGTTGACCACACTCCTGAACAGAACTTTATCGTTCGAAAATAACTGGAGTAAGCATTGCAAGCCGACATAAACACAATGAATGCCCAAATGTCTAACAGTTTAACCTCTCGGAAATCTTCGTAATCGTGGTATTCTCTCAATAGCAACAAAGTTCGAAAACGACACAGTTGTCGAGAAGACACACAGTCCTCTGGATCCTGTGGAGTCTGCGACTGAAGTTTCCTGATCACCTCGACGTCAGTTCCCAGCCCAGCATTCCATTCCGTTACCTTCAGTTTGTCTGCTACCGGCTGACCATTTCTGCGCGTCTCCATTCCTTTTCGTCGCCATACCATGCCACGGGGTAAAAACCTATACAGTTATGATACAATTCACTAATTTTAAAAACTATAACTAGACAAATATAATATTCTAAAACACTCTTCAATGCCGATTTTAACGACACCAATCATAGTATTTTTACTGTGTCTAATCTCTCATAAACTTATGCTAATTTTCATTAATTTATTGTCATGGGTTAATTTTGTCATAGAAGCCTATAGATAAATATTCTCGAAATTTCAGTGATACACAATGTTGTTCCTGTTTTAATTTGATAACACAGTTGATTGGAAACAAAAATCGGGACAGCAGGTCTAATGTTGTATGTGGCGACATTTGCTATATTATTTTGGCGGTCGGACTGGACCAGAACAAGGAATTTACACAATGGATTTTTCTTTTAAAGACGACACAAGACAGATCGACACTCCGCCCACTCTGCCTCCTTCGGCCCTCAAAAAACACGCAAGCAACAGCGCAGGTAACTAATGCACAAGGCAACCTTCCACTCACGGGTGGAGAAATCGTGCGATCTTCTGCAGAGTATGTGACACCATACCTTTTGTTGATTCATTTACCTTTCTATTTTGTTCAATATCCCATCGTGGAACTTCTGTAATTAGTGTACGATTAATTCGATACTGCAATGAAGTATAATCTCTGTAATGATCTTTTGTCTTCTTCATATAATCTCTTTGGTTATCTTTAAAATTAAATAATTTTATTAAATTAATTTTGTGTAGAACTACCAATATATGCAAATGTTCTGTTTTATTTAAAATGTTTGTTTACTGGTATGTAAACTGCTGACCTTCACTTAGGGTTCTTAGTTATTTTGTATGTAAAAGGTGTTGTCGTTCCCCTCAGGGACGGAACTGTGTAGCGCGTGCAAATTGTGGTTGACCTAGGTAGAAAAGGTGGAACCAAGAGTCAATCGGGAACGAGCTACCAAACTGTGAAATGCCCATGTAAAAGTTGTATATTGTGCTGGTTCCGAGAGAGGCTTTTCCTGACGCTTTCCAATACCTCGGATGGATGGATAAAGGGCTGACCTATTCTGAAATTGGTACCTATCGTCGCCGCCAAGAAATGACTCAGTCCAGCAATTATATCTGCAAATCCACCTACCTACATGCAATCGCCACCACATTGCGCAATCACTGTAATGGAACACTATACTAATGTACAGTGAAGGATCAGTTCGTTGGATGTTTTAGTGTGCGAAAATATGAGGTAACTTATACTCGAACTCTTACACCTTGTAACGTCACAATAGGTTTCGTTACATAGTTAAAATCAGTGTTATGTTGCTATCAGCTGATAGACATTATCAGCGTAAATTCAATTACTGTTACATAATTAATGAACAGTGAAATAATCTCAGCCCCAAATTACATGCATGTAAAACAATTATGGATCAAAGTCTTTTACTCTCATTACAATATGCACGTCCTGTGTCCTTATTTACATTTCCCCACCTCTCCTTAAAGTACGTGGTCAGGTGTGAACGTTTTGAGTGTTGTAGCAGACAAACCAGAGATGTTGTGGGTCTCAGAATCTTCTACCAACTTTAACACAGTCATTGGAAGCAAAGAGCAGGAACAGGATGGTTCGACCAGAGGTGCGAAAGTGTAAAAAACCCGTTTTCTTAGCAGAGGTTGGTCATGGGCCTCCCCCACCACCTCGCGCTGCTCGGGAGAAAGAGCCGCACAACGGTTACTGGGAGTTTTTTGGACGACAGGTGAGGGACCAGACGTTCCTTCAGAACGGTGCGTCGAAATCAGGACAAAGGTATTTGAATGTTTAAATATGTTTAATGATAACAATTTAATTATCAGAGGCTTTTTCGCGGTTGATTAATTAAGAACCATTTATTGATTTTTGTTCAATTTATCCGATATAAGAATAATCTTCTCCGTTCGAGATTTCCGTTACGACCCGCCACGTGGTGTATAGTTTCAAACTGCAACCGCCGAGAAAGCTAATAGAGGGAGTTGTAGCCAGTTTTTGCGACTGCTGAACATTTATGCTACCGTGTGTCGATTTTCAACAACTTATTGAAAATATAGTGACGGGGGTAGCTTTTCTAAGATGAATCGTTTCGTATTCAACCACTTCGCGCTGGAGATACCAGCCACGAGTCCTGCTCGATGCCAGCCACTGTATATAGAAAATCTGCATAGAGAAATAGTCACGATATTTGCATTTCAGTGATAACTTAGTATCAGCACAGTAGTAGTGACCACGTGCTCTCCCAGATTTTCCTTTCCCCCACAGGACGATGCAAATCAAACGCAACACGGCTTGTAATTCAAAGGAGAAATAATCTATGTGCATGGTTAAATAATCTTTGTCCATAGTTAACTGAAAATTCAAAGCAGAATTAGTGAAATGTGTATTCAAAAGATTGTTAAGAACTAACTTCGTAAATTTGTCTAATGTTGGTTAAAATAAAATAAACTTTGTTTTTCGAAGTAATTTCCATTCTCGGCTTGCTCATTTAAACCATATCCAAGAAAAGAGAATCATATCAATTACTGAAATTACTAAAATTATTGGCACAAGACTAAATTCGTGCAAGATGTAGTTTTCTCTGACCATCCCCAAAATTAACAATTGCGTTATCCGTTGCGACTTCAAATTCAATTGATAAGAATGTATTCTGAACTTTGATGGGCCTAAACATCAATTCTAAAGCTGGCAGAATGGTCAGGGAAGGTTACGCTGCCGAGAGAGAAAAAGTGTGCATAAGATCCTTCCCCACACCAGGCTTATATAAAAATGAATAAAAGTAATCCCTGCTGATAAAATTAAGCAAACTCCCTCCTCAGCCTTCCACAGACAGGGAGAATTAAAGACATTTACGAACTAAATACCAGTCGTTGGGAGTTTGCAACCTATCTTGATATTTTTATCCCCCTGTCACATTTCTACTTAGGGTCCTTCCCATGCTAAAGTGATTATTGAGTGTTCTTATTGAAAGAATATTAAAGCCCAGTGTTTTACTAATTAATGCCTCTTGAACATAGTAAAAATAAAGTTAATGTGGCAAGAGAGTGAACTAAAGTAAATAATGCTTGCTGAAAATAAATTTTCTCTTAAAACTGCTTATTAATATGTTGTTGCCAAATTCAAAATTAAAAGTTCTTAAAACTGAGGCTTATAAAGTTTTACTTAGTAAATGATCACATTGCTGCCTGTTGTAAATCGCAACAGATGATTCAGTATCTTACAAATATGTTAATTTTGTGTCTCACTGTAGTAAAAGCTGAAAACTGCAATTGTAGAAAGTTATATACTCATGCTTGCTAAATACTTGCTTCTCTTGTGTATTGAAAGTGCATATTAATAGTGTAACAGGATCCATAGTTTATCCTTTATGCTCATGATAAGTAACAATTAACAGAAAGACAACTATCTATGGAAACAGTAACTTTTTATTCAAAATTCAGTGAGAAATATTTTGTTAGTGAAATACATTTAACTTTCATTCTAAATAGAAAAGTATTTAGCTGAAAGAGAGACCTAACCTATGACCAGGTCATAATTTTTCAGTGAACTACATTTACAATTTTTTTGTTAGATAGGAAAATGTTTGAAAAGTAATATTGAACCTATGCCTATTTTATGATTCTACAGTGAATATTGATAGTTATATTATTGAGATCATTCAGTTGGACCAAACCTTGAAGGCAGAAGTATATGTCATTTTCTGTTACCATTATGCAAATGGCCGCGTTCTCATATAACTGTTAGCACTTTCTTTAACGTGAACATATGCAGGTGCCAGAGTTCATAGCACTCTCGTGTGGCAAAGTATGGATTGTGTTTGTCCGTTAAAGTTACTCATACTTATTTTCTTGAACTAGAATGTCAATCATTCTCTTGCCTAATTAGGCTGGCGACCGTTTTCTTTACTCTTTGAACAATGTAGATAGGTAAAATAATGTTTGCTACTGTTTAAATATTTACGTAATTTTGCCTTTCACTTGCGATAAGCCGCCTCGTTTAGGTAAAACACGGTCAATACAACGAAATTCCTCTCAGAGTGTAACGCTGCTCTGCTTCTTTATACTATAATTGCTTGAATAAAAATAATTTCACTATACAATCTGCCCCCAGCTTTAAGGTTATAGTATAACAGTAGTGGACAAGAGTGTTATACATGGCGACCGTGACAGGACTATTTGTTCTGCTGGGACATAGTACGTAATAAACCAAATTTGGTAATTTATTGCACACGCTACGTAAAGCCGTTAAGCAGTGTTATACGCGGCGCCGCATGACAGGACGTTCTTCAGTTTGCACCTACAGACGGAAAAAATTATAAGTATTTAGCATTTTACAAACATACAGTGAACAGAAAACGCCCAGCGGCTCTAACCTATAACTTATTTGACAGAAGTGAGGACAGAATGCAGCCGAGAGCAATTCACGCAACACACCAACAGATGGCACTAAGCGCGAATTAAATTACGTACAATATCACGTGCACGTAAATAAAGAAATCGAAGATATGAATGTCGCGTGTACTAAGCAAGACAATATAAGCGATGATGTGGAAGACAGTGGCTATGTTAATAAATCGCGAGATATGTTCGAATAACCAAAAACTGAAATGGAAGTAGGACTCGAACACGAAAATGCGGTAGAAACCAAAAGTGAAAAGACACCAGATGTGACTGATTTGCTCAGGATGTTGTCTGCGCAATTTGCAACACAAATTGCAGCACTCAATGACAATATTAATATACAAATTGCAGCACAGGGACAACAAAATGCAGCAGACGCCGACAATATCAAGGCGCAGGTCACAGCACAGGGGCAACAAATAGCAGCACAAGGCCGAAACATTAATAATCAACTTGTTGAGCAAAACCAACATATTACTGCACAAAGTAAAGAAATCGAAATACAGAGTACCAGACTTAGCAACCAATTGAAGAAGTCGATTCAAAGGTAGGAATAGTGAATAATGAGATTAAAAACCTCAGAAGTGAAATTACTGCCATCAATGGCAATATTGCCAACGTACAAGGACAGATTGATGACATTAACGAAAGATTTGACACTGAAGTAATTAAAATTCAAGATCATATAGAACCCTTAGTCAATACTAAAGTAGACGGTATTCGGTATTAAATCCGAAATACAAACAGAATATAACGTAGAATTTGCACAGATTAAACAATCTGTAACAGAAACAAGTAGAGAACTAACCAAACCGATCATTACTTGCGAAAAGAAGTGTGACCAGAACACTTCACAAATCCAAGGCAAAATGTATGACTTGGAAAGAAAATTACTGATAAATACCTTTCAGTAAAATATTAGAGGACGAGGAAAAATTCGACCCTGCAAAGAGACTTAATGGATGGCACCCACTCGATTTTGTAAAAAATTGCGAAAGGAACTTTCCTGAATATTTATCAGATCATGAAAAAATTAATGTTATGATCACTGCATTAACAGGAGATGCAAAAAGGTGGGCATTGAACCTTGATACTAACCAGATGCCCTTTGAAAGCTTTAAACAAAAATTTGTTGACGAATACTGGTCAAAACAGAAGCAAGACCATTTATGGCGTGAATTTATAATGGACAGATTCTATGATATTACAGGGAGGCAAACCATGAAAGAATTTTGTGAATCATGGCATAGGAAATTAATACACCCAAAAAACAGGCGTACTGAAACCGAAATTGTTTGGGAACTTTGGAAGAAACTACCATAGGATTCAAAAAGATATGTACGTAGTAATCATAAGAATTTTGCAGCGTTTTTGGAAAGAGTCGAAGACGAAGACCATTGGCGAGGAAATCGCGAAGTTCGTCACAATAATAACAACAATTATTCGAGAGAAAGTAATGACCAAAATGAACGACATGAAAATGACAGATTTCGTGTAAACACGATTCAGAGAGGCCGCGCGAGAGGAAGGGGAAACTATACGACGCGCGGTAGGGGATACATGTCGCGTAATTTCCAAAATAGAGACGAAATGGAAAACTGAAAACCGCGTGTGTTACGGGCCGGATTCACGCGGGAACCGGTTTTGTGCCTAAAGAAAAGATGTCAAATAATAAATTCGAGAAGGAAGGATGTAAAACAACGGGGCAGAAAGGTTAAGGACGCGCCTGTGGAGGAAGTGCGCGGAGTGATACATAGTGAAGAGCTTAGTGCGAAGTCATGTGACCACTTGTGATCGGGCAGCGCTTGCCGGAGCACCGTACATTGTACCCAGCGACACACACAAATGACCGAGGTCAGAGCAAGATGCCTGCCGTAGAGAGAAACAGAAGAGGCACGATCGGACGCTTCAGTTGGTCGGTTTTGGTAATAGGTGAAGGTAAAACTGAAAATAAAGTTAATATGTCATATGATAAGGATAACTCAATATCGGAATCGTGTGAAAAGGCATCATTAAAGAATGAAAGAGGGCCAGAAAAGGCGAGTGAGAAGGAGAATATTTGTACTGTTACTGATGTATATGAGATAAAAGACGTAGATGTGGGGGAGGTTATGATGAAAAAGAGGACAGGAAGGTAGGATATGCCACGCAAAAGACGCGTGCACAATTAATAATTGGTGAAAGCGATGTAAAGGAGGACGTTAGTAAGGTTGCGTTAATAATAGAATCTGAGGAAGAGTATGAAGTAAGTGGTAGTTCAGATGATGAAAGGTACGTAAATACAGATGAAAATGAAAATACTAACTTCCCTTGTTGCTTAAAAGCGGCTAACGTGAATGAATTTGGTTATGAAAGTGAGAGTAGTGATGACTCCAGTGAAGAGAAATTTCAGGTGTAAACGAAATTGAATATACTTTTACTGAAAGAGGGTACAAACAAATTAATGGCATTTTACCAAAGCAAGATACAGAAAGTAGAACTGGGCCAAAACCGAAGGAATTAATCAGTAATATAGCACAGGGGCATAATTTGCAGGAACTTCCAGATGATACTATAATGGGGCAAGCCTTAACAAATGTTTTGAAGGAGTGTGAATTACAGGAACAAAAAGAGCCACCTGGTAAAATAATAGCAGAACTGGAGATGTTGTGCCTTGCTAAAGGCTTTGAAATTCCAAACCCTAAAAAGCCACCTGATGAAACAAAACGTTTTCAAGATCTGAATAGGTTAGTGAAATATGTAGAAAATAGGAGGCCTAAAAAACCACCAGATTTAAGTGACTGTCGTATGAACCATAAAAGACTGCCTGGTTAATAAAGAGACTGGGGGCAGGATGTGTGTATATATATTGTTAATATAATGTATGACTTTATTATTATTGTATCTGAGTGTTACCTGAAAGTGAATTATTGTTTTGTTAATCTTGAGACCTGGGGCAGGTTGTTGTTTATTTTATTATTTACTTTGCTTAGGAAATGTTTAATTTCAATTGAATACTTATTGTTGCCGGTCTAATTTTGAAGATAGGGCTATGTAGTGTGAGAAACCTGAAAACTTTATGAATTATGATGCTTATGGTAACTTTATGAAAGTGCAAAGAACTCCACAATATAATAACAATTTCTAATGTACTTAAAGACCAGAAAGGGCTTATGTTTGTACCATGTTGTGTATTTACAGTTATATGTCCTCAGATGAGGATTGTTAATCGTCAGGGGACATGCACTCTTTGCATTGTCTGGTGCCTGACGAGCACCAGGGACCTGAGTCGTTGCCAGCACTACTTCAGTTTCTTTTCGTGTTGTCAACCTCCCACTTCATCATTCAGAACTTTTACTATCTTCTTTCCTTCTTCTCTGTCAAAGTAAACTAAAAAATGTGGAAATAATGTAAGATATTGTGTATTGTTAGTGGACAAGTAAATGAATAATTAAATTGGGTACACTAGAAAATGACCAAGAATAATGTATGTATAGTGGGTATCGTAAAGAGGAAATGTAATGGAAAAGTAAAAGAAAAAAATACATATGGATGAGAAAAGATAAGGATACTGAAAACAAGGTAAATGAATGCTATAATATGACTAAATGTAAATGTTTTTTTGAAAATAGGGATAAATATGGTGTCGAAAAACTGTAGGTGTGTTCAAAATGGAGGAGAGCAACTTGACTAATATGTGTGAAGTAGATATGAGATGTATGTGTCTAGTGCCACAAAGTGTTGGCAGAAAACACTTGCAATAGGATATAAAATTATTGTCCTGACCTTGATGTATGTAATGAACTAACAGTGTGTGAAAAAGCAATGGTAAATGAATAGTAAAAATACTTAATCGTAACTTGATCCCAAATATGACATTTAAAATTTTCTTGATTAATGATATGTATATTACCTGATTTCGCCATGGTGCTAGAAACTCGGTTGCAGTAGGAGGGTAACATAAAGAGGGGTAACTATACATTTTTCTATGGAGGTGCGGAAGCTCACAGTTTCGGAAAAGGTTTCGCAGTACAGAGAAAAGTGCTTCACGCAATGAGAGATATAAGGTTCATTAGTGACCGACTATCAGTTATAGTGTTGTCCAGCAGGTGGAATAGACTAGTAGTAATTAATATACACGCACCAACTGAGGACACTGAAGAGGTTGTTAAAGACGGCTTTTAAGAAGAACTAGATAAACTGTGGGATGAGTTCTCCTCATATGATACAAAATTAATCATAGGTGATTTTAATGCAAAGATAGGGAAGGAGGAAGCATTCCGGCCTACAATTGGGAAAGAAAGTTTGCATAACATTATGGATGATAATGGCACAATGGTGGTTAATTTTGCTGTTTCAAAAGACATGGTTGTTGAGAGCACATATTTCAAAAGGAAGGACATTCATAAAGCAACTTGGGTCTCTCCGGATGGACACACCCGAAACCAAATTGATCATGTTCTTGTAGATCGGAGATGGCACACTAGTATAGAAAATGTTAGGACTTTCAGGGGAGCAGACTGCGATTCTGATCATTTACTTGTAGTTGCCAAAGTTCACCAACGGCTATCTACAGCAACATCAAGGTGTCACAATGCAGAACTTGTTAGGTTCGACACTGACAAGCTAAATGATGAAAACTTTAGAAGAAGGTACATGATAGAAATTTCAAATAGGTTTGATGCTCTCAGGACACACGATGATCAAGACGAGGCTGTAAATAAACAGTGGATCACTGTGAGGAATAATATCAAAGAGGCAGCGAAGGTCACAATAGGTATAATTAAAAAGAACAGGAGGAAACCGTGGTTTGATGAGGAATGCAAGAAATTGCTAGAGGAAAGGAGAAAAGCACGATTAGATTGGGATAGAATGGGAGACAGAAAACGAGAGGAGTTCTTGAACTTGAGAAGGGAAGTTGGTCGTAGGCTACGGGCAAAGAAGAGGGATTATTTGAACAATCAAATTACAAAAATGGAAACAAATAACAAAACAAAAACCATTAGGGAACTTTACCTAGACATAAATGGGTATAGGAAGGGCTGCAGGGCTAGGACAAATGCACTTCGAGGGGATGCTGGGGAAATACTGACAAACACCAGTGCTATATTAAGTAAATGGAGGGCGCATTTTGAGCATCTATTAAATGTACACCAGGAAGCAGGAAATGAGCAGGCGTACGAAATACAACAGAACCCCAGATACCTGAGCCAATGTTAAAGAAAGTAAGAGATGCAATCAACAAATTGAAAAACCATAAAGCACCAGGATCAGATTGCATAACTGCAGAATTAGTTAAAAATGGGGGACAGAAATTGGTGGAAGTAGTTCACAAAGTGATAACTAAAGTATGGAACTCAGAGATGATACCGGAAGAGTGGCAGGAGTCGATACTGATCCCAATTTTTAAGAAGGGCGACAAAATGGATTGTAGTAATTATAGAGGGATATCGCAATTACCAGTATGTTCCAAAATTTTCTCGAATATTCTGCTAAGCAGGCTTACACCATATGCAGATGAAATTGTGGGGGATTACCAAGCCGGCTTTTGGAGGAACAGATCAACTATAGACCAAATATTCACCCTGCGTCAAATTTTGGAAAAGAAATGGGAATACAATAAACCAGTTCATAATCTTTTCATAGATTTTACAAAAGCATATGATTCAGTATTTCAATCAAAATTGTACAGAATTCTTTTGGTACTTGGAATACCAAAGAAGTATGTTAGACTTACAGAAGCGAGTTTGAAAAACACAAAGGTAGAGTACGCGTGGGGAGATTGGAGTCAGAAGAATTCGTAATCAAGAACGAACTTAAGCAGGGAGATGCCCTGTCTCCACTACTTTTTAATTTAGTTCTAGAATATATTGTACGAATGGCAGCAGATAATTCAGAGGGTGTGGAGTTAAATGGATATATTAAGATATTACGGTATGCAGATGATATTTAGCGATCATTAGCGATAGGAAAGAATCTGTAACAGCAAATGCGAATGCGTTAATCAAGGCTAGTGAAGATGTAGGTCTAGGGATAAGTGAAGACAAAACTAAATACCTGGTTACTACTAGAATGCCAACAGCAGTAGATCAGGAAATGTTAAGAGTTGGAGACATGCAGTTTGAAAAAGTGAACACATTTAAGTATCTAGTCGTGGACATCACTTCGAGAAATGAGATTGAATCCGAACTGAAGAAGAGATTACGGGCGGGAAATGCGTGCTACTTCTCACTGAATAGATTACTTTCATCACGGATATTGTCTAGGAATTTAAAGATTAGAATATACAAAACTATTATTCTACCAGTTATGCTGTATGGGTGTGAGACTTGGTCTCTCACTGTGCAAAATGAAAAGCCGTTTCGAGTATTTGAAAACAAAATTTTGAGGAAAATTTTAGGAGCAAAAAGGGATGACATTAGCGGAGAGCGGCGAAAACTGCATAACGAAGAGCTTCACGAAATCTATTCAAGCCCTGACATAATCAGAATTATTAAATCACGTAGGCTGCGATGGGCGGGTCACGTAGCTGGAATGGATGAGGACAGGGCAGCGCGCAGAGTACTGGTAGGGCGCTTAGAGGGAAAACGTCCTGTGGGGAGACCGAGGCGTAGATGGGAGGACAATGTGAAGGCTGATCTGAGGAGCCTAGGTATTGAATGTGAATGGAAGCAAATAGCCCAAGACAGGGACAGGTGGGGAAAAAATGTTGCTGCGGTAATGGACTCTCGAGTCCGGTATGACCAGTGCGTGAGTAAGTAAGTAAGTAAGGAAAGATTTAATATTACCAGTGTCTAATTGCTGTTTCACATTTGCAGGTTTTATGTTTTAACCATTAATGCAATTTGTACCAAAGATGTGATAAAATGAAGAAAAAACCTAGAAATGATGGCAATAAACTGCCCAAAAATGTGTTATTGGGCAACAAACCACTCTAACAAAAATGACAAGTAGATGTGAAGCAGAGAACTATCTAAAATGCTAGGTGAGCAATAACCTGAGGACTTGTCAATGTGGGGCAAGGAGTTGATAAGTAATCATAAACTGCCAAACTAATAATGGGCAGAATGCGTAACATGGACTGCTAGTGCTGAGGCAAGCAGTAAAGTAAGTCAGGTTTTTTGACCAATGTGTTACAGACTGACTATTCTTATTGAAGTTACTGAGAAGTTATTATAAAATATATATGGAGTCTCATTCAAATAGTTGTAGATGTTTTCAAGACTAGGTTTTCTACTGTAACTTAAAAATTGGACTGTCTGGCTTTAAAACACAGCGGTGATAATTAAAGCTAGATTCTGAATAATGCAAATTATTTGTGTTTTGTTAAGTTAAAATGTTTCTGTATTGTTGTATATGTGTTTATAATTTTTTGAAGGTTATACCTATTCTACTAATATGCAGATATTTTGTGTACTATTTTTCTGTTATTTGAACTGTATGTGTATGAAATGAACATGTTTAAAGATATATTGCGTAATGATGAAAATTAGTTCCTTAAACCAGTGTGAAAATGAAAATTACTGTACATGTTTTATTTTGAAAATGCTTTGGAAGAAATGTATGAAATTTCTTAGTGTATATACTATGTTGTTTTTTTTTCTCTCAACTGAAGTTGGATGGTATAATTTTTTTATAGCCAACACAACTTAGGTGTTACAGATGTTTCGTTGAAGTTTACCGTAAGGGACACTTCAAGGAAACATGAGGCATGTGTAACACCATACCTTAGTCAGTACGTACCTTTTGTTGATTCATTTACCTTTCTATTTTGTTCAACATCCCATCATTGAACTTCTGTAATTAGTGCACGATTAATTCGATACTGCAATGAAGTATAATCTCTGTAATGATCTTTTGTCTTCAGAATGAGATTTTAACTCTGCAGCGGAGTGTGCGCTGATATGAAACTTCCTGGCAGATTAAAACCGTGTGCCGGATCGAGACTCGAACTCGGGACCTTTGCCTTTCGCGGGCAAGTGCTCTACCAACTGAGCTACCCAAGCACGACTCACGCCCCGTCCTCACAGCTTTACTTCTGCCAGTATCTCGTCTCCTACCTTCCAAACTTTACGAAAGCTCTCCTGAGAAATATTTTGTTAGTGAAATACATTTAACTTTCATTCTAAATGGAAAAGTATTTAGCTGAGAGAGAGACCTAACCTATGACCAGTTCATAATTTTGCAGTGAACTACATTTACAATTTTTTGTCAGATAGGAAAATGTTTGAAAAGTAATATTGAACCTATGCCTATTTTATGATTGTACAGTGAATATTGATAGTTATATTATTGAGATCATTCAGTTGGACCAAACCTTGAAGGCAGAAGTATATGTCATTTTCTGTTACCATTATGCAAATAGCCACGTTCTCTTATAACTGTTAGCACTTTCTTTAACGTGAACATATGCAGGTGCCAGAGTTCATAGCACTCTCGTGTGGCAAAGTATAGGTTGTGTTTATCCGTTAAAGTCAATCATACTTATTTTCTTGGACTAGAATGTTCATCATTCTCTTGCCTAATTAGGCTGGCGACCGTTTTCTTTACTCTTTGAACAATGTAGATACGTAAAATATTGTTTGGAACTTTTAAATACTTACGTAATGTTGACTTTCACTTGCGATAAGCCGCCTCCGTTAGGTAAAACACGGTCAGTATAACGAAATTCCTCTCAGAGGGTAACACTGCTCCGCTTCTTTATACTATAATTGCTTGAATAAAAGTATTTCATTGCACGATCTGGCACCAGCTTTAACGTTACAGTATAACAGTAGCGGACAAGAGTGTTGCAAGTATGACGAGACAATGTCTTGTCCCACTGAACACCCACTGAAAACATGCGTTTTGGAAGCTCCTCGCCACCCTCAGAGTTCCGGGTCCTTTTGTTTGGTCTTACTACAAGGTACAACGGGCGCACGTTCCACTCGGCCTCACTTGTCAGCTGTCATTAAGTACCCGCGACGACGCGTCTTTTCCAAAGCTACCTTCCTCTTACCGTAGTTACCGATCAGGTTCAGTACTTAGGCAACGGTGTAACAACTTACAATAATATGTCACTCTCTCGGTCCAGATGGGATTCTGCTGTAAAAGCGTCATACTATGCGATATGGTCGTTGCCAACTTGTCGATTGTCAACGCCGCTGAGAGTATAATATAACTGAGGCCAAAGGGCGCGCGCCCGGCATGAAAATGCCTTCTTCAGCCGTGCGCAAGCGCGGAGCCGCAGTCTGGCCTACAGCAGAAGCCTGCAGGACTGCAGAGAGAGAGAGAGAGAGAGAGAGAGAGAGAGAGGGCGTGACTGACGCGTGGCGAGCGGCTTGCTCGCCGGACACACGAGTAGGCGGCCGCGCCATCCGGAGCTCCCAGAGGCCTTCTGTTGACCCGTAACGGCGGAGCGTCAGCTGGCTTTCCTGGTTCCTACAGACACCGTGCTGTTACGGCCTGTTTAGCCGCGCCGCCAAAACAGCATAATTCAGGTGCCGTCTTCAGGACTGTGTTTAGAAAACTTTGAGCAAGAGCTGCACGGTCCACCCTATTGTTACTGAAGTCTAAATTTGCCTAAGCAAAGTGGAAATTCAGCTCACAGTCAAAGTGAAGCGACTTAATGACTGATTTTCCAGTTTCAGGATTGTGTGGTTGTAAGGTGTCAGGCAAATCCAACACCTTCCATGAAAACGCTGACACGATAAGCAAATCCAGTAGTATGTCACATAGCTCCGAATAAATCGTGACATTAAATTAACCAAAGTAATACGAGTAACGAGTGAGCAAGTGGAATACCACAGACTAACACAAGAATGCCTAAATGCATGTCATACCTTCCCACCGTAAGACAGATGCAGTTCTGAGGGGAGAAACGAGAACAGAAGCCGAGAGCAGAACCGTGTTAAGCTGGAAGGCCCTACGATAAGGGACGGACGGACACCCGTGTCGCCAGCTAACCGCTAGGACCACACCACCAGCAAGTTTTAGCGTGAAACTTTTTCGCGTCTCTATTACGTCAGCACCACCCCTCAGCCAATGTTAAAAGCTAGAGCCCTCCAGAAGAACAGTATAGATCTTACGATAACACCAAAAGGGCTACCCCACCCGCAAGTTTTAGCGTGAGACTTTTTCGCGTCTCTGTTACGTTAGGACCACCCCCCAGCCCATGTTAAAAGCTAGAGCCCTTCAGAAGAACAATATAGATCTTACGATAACACTAAAGGACCACACCAGCTGCAAGTTTTAGCGTGAGACTTTTTCGCGTCTCTTTTATCTTGCAAACTTCAAAAAACATTGCCCCACCACGAAAAGTATAACGTTTCTCATTGGATAGACAGAAGTTTTGTAGGCAGAGCTTAAGGTTAACATTGAGACCGTGATTGGTCAGATGAAAACACAGCCAGATAGTTTTTTTTTAAACCAACTTCGGTAAATTGTAGTAAGGAGAAGTTAAGAGAGAGTTGCTTTCGAGAGGGCGAGCTGGACGGAGCTGTGCTGTCCGCCGCCCCCTGACGAACACCGACAAGGTAATGAACGCACGCGATGCCGCATTTTTGAGCGCATAAGGCTTCACTCAGAACTGCAGAAGTCTCATCTGTTACATCCCCTTTTTACGTAATACTAGTGTCGATCGTCAATTAAAGCTCATGGTGTTCACATTTGCCACTTGAAGTAAAAATCTGAAACTCGATGATTTTTCTGTTATATAGTTATTGAGAAGCCACATCAGCCACTGTAATTTACGACAAGTTAGATAAGTAATTAAAGATAATTGAGGGTCGCTGTAGATCATTTTGATAGTTTTCTCTCTTGTGAAACTTAATTTAAACCTGGATTATAGGTGTGATATGGCACTGGTCATCCTTCAATCCATTGTAGAATTTGGAAACCCTCTCAGGGAATATTGGTTCACATTTTTGTTGAACGCAGTTGGTTTTTACCGTCCTGTATTAAAACATTTCCTTTTATCAATAGTGCAATTTATAAGCAATGTTTTGTGAGTAGAATAAAATTTCCAATGGTAAACTTAACTGCTTTTTCGACGTTATTTTACCAGCTAACTAAAAATAGGAAAGCCTTGAACCCGTTACACAAAATTTAGTTAGTATTAAGATTCTTTTACAGGGAGTGCAGTGGAGCTGACGCTGAAATCATTAAGTATTTGGTTATATCATCGCTAGTCTCACTGAACTCTTCTGCATTCTACATGTCATGTGTGGTCTGGCGTCTCCTTACCAGCAACAGGTCCCAGGTTCAAACCAGTCAATTCCCTAAAAAACAAGCTCAGAGCGTCGTTGCGCGAAAGTGGTAGGGAGACACGATATAGAACAAACAGACACCACGCAGAATGTTAGACGGTAAGTCATTGCGGCCGTCAGTTATCTCGCTACTGAATTGTGCATTACTGTTTTCCAAATTGATGCCACTCAATTAATTTACAGTTCATACACATTTCACTGCGAACTGCTACGGGTAACTTACCAGTACTGTGTGATTTGGTGTGGTTTTCTCTGTTGTACGCCGCCGCGACAAACAAGGGGCCTCCCTCCGTTCTTGTTGGCGGTTGCCATAGTAACGTGGTGACTGCAGATCCGGTAGAGGAGGTCTGTTTAGGTCTGGCCAGATCATGAAGGTGACGATGATTCACCTTGGCAGAGACCTAGTTACACTGCCAGTTGGTGTTGAGTTGAGTCAGTTTGTTAATTGGCTCAAATGGCTCTGAGCACTATGGGACTTAACTTCTGAGGTCATCAATCCCCTAGAACTTAGAACTACTTAAACCTAACTAACCTAAGGACATATCACATATCCATGCCCGAGGCAGGATTCGAACCTGCGACGTAGCGGTCGCGCGGTTCCAGATTCTAGCGCCTAGAACCGCTCGGCCAGGCAAGGCCGGCAGTTTGTTAATTATTGAAATTAAAATTTTGTGAAACATTTCTAAGCAAACCAATAATTGATAAATGTTTTTTTTCTGTAATGGTGAGGTCTACAATCATTAGCATTAAGTTTTTTAAAATTTATTTGTTCTTTGGTCTTAAAATATTTGCTCCTGACAGAGGTTTAGAATCTCATTTGTTCTATTTAAGTTGAAACTTTTACTGGTATCAGGTGTACAAAGATTTCTGAAGAATTTTATTAGCTTACTATGTCAAGATTTACAACTGCAGTTGCTGCTTTCGTTTTAAAGATTTGGTCAAATTAACTCTTAGTTTGCGTTGTTCAAGTACTACTGTACCAGTTGTAGAAGTATGAAACCGGAATTTTCCTGTAGACGGTGCTAGCCGTCAGTGTAGTGCCCCTTGAGATCGCGTCTGCAGGTCATCTGCTTCCTGTAATGGCTGACGAGGAATGTCAACTCACAGTAACCCAAGTTCCATACATCGGTATCTGCTTCAAACGCGTAGAAATGTCGAATTTTGCGTCTGCGAACTATGATTTGCAGACAGCATTGGTTTTTGTTATAATTTGAAGAAAACTGCTGAAGAATCGCATCGAATGTTTGTCGAAGCTTTCGGCAAACATGCTCTTGGGAAAACAAGTGTTTCGAATGGTTCAAAAAATTCAAAAGTGGTGATTTGGCGTGACAAACGACGGGCGCGAGAAACCACCGAGAAAGTTTGAAGGTAACGAATTGCAGGTCTCGCCGGATGAAGATGATACTCAAACTCAACAGGAACTCGCGGAAGAATTGAATCCAACGCAGAAAGCCGTTTGTCTTCGGTTGAAAGCTATTGGAAAGGTGCCGAAAGTGGGACAATGGGTCCCGCATGAACTGAATGAAAGACAGCAAGCAAATCGAAAGACCACTTGTGAAATGCTGCTCACCAGATACAAAAGAAAGTCTTTTCTCCATCGAATAATAACAGGTGATGAAAAATGGAAGTATTTTGAAAATAATAAGCGTCGTAAATCACGGGTGAATCCGGGCAAAAAATATACACCCAGTGCAAGAGCAAATCGCTTTGGAAAGAAGACAATGTTCTGTGTTTGGTTGGATCAGAAGCGTGTCATTTATGAGCTGCTAAAACCTGGTGAAACCGCTAGCACTGATCGCTACCAACAACAAATGATCCATTTAAATCGATCATTACTCGAAAAGGAACCGGAATATGGGAAAAGGCAACACAAAGTCATATTGCTCCACGATAACGCCGCATCACACACAGTAAAACGTGTCAGGGTGACGGTCGAGGCGTCCAGTGGGAAATATTCTCCAGACCTGGCTCCGACCGATTATCACCTATTTGCATCGCGCTGTCGCCGGACAACGCTTCTGACTGGTTCCCTTCAAAAGAAGGACAGCTTTTTGGCATGTCATTCATAGCCTGCCGGAGGGTTACGAGAAATGTATAAAGCAATAGAGATTATTTTGAATGAAATATTGTTTATCAGTTTCAAACAACAGATGTGTAATTACTGCAATCAAATTCCGGTTTCATACTTGTACACCTGATACGTAAGTAATTCCTGTGAGGCCTAATACATGACGAGAGGTGAAAGTCTTAAGGAAGAGGCCCAGTGTCTCGTCACCCGAGGATCTCCGCAAGCAAGCCATCCTGCTCAACCAGACGTGCTGCACTGCGCTACGATCGCGTTTCTCACTCCTGCACTGCAGTGCGTGCATTCTGACGCCACCGCCGAACTCTCTCTCCGCCTCAGCTGACCTGAGCCGCTCTCGCCGGCCCGCAGTGCGCCTCCTCCTCCTTCCGACACCAGGCGGCAGCGTGTGCCAGCGTGGCCCCTCCTCCACCCGCTCTGCACTCACCTCCCCGTTTTGCAGTTCAGCCAGCAGGCTTTCAACAGTCAGGCCAACTCCTACTCCCGCAAAATTCAGTTTGCACCGTAGTGTATTCCTCGTCTCGATGTTTGGGATGTGTGTGTTTGTGTGTGTATGTGTGTGTGTGTGTGTGTGTGTGTGTGTGTGTGGCGGGGGGGGGGGGGGGAGGGAGGAGGGAGAAAGAGTGAAGTCCACTCTGTAATGATTCCTTTGAGAAAAAAACTCTCGTTGTACTTGAAAAGTAGGAATGTGGATCAGCTTCCTATACCTAGAAACACATCAGAAGCCGCAATGCCTTTTCCCGCTCGACAAATAAACTGAGACTGCTGTGTCTCTGCAAATCGTTGGCATCTCGTTACCTTAAACGTACAACACCAGTTACCTAAAACACGCAGTCTCGTGGCAGACATCCTCATAATGTTTAGCGCACTGTATTTCGCACATACAGGGTGTTTCAAAAATGACCGGTATATTTGAAACGGCAATAAAAACTAAACGAGCAGCGATAGAAATACACCGTTTGTTGCAATATGCTTGGGACAACAGTACATTTTCAGGCGGACAAACTTTCGAAATTACAGTAGTTACAATTTTCAACAACAGATGGCGCTGCAAGTGATGTGAAAGATACAGAAGACAACGCAGTCTGTGGGTGTGCCATTCTGTACGTCGTCTTTCTGCTGTAAGCGTGTGCTATTCACAACGTGCAAGTGTGCTGTAGACAACATGGTTTATTCCTTAGAACAGAGGATTTTTCTGGTGTTGGAATTCCACCGCCTAGAACACAGTGTTGTTGCAACAAGACGAAGTTTTCAACGGACGTTTAATGTAACCAAAGGACCGAAAAGCGATACAATAAAGGATCTGTTTGAAAAATTTCAACGGACTGGGAACGTGACGGATGAACGTGCTGGAAAGGTAGGGCGACCGCGTACGGCAACCACAGAGGGCAACGCGCAGCTAGTGCAGCAGGTGATCCGACAGCGGCCTCGGGTTTCCGTTCGCCGTGTTGCAGCTGCGGTCCAAATGACGCCAACGTCCATGTATCGTCTCATGCGCCAGAGTTTACACCTCTATCCGTACAAAATTCAAACGCGGCAACACCTCAGCGCCGCTACCATTGCTGCACGAGAGACATTCGCTAACGATATAGTGCACAGGATTGATGACGACGATATGCATGTGGGCAGCATTTGGTTTACTGATGAAGCTTATTTTTACCTGGATGGCTTCGCCAATAAAGAGAACTGGCGCATATGGGGAACCGAAAAGCCCCATGTTGCAGTCCCATCGTCCCTGCATCCTCAAAAATAACTGGTCTGGGCCGCCATTTCGTCCAAAGCAATCATTGGCCCATTTTTCAGATCCGAAACGATTACTGCATCACGCTATATGGACATTCTTCGTGAATTTGTGGCGGTACAAACTGCCTTAGACGACACTGCGAACACCTCGTGGTTTATGCAAGATGGTGCCCGGCCACATCGCATGGCCGACGTCTTTAATTTCCTGAATGAATATTTCGATGATTGTGTGATTGCTTTGGGCTATCCGAAACATACAGAAGGCGGCGTGGATTGGCCTCCCTATTCGCCAGACATGAACCCCTGTGACTTCTTTCTGTGGGGACACTTGAAAGACCAGGTGTACCGCCAGAATCCAGAAACAATTGAACAGCTGAAGCAGTACATCTCATCTGCATGTGAAGCCATTCCGCCAGACACGTTGTCAAAGGTTTCGGGTAATTTCATTCAGAGACTACGCCATATTATTGCTACGCATGGTGGATATGTGGAAAATATCGTACTATAGAGTTTCCCAGACCGCAGCGCCATCTGTTGTTGACAATTGTAACTACTGTAATTTCGAAAGTTTGTCTGCCTGAAAATGTACTGTTGTCCCAAGCATATTGCAACAAACGGTGTATTTCTATCGCTGCTCGTTTAGTTTGTATTGCCGTTTCAAATATACCGGTCATTTTTGAAACACCCTGTATGTTCACCATCGTCACTGTGATCAACTTTTTTTTCTTTTTTTGCTTAAGGTGCTATTATGCATAATCTCTAAGAGAGGCACATCTGGCTATTTTTGTGCCGGAATAATAAACCAGCATTTCTGGATACTTCCTGTAAGTCTGCAAGTGTGCTAATCGAACTCGTTGTCATTCTGTAAGCATGTGGCACACGCACGCAGAAAAGGAACAAATTCTTTTTTGTGACGGCTCTCGAAGCAAAATGGAAAATGGCTGTGTTCCGGACGAGAGACGTCATGCGTCCTGTGGTTAACTCATCCTGCGGAAAGACTTCCGCTACGTCTATCTCTGCACTGTGTCTGCGCCGCACGCGACGCACACTTGGCGTGTTTCCATTACGGCGACAACAGCTCACAATGCATCCGTGGCCTGCAGCCGCGTCGTGGCTGCTTTTTCTGGCAGCCAATGGCACCACGAAGCTCGACTGTTTCTGCACGCACGTCGCCGACGTCTATTACCAGGGCGGTGGTCTACGCTTTCAGACTGATGGCGAAGAAAACTTATGGTTGACCTACTGTGTATATCCGAGTAAGTACTCGTTCATACAGCACGGATTCACGCGACATTATGCGCCGCGCGGTTTTGAGCTACTGAGAAGCGCACTGGCTTGCGCGTACTGCTATGAAGTATTACGAAACGTTCTCTGCCCGGCAGTCAGTTTATTAGGAGGAAAATACACTTCATTTTTAACCTTTAAGATCAATGGACGTTGTACAGCCTTTCGCGAGTGAGGAGATACCGTGAAGAACGATCTTCAAAGGCTATCAGCTCACCATCTACATCTCTTCATTGAGTCCAAAATGTTTCCCGTTTGTCTGAGAACAGGTGGAAGTCAGAGGCTGCCAATAATGACTGATATTACGGACCATGTTCGTGGGGACGTTTTGACTTTGTCACACCCGAGCCTTTTATGTGCAGGGTGTGGACAAATATGTCCTCGAATATAAATGTAGATCCTAGCCAAACCCGCAGGTTGCACTCTGTGTCTGACCACGAAGGGGCCCGTGCAGTTTCCTCAATAAGTTGCCAGGGTGAGTCGCGGCCAGAACAGTTTCCTGTGCCACGGTGAGTGCACCACGTCGCGCCTCTGTCCATTCGGACGCGGGCAGAATGTCGCAGCTCGCATGGCGGGTGCTTCAGTAACCGAGGCAGCAGAACTGTTAGGTGCTTCAAGAAGTACCGTATCGAACATTTATTCCGCATACAACGAAAACGGAAAAAAGGCATGCCCTAATTCCAACGCAGACGAAATTTTGGTTTTGAGTGATCGTGACGAATGGTCATCGAAAAGGACTGTGACGCAAAATACGGAGACGACAGCTGCAAAGTCACTGCAGAACTGAATATCGCACTCGCGAACCTTGTCAGCACCAAAACAGCGAGGACTGACCTCCGTCACCATAAAATCTGCGCTATGGAACAATGAAAGAATTTCATTTCGTTGAATGAGACTTGTTTCAAACTGTTTAGTAGTTCTGACCGAGTTTACGTTCTAAGAGTAAAAGAATAAGGCGGTTTGGTGATGACTTGGAGTCGTGCAGGTTGCCTGCATCAGGGGCAAGTATGCATTCAGGGGCAAAACTATTGTTCTCTTTTGACTGACAGGTCCTTAACCCACTGTTGTGCCAAGAAGATAATGACCTCCTGGAGATAAACTGTCCTTCAACTATTGTTCAGTTAAGTGATTTTCTATGTCACCCCTACCCCCTTCTACCCTTTCTCTTCCAACCCCCTCAGAAATCTAGCACTGCTTTTGATGTCAAATTAACTGTCTAATTAATTAAATTGATTGGTAAAATTGGTGGGAAATAGATCAGTTGTGCCACTTTCGGTATTCCTGAGCTGCTCCAGGTTATTCGATTAGCCTCCCCCCCCCCTACTGTATCAAATTGATGGACTAATTAACTAATTAAATCGATACCTTTCAAATTTTCTTGCCCCTCCATTCTGGAAATATTGATTGATCAATTGCCCATGTATGGAATATTGTTTAAGCAATTTAGACAATATGTGGAATAGAACTTATTTAAGCAATTTATGGGATACAAGGTGGTGATGGAATATAGTTTATTCAAAGAATTATATCGCGATATGTAGAATACTCGAGACATTGCGGCGATTTTTCATTCCAATCACATAAGGAAACATGAAACTACACTGTCACAAACCTCTTAAACATATCTGAAAAACTTTCTCACATCTCGCCATCCACAGTTGCGCCACACGATGGCTGTTTGGCTGCCAGACCATGCAGGCCTGTGCAAGTAGCAAGGGCTAATCACCAGCAACGAAAGCACACTTCCCGTTGGCATCCTCTCCCATCTCGAATGGTCTGTAAGCACGAATCAACCTGTCCGGTACCAGCACACGCGTTACTCGCTCCTTCCAAAGGAAGTGCCTGACTGGGAATCGATCCAGAAATACTATTGAATTTAATAAATCAATAATTTACAGTCACATGATCATGATGTATGGCATATAAGGCTGATGCATTAACTATTTCACACATACACAGATTGGTGATTTCACAAAACTAGTAGCAGGCTGACTCGAAATACACTTTAAACAAAAAGAGAGAGCGAGAGAGAGTCGTAATTTGCTTTGCAGATGACAAAAACTAGCGTGCGATATTTAAAGAAGTGCGACACTTTCCCATTCTGCCTCGGACTCTAAATACCCCCACCTTCCTGGCGTACTTCCTTTGTGGTACACTTGACGCTGAACATGAACTCCTTCAGGAGTTATTAAATCTAGTGTGGATTATCACATTTTGAAGATGGCACAAATGTTGCTTCAGAAGCTGTGCCAAAGTCTTTATTAGCATTCTCGGTAACATGGTAGGTTCTGTAGGCGATGACATCTCGGTCTACGAAGCTCTCCAGGCCAGATACGTTTGGAACACCTGATCCACCTCGTACAATAGCAACAGTTAACCATCCGTTGCCATGTGTCGATACTGAAGTTGAGTCTGCATCCACAGAAGACTGCTGGTCCATCAAGTAAAGAATGTGCTGCAACAGACTTTATAGTATTCTTCTTCTTGTCAGCAGCGGACGTTGTCATTTCAACGTCTTCAATAGTTTTATACATGGTCTGTCTTGAACGTCGACGATATCTTCTGTGGTATAGACGTTTAAACAATTTTCTTCAAATACACACAGTAGTTTGCATGCATAAGCAATAGTTCTATGTTTCTGACGAGAAAATTTCAGTGAATAATGCAACCGAAAATTATTTGATATCTCGACTGGAAGCTGTGATGTATGAAATTATTGTTGGAATTTCAAATTTTTATATGAATTTATACAATCATCATTATGCAGTTCCCCACTGCTACTGGTCTGCTAAGCATATTTTATTTTTTAAAAGCACTGTAGTATTCTTAAGTTGCCTGGTTCTCTCAGCTACACCTCGATGAAGAATAAGGGAAGAAAGAGTTTACCGCGTGATAGGATAGTAACAACAACAAATACCACCGCAACGTGTTGAGAAACACGGTCCGTTCAGGGTGAGGTGCCTAAGATCGCCGAAGACACTCTCACAGCCCACATACTCACCTTCTGGACGTCCAAACGCAGCGCGCCTGTGCTCCACCGCTACTGCTCAGAGACCGGAGAAAACGACTGCTGTGAACACGGCCCGTGTCCTCTCTGACAGCTGATGCGGAAGTGTATGTCAGCCAGAGAGAGGACCACCAGCGATGGAGGGTCCTCCCCGGGAGGACCTGAGTCAATTCGAATGTTATCAATACGCCCAGCGCAAACACTCGCCGTATTGAATCTTCTCAGATTTCCACGGAGCATACTTGCAATATGCACGTTCGCGAAAGCTACCTAACACACACTGGGTATTAGTTCACTATTCCCCCATCCAGGGGGAGCCGCGAGCCAAATCGTCACAAGCCACAGCACACTGGAAGCTTTCCCGGACTCTGCAGACTGGTGTACGGAGTGCGGGCGAAGTGCGGGCGAGCCCCGTCCGGGGACAGAGGCGTACGCTGGGGTTCTGCTTCCAGCCCTGACCCGCCTGCCGGCTGCTGTGCTGCCAGCGTCCATCTCCAGACTCACGAGAATGTTGGGAACCAGGCGCATGTCCATCAGTGTAAATACAATTAAATATTACGACTGTTGCTGCAGTCTGACACTGAGCGATGTAATGAAAATGTCTCCTCTTAATGTCTTTGGTCCTCGAACGAATCTCACGTTGAAATAACACTATCTATAGATCACACAATTTTCCGTGTAACATCTCTCTCATACGCTGATGTTTTGAAATTTTCCGTATCAAATCATTACCTCCTTCACGATGGACACACAGTCATTTTCTTTGCACATGTCAGAACATTAGCTGAAGTAACTTTATATTGCAGCATATACACACTTCATACAAGCAGTGCTGTTCTCGTTTATATGTGTATAGTACATGAAAAAGTTATGGTATGCACGTACTCACACCGGCTACAGGTCTCGATTCTCCTCAGTTCCAGAAAATTATTCGACATTTAAGTTTTCCAATCAGCGCTTCCGGAAGGTGCTGTATCCTGCCAAGACTCTCTCAAACAAGTGTTGTAAAGCACAGGCGTCCGGCGCTATGTGATAATCAACGGCGCTCGCATTGACGACAGGAATGGAAAGACATCATCGACAAGGGTTGGTGTGCTGCAATCAACATCGCAGTAAAAAATGCAACAAAGAAAACGCGAGGATCTTCTTAGGGGTACCCAATAAGGGGATGTTCTGTGTATCCAATTTGTTAAGCTGTGTTGCCTGCCCTGTTTGTACATTAAGCACATCCAGTTGAACCCTCGGACCTGTTTACGAAATGCTTCTATCACCCCTTTCGTCCAGATATACTTCTCAATTCGTTGAAGTCACCATTCACGACGTTAAATCTCTCCTCCCGTACGACTAGACAAATGTAATTTTTTTTACATGAGTAGTAATCTGATTACGTCCCACAAATGTCCGGCGTTATGTCGGAACATAAGCCACATTATTTGTATGCTCAAGCAGCGTAACATTCCTGATTCTCACTTATGGGTGAAAAAAAAAAATAGATTCATTCACACACGCACCAGCTGGGTATAGTTTTAGTACTGCCCTGTAGAAAAAAAAGCCTCCTACCATCTCATGTTTGTCGATGAATAAAGAATGTAATTTCATGGATTTCACCACATCCACGAAACCTTCTCATATTTTTGATACTTGTAAATCCAATGAACACACAATATATTCAGACCGCCAATAGTCGAGGTTTGCGGCACTGCAATCCATGCATAGCTACCGTAGACCTGCCACTCAGGCATACAAATTTCCCCAGACTAAGAAATCATTGCGAGTGGAATATAAACCAAAGAACAGCCATTCATAGTTAATTTTCAAGGGCTAAGGAAATGGCAGCAGAAACTGGAAAATTGTTATGTATGGAGACTCGGCACACTTTAATTTCGTGTTGCTGAGCACAGCACCTGCTCAATATTTGGAGCAGGAGGAGGATCACCTCGAGACGGATCTGTTGTCGCAGCTGACAAAATTCTGTTCTTTTCGAAAAAATAAAAGAGCCTGTCAGAACGTCGTACTAAGATTTTGTTTGTTGTATGTGCGATAAACGGCAATACATTCCTGTTTAGAGCCTTTAACGTGTGTGTGTGGGGAGCTGAATTTTCAGTAAGGAATACCATGTTATGTAGAAACCTCAATTACATTTGAATCCAAAGAATGCTTTATTCCAAGCACACAATCGGCTTCTGTTTGTCTCTACCAGCGCACCAGCTGTATGTAACTAAATAATCACTACGAATCCGTCATCATTCAGTTATTCAACTTCAAATGTGTGCAGGATGTCTGTGAATAAGGTAATGTCGTAATTCTAATAGTGAATTTAAGGAGTGGTGGTGAGTAAATTGTGCAAAGTATGATCGTGCTTTAGTTATCGCCATTACAGGGGGATAGCGACTGCACAATTCTTCTCATTCAAGAACACAGCTGTACCCATACATTAGAAAAAATATTCTAGAGCTCTTACTTCCTCAATACGTTACGACAATTAGCCTTGAGGACTACGGACTCTCTGGGAAAAAAGGAATGTTACTGCTAACAAAGTGTTTGAGCGATTGTAAGCAAGAGATGTGTGTAATGTGCTAGCGGATATTTGTATGAAACTGATTAGCACATGTGAACACTTTTGATTATTACGTGTTTCCTCCACAACTTGTACCATTGCTATGTAATAGACATTGAAGCGCCAAAGAAACTGGTATGGGCATGCGTATTCAAGAACAGAGATACGTAAACAGGCAGAATACCGCGCTACGGTGGGCAACGCCTATGTAAGACAACAAGTGTCTGGTGTAGTTGTTAGATCGGTTACTGCTGTTACAATCGCGGTTTATCAAGATTTAAGTGAGTTTCAACGTGGTTTATAGTCGGCATACGAGCGATGGGACACAGCATCTCCGAGGTAGCGATGAAGTGGAGATTTTCCCGTACAACCATTTCACGACTATACCGTGAATATCAGGAATCCGGTAGAAAATCAAATATCCGAGACCGCTGGGGCCGGAAAAAGATCCAGCAAGAATGGGACCAACGACGACTGAAGAGAAGTGCAACCCTTACGAAAATTGCTGCAGACTTCAGTGCTGGGCCATCAACAAGTGTCAGCGTGCGAACCATTCAAGAAACAGAATCGATATGGGCTTTCGGTGCTGAAGGCTGTAACGGAACATATTAAAGGCTTTACTGTACCGAAGTATTCGATACCCTCCAAATTCAACCAGTTTAACGAGTATTTATGATTATAGAAAAGTTATTGTGTATGTTAACAATGATTGCATAACATGTCTGCATAAACAGTCAACCCATTAAATTATACTGAATAACTGACCCACACAAAAGTTTATATCACTTGATCACTGATACAGCAAATGTCATCATGTAAAAACACTAAGTTCATCTAAAATAATTAATATGAAGTACGAAAATTAGTGGACAACTTGGGTATTTAGGATCTCCTTAAATAAAAATCACCCAGTGAAACCTATTTGTTCACTAGGAGCGGTTTCACTCAGTATTCACGAAATCAATCCTGTTTTAGACGAAAACCAATGTAATTCTTAATAATTCATGTTAATTACTTATTTATGCAAATTAGAGAAGTCAATTGACAAACTTCTAAAAAACGGCCTTTTTGTAACAAAGAATTATTCTGTCAAGTCAACAAATCTGTCTGTCATTTTAATAACATGTTAAATTATGTCACTCGATGCAAATTAATAACTTTTCTGCACAAATTATGATAACAGATGTACATGTGACTTGTAAACTATATCTCTTTTTAGTAGTTCTTTGACAATGTTATAAATACAAGCAGCAAGAACGGTCGAGGAGCAGTCGGAATGTCACTTTGGTAAAGTGTGTTTGTGTGTTATTGTTTGAGGTGGATAAACAATGCAAAGAACATGTAACGGAAATACTACTTTGTGTTGTGTCATGGTCTTTGGTGGACAGTGGAATTAAGATGGCCACCAGAGTAATAAATATTTGAAGTTTACATATTTGTTGGTTTCGCTCGTTCTTTATCATCAAAAGCATATAAAAAACACGGGACCTCATGTTTTTAACCCTAGACAACCAGATTTAGAGCCAGCATCAGCATCGAGACACGGCAGCGATCCAGCAAGTAGCAGCGATTACTACAACACAATGCATTTTAATGGCGCCAACCTAACATCAAGTGCTAACAAGCTCCGTAAATGGGAGTGAAATAGTGCGATTATAGCAATTAGCTATATCTACGACCAGGCGACCATTACAAAAGTGGGGGCTCGTCCGGGATCTTTAAGTGCATCGATGATAATAGTGCAGCGATAAATTTCGTAAGTGCTTATCATTCCAAAAAAGTTTATTTGTGCAGTGTGGCAACAGTGAAAATATGTCAAAAATAAATAAATTGTGTTTGTGCGACTACGAAAAACTATCATCACACCGCTCGGAAGATTAACGTCTGGATTATGTCAATGGAATTCATCAATCAAGACTTCAGCTTCGATAAAACCGAATATAAGTGAAGAAAGCCAACAAGAAGCTACATAAAGCAAGGTATTTTGTTGTTGTCATTTAAAATAATTAATAGTTAACATGTCTCTACCTGAGAGTGATGAGATCATAGGAAATGTAAAAATTGAACCAGGGGATGGTGAACAATTAAACTTAACAGAGTGGCTAGCAGGGTTTGCAACTCAAATAAGCTCGCAACTTAAACAATCCAGTGAACAAGTACGTTTGGATTTTAAACAATCTAGTGAACATGTAAGTTTGAAACTTAAAGAAAACACAGATAGACTGGATAAGTTAAGTTTGGATTTTGATCTATTAAATACTCATCTCAATGAGAAGTGTGTGGAAATTAAAACTACCCTCACTACCCTCAGTAAGGACACTAGAGAACAGTTGATACACTTCAGAAAAGAATTTCAAGTTGAAGTTGAAAGTTTAAATGAAAACATACAAGCTAACACAGACAGCATTGCTGTCATCTACAACAGAGTAGATACTGAAGTTGAAAGATTAGATCAGAGAATAGACAAAACTTCAGAAAACCTTAAACAAGAATACAACCTGTATACCACTAATGTAGATACAAAAGTAGAAAATATACACACTAAATTTACACAATTGGAGGACGCATTGATGTCAAAACCAATGTTTTACAATCAAAATACAATGTATGGGCACATCCAAGTGAAATGCTTTCCTGGTGAAAATCTGCACCCTATTGACTTTATTCACCAATGTAAGGATATGTTTGTTGTAGGAATGTCAGATAACATAAAAATTAAGTTAGTAAAACGGTTTCTAGAAGGGGAGGCTCTATCCTGGGCAAATGAGAATAATGATTCTTGCAATACTTTTGAAGAGTTTGAAGCTAAATTTATTTGCAAATTTTGGTCACAATCCATACAAGCCAGATTAAAGTCAGAATTTCTAAATGGACCAGTGTATAGAGGGGAAGTATGGGGAATGCAAAAATTTTGCAGAGATCAACTGAAAAAACTTGTTCACTTGAATAACTCTTTTGATATTATGACACAAATTGATGTTTTAAAAAGAAGGTTACCAGAGAGACTGCAGTGGGAATTGGTCCATGGACCAGACGATTCAATGGAAGAGTTCCTGAAATTTGTAGATAGATTAGATAGGGCCTTGGAAAGAGAAAATAACCAAAGTTTTGGCTCTGGCAACAAACAGTATGGGGGGTGGAACAGGAATGTAAATAGAGATTATTATGGGAGGAGAGACTTTGAAAATTCTGGAAATAATTCTCCAAATAGAGGAGATAGGAGATATGAAAATGATTTCAGAAACAATACACAGGAGGGAGGAGGGAGGAGAGATAACAGGAATGATAGAAATAGGTATTGGGGAAGAGAACAAGATAGAAGGGGGTTTGTTGAAACTAGTGAACAAAACGACAACTACAAACGGACAGACCAAGGGAACCAGCCGGGAAACGGTAGACAGTCCCACTAGATGTCCGTAGTTTTGGGGCTAGACAATATTATGACAGGACAACACATAACCGAAACTGGAGAAGGAGAAGATACAATGTAAAGAGCAAGTACCATGAAAATACTGATGTTGTTAGAATGAATAAATTAGAATTTAATAAAAGGTTTTGGGATACTATGAGTAAAAGTTATACAGTTAATAAAAACAGTGCTCAAGCACAGGTAGTTAGTGAAAGTGCAGAAGTTGAAGGTATTGCAGAGTTCCATAGTTGGGCTGAAAAAGATACTGGTGTTAATAACAAGTCAGACACACCACAAATAGAATCTATTTTGGGGGGTTTATTTGATAAGAAGGGGGATGACGAAGTGTTTAATGGAGCCAAAGACTCAATTGCTGAGATTCAGATACATAGGGGGGAAACTGAAGATGGGGTTGTTGTGGTGGAGGAGGAAGAAGTAATAGAGGGACATTTAAATAATGATCCTAAATCAAGTGATGTTATTGATGAGAGTGTGGAGGGAGAAATAAAAGTATTTGTAGAATTGAAAAGTGATGATGAGGTAAAGGTAAGTGATGTGACAAACATGGGTAATAATGAGGTTAATGTAAGTGAAATGCGGACTAGGGAATGTGTATCTGAGGACAAGCTATTGCCTATTGGGAACTATGAAACACTAATCTATGAGAATGGTAATAATAATAATATTAAAGAAAATATAAAGGGATGGAATGTAAATGTGTGTTTTCAAGAGAAAGGGGAAAAGTTTTTAGAAGTTTTGTGGAACAACTATGGAAACTGTATAAACAAAGATGCCTTTTGGAAAGAATTAGCAAAGGTAAGTGCAACCTTGTATCCTACATGGTGGACAAGAATCCGTAGTGGACTTTATAAAAAAGGGGGTGAAAACAGTAGGTTGTTAAGTGACAACACAGTGCTAAAAGGAACAGATGAAAAGAAAGGTTTATGTTTAAATGTCAATGCTTTGCAAACAGAGAGGGATGTGTGTAAGTGTAGGAAAGAGACATTTGACTTAGGAACTAAAGAAATTGAAAATGATCTGTTGTTTGAAAATACTGAAATAGACAAAGATGTTGAGCTAGGTTGTCCATATGTTAAAGTAAACATTGACATTAGTCCATTTGAAATAAAAGAAAGCCCACGTCCTAATGCGTATAGACTTATCTTTCCCAGATCAAGAAGGTTATTTGGATTAAGAAACATCACTGAATTGAAACCATATAAACATGATTAAGCACATTTCCCTGTTTGAATACAGTTACTTACCCATTTTCCATAAAGCATGTTATCAGCAAAGATTTTTACTGGGTGTGTCAAATAGCAACTACCACTCATCCTACAGACCCTGGAAAAGTACCAGATCTCTGAGAGACTGTTTTTATATTTTTATTGTCACTATTGAATATTAAATTTTGAGACATCTTCTTTACTTGCAACGGGCAAGAAGGTGACAAACATTTATTACTTTCCTTTTGTATGGTTGAATATGGGACATACTTGCACCAAATAAAAGACAATGAAAAAATTGTTGTGCAAGACCCATCATTTTGTTACTATTGTGTTCTTAGGCATAAGATTTGTGTACAATTTTCTACAGCTAATCAGATGTTCACCAAGTTTGATGTTTGTGTTATGTTGTGACCAATTTAAGTGTCCAGTTTTAGTATTAATATGTTCTTGTACTGTCTTGACTAGGTGTCTCAATGGGAAACAAGTTCGTTAAATAATTCCTTTTTTTCAAATGCGTATTATATTCATACATGTACTTCTCTAGTGTTTGTGTTTATATAACATGTCCATACTTATAATTATGTTCTTTGTTTTCATTTCTTTTATGTGGCTCAAAAAGAGCAGACAGTTGCAATATTTTCCTATGGACATATGACCTGTCCATCTATGTAATGTATTTATATTCCTTCTATTATCTTGATTAATCTGTGACTCAAAGAGAACTGACTTTGAAATAATTTACATATATTTTTGATATATCTTAAAATCGCATGTGATATATTTGTGTCTGTTTTTAATCATTTTCCATGTGGCTCACTGGGAGCAAAGATTAACATTTTTTATTACTTTCATATATTACTAATTATTTTTATTATGCTGTCATACTGAATGACATAACACAAAGTGCATTTGAAACAACACAACTAAAATATTTGCAGGAAAAAGTCATTTTGAAACAGTGTAACGGTCATTGCATATGTACACATTATGCATAGTAAAACAAAACAAAAATTATTAAAGTAGTACGTTTCCAAATTTTAACCATTTGACACATTTGTCCTAGTCGGCTAATATCATTAACATTCTGTAAATGATATTACCCGAGGGGGGTATTGTAACAGAACATATTAAAGGCTTTACTGTACTGAAGTATGCGATACCCTCCAAATTCAACCAGTTTAACGAGTATTTATGATTATAGAAAAGTTATTGTGTATGTTAACAATGATTGCATAAAATGTCTGCATAAACAGTCAACCCATTAAATTATACTGAATAACTGACCCACACAAAAGTTTATATCACTTGATCACTGATACAGCAAATGTCATCATGTAAAAACACTAAGTTCATCTAAAATAATTAATATGAAGTACGAAAATTAGTGGACAACTTGGGTATTTAGGATCTCCTTAAATAAAAATCACCCAGTGAAACCTATTTGTTCACTAGGAGCGGTTTCACTCAGTATTCACGAAATCAATCCTGTTTTAGACGAAAACCAATGTAATTCTTAATAATTCATGTTAATTACTTATTTATGCAAATTAGAGAAGTCAATTGACAAACTTCTAAAAAATGGCCTTTTTGTAACAAAGAATTATTCTGTCAAGTCAACAAATCTGTCTGTCATTTTAATAACATGTTAAATTATGTCACTCGATGCAAATTAATAACTTTTCTGCACAAATTACGATAACAGATGTACATGTGACTTGTAAACTATATCTCTTTTTAGTAGTTCTTTGACAATGTTATAAATACAAGCAGCAAGAACGGTCGAGGAGCAGTCGGAATGTCACTTTGGTAAAGTGTGTTTGTGTGTTATTGTTTGAGGTGGATAAACAATGCAAAGAACATGTAACGGAAATACTACTTTGTGTTGTGTCATGGTCTTTGGTGGACAGTGGAATTAAGATGGCCACCAGAGTAATAAATATTTGAAGTTTACATATTTGTTGGTTTCGCTCGTTCTTTATCATCAAAAGCATATAAAAAACACGGGACCTCATGTTTTTAACCCTAGACAACCAGATTTAGAGCCAGCATCAGCATCGAGACACGGCAGCGATCCAGCAAGTAGCAGCGATTACTACAACACAATGCATTTTAATGGCGCCAACCTAACATCAAGTGCTAACAAGCTCCGTAAATGGGAGTGAAATAGTGCGATTATAGCAATTAGCTATATCTACGACCAGGCGACCATTACAAGGCCCACTCGTGTATCCTTGATGACTGCAAGACACAAAGCGTAACGTCTTGCCTGGGCCTGTCAATACCGACATTGGACTGTTGATAACTGGAAACATGTTGCCTGGGAGGACGAGTCTCGTTTCAGATGGTATCGAGGGTATGGACGTGTACGTGTATGGTGACAGCTTCACGAATCCAAGGATTCTGCCTTGGAATGAAATAGCTTAAGTCCCGACCATTGTTCGTTGGCTAACATGTACTAATGTTTACTGCCGTTTATTAACGTGCACTAACGTGTGCTAACCTACATTAACCTATATTACATTTTGTTTATACAAATAGGCCAAGTTTGAATTCTGATGGTCAGTTCGTATTTCGCTACCAACAGAAGAAAATTGTGGCAAACAGAGCCACTAACGTAAGTCACCTGTGATGACTCAAAATCGCCCGCTCTGCCTCTCTCACGCACCAGGAGCGCGAGACCGCCCACCTCACGGCCTGGACCTTTGTACTCGCGTCGGAAATACTCCTCTGTAAATATTCCAATTAAACTATGACCCGAATACTGTTGTTCAATCCACACGGTCTAGGACATGGCCAGAGCACACCCTCAGTACCTAAGCCGAGAACATCGCTCGCCCCACCTGTAGTTAACCGCTGAGAGACGGAGATATGCTGCAAACACATCCCCCGCGCTCTCGTAGCCACTTGCCTCAGCAATTCGATCTAACAAAACATCCAAGTAGTAAAAACAAGAACCAACTCGAACTCTCTCATATTCTATATCGTCCCACAAATACTTAACGTACATTTTATTTACGCATCGAGCATATCTATCACTCTCATACAAAAAACACTCGTCCTGATGTATCTGGTGTCATGTTGCACAATCAGCAGACACGCAAACAGCTCCTAATTTCAGTGCACAATATCAAACTGCTCCTAAATAATACAGTACACATAACTGTAAACACCGTCAGTACTCGTAATCTGTCCAAATAACGCATAGCGAAATAACTCAACAGACGCGCGCAATCGACCTGTCCCACACTACGTCACACAAGTCCGACAGCTCTCAGTTCGCTCAAAGGTCTCTATTCGACCTCTCAAACGTGACTTGAAGACAGCCGCATTCACACCTAACACCTGGACGCCGAACATGGCTATCCAAGCCAGGCCGCGCGCGTCGTCTGTCAACGTCCTATCTCAGTGCGGTCCAGCACACAGGTTAAGGCCGCATTCCATTGCTTCCCGGCCTATTTGCGACACACATCCACCTTCACGTCTGTTGTCAGAATAGCCGAGAGCGAGTTCACACACACACACACACACACACACACTGCCTGCACACATCCCAGCGGTGCCCTCCCCTCACAATCTAAAACGATCATCTGACCGTGTAAAAAAAATAAGAGCCCAGTTAACCTCTCCGAAATTGTATAGTGCCCCCAGAAATAGTTAACGCTCGCTTTCGTGTTTTCTCAGCTTGTTTGTAAATTCAAATCTTACCCTAACAGAACTTGTTCGCGAAAATAATACTGAATGCGCTCCTGACTTCCTACCCTTCCAGCTCTCAACATACGCAAATGTTCTCAACCCTCCTATATCCCAGCACAACCGATTAATCATTCCTATTCCTTCTTATCGAATTTACTGGCCTAATTTCCTAAGGCCCCGTTATCGAAGTACGATCCTGATTTTCTTTCTGAGGCTTTCTGTGCTTACTTTTACAGAGATCGCCAAATTACCTCTACAGCCCCCTCAATCTACACACACACACACACACACACACAGACGGTCATCCTCTTTACTCATCCCATAACATAAGCAATAGTAACTTTACAATCCATTATATACAAACCCTACACAATGTAAGCCACAGTAACTTTACAGTACCGACTATATGCCCCAATGCTCTCCATTCCTAAGGAAGTACTGTGAACCTGCTCTTTCTTTCTACACACGCGACACTCAGCGGTAATCAGCCCTTCTACATTAACGGACAGAAGTCCCTCTCCGAACTGTTCCACAAATTCAGCGATCGCTTCCCCTCAACACAAATGCGTTACTGTCTCATCTTCCTTGCCTGCTCGCTTTTTCTCCACAAACATCTCCAGGCTCATAGACTACAAGAACACACCAAATTTTTTCGAAGTACAGCATCCTGTAAACCACAGTAACTAGAAACAAACAGACCGAAAAATTATATTTGCACTCTCGAAACCGAAGTCGTTGATATCATTATACTTACAGTTAAATGTTACGATCGCGGTCTCAATTGATTGGCATTCGACAATGAGCTAAGTATCGGAAATACACTCTCCTGACCCCTGTTACTCTGGAAAAATCTCTACCGTCCTTACGACTTCCTTTCTACTCATCACATAACATAAACAATACAGTATATACACATTTGATAGAAAACAGTGCACTTAACCAGTATATCTCTTCAGTATGCGAAAAAAAAAAAATCCCATTCCTACAGCGTCTATATACCGCAATGCTCTCCAATCCTAGGAAAGCACCGTCAACCTGCTCTTTCTCTCTACAGACCAGACACTCAGAGCTAATCTTCCCTCTTACATCAGCAGACCTAAGTCACCCTCAGAACTCTTTTTACAAATTCGGTATCGTCCCCCCTCAGCACAAACGCCTGACTGTCCCTCCTTCCTTGTCTGTTCACTTTTCTACAAACATCCTCAGACTCCTAGACTGCAAGAACACATGTACTTTCTCTATAAACCATCTATATTACACCATTTTAGCTGTACTTCTCAATATCATGCACTTGGCTACACCTCACCAATCACAAGTTCATCATAATTCACAAGATATAGACTTTAAATTAATTCTCTACAAACGCCGAACTTTATCTATGTGCAGCATGCTGTAAACTGCTGACTAACTAGAAACAAACATACGCAAAATGATATGTCCACTCTCGAATACTGGTCTCAGTCATATAACATATTCGAGATCTTGCCTATAATTTACACGTCAACTAAGGTTTGTCCCATGTCTAGAGAACAGACAAGCGTATATCCGACACACCACAGCTGATCTTCACTCAACTAAATAAAGGAAACAAATGTGCAGAAGTAGTCAACCGAACAATCTACATTCTATCGAATAACACCCCAACCCAAATCAATCATCTTCTCAAATTCTGACTTGACCACCAAAGCTGCCCAACACATAATATTATTTCGCTATTCGGTCGTCTGGAGGACATCAAAGTTGACTCTTACAGATCGATACACTCCAACAGGTCTCTGCATTCAGACAGCTGTTCAAGTTCTTTATTATTATTTATGATCATTTATTACTATTTATTATAATTTATTACTCATTATTATTTATATCATGCATGTGTGTTCGCCATGAGGTCCGGAGTGCAGTTGGGTTAGTACACATCGCCACCAGCAGAGGGCCTCGTTCAAGATGTCCGATTTTGGTAGGGAGTTTGAATTTTGGCGGAAGATCATACAGTTCGTTTACCTAACAAACATGGCTCCAAGTTCAACTGTGTTTAGCTCCTATCACAACCGCCAGACCGCTTTGTCATCACATCATTTGATTATGCAATTACCATTATTCAAGATGGCTACACCCAGTGCAAAATGTGTCACCTTTCCCGAACCTGCATGCTACAGTAAAATTCCAACTTGGCTTTAGTCACACCCTACACATTGTTCAGCTGACCCCATTTCCAGATCTTTGCGCATCTGATATCTGCAATTTAAGTCAGAGAAAGACATATCCATTACCTTCTGCAGCCTGTATAGAAACAGAATGACCTCAGTTACTGCAACAGGACCTTGTCTTGACCATTCGCCGGAAATGCGAGCACCGTCGGCAGTATGTCAAATCCACATATCTGTCCATCTATACAGCCGTCCACTCAGCCCCAGGACCAGCATGCCGAAGTGGGCTCTCTCTATACCTGCTCTCCAGCTATTGTCTAACCACATACACTGCACAAATAGATTCCTGAATAGTGCAGATCTCTATCCTCCCCTGCATCTCCAGCTCGACATGTAAACAGTATCTCTCCCCCAGCCAGCAAACCCCACGTCATTCACATTGCGCTGACAATTTCCACTCACAAATCTTAAACACTTGCATATATAAATGCCTATTCACTCCTGCCAAAACTCGCTTAGTAATAAAAAAGCATTCTCCCTTTCTAAGTATAGATTAAGATGCATTTAGAACAAGCAGACAAACATAATTCCAAGCAGAAGTCATACATATGATTAAAAAGAAAAAAATGACCTCAATTTACGTTATCCGACATTTATTACATGTCCTAATGGTACAGTCGTAGATGAGTAGTGTCATCCACTCGCTCATTCCTTCAACATACACGTTCACAGAACTTGTTCTACTTATATGCCACCCACCCTGTTATAATAATTTTGCACAAGCATTTACGGCCCCCACATACAACCCAGCTCAATAGGACATAATAATTCCTTTTTCCACAGATAGTCATATTTGGTGAACAATTAAACGTACTAAATTACGCGTACATGTAGTCAAATAAGCATATACTTTTACCGACATACACAACCATCTCACTGAGGATAGGGCATTTAATATTATATACTTAAACACAGACCAATGATAACAATATTCCGACGCACACCTTGTCCTTGTAATAAAGATAGAATTCATTTTCCTATACATGCAGACTCGATTGACTTTCGAAGCAACTCCACTTTCTTTGCTCTATTAGTCTCAACTAAAAGGGTACCATTCCTCAGGCGTTTGATAGATTTCAGTGTACCTGTGAGTCCTTCTAAACCTTTATGAATATAGAAAGGATACACTTTTTCAAATGAGCCCTCCTTCCTCTTAATCATTTATGACTCCATGAGCCCTGTTACTCAGTTCCATCTGCTTATCTGGAAGACTAGCCTCCCTCATGCGCTTGACTGATTGCGAAGTTGGTGAAGGGAAATTCGTGGATGCCACGTGCATCCCACGAGCAGCTAGGGAACTAAACATGCGCCCAGACAGAGACCCGCATGCCTGGGTAAGCCTTATACAACTGAGGTGCGGCAGGTTCCTCAGAGGCCGCCCACTAGCGACTGTTCCACCTCAACAGCCATGCATCTTATTGGCGCGCAGTACACCTTAAGATTGAAGGCTTTTTTTATAGAGGTATGTACCGTCCTCGCGATCCAGGCAATCAAGCCAAGATCCCCAGTCCCCGCGACACACAACGTTCCACTGTTGCACCACACGGTGGTCACTGAAGCATGCCCATAGCTTACGATGTCAGAGGACTGGCGGCGCACACCAGTCTACAGCTCGGGGACCCTGGGTTCACCGAGCCCGTACCCAGCAAATGAATGCTGAATCCCCAGACGGGGTGCAACGCGATCTGTGCTATTCTGCCTTCATTGGTAAAGACAAGTGACGCCTGGAGATGCCTCGAATATGAGACTGGTGTTAACTCATTTTGGAATGCTATGACAGTATAACTGTGCCTGTATAGAGGCATGCAACTCTCACCAGTGCTCGACAACATTGGCTCGGGGACTGTGACGGAGCATGCGGGAACTGAGCTGTGGCTGCCTCACTTGGCGTTGGTTGTGGAGACGCGCAGCCCTAAATGGAGGTCAGTGAGTGCTTTGACAGTTGATGGCTGCATTGACTGCATGTGTGATCGCGTCATCATCGGTGTCTAGCGTGTAATGCTATTGTGAATATAATACTGCCATTAATCTTTATATTTTACATTTTTTTGTTCTGTAATAATTTTGAAAGATTTGAGAGGTGGCATGAGCCCTCTCTCATATTTATATCTTACGATTCTCCTCTCTAATTGCATGCGGTGGAAAGTTGCTATTCCTTCACACGCGGACTTCCCACGCAGCGTCTCTCGTCACCCGGGTGGTCCGGTGACAGGCGGGCTCTGCTGATTTTGAAAGGGTAAGCCGACGGGTGTGAGGGAGTCGAGTGAACGCTTTCGAGACGCCGACATTGTCAAGAGACACGCCCGCAGGGGCCTGAAGTAGTGGCTGGGCTAGAGGTTCTGTTACTTCGCAGAAACTTGGCGAAAACACTTTCTGGCGGGCTACCAGCGAGGCGTGGGAATGACTTGTGTACCCAGGCAGTTGTGGCGGGAAAATTCCCGCCCTTTCTGCAAAATAGTAACTGTGATTGGCTTGCTCAGGGCATAGCTCCGTGACGTAACAAAATCAGCGAAGAAATTCGCGCCAAGAATCTCCATTGGTGGAATGGTAGTGTTCCGGCAATAGAGTGGAATTTTCCGCCGGTTTTCGAGTTGCTGATTGGAACGGTTAACCACGGCCACTGTCGTGGGGGCGGGAATGTTCTGTGTTCGGTTTTGTACGGGTGCTCTTGTGGGGAGTCGGCTCTCGCCTTTCGGTCAGGTTAGGTTACAAGACTGAGCTCTCGCTGCTCTGGTCAGCCTGCTTCCGTTGGCTGTCTAATATACGTTTATTTAATTGTAACTGCTTGACGAAGTTGCTTAAGTTTCGACTTCAACGTAACTTTCCGAGTACAGTTGGCAATTGAGCGTTCTGCGTACAAGAGGCCTATGTTGTCTGTCTTGAGCAGTTTTGGCTAAAGTTGACTGTATTGGAGTTACTGTGTGACTCCGCTTGTTGAAATCAATCACTGTACCGTCAGTGATTGTGTGGCGAGCCTTCTTCGTCTCCCTCAGAGGCGCATTTGTATTGCTAGGAAGTCTTTAGTCTGGAACAACCAGACCAGGACAATTTGTTTCGGGCTATACTCGCGACATTATCATCACCACGACGGGACGTCGAAGCAACCAGCCATCGCTTCCAGTACGCCAGATCGTGTCCTTGCAGCTAAGAAGACAGCTTGGTAATGTACGTCCGCAGCACCGGCAAAGCAGGCATTTTTGCTAGGCGATAATCAGAGCTCAGCAGAGCGCGCCTGTTCGTCTTTTCTAACTTTGTTCTATCTTGGGTGTTCATTGTCTGAGTTCTCACCAATGTAGCAGCAATTAATGTTGGGTTAGCTGTGTGTCTCTCTTAAGATTTGAGTTGCTAGGAATTAGCTCCACATACCACTTCGTCATCAGCGTCACAATCTAGTTTAGGGACAACTTCACCTTCACAGCGTTTATTTGAGTATCCAATTTGAGCCAATTTGATGTATTGTAAATGTTTCATGTGTTTTTGTTTATTATTTTGTGTTTAGTCTTAATAAATCATATTGTTATTTTGGACAGAACTTTCATTCTGTTAATCGGTAGAGCAACCCTATCATTTCTCACTATGTTAATGAAACCTTCCTTTATTTAACTTATTTATCAAATTAAATTATTGCAGGTGCCAAACTCTTTTCTACTCCACTTGCAGGGTTGATCACAGTCATTTCGCGTATCTTTTTAATCCATGTGCAACAGCAAAAGTCGGAGTTAGAATAGGGGGGGGCTTAGAGCATTATTTACATATGTAGATTCTAGAAGAATTTAGTGAAATACACTGCTAGTCCCGGCACCTCGCAAGCTCTCACATTCAAATTTTTCTTGGGACTGAGAGCAGTATGAAACCTGAAGTGGAACGCTCTGAGATATTTAGCAAGTCGCGGAACGTATACCAGAAAGACTGGTTACAGGCCATAGGAGGGTGAGTCTTCACTACAGCTGACAAAAATATTGTCTTTGTGGAGGTCGAAGTGCAGTGCGTCAGTGAAGTTATCTGGTCGCTTATAACAGGTTTAGGTTGAAACCAAGTTAATTGCTGGGTTTTTCCCAGTCACCTGAATCCTTTCTGACGGTTGTATAGTTATTCGAGGAAAGTCTACGGTCATTAGCGCGTAATACCTAGATCGTGGAATTATAGTTGGAGGTGACTTTAACCTACCAAGCATACAATTGAACACATTTCCTGAAAACTGTCTGAAGCAGCTAGCTCGGCTGTCCACGGACAGTGGAAATATGTCAGACCTTCTAGCTACAAACAGGTCGGATCTTATCGACAGAGTCAGTATAGAAACGGGGATTAGAGATCGTAGCAACTACGGTTACGAAAGTTAATAAATCTGTCAAGAAGGCAAGAGAGTGTTTCAGCTACATAGAACAGATAAGCAGTTGTTAGCATCTCACTTAGACATGAATTGACGTCTGTTGGTTCTAATAACATGGACGTAAAGGGACTATGAGCAAACTTCAAGCAGATAGTAAGTCGTGATTTGAAGAGTTATGTACCTAATATGTGGATAAAGGATGCAAAAGACGCACCATGGCTTAATAACGAAATTCAGAAGATGCTGAGGAAACAGAGGCTATCGCACCCTCGGTTCAAAAGAGAACGCACAATTGACGCCAAGCAAGGATTAGTACAGATTCGTGCATCTGTGAAAAGATCTATGCTCGAAGCATACAACTAATATCACCGTCACACCTTAGAAAAAGATCTGGCAGAGAACCCGATAAAATTCTCGTCCTACGTAAAATCGTTAAGCTAGTCTAAGGCTTCCACTCAGTCCCTTGTTGACCAGTCTGGTGTGGCAGCTGAAGATAGTAAAACGAAAGCCGAAATTTTAAATTTCGCGTTCAAGAAAGCGTTCATGCAGGAGAGCTGTACAAACATACCCTCATTTGACCATCGGACAGACGCCCGTATAGACGAAATAGAAATAAGCATACCGGGCGTAGAGAAGCAACTTAAAGATTTGAAAACAAATCACCAGGTCCGGATGGAATCACAGTTCGGTTTTATAAAATGTACTCTACGGCGTTGGCCCCCTACCTAGCTTCCACTGGTGGCGTATCTGTCGCCTAACACAATGTCCCGAGCGACGGGAAAAAAGCGCAGGTAAATTCTGTACACAAGAGAGGGAAAAGAACGAATCCGCAAAATTACACACCAATATCCCCAACTTAGGTTACCTGCAGAATCAAAGAACATATTGTAGGTTTGAAGATAATAAATCACCTTGAGACTGATAATCTTATGTCCAAGAATCAGCATGGTTTTAGAAAGCATCGTTCGTGCGAAACTGAGCTTGCCCTTTTCGCACATGGTGTACTGTGGACGATAGATTAAAGGCAACAGGCAGATCCCACATCTCTGGATTTCCGGAAAGCATGTGACACGGTGCCCCCTTGCAGTCTATTAACGAAGGTACGAGCATGTGGAATACGTTCACAGATACATATGTGGCTCGAAGACTTCTTAGATAATAGAACCCAGCATGTGTTCATCAGAGACAAGGGCATCGTCAGAAGTGCCACAGCGGTGTGTGATAGGACTGCTGTTGTTGTCTTAATATACAGGGTGGTCCATTGATAGTGACCGGGCCAAATATCTCAAGAAATAAGCATCAAACGAAAAACTACAAAGAACGAAACTCGTCTAGCTTGAAGGGGGAAACCAGATGGCGCTATGGTTGGCCCGCTAGATGGCGCTGCTATAGGCCAAACGGATATAAACTGCGTTTTTTTAAATAGGAACCTCCATTTTTATTACATTTTCGTGTAGTATGTCAAGAAATATGAATGTTTTGGTTGGACCACTTTTTTCGCTTTGTGATAGATGACACTGTAATAGTCACAAACATGTGGCTCACAATTTTAGACGAACAGCTGGTAACAGGTAGGTTTTTTAAATAGTCACAAACCTATAAGTACGTGGTATCACGTAACATACCGCCAGGGCGGACGGTATTTACTTCGTGATACATTACCCGTGTTAAAATGGACTGTTTACCAGTTGCGGAGAAGGTCGATATCGTATTGATGTATGGCTATTGTGATCAAAATGCCCAACGGGTGTGTGCTATGTATGCTACTCGGTATCCTGGACGACATCATCCAAGTGTCCGGACCGTTCGCCGGATAGTTACGTTATTTAAGGAAACAGGAAGTGTTCAGCCACATGTGTAACGTCAACCACGACCTGCAACAAATGATGATGCCCAAGTAGGTGTTTTAGCTGCTGTCGCGGCTAATCCGCGCATCAGTAGCAGACAAATTGCGCAAGAATCGGTAATCTCAGAAACGTCGGTGCTGAGAATGCTACATCAACATCGATATGGCGACGACTTTGAACGTCGTGTTCAGTTCTGTCACTGGGCACAAGAGAAATTACGGGACGATTTAGCGACGAAGCGTCATTCACCAACAGCGGTAACTTAAACCGACATAATATGCACTAATGGGCAACGGAAAATCCACGATGGCTACGACAAGTGGAACATCAGCGACCTTGGTGGGTTAATCTAAGAGGTACAATGTATGCTGATTTCCTACGTAATGTTCTACCGATGTTACTACAAGATGTTTCACTGCATGACAGAATGGCGATGTACTTCCAACATGAGGGATGTCCGGCACATAGCTAGCGTGCGGTTGAAGAGGTATTGAATAGCATATTTCATGACAGGTGGATTGGTCGTCAAAGCACCATGCTGTGGCCCGCATGTTCACCAGATCTGACGTCCCCGGATTACTTTCTGTGAGGAAAGTTGAATGTACGTCCGCAGCACCGGCAAAGCAGGCATTTTTGCTAGGCGATAATCAGAGCTCAGCAGAGCGCGCCTGTTCGTCTTTTCTAACTTTGTTCTATCTTGGGTGTTCATTGTCTGAGTTCTCACCAATGTAGCAGCAATTAATGTTGGGTTAGCTGTGTGTCTCTCTTAAGATTTGAGTTGCTAGGAATTGGCTCCACATACCACTTCGTCATCAGCGTCACAATCTAGTTTAGGGACAACTTCACCTTCACAGCGTTTATTTGAGTATCCAATTTGAGCCAATTTGATGTATTGTAAATGTTTCATGTGTTTTTGTTTATTATTTTGTGTTTAGTCTTAATAAATCATATTGTTATTTTGGACAGAACTTTCATTCTGTTAATCGGTAGAGCAACCCTATCATTTCTCACTACGTTAATGAAACCTTCCTTTATTTAACTTATTTATCAAATTAAATTATTGCAGGTGCCAAACTCCTTTTCTACTCCACTTGCAGGGTTTGGTACAGTCAGTTCGCGTATCTTTTTAATCCATGTGCAACAGCAAAAGTCGGAGTTAGAATAGGGGGCGCTTAGAGCATCATTTACATATGTAGATTCTAGAAGAATTTAGTGTTAAATACACTGCTAGCCCCCGCACCTCGCAGATTAAGCAAATACTATAACGAAAGTAAGCTTTTGTGAAGTGTAGTTTATCTGTTTAAAATAACGTCTTTGACGTAAGTGGAATAAATGTATTAAAACATATTTTGTAAATAATTATGTAATATTTCAAGTACAACTTAATTAATTATGTCAGTTTTGTATGTATATGCTGTCATGCAATTGTAGATGGTTCACACTTAGGGTTTTTGTAAACAGGAGTGTAAATTGAAAATGTGTAGGTATCACAGGTAGAACGGAACTCCGTTCCATGGTGGAATGGAAAAGGTGGTTGGGTGCGTGGGTGAAAATTGGCGCGCAAGTGGCTCAGTCAGTCGGTAGCTGCCCTGCAAGTGGTGAACACACATTGTGTTGGTCAAGCACCTGCAAGACTGGGTTTTGGCCTCGGACGTGTTCTACATGATTGGCGCAGTACGGCAATAAATTAATAACTCAGAAATTTGCAATTTTATCGTCGCCACCAAGAGGAAGACAGAGCTATGTACATCAAGAGCTGTCCTGCGCAATGTTACTACACAGCACCGCCTCACACCACCTTCGGCATCAATAACAGGCAAAGTACTTTATTTAGAAGTGTATCACAGTTTGAACCACCCACCTTCAATCAGTGGAATATAAGTGTTAAATGTACCTTTGTGTTTAACTGTAATTTTCCTATTTCATCTACCTCAGTAGGGTCCTGACCTCAACGAATTTATTCTGAGTGGCCGTTTCACTAAGCGAAACAGTTTATTGTTATGACAGGCTTTGTCTCACTAAAGGTTTCCGAAAGTAATTATTCTTACTGCTTTTCCCACAAACTGTATGATTCGGAGAAAAATAGTTCGATACTTTACCATTAGGTTGAACACAGTTAGAATCTCTCTCTGAGAGTCGATGGTTTGGAGTGTTAGTGCTGCGTAATTTTGTGGTGGTGTTCCTGCCGCTACTTACTGCTCAGTTCTGACATTCCGAATCGCGGAACTTCCGTCTTTACAGTGGTAGAATTTAAACGTTCTGGTACCATATTGACGAGAACGCGAAAGAATCGTTGCACATGACGACCGTGAAAGGACTTTTGAAGCGGGGAAAATCTAGAACAAAGGTCCAGAGACACGAATTTGTAGCAGTTTGGGAGGTGTGAGTCAATTACGAGACCATTTAAAAGTAAACTGTAAGCTATATTTAATAAATCCATGGATAAATAAGTAGGCACGAGTACCCCAGTAACAACAACAGGGAATGTAATGGAGCCTGGCCGAAGTGGACAGTCAGACAGACAAACATGCAAAGCAACAACAAAACATAGCAGGGGACAAAGAAAGGGATGACATGTGGAGTCCATCAGCCATTAAGAAAGAAAGAGTAGACGAGGAAACTGTAGAAGAATTTGGCTATGTAACTGCGAAAGCCGAAATTGAAAGTAGTAATGTATTTGACATTCACGACTTACTGAGAACATTAATTCAACAAAATAGTAACCTAGAAAAGCAAATGAAAGCACAAATTAAAGAACAGGGTAACCAAATCGGTACACAAATTAGAGCACAAAATCAACAAATTAAGGAACAGAGTAACCAAATTAGTAAACAGGGAGAACACATCAATAAGGGAATTGATGACATGGGCGAAGTATTAAATACAGTTATAGGCGAAGTTAAAGAAGTGAAAACCAGAATGCAAGGGGTCGAGGATAGAGTAAGAACTGTAGAAAGTCAGGTCAAAGGAATCAATGAAAGATTCGACTCCAAAATTGAACAGATTCAAGAGAATGTCAAACCCCTCATTAATGAGACTATAACCGAGCGGTCTGAAGAAATTAAGTCTGAAGTATATATCGAATGCCAAACAGAAGTCTCAAATTTGAGAGAAACTGTTTGAAAGTCTGAAAAGCTGTTAGCAGAGAAGGTAGGTAATTGTAAACAGAAATGTAATAGCAACACATCCAATATTCTCGGTCATGTTAATGAGCTGGAAAAGAACATACAGGTGACACCTAGTAATGTGATAACTAAAGTAGAGTATCATAAGTTACTGGAAGGGGAGGAAAAATTCGATCCTTCCGAGAAACATAATGGGTGGAATCCGTTAGACTTTCTGAAAAATTGTGAAAGTTTTCCCCGGAAATCTGAGTGACCAAGAGAAAATAAATTTGGTAATTAGTGCTATGACCGCAGACGCCAAAAGATGGAGTCTCAATCTAGAAACTGAAAGTATGTCTTTTGATGAATTCAAACGGCAATTCACCAACGAATACTGGTCCACACAGAAGCAGGATACCTCGAACATGAATTGCATGTTTACTAGATCGAGACGATACTCGTTGACATATTCCCTGGTTGGAGATCGGTTTGATTCTCCAATATTCTTGAGAGTGTCGTATGTATTTGATGACCTGTAGACAACTTTGCGATGTTTAGTTGTCGGTACAAAATGGTGATCAGTGTAAAATAGTTAACACCACTGAGTGTAGCGTCTGCAGAGAGAAAGACCAGGTTGGGGGCCTACAGATTGAGGGAACTGTCGGTGCAGTTTAGCAGTCTTTGCAAAATAACGACATAAAAGCCCCAGAAAGAAAAGGTGGATGGTGCTTTGATACCGACGGCGTTAGTAATTTGACTGGTAAATTCGATAAGAGCCAATGAGAAAGCTTGGTTAATTGTGGTGGGATATAGGAGCGGTGAGAACATTTGAGTATGTTGAGCGCAGGAAGGCTATCACGTTGTGTCTGGGAGGAAGACTGGGTCCGGCGATGTTGGTAAACAGGTTCTGTTAGGGAAGGAACTTTGGCACATTGAAGCTCAGACAGCAAGAAAGCGAGCGTTAACTATTTCTGGGGCACTATAAAATTACGGAGAGCTGGACTTGGCCGATTTTTTTTTCACAAAGCCATGTGACGTAAGAAAAACATTGAGAATGTTTTAGATGGCGATGTGTCAGTCACGCTGTGGAGGGTACGTGCGGTTGAACACGTGTGTCAACACGCTCTGTGCTATTCTGCCTTCGTCGGTAAAGACAAGTGGCACCTGGCGACGCCTCGAATATGAGACTGCCGTGAACGCGCTTTGAAATGGTACGACAGTATAATCGTGACGGAATAGAGGCGTGCAACTTTCACCGGGGTTCGATGACGTGTGACGGAGTGCGCGGGACCCGAGCTGCGGCTGCCTCACTTCGCGGGGGTTGTGTCGTGCTCGGCCCTAAACGGAGGTCCGTGAGTGCTTTGACAGTCAACAACCGCGTCGACCGTACGTGCGATCACGTCATCATCGGTGTCCAGCCGATAGGAATTTCTCAGGTGTCACGTATGAATGGGGGTGCCGCCACCTCATCCTTGGGAAGCCGAGCAGGGGACTGTGTGCGCTTTGACACCTGACTGACGCGCCACTGCTCGCTTCCTCCTGTGTGCTCTACAGGACAGGGGGCGGTGGACTGTGCGTGCGTGCGTCGATTGCATTACTCCGCGAGCGGCTCTGTAGGTCGTGCTATGAGCTATTTGGACAGTTTACAAGTACTGAGCGTGTCTACACATCAGCGTGAAGAATTATTTAGGAGCAGTTTGCTATTGTGTACTGAAATTACAAGTTGGTTACGTGTCTGTTGGCTGTGCAACGTGGCCCCAGGCACATCAGGGTTGATCTTTTGTGTCAGTGTGATAGATATAGTCTATCGTTAAATAAGTCTTCGTTTATGTCAGCAAACGGACAACAGTGTCCTCTGCTGGTGGTATTGAGTACTACACCTCGTGGGGAACACACTGTTTGCCGCAATTATGGATAACTGTACTTGCGTCAATAGCTGTGTCACGGTGGCGTCCTTTGGCGGCGACGAAATGTACTAATTCAGTTGGGTTCTGGAGCTCGTGGTGAATCACTAGGTGGTAGATTACGGTACTTCCATCATCACCTGACGTCACTGCAGCATCCTCTAGTGGCATCGATATGAACTAAGTCAGTTGGGCTACGGACTCAGTGGCGAATACATTGGGTGGTGGTGCTGCCTCTAATTGTTTAAATAAAGGCTGGTGTATGATTTCGACAGTTGACGATTAGTAAGCAGAGTCTTTTAGAAGGATTATTATTTTGACAATTTAGGAGTTGTTTAGCTATCTGTACGTAAATGTATTGCATTATTTACGAGTGATTCACATGTCTGTAGGCTGTCCAATGCGTTATTTCTGACGGTTCACAATTAGCAAGAGTGTGTGTAGAGCCTTATACGTGAGTTATGTAGGAGTAGTTTGCAGGTCTGTATGCTGTGGGGCATGTCAGAGCTTGTGTTCTGTGATACATATACTCTATCCCTAAATAAAATGCTCCCAAATAAATAAAGTACATTCCTTCCTCTCTCCATCAGTCTAGTGCGGGCTGAGTCCTTTTACCAGCAACCCCTAGGAAGAGGTTGCGTCCTGTAGGCTTAGGGTAGTGGTGGTGGGCTTCGTTTGCAACAATTTTCTTAGGTTGGTAGCGAAAGGGCAAGTAACCTTTCTTTAGTGCTAGAATTCAAACTCGGCGCCGGTTCCTAGGAAGAGGTGGCGGTCTGGTCCTGGAAAAGTAGTTGAAACTAGGTAGTTGAAAGTATAGTGAACGCCTTTTCTTACCTGCATGAAAAGTAGTTGAAAATAGGTAGTTGAAAGCTAGCGAAGCCCTTTTCCTAAGTACATGAGAGAGAAGTTAAAAATGGTTCAAATGGCTCTACTTAAACCTAACTAACCTAAGGACAGCACACACATCCATGCCCGAGGCAGGATTCGAACCTGCGACCGTAGCAGTCGCGCGGTTCCAGACTGTAGCACCTAGAACCGCTCGGCCACTCCGGCCGGCTGAGAGAGAAGGCATTGCAGTACCTCTCTCTCTCTCTCTCTCTCTCTCTCTCTCTCTTTCAGTGCTTGACTGCAGGTGGGGTGAACTACGATCTAGGATTATGTAATGGGAGCATGCTCTAGCTGTGTCCTGGACCATGCGGATTGAATAACGGTACTCGAGTCATAGTTAGAATATTTACAGGAGACTATGTACAGAGCGTGTATTGAGGTGGCGGCCGAGGGTGTGTGACGCAAGCGGTCAGACGCCGGTGGCGCGGCGCGAGAGAGAGCGGACGATCTTGTGTCATCAACCGACGTCACGGTAGCGCCCTCTGGTGGCCACGATATGAACTAAGCCAGTTGGGCTCTGGAGCTGGTGGTAGATACACTGGGTGCAGCCATTTTGAATGACGGTACTTGCATCACGATCTGACGTCACGGTGGCGCCCTCTGCTGCCGTAGATTTGAACTAAGCCAGTTGGACTCCAGTCACAGTGGAGAACACATGTGCTTGAAATTGTTTAAGTAATAAAGACAAGTCCTTTTTTCCTGCGAGTTTCTTAGGAGTGACGCATTATGATGTATGAATTAGAACTTCACGTCATTATTTTTGGGAGGGGGTGGGGGTGGAGGTTAGGTTAGTGGAGGCAGAAAAGTGTCCTATCTTCCCGCCAAAATCCGTCATCTTGATTGACGTCACGGCTGCCGAGACCTACTTTGAGGTGACGTCATCTTTGGGGGAGGGGGGCTGTCTATGACGTCACAGCTATCATCTTGGATGACATCATGCCCTGTTGCCAAGTCTACATGACGTCATCTTTGATGATGTCGTCGTCAACATCTTGGATACATCTGGCAACAATGGAATGTGGGGCGACACATACGTTGCTCTACTACTAGTCTGATGAAAGAAAGAGACTTCATTCTGAAAGGATGAAATAAATTTGGACACAAAGCCAACCATCAAAAGCGACATTGGTTGAGTGTACCTAGCATGGTCCTGTTGGGCCCATATGTGAATAATTAAAAAAAAAACATTTTTATAGAAAATACCAGGGAAAGTAATTATTCGAATCCAGTAAACGTCTAGTTGCTAAACCAATAACTGGGACGGACTCTACCGAGAGTACACGACCGAGGCAGGAAGTAATGCTAAATCACACAGCAGCCCACAGAGCGCACCGAGTGACACTGTCGGCCCTTACACACATTTTACCCGAGATTTCTGTGTTGGTTACGAGCGTAAAGATTTTCAATTTATAAGTTAAGTGTGTTTATTTGTGTCAGATGTTCAAAAATGGTTCAAATAGCTCCGAGCGTTATGGGACTTAACTTCTGAGGTCATCAGTCCCCTAGAACTTAGAACTACTTAAGCCTAACTAACCTAAGGACATCACACACACCCATTCCCGAGGCAGGATTCGAACCTACGACCGTAGCGGTCGCGCGGTTCCAGGCTGTAGCTGTGTCAGATGTGTATTATTGTAAAGTTTTCAGTGCATAATTACAATTTGATGGCACTCCGATTTTTTGGTTAATATTGATGGCTACCAGTAGTTCTATAAGAGAGCCCTCTTTATCAGTTTGCTGCATGATATTGCTTCCGACTCCAAGGGACGTCATCCTAAACTATTTAAATATCTGCTTACGGTACTAACTTACGGCCGTACTAACTACATCTTAGCTCCCTCGGTGCAACGGATTTGTCCAGTGCATCAGTACAGCTCCAAATTCACTTCTGACGGGCTAAGAGCTTGTCTCTTTTTTCAGAGATATCACATCTCCTTCCTTTTTGCTTAATGCTACAGTCTTGGACTTGTCCCATTTTCGATGCCTCTGGTCAAGATGACTTGAGTCACACTTGCCAGTTAGTGTTTTATTCTTTGTAAGGGAGTCATCGGAGAAAACTGCTTTTGTAAGCCAGAAATCTCTGGTCGTAAACCCTCCGGCAGACGAAAGTAGACACTTCGTTCTTAGTAGGGTTCGACTCACTGCTCTCTGTGCTTTGACTGCTGCTTCATTTCCGGCTTGTACTGATGTGTCAGCCACAGTACCGTACCGGTGGACAAACTCAGTGGGATTATTTTTGAACAATTGGAAAACGTTTAGTAGTTAGCTGTCACAGTAACTTATTTTCAGCTCCAAAAGTGTTGCATGTTCTCAGACAAGTGCAGATCAACAAACTGTATTAAGAGGACCATCACACACGCGTGCAAAACAGTGCACGGCAGCACGTTTTTTACCTAGCACACGATGTACCAGGCGTAACCATGGCGATAATTACAGGCGAAATACATCAGCACGTGATTAAAACAAGAAAATAATGATATGTCCCTTATATTAATAAGAATTCTTTCTTTACAGGATGTAGTTATTGTAAGTCAAAGACAAAAATTCTCAGCCAGACTATGATGGGAGAGTCTAAATACGTGTCGCTCAAGGAGATGAGAATGGAGAACGTCTGGAGGCAGGTGTGAAGTCGCCGTCTGTGGCTCCGGCTGGACTGGACCTCTGACGTCCGCAGCAACCCCCCACTGGCTGTCTGTGCTGAGGAGAAGTCTCGGGTCACCTCTGTGAGCTCCACGTAAAACTGCCCATGTCGTGCCTGATGTCTGCCACGAAGCATCGCACTAACGTCTCCCTCCTGTAGTGCTCTGCAAAGTCTTAGGTGGGTGTGTCCATATATCTAGTTGTCCAGCTCACATTCTCCAGCTCGCCAACAAATCGTTTAACAATAAGTGCATCTTTTTTACTGAAAATACACTCTCTGAGGCTAGACGAGTACATTCCAGGCTGCTCTGGAAGGATTTAGTTTGAGCTAGGCTGAAGTTCAGAACTTATGGAACCCGTGTTACGGCTTTACGTGGTTTTGCTCGTGGACTGCTCGTCCGACCATCCGTGCTCTCCGAGTCAGTGACTGCAGTGACTTTACAGATTATCTGTCCGAGAGTGTCTTATATTTGCTGCGTACCGAGTCGAGAAGTCGAAGTACCTTGAACAGATGGGAATTTTAGAGAACGTTATCGCCATGGCAACAATGGAAACCGTCTGTACTGAGGGCAGCTGGGGTGACGTGTGGTCTTGTGTTATCGTGTTAAAGGATAACGTCCCGGAGATCTCGAAGGTAGGGTACCACCGACAGTGCAGCAGCTGCTGTCAAATGACCGGCTCCGTACTGTGCACCAAAGGGCACCCCACACAATGGCGGCGTGACAGTGACGAGTGACACCTGGGAAGCTTTTTTCCTCGGAGCCTCCACGCTGGCAGTTATCCACTCCGATGCTGTACTCACGACGGGGACTCGTCTGTAAGGATACGACACGGTGCCTCTCCCCTGTCCGGCCTCATTGCCATTTTCACGTTGTCGACATTTCATTGGTTAGTAGTGTCGATGCAGACAGAAACAACAACAGCTTGTCTGAGCAGTCAGTGTGCAGACCTGTAGGTGACGGGGAAACGTTCCGCAGGAGCTTACAAGCTGGAGGCGACGTGCGAGAACGTGGAGCGGCTGTCGGCGGCGGCTCCGGCCGTGGCGCGCCTGCTGCAGCTGCAGAGCCCCGCGGTGGAGAGGGAGAGGGGCTGCGCCGGCGCTCTGGAGCAGGTCCGCGAGTTCTCTGAGGGGGCGGCAGACGAGTTCTCCGTCCAGCAGTGGTGCCTCATCGCAGACCACCTGGCCGGCTCCTGCTCTGTGCTGGGGTGCGTACGCCACTTGAGGCCACTTCCATTAATTGTAGACTTGATCCCCTTTTCCTCTTCTTCAGTTTGCTCTGTACGCTATTTACTTTCGCTGTCTTCCGAGATTAACATTGTAAGTGGCGTAGGTAAAGGAAATCGCCATGTGTAAGTGACGTTGACTTAAGTGGTGTTTATGATATGAGGGGAGCCCTGAGCTATATCCAGATGGCTAAAAGAGCCACACGCAAATGGAAATGCTATCTGACATTAAAATCAAAGTAAAAGATCGGGTCGCCACTAACTCTAGCCACACGACAAGTAAGAGGTTCGACAGAGTTGGAAAATTAATTAATTTAGTGATAAGAAAAAAATTTATAAAAGAACATTCATTGTAATGTCACTCGTAAAAATGGGATGTAATTATTAATATGATCCAGGGATTGTTCACATGAAACAAATATTAAAATACAGTAAAAAGTGTATGAACACTTGGTGTGACGTCATAAGCGAGTGATTGCGTGTGAGATCGCTCTCTAAGTTTTTCATATATTTTTGGGTTTCAGATACATATTTTAACGGTTTTTGTGATAATATTTACTATATAAGTGACTTATTAGTGGTTTCTTCATTCACCTCTGCCTTTCTTGTGTTGTGACTCGATATTTGTGTTTCGTATCGAGCAACGTAACCTCTTACCTGTGTTTACATTCCGCGTTGACCAGTTGCAGCTGTAGCGGCGCTTCGAAAGCTAAGTACTAATTAATTGTTTGTGTATAGTGGTTTATTTAGGAACTTCAGTAGTCTTCAACCGGAGTTTGTGTTCTCTGATGAAATAATTTCAGAAGAACCTTTTGGGAATTGTTTTCAGATTCGTTACTGTGTCATTAGACGTTTGATTCTCTCTCTGTATTAGTCTTTTGTTTTATTCACATTTGTTGTTTATTAATACTGTTAATAATAGTAGTTACTTCCCTTGTAGAGTAAGTTTGTGTTTATTGTAGTCAGGTTTTTAACATCATCTTATTGTAGTAGCGGAACTTAGAAAAAGTAAAATTTTACCATGAGTAGAAGTGTGGGATTTGCCGTAGGTTCGTGAGTAGTGGATTGCGGTGCGAGACTTGTTCGAAGTATTTTCACTGGGGGGAATGCAGTGGGGAAGCCAGTGGGCATTCTGGTGAGATCCTCTCCTGGAACTGCAAGTTATGTAGCAAGAGTAAGTTGATAGAAGAGCAGGAGCGTAAGATCTGTGCCCTTCAGGTGCAGTTGAAAAACGCACAGGAGGAGCTAGATAGGATGAGGAGGGAGAAGGGGGTTGGGGAATGGGAGCTGGCTGTTGGCAAGAGATCTGCTAGGAGAAGAAGATTTTCAGATAGTTTTACTATTGGTGTTTACAATAGATATGACCAACTGGAATCTCTAGTAGCTGTAGATGTAGGAAGTACGCAGCAGACCTCAGTAGTTACGGTGGCTAGAACAGTTGCAAAGTCGAAGAGGAAGAAGAAGGTTCTGCTGTTAGGTAGTTCCCATGGCAGAGGTGTAGGCCAGCAGTTGCAGTAAGTGCTGAGGAGTGAGTACCAGGTCACCAGCATTGTGAAGCCTAATGCAGGATTGGCTCAGGTGACTGTTAACATAGGGGGGTTATGTAGGGATTTTACTAAAGAGGATCAGGTAGTGATTGTGGGTGGGGCTGGTAATAGTATTGATAGGGATGGGGAGTATGACATAGATGGTGACCTGGAAAAGATAGCCACTCAGACTGGCAACACGAATGTGCATTTCGTGGAACTGTTTCAGCGTCAAGACCGGCCTCATCTTGATACAGCCGTCAGGCATAATAACATGAGACTTGGGGGTGCGCTGATGACAGAAGGCATGGGTCACATTTCAGTGGTGTCGGTGGAGTCTGTCAGCAGGACGGGTTTCACTAGACATGGCCTGCACCTCAACAGGTATGGGAAGGGGAGGTTGGCAAAGCTTGTAGGTGATAGCATAGGTGGGGTTGGTGGGATCACTCATGGGAAAATTCCTGCAGTAGTGGGTGTTAGAGCTGCACCTTTTTTAGATTGAAGTCAGCTGATAGGTATTCCTGCTTAAGGGAAGTCTCTCTAACAAAGGAACCACTTTTGACAAAGCTTAGGTATCCGAGTAATGAGGGAATTAGTATATTTCATCAAAATATACAAAGTATTAGAGATAAAGTTAGTGAACTGCTTATAGATGTTGACTCTGAAATTATTGGTATATCTGAACGTTTCTCAAATAAGGAGATAATTCAGAGGCTTCCTTTACCAGGATACAGGTTGGCTGGCAGCTTTTCGAGGAGCTCTTTGCGGTGTGGGGGAGTAGCCATGTATGTGAAAAACGGCATCCCATTTGAGTCAATTGATGTTTCAAAGTACTGCACTGAAAAGGAGTTTGAATGTTGTGCAGGTGTGGTTAAATTTAACGGAGCTAAACTTCTAACTGTTGTTGTTTATAGATCCCCAGACTCCAATTTCACAACATTTTTGCTAAAGCTAGAGGACGTTCTTGGTTCACTTTATAGGAAATACAAAAAGTTAATTATTTGTGGTGACTTCAATATTAATTGTATAAGTGTTTGTGCAAGGAAGAGGATGCTGGTAGACCTCCTTAATTCATATAATATTATGCAAACCGTATTCTTTCCAACGAGAGCGCAAGGGAACAGTAGAACAACCATAGACAACATTTTTGTTCATTCCTCATTACTAGAAGGGCATTCTGTTAGCAAAAAGGTGAATGGCCTTTCAGATCATGATGCACAAATTTTAACTCTAAAAGATTTTTGTGCTGCAACACGTTTTAAATATAGTCATCAGCTGTTTAGTAAAGCTGATCCAGTTGCTGTAGAGACCTTTGTAAACCTTATCAAGGAACAAGAGTGACAAAATGTTTATAGTGCTGATACAGTAGACGATAAATATAATGCTTTTTTCAATACTTTTCTCGTGTTCTTTGAAAGTTGCTTTCCGTTAGAACGTTCAAAACAGGGTACTAGCACAAGCAGGCAGCCTGGGTGGCTGACTAGAGGGATAAGAATATCTTGTAGAACAAAGTGGCAATTATATCAAAACGTTAGAAACAGTCAAAATCTAAATGCAGCAGCCCATTACAAACAGTATTGTAAGGTGCTTAAAAATGTTATTAGGAAGGCAAAAAGTATGTGGTATGCAGATAGAATAGCTAAGTCTCAGGATAAAATTGAAACCATATGGTCAGTCGTAAAGGAAGTGGCTGGTCTGCAGAGACAGGTCGAGGATATAGAATCAGTGCGTAGTGGGAATGTCCGTGTTACTGATAAGTACCATATATGTACAGTATTTAATAATCACTTTCTGAATATAGCAGGTGAACTAAATAGAAACCTAGTCCCAACAGGGAATCATATAGCGCTCTTAGAAAAAAGTGTTCCGAGACTGTTACCTGAAATGCTCCTCCATGATACTGACAAGAGGGAGATTGAGTTAATAATTAAATCACTAAAGACCAAGAACTCTCATGGATATGACGGGGTATCTAGCAGAATACTGAAGTATTGTTCTACACTCCTGGAAATGGAAAAAAGAACACATTGACACCGGTGTGTCAGACCCACCATACTTGCTCCGGACACTGCGAGAGGGCTGTACAAGCAATGATCACACGCACGGCACAGCGGACACACCAGGAACCGCGGTGTTGGCCGTCGAATGGCGCTAGCTGCGCAGCATTTGTGCACCGCCGCCGTCAGTGTCAGCCAGTTTGCCGTGGCATACGGAGCTCCATCGCAGTCTTTAACACTGGTAGCATGCCGCAACAGCGTGGATGTGAACCATATGTGCAGTTGACGGACTTTGAGCGAGGGCGTATAGTGGGCATGCGGGAGGCCGGGTGGACGTACCGCCGCATTGCTCAACACGTGGGGCGTGAGGTCTCCACAGTACATCGATGTTGTCGCCAGTGGTCGGCGGAAGGTGCACGTGCCCGTCGACCTGGGACCAGACCGCAGCGACGCACGGATGCACGCCAAGACCATAGGATCCTATGCAGTGCCGTAGGGGACCGCACTGCCACTTCCCAGCAAATTAGGGACACTGTTGCTCCTGGGGTATCGGCGAGGACCATTCGCAACCGTCTCCATGAAGCTGGGCTACGGTCCCGCACACCGTTAGGCCGTCTTCCGCTCACGCCCCAACATCGTGCAGCCCGCCTCCAGTGGTGTCGCGACAGGCGTGAATGGAGGGACGAATGGAGACGTGTCGTCTTCAGCGATGAGAGTCGCTTCTGCCTTGGTGCCAATGATGGTCGTATGCGTGTTTGGCGCCGTGCAGGTGAGCGCCACAATCAGGACTGCATACGACCGAGGCACACAGGGCCAACACCCGGCATCATGGTGTGGGGAGCGATCTCCTACACTGGCCGTACACCACTGGTGATCGTCGAGGGGACACTGAATAGTGCACGGTACATCCAAACCGTCATCGAACCCATCGTTCTACCATTCCTAGACCGGCAAGGGAACTTGCTGTTCCAACAGGACAATGCACGTCCGCATGTATCCCGTGCCACCCAACGTGCTCTAGAAGGTGTAAGTCAACTACCCTGGCCAGCAAGATCTCCGGATCTGTCCCCCATTGAGCATGTTTGGGACTGGATAAAGCGTCGTCTCACGCGGTCTGCACGTCCAGCACGAACGCTGGTCCAACTGAGGCGCCAGGTGGAAATGGCATGGCAAGCCGTTCCACAGGACTACATCCAGCATCTCTACGATCGTCTCCATGGGAGAATAGCAGCCTGCATTGCTGGGAAAGGTGGATATACACTGTACTAGTGCCGACATTGTGCATGCTCTGTTGCCTGTGTCTATGTGCCTGTGGTTCTGTCAGTGTGATCATGTGATGTATCTGACCCCAGGAATGTGTCAATAAAGTTTCCCCTTCCTGGGACAATGAATTCACGGTGTTCTTATTTCAATTTCCAGGAGTGTATGTATGTTAGCCCAGTACTTAGCCATATCTGTAACTTTTCCTTTAGGAGTGGGCGGTTTCCTGACCAATTAAAGTACTCGGTAATGAAGCCACTTTATAAAAAGAGAGACAGGGATAATGTTGTCAATTACAGACCTATTTCTATGCCATCAGTGTTTGCTAAAGTTATCGAGAAGGTTGTATACACAAGCATTTAAATTCACATAATTTGCTGTCAAATGTTCAGTTTGGTTTTAGAAATGGTTTAACAACTGAAAATGCTATACTCTCTTTTCTCTGTGAGGTTTTGGACGGATTAAATAAAAGGTTGCGAACGCTAGGTGTTTTCTTTGATTTAACGAAGGCTTTTGACTGTATTGACCACAAAATATTACTGCAGAAGTTGGACCATTATGGAGTAAGGGTAGTAGCTCACAATTGGTTCGCCTCTAACTTTAAGAACAGAAAGCAGAAGGTAATTCTCCGCAATATTGAGAGTGGTAGTGATGTTCAGTCCCAATGGGGCACTGTTAAGTGGGGCGTTCCCCAAGGGTCGGTGCTGGGGCCACTGCTGTTTCTTATTTATATAAATGATATGCCTTCTAGTATTACAGGTGATTCAAAAATATTTCTGTTTGCTGATGACACCATTTTTATAGTGAAGGATCTTGTGTGTAATATTGAAACAGTGTCAAATAATGCAATTCATGAAATAAGTTTGTGGCTTGTGGAAAATAATTTGATGCTAAATCACAGTAAGACTCAGTTTTTGAAGTTTCTAACTCACAATTCAACAAGAACCGATATTTTGATCAGACAGAATGGGCATATTACAAGCGAGAAGGAACAGTTCAAGTTCCTAGGCGTTCGGATAGATAGTAAGCTGTTGTGGAAAGCCCATGTTCGGGATCTTGTTCGGAAACTAAATGCTGCTTTATTTACCATTAGACCATTAGAACAGTATCTGAAATAAGTGACATTTCAACACGAAAAGTAGTCTACTTCGCATATTTTCATACGCTTATGTCGTATGGTATTATTTTTTGGGGTAATTCTTCTGATTAAAAAAGGGTATTTTTGGCTCAAAAACGGGCTGTTCGAGCTATATGTGGTGTAAGTTCGAGAACCTCTTGTCGACCCCTATTCAATAGTCTGGGAATTCTGACATTGCCCTCACAGTATATATTTTCTTTAATGTAGTTTGTTGTTAGCAATATTAGCCTATTCCCAAGAGTTGGCAGCTTTCACTCGGTTAATACTAGGCAGAAATCCAATCTGCATGTGGCATGCACTTGCTTGACTCTTGTGCAGAAAGGAGTGCAGTATTCTGCTGCATCCATTTTCAATAAGCTACCACAAGAACCCAAAAATCTTAGCAGAAGCCCAAACTCTTTTAAGTCTAAACTGAAGAGTTTCCTCATGGCTCACTCCTATTCTGTCGAGGAGCTCCTGGAGGAGCTAAAAAATTAACCAAATTCCAGTGTTACAGTGTTGATTTTCGTTGTTTAAATTTACGATTTGTCACCTGAATATTTCATTTTATGTGTTTCTAATATCGTGTTATAATTTCATGTATTGACTCGTTCCATTACCATGGAGACTTCTCCTTAATTTGGTCCCACGGAACAATAAATAAAATAAATAACAAGAGCAGCTTGCAGCAACACTCCTGAAAACAAGATCTATTCTAAAGAATTTGTTGTAAGTAAAAAGGGAACACTAATTATTGGACCTGTGCGCATGGAAAACGTATGGATGGGCTAACAAGGAAGCTACAAGGTCAATGGCGTAGGTAAAGGAGACGTAACATCGGTACAGTGGATAAGACTTGAAACAAAATTATTTATTTCTTAAGACATTGATATAAGACATCTATATAACTGCTGTTGCCTGGTAACTACGAACAACTGCTTGTGAAACGCTACACAATTCACAACAGAATCTCTTAATGTAGAATCGCAGTCGTTATTAGAGGGAGTCGGGAAAGGCTTAATACTCGCATTGAGACCCACATTCACTCAGAAAACATCAAGGACGGCACCAACACCAACATGCAACGAAGCTAGCAGGTTTCTTCCGCCGTGTTGAGAAATGATTAGATAAAAGAGTAAATCTGAATATCACGGTTACATTCAAAACTGAACCTCGGTTTGGAGAAACGGCCTCAACGAGTACCACACATACACGCTTATGCGCTTAACATGAAATCACAAACTAAAAATACAATTGAATAATCCGCACAGGATATGTTCAATATTCCAAAATCAGAGCAATAAGTAAACTCTAGGGCAGAGGCAGGGGGCCACAGGAAAGTAAGCCTCACAGTTAACTCGTGTGCCCATGTCGTTGGCGGAGACACAGTTTCTACGTACCGTGGTCAAATTTTAGCAACATTAAACCACGCAGCCGCGAACAATTAACATTTTACACGGGACACATTTGAATAGACAAAGGGTAATGGCAGAGGGCTAACAAACTCTAATATTAACCCATGTGGATGCTTTCCAACGGACATATAGTAATGAAACAAAGAAAATTCACAAAGAGGCAAAAATTGTCAAGATTCGGAAAAGATTAGAATGTAGACACACTCAGTCGCAGGCACACAAACATTAACACTAAACAGAGGGCGCACTTCCTACGTGAGATCGCTTCAACATATGCAACACCTTTCTGCTACGTTCTCCTTACAGACCACATTCTGCATTAGGTATGAAACTGAAAGTCTGCAAAAACCATGCATTCCTTGCTGCGACCCAACGTAACAATCTCTATAAGAGAAAACGAATAAAGTGTCTTTTTGCTGGGTACCATGGGACCATGGAAACAGTATCTGCCGTAAAATGCCTAGGAGTAACTATCCAGGACGACCTTAGATCGAATGACCACATAAAACAAATCGTGGGAAATGCAGCTGCCATATTCAGTTTCATAGAAAGAATCTTAAAGAAATGTAACTCATCCACGAAGGAAGTGGCTTATAAGGCACATGTTCGACCGTTTCTTGATGATTGTTCATCTATAAGAGATCGCTACAGGATAGGACTGGTAGAAGGGAAGGTAAGATCCAACTAAAAGTGACATGTTACTTCACGGTATCTTTTAATTCGCACAGGGGCGTTACGGAGATGCTCAACAAACTCCACTGGCAGACGTTACAAGAGAGGTATTGTACATCTCGGAGAGATTTACTATTGACATTTCCATAGAGCACTTCCTGGGAAGAGTCGGACAACATATTACCTCCTCCCACATACGTCTCGCGTAATGACCTCGAAGAGAAAATTCGAGAAATTAGAGTCAATGCAGAGGTCTACCGACAATCATTCTTCCCACGCGCTCTTCGCGAGTGGAAGGGTTGGAGGGCTCAGCTAGTGGTACAAAAAGTACTCTCCGCCACACACCACTCCGCTTGCGGAGTATGATGTAAATGTAGATGTAGCAGCCAAGGGATTGTGTAGTGATTCTCACTTACTTTAGTGTACTATACCCCTGCATGCTGTCACCTCGTTATCGTGGTACAGTGTCATGTGTGAATGGGAGTAAGAGTGGCTGGAAGTGATCGATAATAAACTGCGTCTAGCGCAGTCCACAACGCGGCCACGGTGTTATCCTTGTCGCCCACGAAGATGGGATGACGTTCTCCTGACTGGTCTCCACGTACGCCACAGGCCTCCGACTCGGACGAAAGGATTCATTCTCTGGCGAGAGGCCCCCCCCCCCTCCCCCTTCAGCACAACGTGTGGTGCTTGTGCTGTTCTCATCTCTGTGCGCCACATTTTACTAGACTGTGTTGTATTTTCGGACAAGAGGGCAACGGCAGATTTGCCGGCAGATACGCCCTTTATATTAAGTGACGTTCAACCAAATTTGATGTGGCCTTTAAGGTTTTGTAGTGTGTCCTACTCGATTCCGAAAAGTTTAGGGAGACGTTTTTAATGTGTTAACAGGGTGACTTTCTCAGCTATGTGTTTTTGTAAGTAATCAGTCAGTTACATTTCACTTTTCCTATAGGCTCTTATATGGTTTTACATCTGTTTCATTACCAGGTGTAGCACCCTCCACCTTTTCTCAGTTGTCTTCAACCATGTGAGATAGGGTGATTATGTGGCTCAGTGCGAGTGAGGTGGAAGTGAGCGCACGAGCGTCCTTTTGTAGACTTCCTCCTCACTGTGTGCAACAGGTTTAGAGATGTTATCCACATTCACTTGTTTTAATGAGTCTAAGGACGCTGATAAAGGCGTCCACAAGATACACTCACACACACACACACACACACACACACACACACACACACACACATACACACACAGGCAAATTAGAACATGCAAATGTTAAACCTCTTCATAAGAAAGGTGATAAGACAGACTTAAAGAATTATCATCAAATTTCGTTACTGACATCGTTTTTGCAAAATTTTCGAAAAACTAGTGTACTCAAGAGTACTCGCACACTAAACTGGAAACAATTTACTTAGCATGTTACACTTTCGAATCCAGGAGGGTTGCCTATTTATACATTCCCTCATCATACATTACAAACCTTAAATAATAATATATCGCCAGGTGGTATTTCTTTCCAAGGCATTTGATTGTATAGATCATGTTACTCCCTTAGAAAAACTCGTTTTCTGGAATTACTGGCTTTATGCACAGCTGATCTGAATTATATTTAAGAAACAGAATGCAAAAGTTGTGCTGAATAGTTCAGACAATGTCGGAAAGCTAGAAAATTTTAGTGAGTAGAGGGAAAAAAATCATAGATGGAGTCACACAGTTTTCAATTTCGTGTCCACCCTTATTTCTTGTACATGTGAATGACCTTCCAGTTAACAACCAATAAGCAAATCTGGTACGTCTGTACACGATACTAGTGTCATAATAAATCCCATTAGAAAGAAAGCAACGCAAGAGTTGGTAAATTGTATTTTTCAGAGGATTTTGAGGTGGTTCTCTGAAAATGGACTTTCCCTGAATTTTGGAAAAACACACGACATTCAGTCCCGTACAGCGATTAGAATCATACCAACTGATGTAGCGTATGAACATGAGTGAGAAAATATAGCGAAATATTCTGTATTTTTCGGTGTACATGTTGAGGAGAACTTGATTTCAGCTACTTTCACTCTTCATATAATTGCTAATTTTGGACACCAACATATCAACCTCCTGACATATTTTGCATATTTTCACTCAATAATGTCTTACACTACAATGTTCTGTGGAAATTCATCACTTAAAAAGAAAGTGCTGACTGCAAAAAAGCGATGTGTTTACCCATGAATGTCGTTTGGATACCTCTTTAAGCAGGCAGGCATTTTAACTGCGCTGTCACAATACATATATTCGCGAATGAAATTTTATTTTTACTTATTTATTCATTTTTTATTTACACGTCAAGTTCCGTAGGACCAAATTGAGGAGCAAATCTCCAAGGTCATGGAATGTGTCAGTACATGAAATTACTACATAATCAACAATACAAAAAGAATAACCTTAATTTTTCAAGGAACTCTTCGATAGAATAGAAGGAATAAGTCATGAGGAAACTTTAGTTTCGTTTTGAAAGCGCGTGGATTACTGCTAAGATTTTCGAATTCGAGTGGTAGCTTACTGGAAATGGATGCGGCAGTATAGTGCACACTTTTCTGCAGAAGAGCTAAGGAAGTCCGATCAAAATGCTGGTTTGATTTCTACAGAGTATTAATTGAGTGAAAGCTGCTTTTTCTTGGGAATGAGATTATATTGATAATCAGTGTCAGAATACCCAGACTCATGAACAGGGGTCGACAAGAGGTTCGTGAACTTACACCACCTATTGCGTGATGCGCCCGTTTCTGAGCCCAAAATATCCATTGAGGATGGAAAGAAAAACCCCAAAATACAATACCATGCACAATAAGCAAAGTAGACTAATTTTCGTCTCGAACGAACACTCACTTCATATACCATTCGAATAGTAAAAATTGCAGCATCAAGTCTTTGAACAAGTTCCTGAACATGGGGTTTCCATGACAATGTCAACAGTTCAGTTTTACTAATCGTATGCCCATTCTGTGAAATGAAAACGTCATGTTTTGTTGAATTGTGTGTTAGAAACTGTAAAATCTGAGTTACTGTGATTTAGCGTTAGTTTATTTTCTACAAGCCATGAACTTATGTCATGAACTGCACTATTTGAAACCGAGCCAATGTTGGACACAACATCCTTTACTATCAAGCTAGTGTCATCAGCAAATAGAAATATTTTAGAGTTACCTATAATACTAGGAGGCATATCATTTATATAAATAAGGAACAGGAGTGGCCCCAACACTGATCCCTGGGGCACCACCCACTTGAATGTACCCCACTCAGACACCACATCGCAGCCATTCTCAACATTGTGAATAATGATCTTTTGCTGTCTGTTGCTAAAGTAAGAGGTGAACCAATTGTGAGCTACTCCCTGTATTCCGTAATTGTCCAACTTCTGGAGCAATATTTTGTGATCAACACAATCAAATGCATTACTTAAATCAAAAAATATGCCTAACGTCCGAAACCTTTTGTGTAACCCATCCAGTACCTTACAGAAAAAAGAGAATATAGAATTTTCAGTTGTTAAACGACTTCTAAAGCCGAACTGCAGATTTGATAGAAAATCGTGTGATACAAGATGATCAATTATCCTTACATACACAGCCTTTTCACTAATTTTAGCAAACACTGATGGCACAGAAATAGCTCTAAAATAGTCTACACCATGCCTTTCTTCCTTTTTATAAAGCAGCTTTACTACTGAGTACTTTAACCGTTCAGGAAACTGACCATTCCTAAAGGAAAAATTACAAATATGGCTAAATAAAGGGCTAACATGTGCAGCACAGTACTTTCATATTCTGATAGGCACTCCATCATATCCATGAGAGTCCTTAGCCTTCAGTGATTTAATCATTGACTCAATCTCACCCTTGTCAATATCACAAACGAGTATTTCAGACATCAATCTCGGAAAGGCATTTGCCAAGAGAGCTATATGACTCCCTGTAGAAACTAAATTTTTATGTAATTCACCAGCAATGCTCAGGAAGTAATTGTTAAATACTGTGCATGTATCTAATTTAACAGTAACAGGATTATTTTGACTACGAACTGACTTTATATCGTTGACTTCGAGCTGCTGACCAGACACTTCCTTCACAACTAGCCATCTGGTTTTAAATTTATCCTATGAATTAGCAATTCTATTTGCATACCACATACTCTTTGTCTTCTAATAACATTTTTAAGCATCTTACAAAATTGTTTTTAATGGGCTACAGTACCTTGATCATGACTACTTCCATCATTCTGATATAATTCCCATTTTGTTCTACATGATATCCTTATCGCACTAGTCAGGTACCCAGGCTGCCTATTACTGCTAGTGCCCCATTTAGAATGTTCTAATGGAAAGCAACTCTCAAAGAGCATGAGAAATGTGTGAAGGAAAAAATTACATTTATCATCTATGTTATAGGCACTATAATCAATCTGCCACCCTTGTTCCTTGACAAGGTTGAAAAACTCTCTATTGCTGTTGGATTAACTTTCCTACACGTGACATTTGTTTGAGTATAAAAGCCTTTAGTGTTAAAATTTGTGCATCATTGTCTGAAAGGCCAGTCACCCTTTTGCTAACAGAATGCCCATCTAGGAATGAAGAATGAATTAAAATGCTGTCTATGGCTGTGCTACTGTTCCACTGTACCCTAGTTGAAAAAAAAAACACAGTCTAAAACAGATCATATGAATTTAGGAGATCTACCAACATTCTTTTTCTTACACCATCATATACAAAATTTGTACTGAAGTCACCACATGTAACTAATTTCTGGTACTTCCTACAAAGTGTATCAAGAACCCTCTCTCCCTTGAGCAGAAATGCTCTGAAGTCAGAGTTAGGGGACCTATAAACAACAACAATTAGGAGTTTAGTTTCACTAAATTCAACGGCCCCTGCACAACATTCAAATATCTGTTCGGTGCAGTGCCGTGATACGTCTGTGGACTCAAATGGAATACTGTTTTTGCGTACATAGCCACTCCTCCACCCCACAAGGAACTCCTTGAAAAACAGTGAGCTAATCTGTGTCCTGGTAAAGGAAGCCTCTGAATTGTCAAATTATTTAAGTGGTGTTCCGATATACCAATAATTTCAGAGTCAGCATCTATAAGCAGTTCACTACCTTTATCTCTAATACCTCTTATATTTTGATGAGGTATGCTAATTCCTTCTCTACTGGGATACATGATGTCATCTGAGGGTGAGCCCTTAGAGGTTCTTCCTTTAAGCATGTATACCTATCAGCTGACTTCAATCTAAAAAGGATGCAGCACTAACACCAACTACTACAGTAATTTTTTCATGAGTGATCCCAGCACCACCCACTACACTGTCACATGATTTCATGATCATTCCAGTCATTCCAGTTCCTCTACCTTAGGAGCACATCTAAAATCCTGTGGACACACTATAGGTAATAAGGAAAATAGCTTGAAATTAATACACAAAATTGGTAAATGTGTAGGTATGAACTTACTACAAGAGACTGAGATATTGTGTATTATTAAACTACACACTAACAGTATTTTAGGAGCCAAAGAATAAATTTTAGAGAATTTCTCTGAGTTCTAAAACACTGACTGGCTTTTTGATCAAGGAGGTTCTTATATTGTACATCTTCTTTTATTTTCATAGTACAAGTGTAATAATAAGGTTTTTAGGTCATTATGATCTTCAATGGTTTTGCAATCAGTAAAATGAGATATTTAGATAAATTAGGAAGGACTATATGTCGATTAATGGATACTTAAATTTGTTTCAACTTCTACACTGAACTTAAATTCATTGTATGCATCATTCTGTGTAATGTAGTTTGCTTACACCTCGATATTCCACAGATTAGATAGGGGAGTATTAATTGGATAAGGAAGCATGAGGAAGGTGAGGGTCGCGCAAGTAGCCTCATGCTGAGCAGTGTTAAAAGCAAGATTGAACCTTGGCAATGACGAATGCCACTTGTTCTGCACGTTAGCATGATAAATAATTAAGGATACCTTTAGGTCCCAGTTAACATGCTCAGCAAACGAAGGCTGGGGATATTAAGGTGCGGTGGTAACATGTTTGATGGCATTATTGAAGAAGAACTTGCAAAACCTTTTTGAAATAAAGCCGGGTGCATTGTCGCTTTCAGGTTCTTAGGGGGACCAAAGAGGATGAAAACTATAGTAAGATGGTTAATGGTGCTACGCGTCCTAATCTCCCTGCTGGGGAGGAGCCACGTGAAGTGGCTAAAGGTATCCACGATGACCAAAATATAGCGGTTCCCATTCTTGGTCCTGGGTAAGGGTCCCACGTGATCAGTGAACACCTTATCCATAGGGGTAAACTCTTGGTCGGATTGCAATAATTCCTGACGAATGTTATCTCCCGCTTTCCCGATTTTACAGGCCTCACATTGCCTAACTAATCGACGGACATCCTTATACATCGCGGCCTAGGTGACATGCTGGCACCTTTTTGGCCACCCCTAAATGTCCTCCTAGGAGTGAAGTATGAAAATACTTAAGGTGGGCTGAACAAAGATCTGGGGCAAGCAAATCCTATCCTGATTGGACCTGCTGAACCGCCAACATAGGACTCCTCTCTGTAAGGTATGACTGTGGACCTCCTCCCAGTTCAACACGGCCTGCCTAATGGGCCCCAATATGTGATCCTGCGACTGTTGCTCTTTGAGGTTAACAAATAGTTCAGCGATCTCGGACAGGACAGTTCCAACGAGGATAGCGTTCTGGCAGGTTTCCTTTTTAAGATGTTCCCCTTTCTCCTCAAACATGCGGGTCAGCGCATCCGCGATCTGGTTCTCGGCCCATTTAATATGGTGAACCTTAAAAGGAAAGGCTGATATGCATAACACCCACCTAGGAATACACCCGGTTTCTCTGGGCCTGACTAATACCCGGCTTAATTCCTGGTTATCTGTCTCGAAGTCGAACTCCCTATGCTCGAGGAGGAGGAGGAGGAGAGTAGTGTTTAACGTCCCGTCGACAACGAGGTCATTAGAGACGGAGCGCAAGCTCGGGTGAGGGAAGGATGGGGAAGGAAATCGGCCGTGCCCTGTCAAAGGAACCATCCCGGCATTTGCCTGAAGCGATTTAGGGAAATCACGGAAAACCTAAATCAGGATGGCCGGAGACGGGATTGAACCGTCGTCCTCCCGAATGCGAGTCCAGTGTGCTAACCACTGCGCCACCACGCTCGGTCCTATGCTCGAGATAGAACTTAAACTTCTCCAGGGCGAACAAAACAGCAAGAGCTTTATATTCGTACACGGAGTACTTCAGTTCGACCTCGGACAGACACCTAGAGGTGAAGGCAACAGGACGTCTATCCCCTTCAATTTTCTGCAGGAGGGCGGCAGCAATGCCAGTGCTTGACTGGACAATGAAACGGTGATTGAAGTCAGGGATGGCCAAGACTGGGGGGGGGGGGTTGGTGAGGGCAATTTTCAGGGCGTCAAAGGCGGCTTGTTGGCTCTCTCCCCAAATAAAGCTCACCACTTTCTTGCGTAAGTTGTTAAGTGGGGCAACGAGCTGTGCGAAATTCGGAACAAACTTCCTGAAATAATTGGCCATCCCAATGAAACTTGCGGCGCCCTTCTTACTGGTGGGCAGGGGAAAATTTGTAAGACTGATGGTCCGCTCCTGGTCGATACGGATTCCGTCATGAGAAATCAAATGCCAAAGGAAGGAAATTTGCCCGCATCTCGTGGTCGTGCGGTAGCGTTCTCGCTTCCCACGCCCGGGTTCCCGGGTTCGATTCCCGGCGGGGTCAGGGATTTTCTCTGCCTCGTGATGGCTGGGTGTTGTGTGCTGTCCTTAGGTTAGTTAGGTTTAAGTAGTTCTAAGTTCTAGGGGACTTATGACCACGGCAGTTGAGTCCCATAGTGCTCAGAGCCATTTGAACCATTTGAAGGAAATTTGTTCTCTGGTCAAGGCGATCTTGGACGGTTTAACCGTCAGACCAGCACCCTGCAGTCTCTCCAGATCGGATTCCAAATGATTTAAATGTTCGTCAAAGGTCTTACTGAAGACGACTACATCATCCAAATAATTATAAAGGAATTCAAACTTGATGTCACCAAAAACACTGTCCAGCAGGCGAGATATAACAGCGGTTCCAGTCGACAATCCAAACGGGACTCACTTAAAATCAAAAAGATTCCAGTCGGTACAAAGCACAGTAGCCCTTTTGGACTCTTCCGCCAACGGAATCTGATGGTAAGCCTGATTGAAGTCGAGGACGGCAAAATACCTAGCGCCGGCAAACCAGGTGAAGCAGTTACGAAGGTCAGGAAAGAGAACGGAATCCAGAACCTCATCCTGGTTGAGTTGCCGGTAGTCGACAACAGGCTGGTATTCTCGTCCCTGAGCCTGCGGGACTAAGAACATTGGGGAAGCGTAAGGGGAGGTTGATGGTCTGATAACCCCTTCACGCAACATAGCGTCGACCTTCTGGCGTAGGATCTGCATTTTAGGAGGGGATAACCGATAGGGGGCTTGGTGCACTGGGACATCATCAACCAAGCAAACTTTATACTCTATCCTATGGGTTACTCCCAATCCGTCAGGATAACGTTGCAGTACCTCGAATAGTTGTTGAGCTTGGGGCCTGTGGAGGTGGACGAGGTGAAACTCAGATATAACCTTATTGACCAGCACGAGACGCCACTGACTAATCTCACACGAACAAAACTCTATTTTCTGGTCGCGGAAAAATTTAAAGGAACAGGTCCTCCTGTTGACATCAAGGATAATTCCGGTGTGCTGAATAAAATCGCAACCAAGCAACAGGGTAACGGGAAGTTTTCTCACCAACAGTAGCTCTACCGGCCAGGAAAAACCCGCCACAGACAACTTGACCCATACCTTTCCCTCCGGGGCACTCTGTCCACTAACTGTTCGACACCACTGAAAACCGGGAGATCGGGCTGGCAACTTAAAGATCCTACGAAATTCAAGATACCAGTCCAGATGGAGCAGGGACACAGCGCTCCCAGAGTCAAGGAAGCTGCAAACAGACTCCTGAATGAGTAGAGCACAGACAAAGGGAAGTTTCGAGGAATTAGTTGTTCTGACATGAGCGCAGCCTTTCGGTAACCTAGAACGATAGTCCCCCTGTTTCCTTTGGCGTCATAGACCTCTTTTGGCCCCATGGTGATCGGGGCAACTCCTGACGAGATGGGTGTCAGATCTGCACCTGAGCCGGCCGTTGTGGCTGAGCGGTTCTAGGCACTTCAGTCCGGAACAGCGCTGCTGCTGCAGTCGCAGGTTCGAATCCTGTCTCGGGCATGGATGTGTGTGATGTCATTAGGTTTGAGTAACTCTAAGTCTAGGGGACTGATGACCTCAGATGTTAAGTCCCATAGTGCTTAGAGCCATTTGAACCATTTTGAACCGCACCTGAAAGACCTCCAGTTAACGACCGATGGGGCAATTGTGCTAGCTCAAACGAAAATTCAGGCCTCTCTGCTCAACAGCGACCCGAAGGACCTCTATAAAGGTAGCCAACTCAGGTAACTGGGAGTAGGTAGTAGGAAGTAGGCTTCCCAGCGAACTACGCCCTTGATCGATCCTCAGGTCTCATCCCCTGCAGAATAACCTCCACACTCCGCTGTTCAGCAACCTCCATACTTAAGGCTCGTTCAGCAGTACGAACTCGGTCGATATATTGCACTAACGGCTCAGGTGGTACCTCAACGCGCCAATTCGTTGCGGGCTCTAGGTGAAAGCTTAGATGTAATCATAGTCCGTTGGAGGTAGGCGAGGGTAGGTCGTTCTTGCAGTAATTCCAATAAGATCGTAGACAGGGTCCTCACATTGAGCGGATACAACATATGCAGAATGGTAGCTTCCAGCAACCCCAACGTCTCAGCATGCAGCTGGAGACGCACGACCAACCAGAGAAAATGTTGAATTTGGTCAATACTGGCAATGGCGAGCTGTGTGACATCTCGTAGCAAATGCATGAGTGGGCTCGGCAATCTGGCAAACTGTACCGTCACCTCTCCCTCCAATATGCCAGCACCTTGCTGTTTGGGACTGCCTGGCTGGAGTGTTTGGTAATGCATAACTTCGAATTCTGCCTCTATTGCAACAGTACTGGCTTTGGCTTGTAACAGTAATTCTGCTCGCTAACTCGTCTATCTCCTCCTTGGACCGTTTATCGGTTTGCATGGAGATAAGATCACCTGCTCTGTCCTGCCAATGGCAAAATTGGGCCTAAATTCTTGCCCTTTCTTTCGGAATGACTAGAGTACTCTCCAACAAAATTCAAGTTCTGCTCGAGCTGGTCAACAGCCTGCTCACTCAAAGGTATAACTTGGTCAACCTTCCGCAGAATGTCAGGAGAAATAACAATTGGCTCGTGTAATGTAACCCACAACCTATTTACTAACTCAGGTACAGTCCCGTGGGTTGACTGTTGACGAATGGTTAGGTCATAACGCAGATGGTCAGTTTTTAAGTATGACAACTATGGACAGCTCCTGGTGGCTATGCTCGTATGAAACCCGACACACTCTGCTCGTAACCCGGAAATAACCACGCTCTGCTACTACTGATATGGTCCTACTCAAGTCTGGATTTGTCGTTAAGTATTAGTGGGAGTGGGAGGGCTAGGCTAAGTTGCGGGGGATCGAGCAATACAGCCTCCGACAGAGATAGCGAGTGGCGTGCCTCAGAATAGGCAACTCTCTCAACCCAAATGCGCGGCCAAGGTACAGGGTACAGGATCACGGCTGGGTGCAGAACATCGGAAACCAATGTCGGCCCTGCAATGATCATAAATACAGACGTTTCTTGTGTTCCCAAACCTTAAGTCGGAAGAATGGATATAAATGGATATACCGAAATTATGGTCACTACACAATCAAACCAACAACTGGGGCACAATTCTCAATAATGAGAGGTCAGTTCTCAGACCTGTTGCGAAAAATGTATGTACTTAAAACTAGAAAAGTCTAATCAACCAAGCAAGAAGCCCAGAATACTACAGAAGATGACCGTAAGATACCTGGTAAATCTGCTGAGGGTAAGACTATCAAATGGCCAGAATTATTTTACCCTTTTAAATATTAACAGACATGGATAAAGGACTACAATAACATAATCGTTGAAGTAACAAGTAGCGGGTGTTACTGACAACAGTAATACTTAGTCACCAGACCTGCTGCGACCCAGCATATACATACATTAAAAATAAGAAAGTTTAAACAGCAATATCTATATATAACTACGTTATCTTGCTGCCAACGCTAATAATCAGTCGCCAACCTGCTGCAAGCCAACATACACATACATAAAGGGGGCTTAAACAGCTACATATATATCTATTTTAAAAAACTAAAACTATGTAACCAACCAAGTCACACAAGCCCAGAGTACAACTGCTAGAGTCTGCAAAACATTGATAATAACAGTATATTGAACTGTACTGTGATTAAGCACTCAACGGCTCTCTGTCGAAAGGCTCTTCTCGCGGCTTGCCGTTAAACAAAGTATGATTCAACGGCGCACGTTAATAACAACAGGAAATATCAACGGAGCTCTGTCGAAAGGTAGTAATCTTGCCAAGTAATTAATAATCACGGACGTATTGGGTTATAACAAAAATTTCAACTGTACGCTGACTGAACACTCAACGTCGCTCTGTTGAGAGGCTCCTCTTGTTGTTTCCCTTTAAACAAACCGTCATTCAACGCTACACGTTAACAACAACAGGAAAATTCGGGGAACACGACAAGAAAGCCACGACGCGAAGCCGCAAGATGCAAACTTGCAAATCAAGTTGACAATCTACCATTTAACGGTGAACACACACACGCGACTACAGGCAGATTCAAACTGTCAAACAGTGAGCGTCGCTCTACTAGGAGGCAATCTCACCGGTGCAACTTTACGGGCAGCAAAATAAGTGGCAAACAACCGGCACATACTAGCAAGCAAGAGTAGTCTCGTGAGGCAGCTTTGAATACCAACGGCTACAGTTTCACAGACCAAAGGCCACAGTTTAAACCACCACGTCGTATTTAAGGGACGGGGACGGGGGGGGGGGGGGGGGGGGGCGTACAATGCACAAGGAATGATCAATTTTACCACAAGAAGCCTGGAACTCGATAACACAAACGGCAGAACATCACGGCTCCAGGCGCATCGCCTCGCCGCCCTTTTGGATGAGGTGCAACACAAACAGCGACAGCGCGTGGCTCCCCACCTCTAGACAGCTCGCCGCACTATCGGTCCCGCTCGCGAAACGCGGCCGTCCACGCGGGCCGCCTGCCACAAACTGCCCGCGCCCTGCCCAGTGCGGCCCGTCTCCCCAAAAGCCGCCAGCGATCGCACGCTAAGAACTGAGACCCCCCCCCCTCTGGCGATGCGCCAGAGCAAGGAGAGCACAGCTCAGCATGAAGTTGAAGTACTTGTACTACTTGATATCCACACAGTGTGATCGCCGATATCTAACTGAGAAATTTCCCCAATTCTGAGTCACGAGATGCCTGGAGCAAGACTGTGCAGAGGCAAGGTCTCGATTATGTCGTGCTTGAGGTCTAATTAGGCAGTGCTTAAGATCTAGGATGTGTGATGTTAGAGGTCTAGATTAAGTGCAGTGCTAATATTACACGTTCTTTAAGAGATAGATGTAATTTATATATTTCATATAATTTTTACACATTTGTTTTTTAAATACATTTATAGATAAAATTTCTCATATTCAAAGAGAGGGCTGATTTAATTTCCTCAACTTATTTTTATTAATGTGACAATATTTTGTCTTTTCTGTAACACAAATCGATTACTAGGAGATGATATTTAAAATATGAAACATCTTGATTCCCAATATATAAATAACTACTGTCATGTACTCGTTTCAACAGCGGCCAGTTTTTTTTCTTTATTGTTATTTTGAAACCCGTTTACAGGCAGGCCTGCAGCAGCTTACTACGCCGCTCTTTGGCCTCAGAGAAACACAAAGATACAAATGAAGACAATTAGAGATATAGTCTTTCGGTAAACTGAAGAGCGAGCGAGCGAGTCCCCACTCTGCCTACCCAGCTACGTCACGAGGCGCTTCTACAGGCTGTTTCACAACTTAGTACCGGACCTGTCGCGGCGCGCGTTTTAAATTTTTGTCGACGCCGTGTACAGTTACGTCCTGGCAGCGTTTATTTTTAGACAATTGCGTTAAGACCATAATGAATCCAAAAGACGATAGCTTCTTCCGAAACACAACATTATAGAGGAAGTAATATTAACGTAGGAACGGAAGTCAGAATTCTGCTGCAAATACAGAACCGAATGCCTGTTCATGTGAATGTATGTACCCTCTACTGCTATTCGTAAAACGAACCCCGTATGGTGCAATCAATCTGTAGAATTTAAGCCTTGTTCTTACTTTATGTTTCTATTAAAAGCTAGAAATTTCCAGGTAAATCCCATTTTACGCTGTGTCTTACGTAAAACATCTTTCTGCCAAAGAAAACAGATTTTTTTTTACGGCAGTAAGTAAATTCCATAATGTCGTCATTATTTTTTGGTTTATGTGAAAGTCCTCCATCGTTTGTCGAATGACCGATTTTGTGAAACTGCCTATAACGAAGAGTTTCCTCCCAAAATTATCAGTTTTCCTTCGTGGCGGTTCCAGTAAACCACGCGGTTTATTTTCGCGTTCTTCCTTATGCGTGCTATTGTGGCGAGGCTGACGTTTGCATAAATTGCAGCCCTCTGATTGGGACTGGTAATATTAGCCCATAGTTCTTTTGTGCCGCCTCTTTAACACATGATGTTGTAACATTACAGACAATCGAACACTCGTTACTCCATAAATACCTCCTCTTCTCCAAATTCTGCACATTTTCTTGCAATACAGGGCGATTATCCATCACTTCCGGATTCCGAAGTATATCAGTAAGCATACAAAATTACCTGTCTGACACTGGCAATTCAGATCCCACGAACAGAACGACGTGTATGACTGCTCGCTGATCTACACCGCTAGGCGGGTAACGGGCAACTGATTTTGGGTGCCCCTGTAGGCCAGTGGCAGGGCTCTTCTGGGAAAGGCCGCTTCCCCCACCAAAAGCACTGCTCGCTCTTGAGTTTACAGACAGACTATAATAAGATAGTGGACATATAAACGGAGACAAACACTTTTTAAAATACAAGGTGCCGTTCACGGGCGTAGAGTCCAAGATAAAATTGTTCAGACACTTGGACACATACAGAGACGAAAATTGTCACATGTGAACGTAGGTGCACAAAACGAATAACACTGAACCACTTAAGCACAAAACGATGGCACACACAGAACACAAGGCGTTGATCTCCGGTGCGTGAATGTTCACTAACCGTGTACGAGTCCGGGGACCTGCCAAGAGAGGAGGAGGGGGGGGTTGGAGAGGGAGAGGGGAGAGCAGAGATGCCATGGGCAGGGGAGAGAGGGGGAGGGAGGAAGGGTGAGGGGAAGCCTGGGGGAAGAGGGGCGGAGGGAGGGAGATGGAGAAAAAGGAAAGAGAAGGGAGGGAGGGTGCCGAAAGGAAAGCACACAGGAAGTGGGGGGAGGATCAAAATTGATAATAGGGGTAGATGGAGGGGAGGAGGACATCATCAGGGAGGGGGAGCTTGCGAAAGCCACCTTGGGAGAGGGTAAGGAGGGTGGAGAGATGAAGACCGGGTGGGACGTGGGAATACAGGCGCGGCAGCAGGTGGGGGTGGGAGAGGATGGGTGAGACAAGTGGATGAGGAGGATCGAGTTTGCAGGAGGTGTACAGGATCCGTATCCTTTCAAGGAAAAGGAGGAGGTGGGGGAAGGGGATGAGATCGTACAGAATCCGTCTGGGGGAGGGGAGACAGATGCGATGGGCGTGGCGGAGAGCATGGCGATCAAGGATTTGGAGGGATTTATAAAAGGTAGGGGGGCAGAGATCCAGGCCAGATGGGCGTAACAAAGGATAGGGCGGATGAGGGATTTATAGGTGTGGAGGATGGTGGAGGGGTCCAGACCCCATGTACAGCCGGAAAGGAGCTTGAGGACATGGAGTTGGGAGCGTGCCTTGGCTTGGATTGTCCGGAGATGGGGAGTCCAGGAGAGGCGACGGTCGAGGGTGACGCCAAGGTACTTAAGGGTGGGAGTGAGGGCGATAGGACGGCCATAGATGGTGAGATAGAAATCAAGGAGGCGGAAGGAAGGGGTGGTTTTGCCTACAATGATCGCCTGGGATTTGGAGGGATTGACCTTGAGCAACCACTGGTTGCACCAAGCGGTGAACCGGTCAAGAAGGTATTGGAGAAGGTGTTGGGAGCGCGGCAAGGTGGGGGCAAGGGCAAGGAAGGCGGTGTCATCGGCAAACTGGAGAAGGTGGACGGGGGGTGACGGCGGCGGCATGTCCGCCGTGTACAAAAGGTACAGAAGGGGGGAGAGGACGGAGCCTTGGGGCACACCGGTGGAGGGGAAAAAGATGTAGGAATCTGTGTTATGGATGGTGACAGAGGAACGACGGCGGGAGGGAAAGGAGCCGATCAGACGGACATAGTTAATGGGAAGGGCGAAGGTTTGGAGCTTGAAGAGGAGATCGGAATGCCATACGCGGTCATAAGCTCGTTCGAGGTCCAGGGAGAGGAAGATTGCGGAGCGACGGGAATTAAGCTGGTCAGAAAGGAGATGAGTGAGGTGAAGGAGAAGGTCGTCAGAAGAGAAGGACGGACGAAAGCCACACTGGGTAACGGGAAGGAGATGGTGCTGCGGAGATGCTGGTGGATGCGTCGGGTGAGGATAGATTCCAGAACCTTGCTGCAGACCGAGGTAAGGCTGATGGAACGGTAGGAGGAGACAGCGGACGGCGGTTTACCAAGTTTAAGGAACATTAGGATACGGGAGGTTTTCAACAGGTCGGGGTAGTAACCAGTGGACAGGACTACATTGTAGAGCCTGGCCAGGGTGGAGAGCAAAGAGACAGGAGCTTCACGAAGGTTGAAACATCCCCTTCGAAAAATTATAGAAGACTGTGCTTAAACTGACACACAATATTTTTAGCGCAACGCAATCTGACTTTCAAAAATCCCTACAAAAAAATGGCCCTGACTAACATTAACCTATACCTTTCACAAATCACTTACCTCACAAAAATCTTCATTACTCGAACTACTGCAATACAGCGAGCGCCACTACTGCCAGCTAAATAAAAGATTCAAACTACGGAAGGCACTAACTACTGATAGGCATAGTTAGCAAATGAAAGATTTTGATAGAGAACAAACAATGTATTTACCTTAACAGTCATAATGTATACAGCAGTTCATAACATCCATTTTTACAAATTTCACAACTCCGCCATCTCTCTCCCCACATCCACCATTGCTGGCGGCTCACCTCCAACTGCGCAACGCTACGCGCTGTTAACATCCAGCTGCCAAACACTACAATGGCAGACAACAATGCAAACTAGCCACAGACTGCACACAGCACAGCCAGTGATTTTCATACAGAGCGCTATGTAACGTTGCCAATAAGAAAACATAAACAGCCTACTTACATAGCCCCCCTGCTCCCAACAAAAAATTTTACAAATTGTTTTGGGCAGTGGCCAATAATGATTTGATAAAATTTTTCATAATTACAGTAACAAAGAAATCAAATGCACACACTTATTGATACAATGTTGGTCAAAAGCTAAAATTTTCTCACAGTCCATAAAGACAGTCCTGATCATTCATCATAGTAGTAATTACAGTTTTTGTTTTTACAAAGTCTCATTACTAAAAAAATTGCACACAGAAGTAGTGGATTTCCATGCAGTCTTGAAGAAGTAGTGTTGCCCTTCCAACGGAAAGACAGTGCTGACTCTTGACATGCAGACAGGTAATGGGCCACAACAGAGCAAACCCACAGCAGAGTCAGTCGAATTATGAAGAATATTGGTAGGTAGGTCATCACAGAGTAGACCCCACTGTAGTCCTGGTAGAGATTGTGATATTGGTGGGCCACCAGAGGTGCAGACCCACTGTAGTCCTTGTAAAGATAATGGTACCATTATGTGTATGCCATCAAAGATGCTGACCCACTGTAGTCCTTGTGGAGATGGCTAGCAGCCATCTGTTGTGACTGTGCAGGTGCACAATCACCATTGAAGAGTCTTGCGGATAATATAGCAAGTCCATAACCACCACTTGTGCACTCACAAAGTTTGTGGAATTGTCCTTAGAACCAGCAATGCTGTTATCCAGTCCCTTGCTGAATTATTAACACATGTGCAAACACTATCAGTCCCTACTTCTCACATATTGTCCATATACTATGACCAACAGAAACGTGTGCAGTGAAATGTAACTTACAAGTTACTTAATTTGATGAACTGGTGTCAATTACAATTTTATAACATAAGAATACAGTAACAAAGGTACAAAATACATCATTAAAGAACATAACAATACAGATAACATTTGTAGTAAAACAGGCTTTACAAAAGAATAGAAATAGACATATACATCAGTGTTACAGGAATTATGACATAAATAAATATATAAAAGATCAGAATAATTATTGAAACATCAACTTCACACATGAGCATTAAAACAAAACAGAATAAATAATGTCTAAACATCTTTACAAGTTAAATAACATATTATTAATACCAATTATATTTGAGGAGAACAGTATTCCTCATCATAGTGAATGTAGCTTAATATTAAAAGAAGAAAAAATTCTATGAAACTACACAGAGACAGGAAGAAACCAAATACACAAGGGTACACAAAAACATAGTGGGATAACACAAAAGGAAAGGACAGGGTTTGTTTTCAGTGTAACATTTGGTACTGCAGTCCAACCCAAAACTTAATTCCATAGATCGTTTGTCTTATTTCAACCTTTGCTTCCACCAAAAAAATCCTATCCAAACATGCCTTCTGTATTTTTCTCGTTCAACCTCTCAGTGCATTTCTTCAAATTCATCGCAACTCATTCTCTTATAGGCTACCCCCTCTTAAGCTAACTTAAATCTACTGAGCTCAGATGCTAAACTAAGGGACGAGGCAATGCAGCAGCACAAAACAATTAACGTAAACTGCAATGACAAAAAAATGCAAATTGGCAAAGTAAGCAACAATATTACAACTAATATAAGGCACTGTGCAGCAAACAAGAAAAATAAATCAGTAGTAAACTGGCTTAGAAGAGTAACACAAACTCAAATTCAGTAACACTATGCCTGGCAAACAGCAGCAGAAATAACTTATATCTAAACATGACATAGCTCAAGCAGAAAAAAACATTACACTAAAGACAATAATGCAGACAAGGGAAATGTATATTCACATCTTAATGTCTATGTAATTAAAGTGGTGCACCACAACTTATTCTACGAAAAATATTACCAAGTAGTTGAAAAGAAAATTCCGTATGCAATTCCTGTGAAGGGAAACGTCTTTTTATGCTCCTTCGTTTTTTGAATAGATCATAAAATTATTTACTGGATCTGTAGGCATAAAATATTTATATTAGTACATCTATTAAATTTTATTTTAACCAATGCTGCTGCAGCTAGAAACATGATATTAAACAAAACGAGTAAATAAATACATAAAGCAAGCCATATGGCATTTTTTTCAACTAGCAAGACAGTAGCCGTGAAATGTTTCTCATCGTTTCATTAGGCATTTTAGTAAATATCATAAATTAAGAGCTCCACAGTATGCTTTCAACAAGGAAATGTCAATAGCGAGGATAATGGCCTCATCTTTCTTTTTTTTTTTGCGCCTAATGGCTTTCTTTTGTCAGACATTTACCTCTCAGCTGGACGCCCAAAACGCATTACACCAAGGCCACTTACCTTTCTTGCTGAAATATTTACGACGGCAGTTTCCGCTACAGTGACAGTCTCATATAAAAATATTTCACAGGTCAAGAATTTGGGTTACAAATCTGTAGAAACAAAATCCTATTGATATGACAGTGCCCAAAAAATTTTCGTCAGCATTGTAATACATTCACGCATTTACATACATTTCATAACTCTTAAAGTACGATTCTTTGTTTCCAACAACCTTTTTCCCAAACCAGAGTCCCTAACCACTACTCATTATTCCTTACCTTATTCGTCGACACTTCTTCAATATTTCATCATAACATACGTAGCATAATCAAATAACTCATATAGCATCAGCTTATTGATCATAAACATACCGCAATAGCATAATACACATAGTCATTGTAATAATAACATCATAACACTTCAGTCAACTCTCAAAATCGTCGTAGCTTCCTCCAATAATTACAATACCTAAAAAAAATTCTCTGCTCATGTCAAAAGTGTCATCTGCCTCAAACGTACTTTAAAAATCGTGATCTCATACCAAATATATCATTGAAAGCTCTCATAATATCACAATGGGTCCAAAAAAATATGAACAGTTCACAAAGTACAGACAAAATACAATTTCGTAAGTGTGAAGTTATCCAACGGTGTAATTACGTAAACATGTGTCACTGCCGTAGTAAAAAAGTTTGTCTCTCTCAGTTAAATGATCAAATAGTTGTGTAATTATGTGTTAGAGAAATATGGTACTGATGTGTAAAGTTGTATAAGCAAATACCATATTAGCTAGGGCTCCTTGTGCTTGCCAAACACATGATACACAAAGTAAGCGTGTACCCCCCTGAGGATTAATGTAATTATACCCTCAGGTGTTACAGATTACAGCAATGGAATGAAATGTATAACGGAAAACCTTTGTGTCATTGTACTTCAAATATCTTTGAAAATAAATGATTTAAGTATAATATTAATCACTCAAATACGTGTACTGTAGCGCTAAACTTTGCGTCTTGTTGTAAGATAAACTCTGTGGAAATGTCGTAGTTATCGTCCTCCGAAAGCTAAGTTCTGCAGAAGTCAATGTACTTACCTCATGATAAACAAAAGTGAATTGCTTTGCGTATAGATATCTTAGTTATTACGCTTATTGTTGTGATGAAGAACGTACTGTGCTGTAACGTATTGTTGTGCTACGAAAGAGGCTGCCTCATTGTAGCTATACCACAAAAGTTACTACTAAAACATGTTTTACTTTCCAGAATAATACAGAAAAACTGTGCAGATATGAAACAGAAACACCGCAAAAGCAACATTGTAAATTGTCACTCATTAGTAGCGTCGTGATAAAATCGTGTAGCTGTCACATAAACTAACCACTGTCTCATCTGGTATCTCACAGAAAGTACCTTAAATCCAGAATGTATTTTCAAGTAAACCAAAATGTTGCATTAGAATCTCATTAGCAGTACTGCTAAATGTTCTAAGTATGTGAGTCTTATAGTCGTTACGTAATTGTGCGACTAACAAGCAAGAATGTACAAATAACAACATTGTGTCGTCTGTTCACTATAACAACGCACTCATAATTTCTGTTTAAATAAGTTCTCTTGGTTCTTGACTGGATATTTAACTTCAAACATTGTTGCATGGTAACAGTTTCTAAAGCATACTAGTAACGTGAAGTGAAACGTTTTATGGCAAAGACAAAGTTAAAAAGCAGATTATCTATCAATAAACGGTTTTACATGTGAAATGTGGTGTAAACCTTTACTCTTTATAGCGCGCAGAGTTTCGACTTCAAAGCAATTATCATGTTGTATACATCGGTAAGGAATGCTAAAATTTTTTTAAAGGTTAGCGTGTATGCTATTTTTCCCTGAGCCAGCCGGCGCACGCAGCTGCCTGCGGTGCATCTCATTGTCTGTTCCTTTGTTGGCGCGCGTCGTTACTGGGATTTGGAGACCTAACTTCTACAAATTCGCCTTGCCGAGATGGCCCAGCCCTGTTTAAATCCTGCCAGTTCTGATGAAATTCACGTCTGTCGTTACGATCACATCGTCTGTTGTCATGTCGGTAGATTGCATAGTTTCTTTCCTGTCGGTTAAGTGGTGGAGAATTTCTCCCTGAATTATCACTGCACGGTGGACTGTTGCGTCTCAAGTTATTCTGTCTCCCGTGACAATAATTATTTTGGTTCCTATATTGTCTGTTTCTCTGATTGTCTCTGTGATAGTCATTACTACGGAAATGCGATCTCTCTCTGTAACTATTACTCTGCCAGTGGTTGTTATACGGGTGGTGTCTCTTTTGGTCACGATTTACGTTGTAAGAATAGAATTGTTGTGTCCAGTTATTGTTTCTATCGTCACGGAATTGTGACGGATGTGACCTGTAGTGATTGTTTTCCTGTTTTCGCATCCCGCGACTGTCTGTGTCAATTTCTAATTCTTGTAAGAGTCCCTGAAAAGCTTCAATGTCGTCTTTGCAACGCCCTACCAAAATAATATTTCTTAAATGTTCAGGCAATTTCATTAAGCAAATGCAGATGAGTTCTGAAGGGCTGTATGTGTTTGAAAGATATTGATTCTTATGCAACATGTCTTCAAAATATTTCGCAAGACTGGAAAATTCAGATTGTTCGAAATGTTTCATCATTATGATGCTATGTTTTACTCGGTCTTGTGTAGCTTGACACCAATATGCTGAGAGGAGCGTATGGTAAAATTCTCCTTCACTGTGACAATCGTGAATGACCGATCGCATTCCTACAGCTGGTTCATTCTCCAGGTAGCCACACATAAATTCTAACCTGTGCTCCAATGACCAGTTGGGAGGAAAACAATGAGAGAATTGATGGAGCCACGCTTGTGGATGAATGTCGTTGGCAGAATTCTTAAACGTTTTGAATTTACGTGTAGTAATGAACAGCATATAGTCAAAATCATCATGTCGGCGAGTCGCATGTCGGTCATTGTTACGTTGTTTCGGCGGTTCCATCTCAAAATTCGGTGTACCTTGCCAATTTCTTTCATAATTTCCAAAGTGCCCAGTGTTATTATTTTGTGGCTGTTCCGTATTCCTATGTCCCTCTTCCTGTATTGGAGCGCGAGTGTCCTCTGAAATACGTAATTCTTGTATTACCTGTGTCAGCTGATCTTGTACTTCGCGGATTTCTCTTTGGTGTTGCGTATTAATTTGATTCAGATTTTGTTTCACTTTCCTAATTTGTTCGCACTCTTCTGTGTCATTAAAGACTACTGGTTTTGTGTCATTCAGATTATCATCTACCTTCGTAGATAAGTTAGTGAACTGATCCGAAAGTTCGGCTACTTTCTCCGATAGTGTACTTATTTCCTCAGTGTGTTTTTCTGAACCAAGTTTCAGAATGTCCATTTGTGTTGAAATCGTATCTACTGTGTCCTTTAAGTTTTCTTCAGTTTTTGCAAGTTGCGTAACCGAATCGGCAGATGCAACTGAGTCAATTTTAGCTTGCAAGGTCTCATGATTTTCATGAATAATAGTCTGCAGTTCTTTTATGGCTGCTTCGTGATTCTGTAATGCATTTTCATGACGCGAAAAAATAAGTTGGAAATGCTCACAAATTTGTGTTTTTACGTCATTACAGACTTTTTGACATTTCGATTCGATGTTATGTAACTCAGTAGTTAAATCTTCACGTGTTTGTTCAAGTGTGGTGTCTAACTTTTGAAGATTTTGTTCCATTGTGTCTAACTTTTTAAGATTTTGTTTCACTGTGTCTAACTGTTGCTGTGTTTGTCTCTGGTGTTGTTCCATTGTGTCTAACTTTTGAAGATTCTGTTCCATCGTGTCTAACTTCTGGAGATTTTGTCCCATTTGTTTCTGATTTTGTTCAAGCGTTGTGTCTAACTTTTGTAGCCTTTGTCCCATTTGTTGCATTAACTGTAATAACAATGCATTAGTGTCTGGAATCTGTTCCTCTACGCTTTTCGGCAGTGCATTTGCACCGGCAACATTCACATTTTGACAAGCAGAAAATGTGTCTTGACTTATTTGAGAGAACGGTGAGGACGCAAAAAGTGAATCTACAGTATTTGCAAAATTGTGTCCTATCATTTTGGATTCTTGAGGCGAGCTGTTGCCGAGCGATCGATCGATAATGCTTCCCTGTTCACTAATTGTTTCACTGCCTACGCCATTGTTTGCCGCCCGCTCCATTTCCCTATGCACAATTACCAAATTAATATGTTGAACATTAGTTAATTCATTACACGGTGGCGCTAACACACTACTTTCGTCTTCACTGTCATTTCTCAGTTTACTTTGGGGCCTAGTATTACGTTTTTCACACGCCATTATTGTCACAATATTTCACACGACAACACAGAAAAACACAATTTGAAGAGGAAAAATAGGGGAACACATTAACATAGCACTGAAAATAATATCTAGTTAATTGCAAGCGCAGCTGCGAAATACTTGGTGCAAATCTACATGCATGCCACAACTGTTTTACTGTGCAACAATGAAAAACCACAACTACCAAGGAAATTCTCTCTATAATTACGTGCTAGCAATAAACAAAAGCTACACTAAATACACAAACTACAAGAAAACATCAGAAGATTCCAGTGAGGTATCCTGGCAGGGTCGCCATATGAAACATCCCCTTAGAAAAATTATAGAAGACTGTGCTTAAACTGACACACAATATTTTTAGCGCAACGCAATCTGACTTTCAAAAATCCCTACAAAAGAATGGCCCTGACTAACATTAACCTATACCTTTCACAAATCACTTACCTCACAAAAATCTTCATTACTCGAACTACTGCAATACAGCGAGCGCCACTACTGCCAGCTAAATAAAAGATTCAAACTACGGAAGGCACTAACTACTGATAGGCATAGTTAGCAAATGAAAGATTTTGATAGAGAACAAACAATGTATTTACCTTAACAGTCATAATGTATACAGCAGTTCATAACATCCATTTTTACAAATTTCACAACTCCGCCATCTCTCTCCCCACATCCACCATTGCTGGCGGCTCACCTCCAACTGCGCAACGCTACGCGCTGTTAACATCCAGCTGCCAAACACTACAATGGCAGACAACAATGCAAACTAGCCACAGACTGCACACAGCACAGCCAGTGATTTTCATACAGAGCGCTATGTAACGTTGCCAATAAGAAAACATAAACAGCCTACTTACAAGGTGCCGGTAGGTGACACGATCGTGACCAGGAGCGGTGTTGCGTTTTGTGCGGAGTGTAGCAATGAGATCCTGTGTAGTGATAGGGGCATTGAGTTCTGTGTGTGCAATGTTGTCCAAGTACTGGAAACCAGGTGCGAGGGGAGGGACAGAGGTGCCAGTTCGATCGCGGACATCCGGGAAGACGGAGTAATCGAACTGGGGGTCATCGGGGATCGAAAACACATCGGACAGGTAAGAGGCAAAGTTATTGGCCTTACTAAGGGAGTCAGGGAAGGGGTGATCATCATGGTGAAGAGGATAGTAGTGGGGAGGGGGGGTTTAGTCCCGGTAAGGCGACGGAAGGCTGACCAGAACTTGGGGGAGTTGATAGGTAGGGTAGCATTTAAACGGGTGCATGTCTGTCGCCAGTCCCGGCGTTTCTTAGCCGCCAGCGGCCAGTTGGTTGTGCTGTCCTATATTAATAAATTAAATGTGACTTGGTAACGAATCCCTCACATAAAGGTTTCCTTAGATAATATTGCATCAATAACTGTTAACTGAGCTGTTTCGATGACGTATATTATTCTGGACTGTAAAGAGATGTATACTTTTCTTTTGCGCCTACTGAAGGTAAGTGTATACAAGAGGTGTTCTTTAGTAGATGTTTTTCAGTATATCGTTTCTTCTGGCTACTATATTTCTTCATGCTGTTAACAACCCAGACGCATTGTAAATGTTATGTTCTTTTAGAGACAGACATCACAGTTTGTATTTTATTGATGGTTGACCATATATATCTTTTAATAAGTTTCCTTTAATTTCCGTCTATGGTCACAATTTTTTTCTGTTTAACAGATTACCGGTTTCGGTCTTTAATGACCATCATCAGATCTGCAGCAAAAATGGGACAAATATAAATACACTTGCAAACTGAATACAGCTTAAGAACAATACATAGAGCATATTGAAAAGTAGTGCTGACAACATTTACATTTGAGCCCTTTAAATGTAAAGAGGCATACCTGTCTCATAAAAATAAAGTCCTAATGCACTGCAGCCACAGTGGCATAGTTAACTATTAAATGCGGAATCAGCACCAGCATCGTCAAATACATACAAATCACATCACATGCACAAGTCATGTTGTCAGTAAAACTAAAGAAACGTTTAACAAACAGCAGGCACACACACACCCACACACAAAAGAGAACCGGCAAAGATAGAATAAAAACTATTCCCATGAAATTTAACGGCAAAATGTCCCTGCAAATAGAAAAACGTTTAAAAACGTCTGATGTCAGATGTGGCTTTCAGGTCAATAACACTATAAAAATACGAATTAAACATAAGTTGAAAGGGAACTATGATAAATTTGATGGCTCTGGAGTATATAGGATCGACTGCAGTAACTGTGACAAATATTATACAGGTCAAACAGGTCGCTCTTTTAAATTGTGGTTCAATGAACACTCACAGCCACGAAACAAAACGGCTTTGGGACAGCATTTGTCTGATACTGGTAATTCCATAGGGAGCATTGAGAGCTGTATGCGTATTCTTCACAGGGTGGAAAAAGGGCCTTACTCTTAATTTGCTGGATAAACTTGAAATTTATAGAGCAAAAAATGGAGAACCGGATAAACTGCTTAACTGGCAGAGCGATTTTGTGCCCAATGCCTACTTTGCTTTATTTGACAATGTTTTACCCTAGTCACTCCACGCCTCTGTTATTTATAGTGTGTTCGTAAGTTCTCCTAGTATTGAGTATATCACACATTTACTTTGTTTCCATACGTTTTACGCATGACTCTAGTAGGTTCTTGTTCCTTCTTTATTCATTTCATTGACTGCACTACTCAGATGATGTAAATCATCCACTGTTGTGGTATTTCATCATTCTCTGCTTGCAACAAAGTACCTCAGGGCACGAGGAGCCCTCTGCCGGTCACGTTCCTCCAACCACTTCCCGCCTGTGCGGAATTCTAGAGTTAGCGCTAACAGGGGGCGCTGATTATGTGCAGAACTATATTTCCTTTCATTTATGACTCATTTAGCGATTTGTTTTATGTTGTTTATATTACCCGGTGCAATATCAACGGTGTTTAATATTTATGTTATTGCCCAGAATATTGGCCCTAGAGCACATGTCAACCACTGTTTTTAACTCTTCGTCTTTTTAACAATATTACTTTTGTCGTGTTCTTTTTATTGCTTTTTAGTACTGTAACACTTTTTATACTTTATGAGCTTATTACAGATTTTAACTGTGCTATCCCCCCCTTTTATTTTCGCTGTTTCAATTAATTATTGAAAAACAGTGTGTGCTGACATTAGCGACATCTGTTCAACTTACTACACAAACATCTGGCAGCTACTGTACGGCAGCTAGTTTTAAACAGTAGTTTTACTGACAACATGACTTGTGCATGTGATGTGATTTGTATGTATTTGACGATGCAGGTGCTGATTCCACATTTAATAGTTGACTATGCCACTATGGCTGCAGTGCATTAGGACTTTGATTTTATGAGACAGGTATGCCTCTTTACATTTAAAGGGCACAAATGTAAATTTTGTCAGCACTACTTTTCAATATGCTCTACGTATTGTTCTTAAGCTGTATACAGTTTGCGAGTGTATTTATATTTGTCCCATTTTTGCTGCAGATCTGATGATGGTCATTAAAGACCGAAACCGGTAATCTGTTAAACAGAAAAAAAATTGTGACCATAGACGGAAATTAAAGGAAACTTATTCAATATACGGGTCACTGTGTTTTTCGCGACGATGTCGCAGCTTGTGAATATATATACTTGTGTATAACACAAACCGAGTATTATAAGGTATCTAGATTTCTGGTATATGAAAAAGTTCTTTGAGGTACTTATATAAACAGAGGTGTCCTTGCGTTGGTATGTTAATGATCGATTCGTTTTATTATAGTGAACTCAATCACGGTTGATATTCTGATCATGGACTGTTATATGTCGTTCTGTAGGCATTTGAAGAGTAGTGGTTTTCAGTTTATCCTGTGGAAAGTTGAATTGCATATCCATTTAGGTACAGCTCTTTCATAAGTACTTCCTCATGTTTAGGTTGTTCAACTTGACAACTCATTTCTTTTATCTTGCGTACACATTGTTCGTTTGTTTTGTTGACATAGTCTTCCTGTGAAGATGGTCGCTACGACCGAAACCGGCAGAGGATAAAGAAAAAATCTGATAAATTTGTACATCTGATGGCAAACATGTATTTGTTCCAATTCTGACAGCTGTATCGAGTCCCCTCGTCAAAATGTTTGTTTTAGATTAACATTTGCTACAGCAAGTCACTCTCCATTTTCTTTTGAAAGGTTGGACGATACGGATTGGAACGAAGAAACACTGGCAACGGATCACCTGAGGCGTCCTGTTCTCTCGCAGTTACTACGCGCTCTTCGCCAAATCATGAAAGCTGTAAGTGCCAGGAGAGGATGTGCCGACCAGCACGACTGGAATTTTCGTCAGCGGCACCTGAACAAAAGTGGTGAGTATCACATTTGTATGTTCCTTTGGTTGCAGGCCTTCTCGGCGAATACCAGCACGACTGGAATTTTCGTCAGCGGCACCTGAACAAAAGTGGTGAGTATCACATTTGTATGTTCCTTTGGTTGCAGGCCTTCTCGGCGAATTCCTGTGATAAAGTCTTCTCGAGTTGTGAGCCAAGCTGTGCCGTTGTCTTGATGCAGCTTTCGATGAGTTTCCTATTGGTCGCTTCAGTTGAGCATGGCGAGTGAGAAAATTGCCCAAATGTTGCGACAACATGACGGCAGGTCTCGCCTGATAACTCGAGAATGTTTGAGCAAGTCTCTTAATGTCACATAAAGTGTGATGTGCTCGTTAATGTATACTGTCAAGAAAATCTCACGCAGGTGACTGGAGGTTGTGTCGAAGCTGACGACTCTCTCCTAATCAAAGAATATAAGAAACAATAACTTAGAACTAACTAATAAGCACACGAGAGGAAAAGAGCAATGTCTACTGATAAAGCACGTATTATGTTTCATAATCAACACTAATCTTGAGGACAAGCTTCTATTGATGTCAGTTCAGGACATCAGACAAAATATTAGTGACCTTCGAGTAGCGATCGCCCCAATACCGCAGCACAGCACACTGCCCGTACCACTGATGAAGGCCTGCGTTCGACGACGCAGGGAGTTGACAGGTTTGTCCAGAACGACCGTCTCCAGCTGGAGTCACTCGCTAGATCCCACGGAGCTTCCAAATTTCTGGGATGTTGACTGCCACGTTTCACATGCCTGTCCTAGACATCTTCTGTGAGAATATGATCGGATGATTTAGCGGGCTAGTCGAGATGCGATAGCGTGCCTAACTAGTCGTCCAACCAGTAACGTATCTTTACATCCCTGTGGACACAACTGTTGTGTTAAAAAGCAGGAGTGTGCACGGCATACACAACATGAAGGTGTCGTAGATATCAGGAATTAAAGTTATTGCGTGATGTGAATTTATGTAGACTGCATGCGGACAAAACTTCTACGCAAAGCTCCGAAACGTCACTGTGGAAATGGCGAAAGTGCAGAAAGCTGCTGCCATTTTCTTACGAAATTGCCAGCCGTGGTGGCCGAGCGGTTCTAGGCGCTACAGTCTGGAACCGTGCGACCGCTGCGGTCGCAGGTTCGAATCCTGCCTCGGGCATGGATGTTTGTGATGTTCTTAGGTTAGTTAGGTTTAAGTAGTTCTAAGTTCTAGGGGACTGATGACCTCAGATGTTAAATCCCATAGTGCTCAGAGCCATTCTTACGAAATTGATAGAGCTTTGAGGCCATGTGGTGCCCTGACGCACTCATGCCTTGAGTTTATATGGTTCACTACACAACATTAACCCCAGAAGAACAGGCAACATGAAAATTAAGAATAAACCCCTTATTCTTAGAGACAGTTTAATATGGATTACAAAGCACACTGGAGTTTGGCACATTTAGTTTATTTATTTACCAACAGAGAACTCGGCTTTGTACGGTTATTTGTTTTTCCAGGCTTCTATTAGTCCATCTTCTCCTCCCTGTCTCTCTGCCTATCTCCTTCCACCCATTCTCTCTGCCCACCTTTACATCTCCCCATCTCTGTGCATCCCCTCCCTCTTCTGTCTGTCTATCACTTCCTCTCCCTTCTCTCTGGCCATCTCCCTCTCACCCCTCAATCTCTTCATCTCTTCCACAATCTTTCTCTGTCCACCTCCTTATCCTTCCTCCTCCTATTCACCTCCTCCATCTCTCAGCTCAGCTATGCCCGTCGGCATGTATAGCCTCTGGAACCCATTCTGACGCTATCCACACAACACACCAGTCATTAAGTCAGCCTAGATGTCAAGCATTACCAGTCCTTTTCGTTCTCACCCCTAGTGGAGCGAGGTGTTTCATACCCCGCAGTATTTGTTTCCAGACAACAGTATTATGTGTACCAAGTTAGGCTGAAATCAATCCAGTGGTTTATGGATATGGAACACACACACATACATCTATTTTATATATGTATGATGGTCAGAAACAGTTTGAAAATTTTGAAAGGGTGTTTCAGAGGAGGTTGTTCTGAGAAATAATTATTAAGAGAAAATTCGATGCGTTTCGCCGTTTTCCAGTTAATTAGCATTGTAGTTAGCCAATCAGGTCGTCTCACGTGCAAATTCAAGCAGTCTCACAGAGGTTTTCGTTTCCTCCGACCGAAAAAACGTAGCTTTTGCTCGCTTATGTTTAGTTTCTCACTTCCAAAAAACTATAGTGTTGTGCAGTGTCTCTGTTATATAGGGTGTTACAAAAAGATACGGCCAAACTTTCAGGAAACATTCCTGACACACAAATAAAGAAAAGATGTTATGTGGACATGTGTCCGGAAACGCTTAATTTCCGTGTTAGAGCTCATTTTAGTTTCGTCAGTATGTACTGTACTTCCTCGATTCACCGCCATTTGGCCCAATTGCAGGAAGGTAATGTTGACTTCGGTGCTTGTGTTGACATGCGTCTCATTGCTCTACAGCACTAGCATCAAGCACATCAGTACGTAGCATCAAGGGAATAGTGTTCATCACGAACGTGGTTTTTCAGTCAGTGCAATGTTTACAGATGCGGAGTTGGCAGATGCCCATTTGATGTATGGATTAGCACGGGGCAATAGCCGTGGCGCGGTACGGTTATATCGAGACAGATTTCCAGAACGAAGGTGTCCCAACAGGAAGACGTTCGAAGCAATTGATCGGCGTCTTAGGGAGCACGGAACATTCCAGCCTATGACTCGCGACTGGGGAAGACCTAGAAAGACGAGGACACCTGTAATGGACGAGGCAATTCTTCGTGCAGTTGAGGATAACCCAAATGTCAGCGTGAGAGAAGTTGCTGCTGTACAAGGTAACGTTGAACACGTCACTGTATGAAGAGTGCTACGGGAGAACCAGTTGTTTCCGTACCGTGTACAGCGTGTGCAGGCACTATCAGCAGCTGATTGGCCTCCACGGGTACACTTCTGCGAATGGTTCATCCAACAATGTGTCAATCCTCATTTCAGCGCAAATGTTCTCTTTACGGATGAGGCTTCATTCCAACGTGATCAAATTGTAAATTTTCACAATCAACATGTGTGGGCTGACGAGAATCCGCACGCAGTTCTGCAATCACGTCATCAACACAGATTTTCTGTGACCGTTTGGGCAGGCATTGTTGGTGATGTCTTGATTGGGCCCCATGTTCTTCCACCTACGCTCAATGGAGCACGTTATCATGATTTCATACTGGATACTCTACCTGTGCCGCTAGAACATGTGCCTTTACAAGTACGACGCAACATGTGGTTCATGCACGATGGTGCTCCTGCACGTTTCAGTCGAAGTGTTCGTACGCTTCTCAACAACAGATATGGTGACCGATGGATTGGTAGAGGCAGACCAATTCCATGGCCTCCACGCTCTCGTGGCCTCAACCTTCTTGACTTTCATTTATGGGGGCATTTGAAAGCTCTTGCCTACGCAACCCCGGTACCAAATGTAGAGACTCTTCGTGCTCGTATTGTGGACGGCTGTGATACAATACGCCATTCTCCAGGGCTGCATCAGCGCATCAGGGATTCCATGCGACGGAGGGTGGATGCATGTATCCTCGCTAACGGAGGACATTTTGAACATTTCCTGTAACAAAGTGTTTGAAGTCACGCTGGTACGTTCTGTTGCTGTGTGTTTCCATTCCATGATTAATGTGATTTGAAGAGAAGTAATAAAAAGAGCTCTAACATGGAAAGTAAGCGTTTCCGGACACATGTCCACATAACATATTTTCTTTCTTTGTGTGTGAGGAATGTTTCCTGAAAGCTTGACCGTACCTTTTTGTAACACCCTGTATAGTCTGTCACAATTTTTCTTTGGGAATGCTTGCGAAAAGCGGGAAATCACGGTTTGAGTCCCAGCCTGGAACCAATTTTCATTTGTTCTGAAATATTCTACAAGTGATACTGAAACACAATCGCAATTTGCGAGGTCATGCTTACGAAAGAGGCGCATTTTACCTGGTAATGAGAGCTGAACAAGTGGTAACTCGTGGACTCAAAAGATGTATATTCATTACCGCACTTTATCGTGCGCATATGCCAGAATTAGCGCACGCAACAACTTGATTGGCTAACTTCAATGCTGTAAAACTCGCAAACGGTGCAAAGTATCGAACTTCTTCCTTAAGAATTATTTCGATAGATCCTTCCCTGCAACACTCTTACAAGATTTTCAGGCTGTTTCAGACCACCCATATATAGATTTATGTATGTATTTCAGCTTGCACATTTACGGTATTGATGCTCGTGTTGACTGGCACCGCTTCTCATGACTGCTGCTTGCACTGCTTCTCGTGACATTGTTGCTTGCAAGTCATTAATGTTATCTGAGACTGTGCGGTCACGTTCTGGTACAGAAAGTGCATCTGTTGCTGTTGGCAAACGACTGTGCACTCGCTGTAGACATTGTTGTAAATTACGTTAAGGTGACAGGCTATATAAGTAACCACACAGTCGCTCGCTTGGCGTTAAGGCGTGTTTATATACGGCTTCCTACTACGTAAAATCAGCTTTATGATGTAGAAACTGACTACAATTGTCACATCATAATCACACTCAAATCTAAATCCGAAAGAAAGAAACTGACTAAAATTTTGCAAGTTGTAACCACACTGAAACCCAAATCCGAAAGCTGGGTCGTTAATGAAAGACAACATTACGCCCTGAAGCATTTTCATTAAGAACACCAATATCCAGTCAGAACGGAACTGATCCTCTTAGTGGGGAGCACAGTTATTTACACAAACTTTGAACATTCCGGAAAGTTAGTATCTGTGCAACCATCGAACATTTCAGATGTAGAAACATTACAAAAATAAGATAGTTCAAGAACTTTCCAGAAATGATAAATACGTCATATTGGGCCCAGCGACTGGCAACACGCCAGCTAGTGGTGCTGGCATTACATTACATTAATACTTGTTCCGTAGATAATGAACACGACACTTTGTAGTGATGTGGAACATGTCAGTTTAACATAAGTCTTCATCACACAGGTTTTAATTTTTTACTATTTTTGTTTTGTTTTATTTTATTTTTACAGTTACTCCTTTATATCTAGAAATTCGTCTATTGAATAGGAGTTGCCGTTCAGAAACTCTTTTAATTTGGTTTTTAAATATTGGTTGGCTAACTGTCAGTCTTTTAATGCTATTTGGCAAATGACCAAAGATATTTGTGGCAGCATACTTCAACCCCTTTTATGTCGAAGTTGGATTTAACAGAGAACAGTGAAGATTATACATCCTTCTAGTGTTGTAGCTATGCACTTCGCTATTACGTTTGAATTAGGATGGATTATTAATAAGAAATTTCATTAGTGAATATACGTCTTTCGAAGGTACTTCGAACATCGTCAGTTCCTTAAGTAAATGTCTACAAGGTGATCCTGGGCGCACTCCGGCTATTATTATGATTATATGCTTTTGTATAATGAATACTTTTTCTCTTAATGATGAATTACTCCAAAATATGATGCCATATGAAAGAAGTGAATGAATCACCAACATTAGCAATAACCCTAATAGCATAAGTAGTTAAACCTAACTCTTCCAGCAGATCGTGAATGTGTTTTTTTTCCAATTCAGCTTCTCATAAATGTATACGCCCAGAGATTTTGAATATTCTGCCTTAGCAACAGATTCCTGTAGAGAGTTTATATTTATCAATGGTGTTAGGCCATTTACTGTAGAGAATTATGTACACTGTGTTTTCCCAAAATTTAGTGAGAGTCCATTTGTAGCATTGGCCCCTCTATGGAGAAAGAGCAACATGCTGCTTCAGATCTTCACATTGGAACCGACTAGTGCACCTTGGCTCTAGATCTTGTCACTGGTCTTCTGAAAGGCAATGATGATGGATTCTCACATCCTGGTCGAGCTGTTACATTCTCTTCACTATGATGAGCATCAAAGGTAACTCTTACTATGGAAGCTTCACGTTCTCGCTTCACTTTGTTGAATGCGAATGTCGCCACATCAGCATAAATTAAGAACATATCTGCCAACATCTTATTAAAGCATTCGTGGGAGCGTCTCTCTGTGGATGATAGGCAGTTGTCATCCTATGGGTGAAGTCACAACATGAAACTACTTCTGATACTAGCCTCGACTAGATATCTTTTTACGATCAGAAATCATCACACAGGATTGTCTGTGCTTCAGAATGACGTCTTCTACGAGGAATTTTGCAATTTACAGAGCTTCGGTATTTGACACAGCTTGCATGCAGGGTACAGACTATTATCCATCGATTCCCATTTGTCGACTTCCAGTTTGGTGTAATGGCGCTGCTGCAGGCGCGATTGGTACGAGATATGCTGGAGGTAATTGTAGCATGTATTTTCATTGCTGACATGCCTTACAGTGGCTCATATAGTGTCTAATGGATCTGTAGAGACGTTGCCGGTTATACGTGCATCTAGTTTGGTCCAGAGTCTTCATGACTCCAGGTAACCAGATGTTGGAATGTTGTGAGAACACTTCAGGATCGCTGGCAGCAAATGCGCTAGGATGATGAGCAACCATTTCTCCCTCATTGGGTCATAGTTCCTCTTATACCGCACGAACGCCAATTAGTCACACAAAAACCACACTAAATCGATCCAGGCAAATGCCGGGATGGTTCCTTTGAAAGGGCACGGCCGACTTCCTTCCCCGTCCTTCCCTAATCCGATGAGACCGATGACCTCGCTGTCTGGTCTCCTCCCCCAAAAAATCCAATCCAATCCAAAAACCACACTCCTCCTTCATATACCAATCCGTACGAACTTCATTGCACAAACTATCGCCATCCACACTATTTACTTCAGTCCTCCCTAAATGTTCTGTTATTTATTCCAGACATTTCGCTGGTTCACTACCCACAGCATGCACAACTTTACTATTTTCCCCCTCCAAATTATCGACACTTGCAGCTTCAGCAAAATTACACATCAATTCACGGTAAACACTTTATCTTCCTGAAATAATACGCTGATGCCTAAGCCATCATCACCATAAATATCCACCTCAGCAACCTTATCTACTGATACACCGTTTAAATCGCTACAAATTCACATCAGAAACCTCACTTTCCCCAGTCGACCAATAAACTTTACGTGAACCATACAGAACTTTATCCTCCGCCAATACATTACACAGATTGCTGCTACCTTGTTGTACAATTTTGGGGCTTCCAGACTTGCTAGCTTCCGCTGTGATCGGACAAAAATCAGCACACACTACCGTTTCTACACATTTTTCATCCAGATTAACAATCGATCCTACTTTACATACATTCTCACATTCACAGTCTGACAAACGTCTAAAGATCCACACATTCATCAATAAGTTCCGTTTCGCCTTCATTCGTGACTAGAAACGCTCAAATTCCTTCCTCCGAAGTATCAATGCCAGTAGCTTTTACATCACTACATAAATTATCATTACTCTGTTCCTTTATACAGGAATCATCTACCTCCTTCGATACAGTTTCAACTTCAACTGCTGGCGAGACCAACGCTACGCCTCCCTTAGTAATATCGACGCTTACCGCCGAAACACAATCACCCTCACTTGCAGCTGGCGAGGCCAAAGCTACGCCTCCTTCACTAACATCGACGCTTTTCGCTGACTCACACATACTTGTTACTACGACACCTTCCTTACTGCAATTGCTGCTATTTGCTAATACCTCTTCAGAACTCTCCACATGCCGCGCGGGATTAGTCGAGCGGTCTAGGGGGCGCTTCAGTCATGGACTGTACGGCTGGTCCCGGCGGAGGTTCGAGTCCTCCCTCGGGCATGGGTGTGTGTGTGTCCTTAGGATAATTTAGGTTAAGTAGTGTGTATGCTTAGGGACTGATGACCTTAGCAATTAAGTCCCATAAGATATCACACACATTTGAACATTTGGAACTCTCCACAAGATTTGCTTTCACAAAATTCATCTCCTCTTTAACTTCTTTTTGAACCACTGAATCTTTCCATTCATCACCATTCACACACTCATTCATTACACATTCATAACTTACATCATACCCCACAAATTTATTCCCATTACTTTTACTGAAATCTCTCACAAATCTATGCTTCCGCCGTTCGCGCCTGCTTTTATTGGAAGAGCCACTTATATAGCCTTCCTCTTTAGCATACTCCATACTACATATTTGGTGCCTTTCTCCAAACCTATCAACATTTCTACCATTACCATTATCTCTAGTCCTTTTCATCGCCTGTTTAGATCGCAATCCTCGGACCTGAGATGTGGCCAACATCAGTTTCCCGACCGGCTGTTACGCGACTGCACTTCGCGCGAATTTCTCCCGTCAAAACTGCGTTCTTTACTCGGATCCCGTTCACGGAAGTTATCACTCCTGTCCGTTCTTCGGCCATTCCAGCTACTATCTCCCTGAGAATTCCTTTGATTTCTCTCACGATTATTATTCTGGTGGTGATTATTTGGATTCCCATTTTGATAACTACCACCCGGTCTGCTCTGAGGTTTGAACTTCAAAGCCCTCTCTAACTTCTCCACAAACTCTAGAAATTCGTCCACGGAATCACATGGACTACAGACAAGATCCCACTGCAAATCTTCAGGTTATCGCCTTTTTAACGTAGTGATTTCCGTTAAAACCCAAACGGATTTTTCACATGCATAAGTTTGCCAAAAATCTATCATTGTCCCATTACCGTACCTGTAACTCAGCCCCTTTATGAATTCATTTTGGATCCACGTCTGTTTTGCCTCGCTCCAAAATTTGTTCAAAAATCACTTTTCGAACTCTTCGTACGATTCGCACTAACTACATCTAACATTTGCCCAAGACTGTGGGTCTCCCTCCAAATGCCGTTTAACGTATTTTATTTTCGCTTCGTCCAACATGCCGCGAACAAAAGCGTCCCTACACGCAGCCAAGAAATTTACTGGGTGATATCTTCCGTCATCTGTGTAACATTTCACAGCTCTGGTATTTGCCCAAGGGATATTTGTATCCGCCATGGCTTGTTGGGAGGCTAACGAATTTAAATCATTTTTTATCTGTCGCAATTGTTTCTTAAATTTATTTTCACTAGTGATACTGGACTCTATTTTATCTCGAATTTTGCCCATTTCTTTCTCCCCATCACCCACACAATTGGCAATGTCACTAATTGCTACATTTACATCGCTTTTGTGAGCATCTTGCGCTTTTATACAGTCGCTTAGCTTGTCCCCACGTTCTGTTTGTATCTTATCCATTTTTTCCCCAAGATCTATTTTAATGTATCATCAATTGCTTTTTCAAGGTTACCCATAATTTTTTCAACTTCCTCTTTCACAGTGGAACATATTTCAGTTCGCATTGTACCCATATCAGTCCGAATTGTATCCGTAACTGTTTGCAATGTGCCCATACCTGTTTGCAATGTACCCATATCTGTTCGGAGTGCAGTGATATTATTTGCCATTCCCTGGATCATTTACATTAGCTGAGACATCATATTTCCCCCACATTCATTCTCCTTGCCTCAATTCCTACTAGGTACACTTTCGCTCTCTGATTTCGGACTAACCTGCTCACTTCCGTTTTCAGAATTACAAATACTAGGTGACTATTTTATAATTGCAAGATCGATAAGTGGAGCTAAAACTCCAGAAACAAGCACTATCTCTCTATTTGCGCAAGCATCTGATCTGAGATGGTTCCCTCTGCCACGGTGTTGCCGTCGGTTGTAGTGGAAGTGTACATTGAAGACTACCGTGGGCTACTCGAAGAAGCTGACATGGTCCGTCCGCCTCTGGAGAAGTCGCCTGACGTAATTGTAGCTGCCGCCGGTTACCGCCTGTTCCAACCGTCTTCGATACAGCTTTCCGTTAAATGCTCTAACCGCTACTGCTCCCTGCACTCAAATTATTTACACTCTGAGCCCCCACGAAAATTGTCTTTAAAGTGATAGATTAGGACCTCTATCGATAGCATGTGTTAATTGTGAAAACTGTTGCGTAATTTCACTATTTCCAGAGACCTACTTGCGCAAGAAAAACCCGATCTCACACTGTGTTTTCTAAGAGGTTCACTCTACAGAATTCTGTACTGGTTTTGCAAAGGTTTTTACACTTTGCATAGTACGATGAATAACAGACAGCAAAGGCATTACCACTTTGCAGGGTACAAATCCCAGACGAGCCCCCAATTGCGGGCGTTCAAATAAACTACGCACCCTCTGATTCAACGGTGAAACATTAAAAGTTTTGGCTGGTGTCGTTGTCTAGGGACTGGGATACGCAGTTGCCGCATTACAGGCCAAATCCTGCTGAGTCTACAGTATACGATAAGAATCCACACGTGAATCGAATGGTAGAAGGTTTCTATCACTTGCCAATTGCGAATTATGAATGTAACATATAAATTTATAAATGAAAGATTGCAATTAAATAAAATCTGCAGGTACTATCTTAACGACTTTAAATGATGAGTACGACAGTATAAGTTTTGAGAATGTGATATATTTCTGCAAAACACTTATTGATGTCGATGGTACAGCAATTAAATAAAATATAAGTTGTGATTCTTGAGTTTGTCCCGGCGTATTTGATAATCAAAATATCCACGGGTGTGCTGCCGGTCTACAGTGTCCAACGGGCACAATATTTCGGCGATCATACATGTCGCCATCATCAGGTGAACTGACGGACTGAGCTCCTGTGAACGTGCCGGCACGGAGATCCGTACACTATGGCTGCTCAGAGGGAACTGAGCAGCCATAGTTCCCTCTGAGCAGCCATAGCGTACGGATCTCCGTGCCGGCACGTTCACAGGAGCTCAGTCCGTCAGTTCACCTGATGATGGCGACATGTATGATCGCCGAAATATTGTGCCCGTTGGACACTATAGACCGGCAGCACACCTGTGGATATTTTGAAAATATAAGTTGAATAACAGGGAAACAATAGATTCCTACTGCACAAACGACAATATAGCTCGAGAGATATTCACTTCGAAACGCGTGTTACGTCTTCACTGTAGAAGCCACGGAAATCTCACAAGTCCACAAGTCGGCACTCCGAGGTATTTCTGTCTGTCGCGACCACGCTCAAGCCGCTCCACACTCTGCAAGCCTCTCTGCGACTGCCCGCCCGTCGCGCCGCCGTGTCCAGCACTTTCCGTCCTGTGCCACTCCCGTGTTGGCTGCCGTCCTCTCCAGAACTGCCCCCTGTTCCCAACTGTCTCACCATTAACGAGCGCTGTGATTGGCTAGAGCGCTCCCTCCATGTCTCCAATCCAACGTACACTCACAAACATATTTAAACACACACGAAATACTGGATTTACATTTAAATAACTTGAAATTAAATAAATATTCCTACGGCTGGACCATAAACACGCTCTAACACACATTATTAGATACATAAACAAATCAAATAAACATATATCAAAGGGATAGAACAAAAGGTAGGCCAGCAGCCTAATGTCTCTGTGCTTTCTAAAACACAGTAAATAATTGACGAGTTTCTTCATGAATAGCATATATCGGATATTAACAAAGACATAGATGAATCAATATATTTATAAGCATGCTGCTACCGTTTTTTCGTGTAACTGTGGAGTACTTATGTCCTGATACGATCGATACTAATTGGCCACATTGACCTCCAATAAGTTATGTACTGTTCAAGTTACATGCCTGTAATTCATACCAATTTAGGTTTACACTAATAGGTTTCTAAAGACACGTAGATCGGAGAAATGGGATGAACCGTTTAGATTTTGGAAATTCGTTGCTGGGTGTTACTTGCGTAATTTATCGTCAGATACTTATCTCATCATCATCATCATCATCATCATTTAAGACTGATTATGCCTTTCAGCGTTCAGTCTGGAGCATAGCCCCCTTATACAGTTCCTCCATGATCCCCTATTCAGTGCTAACATTGATGCCTCTTCTGATGTTAAACCTATTACTTCAAAATCATTCTTAACCGAATCCAGGTACCTTCTCCTCGGTCTGCCCCGACTCCTCCTACCCTCTACTGCTGAATCCATGAGTCTCTTGGGTAACCTTGCTTCTCCCATGCGTGTAACATGACCCCACCATCTAAGCCTGTTCGCCCTGACTGCTACATCTATAGAGTTCATTCCCAGTTTTTCTTTGATTTCCTCATTGTGGACACCCTCCTGCCATTGTTCCCATCTACTAGTACCTGCAATCATCCTACCTACTTTCATATCCGTAACCTCAACCTTGTCGATAAGGTAACCTGAATCCACCCAGCTTTCGCTCCCATACAACAAAGTTGGTCGAAAGATTGAACGGTGCACAGCTAACTTAGTCTTGGTACTGACTTCCTTCTTGCAGAAGAGAGTAAATCGTAGCTGAGCGCTCACTGCATTAGCTTTGCTACACCTCGCTTCCAGTTCTTTCACTATGTTGCCGTCCTGTGAGAATATGCATCCTAAGTACTTGAAACCGTCCACCTGTTCTAACTTTGTTCCTCCTATTTGGCACTCAATCCGTTTATATTTCTTTCCCACTGACATTACTTTCGTTTTGGAGATGCTAATCTTCATACCATAGTCCTTACATTTCTGATCTAGCTCTGAAATATTACTTTGCAAACTTTCAATCGAATCTGCCATCACAACTAAGTCATCCGCATATGCAAGACTGCTTATTTTGTGTTCACATATCTTAATCTCACCCAGCCAGTCTATTGTTTTCAACATATGATCCATAAATAATATGAACAACAGTGGAGACAGGTTGCAGCCTTGTCTTACCCCTGAAACTACTCTGAACCATGAACTCAATTTACCGTCAACTCTAACTGCTGCCTGACTATCCATGTAAAGACCTTTAATTGCTTGCAAAAGTTTGCCTCCTATTCCATAATCTTGTAGAACAGACAATAACTTCCTCGTAGGAAGATACTTATCTTTAAAGTAATAAATATATTGAAAATCTGATTACACCATCAGAATCGTCGTGCAAATAATGCTAATGAACATGTTTCTTTTCTACACGAACTGTGAAATGTCTGCTATTATGGTTTCAAAAAGTCTGCCATCCTTGACACTCCCACAAGAGACTTCTCCTTAATCGACACAAAGCACTGTCGCCGTCACAGTGTCAACATGGAACTCCCAGCCGCACCACGCGTGGACCCCGGCTAACGCTCGCCACCACGTGCTCCAGTCCAGCTACTGTGCGGCACCACGCGGTTGCTAGCGAGCCGCGGCTTTGTCGAGCGTCCTGTGCGGCCGCCTCAACTCCAAACGTAGAATATTTCCAGGGCGCCACAGCTCATTACCTCACAATGTGACTACAAAAGTTGCCACTACTACACTTGAATTTACACTGCCTAGTGAGAGTGTGTGGGTAGACCACTGGCTGAACGTCTGTTCCTGCTTTTTCTTCAAGCGAAAGAATTGAAATGTGGCTGCTGCGACCTGAATCCGCTGTTCGTTATACTGACTTAATGCACTTACTACTTCATCACAGGAGAGTGCGTCGGGAGACAACCTAAGGAAGAGGTTTTGAACTAAGCGAAACACAGGAGTTCTCGCGACAGACAGGAAATAATAAGATTTCACAGTACCTTGAATTCGAGGGTCTGGACAGTGGGCGTTGAACTGAATGAGATATTCGAGCCATTGCTCTTCTTTTTCATCCGAATCCTGAAATGGTGGAATTTTGGTTGGGCAGCCGAAGCAGCTTGTGCAGCAAGCAACAATAGACAGCAATGTGGCAATTTGTTGGTTCTGAAAATGAAAAATCCGATTTAGTTCTAGAGAGCAGGAGCAGTGTTTGGCTGAGGCGCAGGAACAGTGTGTGAAGGGGGTGGGGCAGCCATTCTAACGCTAACAAGTTACAGCAAAATATGAAAAGACAAATAGAAAAGCAATGTGCAAAGCACCTGAAAAGAGAAATAGATTATTTCTGCAGCTCCCCTCCTGTAAAACACGCAACAAAAAGAACAAATTATCACATAGAATCACTGTAACGACAGCTCCCCTGGAGCGACAGAGAACACATGAAAAGCACACAAAACTTGTTGATCAGACTTAGCGCCACTTGTTGTGGCTGAGCGCTCTTGTAATGTTTTGTGGTTCCTGCCTGGATGAGGAGCGGGTGGCATGATCGGTGGGTGGCCGGTTTCCTCTCATTACAACACTAAATGCAAGCGTGGTTAAAGTACACTTTATTATAGGAACCAGCCGGCCGCTGTGGCCAAGCGTTTCTAGGCACTTCAGTCCGCAACCGCGCAACTGCTGCGGTCGCAGGTTCTAATCCTGCCTCAGGCACGGATGTGTGTGATGTCCTTAGGTTAGTTAGGTTTAAGTATTTCTAAGTATTAGGGGACTGATGACCTCAGATGTTAAGTCCCATAGTGCTTAGAGCCATTTGAACCATTTGAACAGGAACCAACAGAGCACTTATATTCAATGATGTCCAATCTGAAGTTCTGCGGTTAACAGAAATCAATTATTTGACTTCTGTTAACCACAGAACTCCAGATTGCACATCATGAACTAATTCTGGAATCTTGTCTGTGTCCATATCACAACTACATACAGTGACTAACTGAGCCTTGCAAGGCTCGTGTTCATGCTGTTTATTGTTTGTCATTTCCTATTACTACCGCCTCGTCTTCTTCTGCCATTCACTGGCGTCACTAACTTCCTGCCTTACTTGCCCGTGGGCGGCAGCAGCCGGGCGTATCGAAAAGTGCACTGTCTTACCATCTCTGGAGTGACCGGAAGTATTTCCGGGTCGTCGTGTGTCTGGCAGTCAGTTGGAGACGGACCAGCAGTGCAGCCGGGATGCAGCAGCAGTGGATTCGGGGACGGAGCGCTGGGAGGTGTCGACAGAAAGTGCTCGCCGACCGCTGGCGACACACATCAACTCTCCGACGGAGGGAGATTGGAGCGGGACGACCGTTGGTTGGTCGTTCGGTCGGTTGTCTTATGGGCCAACGTATATTTGGTCCTTTCACCGTTTCCTTGCCTGGGAAGTCGGCCGGTTGGCTCGGAACAGCTAGGAAGTCACCGTCGCGCGGAGTCGGCCCAGAGCCACTGGCGGCGGGCACGCACGGTCGGAGTGTGAGGTGCTGCGAAGTTCGTCACCCACCGATCTTGGACATCAGACATGAGTCCTCACTTAACCTAGTATCAAGCCTCAGCTATTTACATTTCTTAGTTTGATCCTGGTTCTCACTTTTGGGACATTCCCGTGAGCAACAACGTGTGTATTTCAAGTCGATTAAGATTCCAGGCGTCTTCCTGTGGAGTTTAACTTAATTTATTCCCTGTTAATTTGACCAGTGGTATCTTCTGCCTTGTGGCCGTTGATGTTCCGGTTACCTGCCCTGGTCGGTGACGTAATTTTAGGCAGTGCATTTTCCTCGCCATGCTGTTGCTGTCCAGTACGTCGTGTAGTTCGACAGCTGTGGTGTTGTCGGTCGTTGTGGGCGCCAATATTCTGTGTGTCGTTGGATTGAATCTTGTGGCCGTTTTCCTGGTTGCGTGGAGAGGAGCTGATCTTGTTCATTGGTCGGTCGGCTGGTGTATGAGTTTGGTAACGTTCCGCCAAGCTCTCCACGCTGTAACTCTTACCATTTCTGACAGTGTAAATTGATCTGATTTCAAAAAGTAAAATCTGCTTTCATAGGCTCTGTGAGCTGGTGGAGGCGGAAAGTGAATGTTGTACATCTGCAGAAATCTGTTCCACTCGATTCTCCACTAGTATGTTATTTGTCTTCTTGTGCAGAATTCGAGGCTGATTACTCGGTCTACCTGGAGCACCTGGCAAACTACACGAAGGACATTGCGCACCTGATCTCACTTGGTGTGACGCATACCTCACAAGTGTTCGTTCCCCTCGCATTCGAACACATGGTAAGTTTTGTTACACAGCGATCGTAATTACAGTATTTAATATGCAATAGTTGAATAAATTTTTGTGTGCTGTTGTGTATGGCGTAAAGAAAAGTCTCATCCATCTTTCTCCACCGAGTTTTTGTAATTTACTGTAAACTCAGCTGCAACTGATTATGCAAGGAGCTCTCACGTTTCGTTTCAGTTAAACTGCCAGATAATTGTATACGTTCTTGAAATAATCAGACTTACTGATGACAATCACTGTGTTGATACCAAATTACTCAGCATACTGCTAAGAAGTACTCTTCTTTTCAGAATGGAGACCGATATATTCTTTTAAAACTGATGGATAAAGCTGATGGGTAAAGCTACAATAATTATCACAATTTGGACGAAAGAAAGTGACACAGTAGATGCACACAATAAGAACATACGTAAGTTCGCAGTTTCACAAATACAATGGATCTGGCCATAATAGGGTCCATACACAGTCTGGAGTAAAAGCTAATGTATTATAATCGATGTTTTGAACTGCAGGCGCATGTTTATAGCGGATCGGTGGTTACAGGGGCCACCAGGTGATGTGAAATGCACTCTGGGGGCGTGGCTGCTTCCCAGAGCTTGCGGTGAAAACTTGCACATGGCTGTGTCACTAGTGATGAGTTCTATAAGTACTAGTCGATATCTGACAGCTGTGATGGGTCAATGTTGCTACCGAACCACTTACAGCATTCCTCCCTCCCCACCCATTCAACAAGGAGGCGGCACTTATGGGCTTAATTGGTCAAGCTTTTATCAGTCTCGCTTTTGCATGTGGAGACACTACTGCCGCTGCTGCTCTCCATAATTCTGTTAAATGTCGCCTTGGAGAGTGTAATGTGAAAGACACAAAGCAACAACCCTGGGGGAACACTGTTTAATAGAGTGACTCAGGAGCTTGCATATGCTGATGATATTGAGTTGTTATCCAGGAGGAAACAGGACCTGGAAGAAAAGCTGGAAAAGGTAGGAAGATATGGTGCAGAGATGGGGCTGACCATTAATCAGTCAGTGACCAAGTATATGTTAACATCTAGGAAAAGATATAGTGAAGGAGGAAGAAGCATAACTTTGAATGGAAAAGAATATGAACACTGTGAGAGCTTTAAATATCTTGGTTCCCTGAGAATAATGTTAGGAGACAAGAAATACATGCAAGGATTGCAGCTGGTAACTGGAGCTACTTTGCGCTGGTTAAAGTGTTTAAAGCAAGGAGCCTCAGTAGGAATCTGAAGCTGATGGTGTATCTTACAGTTGTTAGACCTGTGGTATGAATGGTTCGGACACCTGGACTATGACACAAAACGATGAGGAGTTGTTGCTAAGATGGGAAAGGAAGATACTTGGGAAAATCTATGGGCCAGTGAATGATAGGAATTTTTGGAGAATCAGAAATAATAAGGAGATCTGAGAGTTGTACAACAAACCAGATATAGTGACTGAAATAAAGAGTAATAGACTGTGTTGGTTGGGACATGTAGGAAGAATGCTGGAGAACAGCACAGTCAAAAAAGTTTTCAAAGGAAAACCCAGTGGATGTCGTAAGTATAAGGGGCAGACCAAGAACTAGATGGCTAGACAGCGTGCAAGAGGACTTCAGTAGAATAGGAGTGAGAAGATGGAGAGCCAAGGCAGTTAGCAGAGAAGAGTGGGCAGAGGTTGTCTGGGAGGCCAAAGGCCTACAAGGGCTGTAGTGCCAAGGAGTAGTAGTGGTAGTAGTAGTAGTAGCAGCAGCAGTATAGAAGTTCCACTGCTGAGCATGGATTAGAATAATAATAATAATAATAATAGTCATTTATCCTGAAATGTATTAATTTGTTTCCAAACTTTGCAGACTTTTAACTTTCCACACAGTTGTCATAAATGTCTACTGACTTTTGGTTTTTAATCTCTAACCACAAGCACTGAATGTAGCAAATGTGAAAAAAAATCAGGTGTTTCAATTGAAAATGTATCCTTTTTGTGTTGTTTATATAGAATGAACCATTAATATGTGTGTTCATCACATCCCTAACAGAATTCACCAAATATCCATTTCCAACCCATCTGATCTAAAATAATCCTCTGGAAGTTAAATAAGTTGTGTCAACATTTGCTCTTATAGAAACTACCACTTTTGGAACAGTTGCTGATTTTATAGGTATTAATGAATTATTGGGAGGTGCTCTATGGTGGTACACATATACCAGTAAATGCACAAGTGAATACATACAACAGGAGTATACTCTTCCTCTGATACATACATTGCAACTGGGGATTAAGAGTGTCTTCTACAGACCATAACTTTAGAAGGTGGCTACCAATTTATTACTTTTGCTTTGTTTTAAATTTATATGAGTTCAAAATTCTAATTTTTAAGTGTGCTGAAAGTTTATTGTAGCAATATAAATACTACCTTGGAATTTGAATGTCGGTGGGGGTGGGAAGTCTACGTGAATCACATAGTAACTTGTCATGATTATATATTTCACAGTTTATCTGAAATTTATTGTAACTAACAGACGCAAACGTCACAATTATTGCCACTTTCTCTCAAAGGGCTTTGTCGTGATATTCCAAGTGCCAAAAACGGGCAGCTTCTTAGTGTCAAACTAAAAGGTTTGTATGTTGTAGTATATATTAGTAAATTTACAGTTATTAGAATACTTCAATAACATCCAAATGTTTAGTAATCCTGATTAATGGCTCCACCTCAAATCTCCAGCACAGTGGCTAATTTACAAGTATGTGAAATGAGCAAGGTGATAAACACAATAAATTCTATAATGACATACTTTTATTGACTCAGTAAAATTCTTGTAACTACTTAACACATTGGAATAAAGCAAATGTGTGAACAAGATGTAGGTGACATACAATTGGATTGTTCAAATTTTCAGTTGACTTTGTTAGTGTGATATGCTCAACAGTAATGGTACAGTTCAATAGTTATTAATGATTTCATTCTGTTAACTCTGTTATAGATGATTAAAAGATTTTCAGTGTTTACTGCAGTGAAACAAACTGACTATTTCTAAGGGATAAACGCATGTTCCTAGCTTCACCTAAAATTCAAATCTTTCTCAAATGTTTTGAAATAAGTTAAAACCCAGTTAAATGATGACTTTTGTTTGAGGATGCCAAATATCATTATTGGTACACTCTCCAAAAATACGTTAAGACTAGTGTGGTTTTAGCAATGATTGGAATGTGTAACACGATCTGTTTCTCCTTTCGACTTTGAAAAATTTATCTTCACTGAATAATTCTAGGTCTTGTGATTTCACACATAAGTTATGTTCGGTTTGGAAAGAATCCACCCAGCACTTTTTAGAATCAGTTTCAAATGCACACGTTTCTGTTGCCGTTCCCCACGAAAATTTTGCTGATGGTGTTGTAAACTACTTTACATATAAATATAATTGTAAAGAATTGTGAATGAAGGTTTTAAAAAAAAAACTACTTTAAGTAAAATCCTTATCGCGTAAGTAGGAACCACCAATAGGTAGACGAATGTTCGTTATCTCTACGGGAGTCATCATTTCGCTCAGATTCTGTGAGTTCGCTGTGGAAATGCGCTGCTTCAGAGGCCTGCGGTATTTGTACTCGATTCCTAAAAACTCACATTTAAAAGCACTCATTTCAGAACACTGTTGCAACGAAGAAGCATCAGCGGTAAAATAGTACTACAAAGACGAAGCAGATGCTGTAAAAGTCACAAAGGAGATGTGGAAAAAACGTAAATACTGCTGCAATGCACACGTACACTACAAAGACGTCCAAGGAAATACGTTAAAAGATACAAATACTGCAAAGAAACAAATACTGCAAAGCAGTAAAACAGTGCTCGCTACTATAATGTGCAAACAAACGCAGTAAACCAAATGGAAGACTATGCACTCTAGGGGAAGATTCCAAAGAATATATATAGGAGCTGCAGAGGGGATGAAAAGGTGGGACTTGTCCCTTACTGTGGAGGGGGGTGAATGGGCGTGAAGTCCTGGCGCTGACGACTGCCGCGGCTGCCGCGCAGCGCAGCCAAGGCGGCGGACCCCCTCGCCGAGCCTCCCACCGGCTGCCGCAGCCCTGCGTGAATTCGAAAGCCTGGGCTGTTTTAAGGGCCTCGTCTCGGGAAGAGTCCGAATACCGCAAAGTCTGTGCACACACTTCCTTACCGTTTGAACATTGGAACAGCCTTCTCGAGTCGTGGGTCGGCATTCGATTTGTGACATATTCGATCTGAGCACGAAAAAGCATTACACATTAAGACCCCGAATGTCAGTGATCCAGTGCTTGTACGATTCTGATTGAAATTTAAAATGCCGGTAAAATTCCAATCTAATTTGCGCCACTCGGGAATGACACCAGTAAACATGTGACAATAGTTTAAAAAGTTCAGCAAAAGACAAACTATTAGGATTTATCGTGAGGAACAACTTATGGTGCAACACCAACACACTATGCGAAGACCCCGAAATAAAAAGATCGTTTTCGATAAGAATCAGTTGCATCGTACACTGTGAAATGATGCTTTAGGTGCGTTTCCAAATCTTCAGCGCCGTCGAGCAATCAGGGAAACGGGGGAAATGTCGATGGTGTCACGTTTCTGGCAGCAACGGTGTTAATACTGCTGTGGTAAGGACAGTTGCTGCTGCTGGTGTTCCAGTAGTTGTGTTTGCTGTTCCTGCCGTTGTGGAAGTCACTGCTAAGTAAATTCTGGGTCCATATTGCCTGATATGTCGACGCACTGACAGTTCAAATATACTCGTCGCCACTGTTGCAGTCTGCAGTTATAAGCACAATGTATTTGGCGAAATACACTGACGCAGTACAATACGGTTAACACAAACAGATGCAAGTTTGGAAGAAGAACACAAATGGAAGGAAGCCGACCGGAACAGATACCCTGCGGGCGCTGCTGTTCCCGCGGCCTCCGCCTACAGCTCCGCTTGCAGAGGCGGGGGGGGGGGGGGGGGGGTGCATCTCCGGCAGCTGTATCGGCTCCACATCGTCGTCGCAGACGGTTATAGCATTGGTGACTGTGATAGTCTCACTTCCAAAGAACTGTACAGAGAATAAAATTCAAGGACGTCAGTCACACAAATTTACCTACTTTCAACGTAATTATTTTATCGTGGAGTCATAACGTTATTAAAACTAAAGAACTAGAGGTGTTTATCCAGATCCTACATAGGAATTTCTATCTACAAGAGCCAAAAATATCTTTGCCCTTAAATGAGATCATTCACTCAGTAAATAAGGTCTCACACCATTCTTCTGGTAATACTAGAATGCATGCGATTTGAAGGGAAACATATATTTCAAAGGAAGACAGCTTACAAGCAGATAACGTCCAACAAAGCGCTGAAACTGTTTGCCTGCTCCCTCTGCCTTTTGTTCACAGTATATGTTTCTCAGCTTCTTGCGAGCTGGTCATTTGTGCGCCACGACGTTCACGAGGAGTATCCTGTCTTCTGGTGTCACCAGCTGTGCTTCTGATGTTTCCAGGCACTCCAGCAAGCGCAAGACTACCACACGAACCACATTTTGTTCACATGATACGCACTGAATCTCGAAACCGAACTCTTGCAGAGCTAAGGTCCATCGTGATAATTTTCCATGTCACAATTTACTTACTAACAGGGAGAACCAAGGTCAGTGGTGTGTTACCACTACAGATTTCTAACGGGCTAGATGTCGGCAGAATTTCGTGAATGTGTATGGTACCGCCACTGCTCACTTCTCTGTCACAGGATATTTTTATCCATAGTTTAACATTCTGCTCCAAAAAGCAGTCGTTACCGCACTCTTCTTCTTCGTCGATCTGACACAGGTGTTTCCCATGTTGTAATCAGATTCATCGAAGGCTAAATAAAAAGTTTTGTGAAGACCTGTGTGTAACAATACCACTGTGTTGATTATCGTTGTTTTAATCCATCGAAATGTTTCCTCACAATCTTTCCTACAGGACCACATGCTACGTCTGTTAACTAGGTTGTGGAAGGACTCGTTTTTTAGCACTTGGCAATACAAGTCGCACAAACGTTGAAAATTTCCAAGTTGCTTCTGGCAACTAGATATCGGAAAACTGTATACCGCCTCCAGATTGTCCCTGTTTGCTTTTATACCTTACGGTGTAATTACATGACCAAAGAGTTTTGTTTCCTGCAGACTGAACTTTGTGTTTCTCAAGTTCAAGTTAGCTTCCGCAATTTCAGATTTTTGAATAATTTCTTCCAACGCTGCGAAATGCACTCTCCATGCAATATTTTTTTGGTGCTCTCCATATGACCGAGTGATACCAGAGGTCTACATTTTTGCTCTGTGTGTTTGAAGTCAAACTGCACTTCCTCAACCTGCTAACCTTACCTGCCCTTATCAGTCGTCCAGGAATTCATACACTGGACTTCCATTTGTCATATCTGATTAAGCATTGCAATAACACAAAACTACTTCAGCAGAACATGGTAAAACATCAAATAGATAACACACCACATTTATGAAATAATAATATACTGCTTTGGCTCTATGTCTTCCAATTTGTTTTGTGTACATTACCCACAAGAAATATACAAAACTCTTATTCCTGCACAGCAGAATTCCAGCAGCCTATACGAGAGACTCTAATTCCGACTGGCGATGAACGTTCAGTTACAAAGGGACTCCCATAATAAATCACAATAACACTTCTTCTCTGATTCGGGTCTTGGAATCGAAATGCCAAAGCATTTATGAATTTGCTTGGTATGAAGTTGTAAGATATTCTCCAAGACAATATAAATCTGTCCCCGAAGTCGCAACCAGAAGGCCATTAGCGACGATTTAATACGGCACTGGGAAAGTTCGCAACCAGATAATGAACATTATCTGACTTGCCATCAGCAGGTAGAGAGCTGACGCAATGACGTGACCTAAGCTGTGTTCATTTACACTACCCACGTCTAAGTCTGTAAGTGTAGTCATCATTGGAATTACAACTTTGAAACACCAATTAAAAAAGGGCTGACTACGTCACTTACGACTTTGAATACAATTTGCCATAAAATGACAGTTTGGAGAGCGATCATATGATGTACATAATTTTTTATTTAATTGTCTTAATCGCAAAGTTTTTTGAAGACAGTTGCCATCTTCAGAACATACAACAGAAGTACACCCAAGAGAAAAAGAAACTGGTACACCTGACTAATATCGCAGCAGTGCCACGACGACATGGCGTGGACTCGACTAATGTCTGAAGTAGTGCTGGAGGAAACTGAAACCATGAATCCTCCAGGGCTGTCCAAAAATCCTTAAGAGTACGAGGAGGTGGAGATCTCTTCTGAACAGCATGTGGCAAGTCATCCTAGATATGCTCAATAATGTTCATGTCTGGGGAGTTTTGTGGCCATCAGAAGTGTTTAAACTGAAACGAGTGTTCCTGGAGACACTCTGTGTCAATTCGGGACATGTGAGTCTCGCGTTGTCCTGCTGGAATTGTTCTAGTCTGTCGGAATGCACAATCGACATGAATTGATGCAGGTAATCAGACAGCATGCTTGTCACCTGCCAGAGTTGTATCTAGACGTAACAGGGGTCCCATATCACTCAAACTGCACACGTCCCACACCATTACAGAGCCTCCACCAGCTTGAACAGCCGCCTGCAAACATGCAGGGTCCACAGATTCATGAGATTGTCTCCTCATCCGTACATTTCCATCCCCTCGCTACAATCTGAAACTAGACTCGTCTGACCAAGCAATATGTTCTGGTCATCAACTGTCCAATGTGTTGATGCCCCCAGGTGAGGCATAAAGATTTGTGTCGTGTAGTCATCAAGGGTACGCGAGTGGGCCTTCAGCTCCTAAAGTCCATATCGATTATGTTTCGTTGAATGGTTCGCTCGCTGACACTTGTTGATGGCCAAGCACTGAAAGCAGCAGTAGTTGCGGAGGGGTTGCCCTTCTGTCACGCTGAACGATTCTCTTCAATCGTCGTTGGTCCCGTTGTTGCAGGATCTTTTTCCGACTGCAGTGATGTCGGAGATTTGATGTTTTATCGTATTCATGATATTCACGGTACACTCGTGAAATTGTCGTATGGGAAAATCCCTACTTCATCGCTATCTCGGAGATGCTTTGTCCCATCACTCGTGCGCCGACTATAACACCAAGTTCAAACTCACTTAAATCTTGGTAACCTGCCATTGTAGCAGTAGTAACCGATCTAGCAACTGCACCAGACATTTGTCTTATATAAGCGTTGCCGACTGCAGTACCGTATCTGCCTGTTTACATATCTCTGTATTTGATTATGCATGCCTATACCAGTTCCTTTGGTGCTTCAGTGTAAAAGAAAATAAATTACTGCCTACTACATTAAGGGATTAAAAGAAGGACAAAAATTATAATATAAACACGACATACCTCTGCAAAAGTCATATGTAAAAATAACAGTCGAAATTGCCACACTTGCTTCAACCGGTTATCTGAGGGTATGGGTTGGAAAGCGATTCTAGAGGTCGTTGATGCTTACATAAGCTACAGATAGTTGTACAAAGTACTTAGAAAGAGGTTCATTAGAAAGTAGAGTTCTATAAAATATTCGCAGCTGAATGCAAGTAAGCAAAACGATTTTTATTTAACCTTGTAAAAAATCTATTTATCTTCTGACAGTTTAAAGTTGATGACGATTAATAAAATATTAAAAAAATAAAAACTTATTACAGAAATCATTCTTAAATTGAATACATTAACATGTCTATTTTCCTATAATGTTATTTCATCCCACTTGCCCCATTTGGGCTGTTGAGTGGACTGTCAATGGAACAATATTCCGCTCTTCAGCAAAGCGAATGGAAAAAAAAAATGTAGAATGAGGAAAATTTTGTGACTTATTTTCTACTTAAAATTATAGACAGACAACCAAAGTAACGAAAATTAATACATTTTTAAGAACACATCACAAAAGCTCAAATTCTATTCATAAAAAACGCGGAAGCACTGCACTTTCATTTAAAATCTGAAGGACTTGGTCTCGGTGAGAAGTATTATTGGAGGAGAGTATATGTTCCATATGGTTGAGGGGTGTGGGTAAAGAGGTACATAAGGAAACTGTGGAGAGGCTAGGTAGAAGGTGAGGTGGATAGGGGGAATAGAGACAATGGGAAGAGAGAGGTTGAAGAGTACTGTAGTGCTTGGGGACGTTAGTGGTAACAACAGGAAAGAGATAGGGATGGATGGAGAGGGAAAAGCAGAGAGGAGACCCCAATGTGGTGTGCCACAGGCGGAGGAGCATTAAAATTGGTAGGAAAGATGAATATAGGGGAAAATCTCGTTATTTGGGAGAGCAAGTTGGTTGAAGTTGCATTGATAATTAGGATATGGAGTGTGTGAAGGGGTGGAAGCATACCAGGGTTGGTGGTCGGAGGGAAGACAGTGGTGTTATTGGAATCTAGTTTGCAGATGGAACAGGAGATGCAAATATGTTCGATGTTGATAAGGAGAGGTAGGAATTTGATAAGATTGCAGAGGATCCACGTGGGAGAGGCGTATGTGGAGTCCATAACTTTCAAGGATTTGGAGGGACTTACAGAACTATGGTGGGGTGGAGATCGATGCAGCATTCATATACCAGAAGGTGGATCAGATCAGGGTTTTTTATATGAGCAGAATAGTGGAGGAATGTAATTCTCAAGTTCAGGCTGTAAGTAGTTCTAGTCTATTGAGAGCGCTCTGTTGGATTGTTAGTAGGTGACGTTTCCACATTAGTGGCTGGTCGAAGGCTAATTAACTGTAAGGGACAGTCATAAATGGTAAGGTAGAAGTCATGGAGGCGGAAAGTGTAGGTTCTTTGTCCTTTAACTATTCCCTGGTTTTGGAGGGATTGGTCCTGAGGAGCGATTGCATACACAAGAAGGTAGACTGATTGAGGTGGATTTGGAGGGATCATTGGGATTTCTGGAGTGTAGGGTAGAGGGCGAAAAAGTGGTATCACCAACACACTCAAGGAGGCGATCTGGTGAGGGTGGTTTGGGCATATCAGCAATGTAGAAGAGATAATGGAGAGGAGAGAGGATGGGACTCTAGGGTACTCCTGCACTAGGATGGAATATATGGGAATTGATATTGTTAATACAGATTAAATGAGGGGCGAGTAGATGGGAAGGATGTAAAGTGGTCATAATTAATTGGAAAACTATATGTCTGGATTTTGAAAAGAAGACTGGAATGCCAACACGGTCACAGGCTTTTTCTACGTCGAGGGAGACAAAAATAGCAGATTTATGTGAGCAGAGTCAGTGGGATGAGAGATGGATGAGTGCAAGAGCTGGTTATCAGAGGATAAGTTGGGGCAGAAGCCATACTAGTTAAGGGGTAGGAGATGGTTTTGGTTCAGGTGTTGATAGATATGTCTGGAGAGAATGGATTTGAAGACCTTGCTAAACGCTAAGATTAGGCAGGTGAGGTGGTAGGAAGAGGTTTGTGTGGTTTGAGGAAAAACAGGATTTGGGATGTTTTCAATTGTTGAGTATTGTAAGCTGTAGAGGGGATAGTGGTGTAAAGGACTGGAGGGGTGACTACAAGGGAGAAGGGGTATTCTTTAAGGTGTCAATAAGTTATGCAGTCTTGACTCGGGGATGTGGTGTGTTTTTTGTGGAGTAGTTGATTTATGTCATGTGCTGTAACTGGTGTATTTAATTCCATTTGCTGTATGTTATTCAAGTACTGGAAGCTGGGAACAATGGGTGGAACAACGGTATTTATACATTTGTGGATGTTTGGGGGAAAGTGATTAGTCAGGGTGATAGGATGCAAAATGGTTAGCTCTGCTCAGGTGGTCAGCTAAGAGATTGTTATTCTGGAGTAGCAGGTAGTGAGATATGGGATTAGTGTCTGTGACTTGATGGAATGCTTTGGAGAACTTGGGAGAGTTAATGGAGAGTGGAGTGTTGAGTCTGGTGCAAGTCCCAGGGACTTTTTTTTCATTTAATGAATTCCTGGTGTGTCCCTGTATTTGCCAGTGATGTGTGAGTGTATTCCTGTAATGTGTCTGCACCAAAAAACAGTACATGCAGCAGTATTCTTGGAGGAGTAGTAGGCCTTGTGTGGGGATTGGAGGGGGGGGGGGGGTGGAGAGGGTATACAGTCTTCGTAGGAATGTGGGTGGATATAGCGTTTGATGTGGTCTGCTGAAGAAAGGCTGTGACATGAGGGAAACTGTGAGGTTGCTGGAAGGTTATAACACTACCGCCTGCCACTGTTATACCTTAACCACAAAACAGGAGGGGGTTCGGATGAATGAAATCATTTTTATTAAGGCAATTGCCGTATAAAGAAGCATAGACGAATTTTGTTATGTTGACTGTGTTGTACCTAACGAAGGTGGCTTATCGGAAGTGCAAGTCAGAATTACGTAAATATTTAAACAGTAATACAAAATATTTTACCTATCTACACTGTTGAAAGAAGAAAGAAACTGGTCGCCTGCCTAATTAAGCATTAGAATGATTGACATACTTGTTCAAGAAACTGAAAATAAGTAACTTCAATGGGCAGTCACAGCCTATACTTTGTCACACGATTGTGCAATGAACTCTGGCACCTGCATATGTTCACGTTAAAGAAAGTGCTAACAGATATAAGAGAACATGGCTATTTGCATAATGGTAACAGAAAATAACATACACTTTTGCCTTCAAGGCTTGGTCAGACTGAATGGTCTCAATAATATTACTATCAATATTCACTGTAGAATCATAAATAAAAATTAAAAAAAAAAACAAAATAAAATAAAAAATTAAAAATATTGAGTGACATGTACTATTTTGTCTAATGTAATATCTTTTATTAACCTGACATGTTCCACATTATTACGAAGTGTCGTATTCATGATCTATGGAACAAGTACTAATCTAATCTATCAATACTCACTGTAGAATCATAAAATAGGCATAGGTTCAATATTACTTTTCAAACATTTTCCTATCTGACAAAAAATTGTAAATGTAGTTCACTGCAAAACTATGAACTGGTCATAGGTTAAGTCTCTCTCAGCTTAATACTTTTCTATTTAGAATGAAAGTTAAATGTATTTCGCTAACAAACAATTTCACACTGTATTTTGAACAAAAGAAGGTACTATTTTCATAGATAGTGGTCTTTCTATTAATTGTTATTTATTATGAGCATAAAGGGTGAACTGTGGATCCTATTACACTACTAATATGCACTTTCAATACACAAGAGAAACAAGTGCTTAGCAAGCATGAGTATATAACTTTCCACAATTGCAGTTTTCAACTTCTACTACACTGAGACACAAAATTGACATATTTGTAAGATATTGACTCACCTTTTGCGATTTACAACAGGCAGCAATGTGAACCATTACTAAGCTAAACATTATAAGCCTCAGTTTTCATAACTTTTAATTTTGAAGTTGGCAAGAACACATTAATAAGCAGTTTTAATAGAAAAATTATTTTCAGCAAGCATCATGGACTTAAGCTCACTCTCTTGCCACAATAACTTTAACTTTCTTTTTTACTATGTTCAAGAGGCATTAATTAGTAAAACACTAGGCTTTAATGTTCTTTCAATAAGGACACTCGGTAATTATTTTAGCATGGGAAAGACCCTAAGTGGAAATGTGGTAGAGGGATAAAAAATCAAGGTAGGTATAAGAGTTTGAGTATAAGTTACCTTATATTTGTGTACACTAAAGTATCCAATGAGCTGATCCTCCACCATACATTTCTACTATTCCTTAGTTCCTTTTCAGTGATTGCGCAATGTGGTGGCGATTGCATGTTGGTAGGTGGATTTGCAGGTAGAATTGCTGGACTCTCTCATTTGTTGGTGGCAATGATAGATATCAGTTCCAGAATAGTTCCAGCTCTTTATCCATCCATCCATCCGAGGCATTGGAAAGCGGCACAGAAAGCCTCTCTCCGCACCAGCACAATACACAACTTTTACATGAGCAGTTGACTGACTTTCAATTCCACCTTTTCTACCTAGGCCAGCTACCATTTGCGCGCGCGGCATGCTTCCGATCCCAAGGGGAAGCACAACACCTTTTACATACAAAATAACTAAGAACCCTAAGTGAGGATCAGCAATTTACATAACAGCAAACAAACGTTTTAAATAAAACAGAACATTTGCATATATTGGTAGTTCTACACAAAATTATTTAATTTTAAAGATAACCAAAGGGATTATATGAGGAAGACAAAAGATCATTTGCTCATATTGTGCATATTACAGAGATTACACTTTATTGCAGTATCGAATTAATCGTATGCCAATTACAGAAGTTCAACAATGGGATGTTGAACAAAATAGAAAGCTAAATGAATCAACAAAAGGTATGTAGTGTCTAAGCTTTGGTGTTACAAGGTCAGGAAGCAACTTCCAATTTGGGTTTCTATGGATTCCCACTAGGCATTCCAGTAGATGTGTGAACAGTCTTAGATAACTTTTGGATGGAGGTTGGGATGAGCTGCACAAGGATGAGATTCTGTGTGAGAGATGATTGAGGAATACAGGTAGACATTCACTTCCAATCATATTATAGACTTCTGCAGTGAGGCGTCCAAAGAATTTGGGAGATGCTAGGACGACATAGGTGGTGGTTTTGCTTTCAGGATGGGTGTGGTGTGAGATGGGAACAATAACACCCTGCAGGGAGTCAGAAAACTGATGCCACCTCTGGAGTCCTCCAGGTGATTTACTACTAATTTTGAGATCAGTGCCATGATGTAAGTGGAAAATGAGTGACGATGTCATAGGGGATAGGATGAATAGGTCAGATGTAGATGGTGGCACAGGTAATGGTTAGTCTTCCGAAAAATAGGGCAAGCATAAGACGTTTGGTAGGATTATTATATAAGGGTTGTGACTGAACTGGGATGTTCTTGTGGTGGCCAATTGAAACTCCATCTCTGACCAGAGGAAGGTGGTTATCTGTGCAGTGGATGATACAGAGAGAGGTCTGGACAGTGTAATGACTGAAGGAACATTTCAAGGAGAATAAAGGTATGGATTTTGTCTTCAAACAGGGCATGCATTAAAAGATTTTTATTAGTGGGGAGGGAGGAGATATAGTGGTACAGGCTTTTGTAGTGCTGTCACACCATTAGAATGGTTTGTTTGGGGCAAGGGGGTCTGCTGAGGTTTTAGACAAGGGCATAGAGGAAGGTGAAGGGAAAGTGAACCTGGTTCTGGGAGTAGGTAGCTTCGTTGTTGAGATGGAGTGGGCAAAAAGGGAGATTTGTTAGAGAGTACATGGATGTTGGAATGGATGAATGCTTTGGAGGATAATTTGATAACATCTTCAGCAGTGGGTGTTGCACAGGGGAATTGTTGGGGTGAGTGCGAGTATCAGTGGAACAGAGTGGGACAGTGAGCTCAGGTTTGGTAGGTTGCAGCTTAGTTTTGCATCGAGGGGGGGGGGAGGTGTTACAGATAGGAGGAGGTTAGGGCATTGTTTAAGAAAATGGAAGGCTTTGCAGTTTGGATAGGAGGTGGTTTTTTACGATCTTCAGTAAGCTGATCATTGTAATGGAGGCATTTTCGTCATTGGTGGGACTGAGTAGGAATTTTTAAGGTTCGACCTTGTGGCAGTGGTGGTATATTAGGACTCCTTCTTTAGGGAGAGTGTCCATGGTGGCAGCAAATTTAGAGAAGACATGGCAGTGGTGAGTGGGGCCAAAGTCATTATTAATTCAAAGGGCTTTCTGGACTTATAAATCCATGTGGTTGTTTATTTCAGATGCCGCTTCCTAATCCATGATCACAAGGCTGACATTTGTGACACTGCATTGGGGGTGGGAGGACGGTCGGAAGGCTGGTGTTGTTTGGCCGTGGGTATGCTGGTGAGAGGTGTTGAGCAGGCTTTGGTACCAAGGATAACCAAAGGAAATTTGGAAAGGTCAGTGTGGAAACTGGGATTCAACGACTTTAATGAGATGGAGGCTTTTCTTGGGATGATTTGTTGGATGTGAAGGCTTGGTAGGTATTTAATTTCGAGGATGAGGCATTTGGGTTTGAGGAACGTTTGGTCAGAGTTGGAGAGAAAGTCAGGTTGGACAGTAGGTAAACACTGCGAAGGGACAGGAGTTGTGTCCATATGCTGAATGTCGTCAGATTCAGTTTGCTTTTTCTTAGGTGTGGGAGTAGGAGAGATGTTGGTGTTTTGACGTTTTGTAGGCTTCTTACTGGCTCTTAGATGGAAGAATGGTTGTATGATGGGGGTGGTGAGATGCGACATTGTTGATGGTTACCTGGGAGTTCTGAAGGTCCTTCAGCCCTGCTTGCATTGGTGACTGCAGTGAGACTCAGTGAATGGTGCTTGTGACATCATCTGTTGCAGCTGTTGCCCAGCAGACTGTGATGCAGGCAGACAGTGATGGAGGTAGCAGATGACTGATGGCTGAAAGAGAGAAGGTAGGGGGAGCTGGGGATGGGGAAAGATGCATTTATTACTGCTGTGATGGGACAGGGTACTGTAGCTAAGGGAGGATGAATGTAGGTATGTTGGGGTAGAAGACAGACTCCGTGTAGTTAGAGTGGGAACAGGAGATGGAGAGGTGTATATGATTGATAGAGTCAATGTTCCATAGTGGCAAAGAGTTCAAAATGGTTCAAATGGCTCTAAGCAGTACAGGACTTAACATCTGAGGTCATCAGTCCCCTAGACTTACAACTAATTAAACCTAACCAACCTAAGGACATCAGACACATCCACGCCCAAGGCAGGATTCGAACCTGCGACTGGAGCAGCCGCATGGTTCCGGACTGAAACGCCTCGGACCGCTGGGCCACAGCGGCCGGCGGCAGAGAGTGTTTAACGGTGTTGATTAGGGTGAGTGGTCCCCGAAGTGGCGTTGGAAAGACTGTGACAAATTGTGGTGGAGTAATGAACGATGAGAATGTCTCTGATGTGACAGTGAAGGAAGCAGCTAAATCGGCCATGGTGCAGTGACAGCGATAAACAGATGGAGGCGGCGGTGGTGACAAACAGGCGATGAATCGGCGCTGATCAGATGGTGGAGGCGAAGACTGGCAGTGAAGATATAGGGTGGCGATGACCAGTGGCTAGGGCGAGGTCTGGATGCGAATGATGACAGGCAGTGAATACATTGATGGATAATGAGCACCGACGATGACGCCTGACAACAAAGTCATCGACCATTACGTAGATGGTTAGAAACTTTTTCCTATCTGAATTTAAAACCCTGAGAGTAGCCCAGGTAATTCATATTCCCAAGAGGAAGAGGGGTTCCAGCCCTTGGATCCATACATTCTGATGTTTTTTTTCCCTTTGTTATTTCGACCTCGCTCGTCCCATGTGTGGGGGGAGGAGGGGGGGGGGGGCTGGCAGTGGGACAATCAACATGCTCTTCAGCCAACAGATATTATCTATGACATAGACGCTAAATACAGAACTAGGATACATATTTATCATGAATTTAAAACTACCTGAAAAGGTGATGTTAATGAGAGAATATAATAAATAATGCTATCTTCGCGAATAGTTTAAAAACACTGATAAAAATGAGAATCGAGAGCGCAGTTAAGAACGTTTGAAGAGCACTAAACATTTGAATAAACATTTGAAAGACACCTAACACAACAGAAAAAATACTGGCAAACGTTAAAAACAGAGCACTCTACATTTTCGATAAAATATGGAAAAGGACCTGCCTTGGAATTATAGCTTACTGATGAAAAAAAGGCTGGTATAGAGGGCGATAGGAAAATTATGGTGGTAAGAGGTTGTGATGAGATGGGGTGGCTGTGGGAACAAGGAGAGAGGGGTAGGTGGTGTTTGGCTCTATAAATTTGAATGGAGAACAGGGAGGGGGGCAACAGGGGCAGGGTGAATGGGGAAATGGTACAGAGAGAGGGCAAGGAGGGAGCAATTGGGGAAGAATCTGACAGGGTGGGTTGGATTGACAGTTGGTGGGATGGGTATGTTGGGATGGAGTTCGTGATCCAGGAGTGGGACACAGTTGAAATTTATTTAGGAGAGGACACTGAGGGTGTGCAAATGGTGGGTTGGTGGTATGTGTAGCTAGAGGCATGGCAGCATGATAGGACTGGAAAGGAGAGAGCACACAATAGGATTGTTTGAAATTTTGGAGTCGGGTTTGTTGATGTTGTAGGTTTTTTGGAGGTATTCAGTATGACTGAGGAGAAGTGAGAATGTAAGGAGTTAGTAAAGCATCGTTATGGTTGTGGGAAACGAGATGGAAAGCATAGCATTCAAGTGTCTGGAGGGAGTCACAGAACGTGTGTGGGGTGGAAATCCATGCAACATTCGTGTAGCAAAGAACATGTCAGAGCAAGGTTTTGTGTGTATGGAGGACAGTGGAGGGTTGCAACTCCAAGTTAGGCCAGTTAGTAGTTTTAGTAATTTTAGTTTAGTTTGGGATTTTTGTTGGATGTCTGGTTGGTGAGGTTTCCACGTTACTCTCCAGTCGAAAGTTAGTCCAAGGTATTTTAGTATATTAGTTAGCTGGATGAGACAGTCGCAAATGGTGAGGGAGAAGTCGTAGTGACGAAAGGTGCAGGTGGTGCATCCTATGATTACTGCTGAGTTTTGCAGGGACTAATCTTAAGAAGTCACTGGTTACACCAGGAGAGAAACGGATTGGAGCTCCCAACTACTTGTAATCACAACCTCTTTGATTTCCCGGATCTTGCAGGCTGAGAAGTTCCCTCTGAAACAAGTCAAGCGACTGCATCTGGCTGAGGGGCAGTGTCAGCCACAGACAGCACATGGAGCCTGTTTGTCAGATAAACTGGGGCGACCTTAGGAAGTCTTTGGCCGCCTGCCACTCCCCGAGGCGACCTCCCACTCGATCACAGGTGAGGGGTCAACCTCAGCGCGAGCAGTGGCTGTGCTGCTCGCCGGTAAGGACCGAGCTGTGTAACCAAAGCTACCACAGCCTGAAGTTGAGAGTGAAGTGTCGCCAACCTGGATCGCATCCGCATATAGCCATCACAGTCCCTTTCCATACTTAATTCCGATAAAAACTACACTACACAGACAAACGAGGACGTTCGACACGCACTTTGGCACTGTACTGTGAACAAGGAAGAAAGCACAAGAAATGTGTCCAATAATTAAGATTGACGCAGAGATTCTAAAACTGAACTGCCAAAGTACACAGTTGACACTAATTAATTCGCTCCTGCTTAGAAACTTGCAATACATCACAAAATCGGTTTACTATCCGACGCAAACGATAACATGAAGATTGTGTTTATTAAATATGAAATTAACGCGCAGAAAGTCAAGAAACTAAACTATGAAAGTATACAGATGAAACTATACAATTCGCTCCTGGTTATGAACTCGTAAAATATCGGTTACTTCCCTATGGCTACTTGCGTCTCGCGCGGCTGCTGCTGACTGACATTTTACTCAGACATATTGCTGCAAGAGCAAGCATTCGTAGTCAACTGTTTCAACTGTAACTGCCTAGAAGAATCTGAAGCTTCCTTATCTGATGTTATAGGCAGAGAACAGTGTGTATTTGATAAGGCATCACCAGATATTTACTTTGTATTAATCTTGTAATGACTATATAAAATTGAAACTGCGGTCATGCGCTGACGATAATTTAAGTGTTATGTAGTAGCGATACCTACAGGGCGTTTCAAAATTACACCGACAATCTTCGAGAGGATGTAGAAGGTATCTTGAGGAACAAAACAAGGATAGAAATGCGTGTCCGCTAACATCATCCAAAGATACCAAGGAGCCTCGAAATTACAGGCGCTGGCGGAAGTATGAATATATGAGGGTGATCGTGATGGTGTTACAAACTTCCAGGGATGATGGACAAGGATAAGTGTATCAATTTGAGGTAAGGAACCTGGGTCCAGAAGCGAGCGAGTCGAAAGTTATGAGCGCAAATCGTTCTGATACCTCTGACACTGGGATACATGTACAGGTCCTGGTGTTCAGATAGTAATTTAGGCAACTTCCAGAGGTGGTAGTGTGGACAAAAACAAGAAAAAAATATCTGGTAAACGTGACCTGTAAAACGTATACCTTAAGAGCAATGACCACTTGTTCAGTAGAGGAAACATGTTTCACATAGCTCCTAGGGTATTCTCTCAAGAGTCCACCATTACTAGGCTGTTTTTCTTGTTCTGGTTCACGCTACCACCTCTGAAAGTTGCCTATATGACAGTCTCAGCAACAACAGTACCGGTGCATATACCCACTCCACTGTCACAGGTATCAGAACGATTTTAGCTTATAATTTTCGACTCGTTCGTTTCCGGACCAGGGTTCCTTACCTCAAATTGATACATTTACCCTGCTCCAGAATCCCTGAAATTCTGTAACATCATAACGAACTCACCCTGTATATTCATATATACGCAGGCGCCGGCGCCTATGACTTCGACGCTCTGTTAGCGTCGTTTGGTGACGTTTCCGGACACAGGTTCCTGTCCTCATTTTGTTCTTCAAGAGAACTTCTACAACCCTTGGAAGTTTTCTGGTGTAATTTTGAAACACCCTGCCTAAGTGTAAGTAAACATTCACTAATGCTTGGGAATATCATGCACTTAATTTGAACTATTTTCTGTGTGGCTTAGGGTATTCACCCAAATGATCAGCGACTCCATGGATGGATCAAGGACGTGCGACGCGTGAGAGACATGCTACACACGAAATTAAGAGGCTGGGTACACGATATGCAATCCGTCAGCGAGCAGATGATGAACTACAAGATAGAAGAAGACAAGAACAGTTCTGGGATCTATCTAATAAGGTACAAGCTATTGCACGTCGAAACTTTGTCGTACTTGTTATGGTTTGTGAATGTTTCACTTTTTTCCCTGGTGCGTCTTACTTACTGATATACAAATAACTGACGTCATGTAGTTCAGGACTGAGTAAAGGATTTGTGACTGATGGCCAACAGTGAGGGAGACTGATGCTGTAACTAGCCGTTTGCAAAGTTCTGGGATTCCGTATATTCTTCAGTTTTTGGTTGGCTTCTGTCTTAAAATGTGCCACATGTTATGCAGAATATGAGCAAAACAAACAACAGCATTGAATGGTGTTACTACTTTGACTAGAGAAAATACCCTTGTTGCCAAATACTAGCCAGGGTCTCGTAATTTACGGAAACGGTACCTGACACAAAAACTTGGTACAAGTACCACATGGGAAAAGAAAATGTCACCTCCAGGAGAAATCACGCTAATGCCTTGTGAAACTTCTTTATTTAAAAGTATTTTGTTCTAAAACTACTGAGTGAAATTGAATGCAAGTGTCACTTTCGTATTCTTTATCATTTCAACACTGACCTACAGAATTTGCACTGACTAACAGAACTCAAACTTTTGCTACACATTAATTACCCACAATATTCAAGGATAACGTGATATGACTGCTCAAAAAATGATAACCAAAATTCAAATAATTAATACAAAAGAATGGCCCCGAATAAGAAGGAATCCCTAACAATAAGCCATACATATCAAAAGTCACTTACCTCATAGAATGTCTTCATTACACGAACTACAGCAATGTCGCAAGTATCAACACTGCCAGCTAAATAAAAGATTCTAACTACTGAAGGTTCTAACTACTGATAGGCATGTGGTTAGCAAAGGAAAGATTGTGTTCCAAGGCAAACAATGTATTTTTACCTTAATAATGTGACAACCAGTTCAAAAAAATATATAATCATCCGTGACATCCAGTTCCAAAAATTATATGGTTCAAATGGCTCTGAGCACTATGGGACTTAACCTCTCAGGTCATCAGTCCCCTAGAACTTAGAACTACTTAAACTAACCTAAGGACATCACACACATCCATGCCCGAGGCAGGATTCGAACCTGCGACCGTAGCGGTCGCGCGGTTCCAGACTGAAGCGCCTAGAACCGCTCGACCACCAGCGGCCGGCAAAAATTATATGATCATTGACAAAATTAAATTTCCATAACGGACACATGTCTAGACCGTCAGCTCGTGCTAACACTTCAGACCTCTAACCACCATCACTGCCAACTATTAACATCCAGCCCCCCCTCATTGCTGGCTATTCACCACCAACTTCCATCACTGCTGGCTGTTCACCTCCAACTGCTAGTCTGAACATCAACAGAGTCTCTTACAGAGTGGTCACAGCGCTGGCAGGGTTATTAATGCAAAGTTCTACATAGCACTGCCAACATACAAACTCATAAACAGCCTACTTACATAGCCCTCCTACTCCTTCAAAAAATTTTGCAAATTGTTTTGGGTAGTGGCCAAGACTACTTAGTTAAATTTTTTTTATGTTAACAATATAAAATAGATCAAATGCACATAATTAGTAATATACTGTCGGTCAAAAGCAAAAAAACACCTCACAGTCCCTAAAGACAGTCCTAATCATTCATCAGGAGAGTAGTCTATGACAGTTTTATGCACAAAGTCTGAGCAGTAAAAGAAAATTCACACACAATAGCAGGTCCATAAATGTGTGTGAATTCCCAAGGGACCAAACTGCATAGGTCATCGGTCCCTAGACTTACACACTACTTAAACTAACTTAAACTAACCTATGCTAAGAACATCACACACACCCATGCCCAAAGGAGGACTCGAGCCTCCGGCGGGAGGGGCGGCGCAGTCCATGACATGACGCCTCAAACCGCGTGGCCACTCTGCACGGCAGCAAGTCGATAAACCACTACTTGTACACTCACTAACTTTTTGCAGTATCCTTAGAACCAGCAGTGCTGTTAACCAGTCCCTTGGCGAATTATCAACACATGTGCAAGCATTAACACAGTCATATAGCCTCTGACATTTTATACATATACTATGACCAACAGAAATGTGTGCAGTAAAATGAATCCCTACTATTTACTTAACTTAAAGAAATCGTGTCTATACAATTACAATTTTACAGTATAAGAATACAGTTACAAAAGTACAGAAAACATCATTACAATCATGAACATGGTAACACAGATAACATTTGTAATAATATAGGCTTTACAAAAGAACAGAAATAAACATATACAAGTGTATTACAGGATTTGTGACATTAGTAAATTAATAAAAAGTGAGAATATCCTTAGAAATATTAACTTGACACATGAGCATTAAAAGAAAACATAACCGAATAAATAATGTCCAAACATCTTCCCAAAGTAAACAATACGTTACAAAACCAGATTAGATTTGAGGATAACCGTATTCCTCATCATAGCGAATGCTGCTTAGTATTAGAAGCAAAAAAAAAATTCTACCAAATTTATCTTACCAGGTAAACACACCGTCAGGAAGAACACAGACACACAAGGGTACACATAAACATAGCGGAATAACACAAAAGGAAAGGACAGTGTCTGTTTTCAGTGTAACATTTAGTACTGCAGTTCTGACGAGCATTTCAACTCTTTTTCAATTTTTTTCTTTCAATAATATACTTCATACTGATAGGTCTGTAACTTTCAGTCAAAACTACTTCATTTCCAACTAAAACTTCATTTATCTCTCTTACTTCAACATTTGTTCCCACAAAGAATCCCATTTATCTATATTTAAACTTTCATATCTTTCTTACCGGATCATTTGTTTCCAAGAAAATCATAGCTAACAAAATAATTGTTCCTCATTAAACAAAACATTTTAGCCAAACCTTTTTCTTATAGAGTCTCAATACATTTCTTCCCAACTAGTCATATTTCATTTTCTTGTATAGCATAGCCCCCCTTAAACTAACTTAAATCTACTGAGCTCAGATATATAAACTAGAGAACGAGGCAATGCAGCAGTATAAACATTAACACCAACAAGATCATCAAAAAAATACAAATGGCAAAGCAAGCAGCAATATATTTAAATTAGCAAAGTAAATGCAACATTACAATTCATATAAGACAATATGCAGCAAATAAGAAAAATAAATCAGTGGTAAAACTGGCTTATCAGAGTAATACAAAGTACAACTCAGTAGAACAATGCCAAACAAACAGCAGCAGCAAATGCAATAATTTATACCTAAACATGACAAAGCACAAGCAGAAAAAAGTATTACAGTAAAGATAGCAATGCAGATGTGAATGTCTATTCACATCTTCATGCCTGTGTCACATCTTGACACTAAAGTAGTGCACCTCAACTTATTCTATCAAAAAGAAATACCAAGGCCTTGAAAATAAAATTATGTATGTAGTTCCTGTTACTAGTCACTTCTCCTTCTTATGCTTCTTTCCTTTCCTAGTGCTCCTTCCTTTTAAGAATGTAGATCATCATCATCATCATCATTTAAGACTGATTATGCCTTTCAGCGTTCAGTCTGGAGCATAGCCCCCTTATACAGTTCCTCCATGATCCCCTATTCAGTGCTAACATTGGTGCCTCTTCTGATGTTAAACCTATTACTTCAAAATCATTCTTAACCGAATCCAGGTACCTTCTCCTCGGTCTGCCCCGACTCCTCCTACCCTCTACTGCTGAATCCATGAGTCTCTTGGGTGACCTTGCTTCTCCCATGCGTGTAACATGACCTCACCATCTAAGCCTGTTCGCCCTGACTGCTACATCTATAGAGTTCATTCCCAGTTTTTCTTTGATTTCCTCATTGTGGACACCCTCCTGCCATTGTTCCCATCTACTAGTACCTGCAATCATCCTACCTACTTTCATATCCGTAACCTCAACCTTGTCGATAAGGTAACCTGAATCCACCCAGCTTTCGCTCCCATACAACAAAGTTGGTCAAAAGATTGAACGGTGCACAGCTAACTTAGTCTTGGTACTGACTTCCTTCTTGCAGAAGAGAGTAAATCGTAGCTGAGCGCTCACTGCATTAGCTTTGCTACACCTCGCTTCCAGTTCTTTCACTATGTTGCCATCCTGTGAGAATATGCATCCTAAGTACTTGAAACCGTCCACCTGTTCTAACTTTGTTCCTCCTATTTGGCACTCAATCCGTTTATATTTCTTTCCCACTGACATTTCTTTCGTTTTGGAGATGCTAATCTTCATACCATAGTCCTTACATTTCTGATCTAGCTCTGAAATATTACTTTGCAAACTTTCAATCGAATCTGCCATCACAACTAAGTCATCCGCATATGCAAGACTGCTTATTTTGTGTTCACATATCTTAATCTCACCCAGCCAGTCTATTGTTTTCAACATATGATCCATACATAATATGAACAACAGTGGAGACAGGTTGCAGCCTTGTCTTACCCCTCAAACTACTCTGAACCATGAACTCAAATTACCGTCAACTCTAACTGCTGCCTGACTATCCATGTAAAGACCTTTAATTGCTTGCAAAAGTTTGCCTCCTATTCCATAATCTTGTAGAACAGACAATAACTTCCTCCTAGGAACCCGGTCATGTGCCTTTTCTAGATCTATAAAGCATAGATACAATTCCCTGTTCCACTCATAACACTTCTCCATTATTTGCCATAAGCTAAAGATCTGCTCCTGACAACCTCTAAGAGGCCTAAACCCACACTGATTTTCATCCAATTGGTCCTCAACTAATACTCGCACTTTCCTTTCAACAATACCTGAGAAGATTTTACCCACAACGCTGATTAAAGAGATACCTCTGTAGTTGTTACAATCTTTTCTGTTTCCATGTTTAAAGATTGGTGTGATTACTGCTTTCGTCCAGTCTGATGGAACCTGTCCCGACTCCCAGGCCATTTCAATTATCCTGTGTAGCCATTTAAGACCTGACATTCCACTGTATTTGATGAGTTCCGACTTAATTTCATCCACCCCAGCCGCTTTATTGCACTGCAATCTATTGACCATTTTTTCCACTTCCTCAAATGTGATCCTATTTCCATCATCATTCCTATCCCATTCTACCTCGAAATTTGAAACATTACAGATCGCATTTTCACCTACATTGAGCAACTCTTCAAAATATTCCCTCCATCTGCCCAAGGCATCCACAGGATCCACCAGCAGTTTTCCTGACCTGTCCAAAATGCTTGTCATTTCCTTCTTACCTCCCTTTCGAAGACTGCTAATTACACTCCAGAATGGTTTTCCAGCAGCTTGACCCATAGTCTCCAACCTGTTTCCAAAGTCTTCCCACGATTTCTTCTTGGATGCTGCAATTATCTGTTTGGCTTTGTTTCTTTCTTCAACATAACTTTCTCTGTCTACCTGGTTTCTGGTATGTAGCCATTTTTGATACGCCTTCTTTTTCCTTTTACAGGCTGCCTTGACTGTATCATTCCACCAAGCTGTTTGCTTCATCCTACTTTTACACACTACTGTTCCAAGACATTCTTTAGCCACTTCTAGTACTGTGTCCCTGTACCTTGTCCATTCCTTTTCCAATGACTGTAATTGACTACATTCAACTAACTGGTACCTCTCTGAGATCGCTGTTATGTACTTGTGCCTGATTTCCTTATCCTGAAGTTTCTCCACTCTTATCCTCCTACATATGGACCTGACGTCCTGCACTTTCGGCCTCACAATCCCAATTTCACTGCAGATTAAATAATGATCAGTGTCATCAAAGAATCCCCTGAATACACGTGTGTCCCTGACAGCATTCCTGAATTCCTGATCTGTTATTATATAGTCAATGACAGATCTGGTTCTCCTGCCTTCCCAAGTATACCGGTGAATGTTCTTATGTTTAACAAAGGAGTTTGTGATTACTAAGCCCATACTGGCGCAGAAATCCAAGAGTTGTTTCCCGTTCCTGTTGGCCTCCATATCCTCTCCAAATTTACCCATAACCTTTTCATACCCTTCTGTTCGATTTCCAATCCTGGCGTTAAAATCACCCATGAGCAGAACACTGTCCTTGTCCTTTAACAACTACATCACTGAGTGCCTCATAAAAACTATCCATCTTATCTTGATCTGTCCCTTCACAATGCGAATATACTGACACAAACCTAATTTTCTTGCTAGACACTGTCAAATCTATCCACATCAGTCGTTCGTTTACATACCTTATTGCAACTACGCTGGGTTACATTTCTTTCCTGATGTAAAGCCCTACACCCCATTGTGCTATTCCTGCTTTGACTCCTGACAGGTAGACCTTGTATTCTCCCACTTCCTCTTCTTTCTCACCCCTTACCCGAATGTCACTAACAGCTAAAACGTCCAGCCCCATCTTACTTGCAACCTCTGCCAGCTCTACCTTCTTCCCAGAGTAGCCCCGATTGATATTAATAGCTCCCCATCTCATTACCATTTGCTTGCCAAGTCGTATCTTAGCAGTCCCTGGTTTGTCAGTTAGAGGTGGGACTCCGTCACCTCCAAAGGTCCGAGGCATTTTGCTCTGATTGTTGCCACCATCATATTTAAAGTACCAGGGAAGCAGGTTGCTAGCCTTACTTGCCCCGAGTCCCATTGGGTTTTACCCCTAACGGCTGAGGGACTAACCGGTGGATTTGGTAGTCTTTGCCGTGTGAGCACAAAGGTGACCACGACTCAGAATATGTCCGAGATGCCCAGCCTTATTCCAAAGTAATTGGTATCCCGACTGTCGGGACCACTTACTTGGCCACTCATACGTTGCCCGTGGTTCATGAACTAGGACATGACTACAGGAACGCACACCATGAACCACTAAGAACGTAGATTATAAAATTATTAAATGGGCTCTGAACACTATGCGACTTAACGTCTGAGGTCATCAGTCGCCTAGAACTTAGAACTAATTAAACCTAACTAACCTAAGGACACCACACACATCCATGCTCTAGGCAGGATTCGAACCTGCGACCGTAGCGGTCGCGCGATTCCAGACTGAAGCGCCTAGAACCGCTCGGCCACAACGGTCGGCTATAAAATTATTATTTCATGTATCTGTTAACAGAAAGTATTCACATTAGCATATGTATTAAATTTTATTTTATAAAACCAATGCTACAGCTCAACTAGAAACTAGATATCAAATAAAAGAAACAGATATGTACAAGGCAAAGCATGAAAACATCATTCAATAGCCATATGGCATTTCATAAATCAGTAAAAATTCTTTCAACTCTAGTAGAATGATACTTGTCTCAGGTGTGTAGATGAAAGAATATTTCTCGTCGCTTCATAAGCATTTCAGTAAGTAGTATAAGGTATAAGCTCCAAAGTGTAATCATATATTTCCAAGTAATAGAGTGTTGTGTTTGTGGTGCGTTGTGCAAAGAAGTGTCAATATAGAGGTCAACGGCCTCTCTTTTCTACAGCTATGCGAGCGCTTGCGGAAGTGCGGCAAGCTTCAAAGTTGCTGAAGCGGCACGAGGAAACTTTAAAGTCCACACAGCAATAGGTGTATTTCAAAGTGGCTAGTGCGCAGCTTAGCGCAGCGTTACATCAAGGTCACATGTACTCTTTACCGAAATATTTACGACAGCAGTTTGAGCTACAAGAACAATTTCATACCAATAAAAAAAATTCACAAATTGAAAATTTACAGAAGTCGGCATTGTCGTAATCACATTCACATATATACTCAGTGCTTTTTTTCTAAAAAAAAGAGTTTGAGGGTACTCCGACATTGGATATAATGCAGGAAAATTACTTATAACTGAAGCATGGGATACCACCCGTCTGCTTTTAGCCATGACGTCATCAACATCATCATGGTTGCAGGACCGTAGAGACAGCTATCGGTAGCTCGGCGTTTGAGCGTACGCACATCCGTTTAGCGCTACCATCGCCCACTATTAGCGGGCGAGGGCACTACACGCTTGTCGAATTGGCTGCCAGCGATTGAGTTGTCGAGAACTGTTGCCGCAGCATCCAAATGATTGAAACAGTCAATGACTTCGATTTTTCCACCAAAAACTGGACTGGTATCGTTCGTATTGCAATTACCAACACGAAAAAATGAAATAAAATATTTACTTCCGTGAAATAAATCTTTGGCACTCTTCCAAGTTTTCAACATCGTAAAAAGTTTAGGGGTACGCATCCCCAGCGTTCCCCCCAGAAAAACAGCACTGTATATACTCGCCTATCATAACTCTTAAAGTTAAAGTATAAGAGTAAGCTGCTTGATAATTCCATTTCCATATGCTGGAAAGCTTCCTCACCCTCGTTCGACCACATAAAAAGACCCATACAGCACCTTTCTTGGAAAAAATAATTTAATCAAAAGTCATTAAGAGCCGGCCTGAAAAAAATTCATCTGCATCCACATCATACTTCGCAAGCCACCTAATGATGTGTGGCGGAGAGTACTTCTGGTACCAGTATCAGATCCCTCCACTCCTGTTCCACCCGCGAATAGTGCGTGGGAAAATGATTGTCGGTAAGCCTCTGTGTAGGCTCTAAATTCTCGAATTTTCTCCTTGTGGTCAATAAGCGAGATGTATGTGGGGGAAGTAATATGTTGCATAACTCCTCCTGAAAAGTTCTGTCCCGAAATTTCAATAGTAAATCTATCTGTGATGCACAACGCCTCTCTTGTAAAGCTTGCCAGTGGAGTTTCTTAACATCTCCGTAACGCTCTCTCGCCAGCTAAACGATCCCGTGACGAAACGCTCCGTATTCGTTGGATCTTTTCTATCTCCTCTAACAGTCCTACCTGATAGGGATCCCAGATAGATGAATACTCAAGACTCTGACGAACAAGCGCCTTATAAGCCACTTCTTTCGTGGATGAGTTACATTTCCTTAAGATTTTTCCGATGAGTCTGAGTCTGGTATCTGCTTTTCCCACTGTCTGTTTTACATGGGCATTCCACTTAAGATCGCTCTGGATAGTTACGCATTTATATTTTACGGCAGGTGATGTCTCCAACTGTTTGTCATCAATAGTGTAGCTGTACGGTAGTGGATTTCTTTTCCTATATATGCGCAATATGTTACATTATTTACGTTCGCGGTCAACTGCCAGAGCCTGCACCACTCATCAATTCTCTGCGGGTCCTTCTGCAAATTATTAGTATCTAAGGCGTGGCTACTTTGGTATAGACAATTGCATCATCTGTGAATAGCCTTAAAGAGCATCCGACGCTTTGTACTAGATCTGTTATATATGTAGTAAACAGTAACGGTCCTATCACACTTCCCTACGGTTTCCGTATATTACCTTTACATCCGTCCATTTAGTTCCATTCAGAGCAATGTGTTGAGTTCTATCCGCAGGAAAGTCTTGAATCCGATCGCAGGTCTGCTCCGATACTCCGTAAGCTCGTAGTGTTTCATTAAATGGCAGTGTGGGGCGGTGTCGAATGCCACACTGCAGTCAAGGAGCGCGGCGTCAACACGAGCGCCGGTGTCCACTGCGCTGTGGGTCTCACGCAGGAACAGAGCGAGCCGAGTTTCGCAGGGTCTCTGTTTGCGGAATCCGTGTTCATTTTTATAGGGGAGATGTCTGTTTTCCAAGAACCTCATAATTATTGAGCATAAAACATGTTCCATAATTCTACAACAGACTGACGTCAACGATATAGGTCTATAATTGTGTGTATCTCTCTTAAGGCCTTTCTTAAAAACGGGAATGAACTGCGCCTTTTTCCAGTCGTTAGGTACCTTTCGTTGCTCAAGCGATCTACCATAAACTACAGCTAGAAGGGGAGCAAGTTCTTTCGCATAATCTTAATACAATCTTATAGCTATCTCGCCTGGTCCTGCAGCCTTTCCACTAATAAGCGATTGTAGCTGCTTTTCAGTTCCGCGATCGGTTATCTCAACATCTGCCATTTCGATGTTCGTACGACGATTGAAAGGAGGGACAGTGTTACGATCTTCCCCGGTGAAACAACTTAGGAAGACCGAATTCGGTATTTCGGCCTTCTCTCTTTTTACTCAGGTCGGTTGACGACGTGTTACTTTCAGAATCACTGAACGCTTCTCTCATTGCTCTCCTTACGCTCATTTTCGCTTTGTACAGCTTTTGTTTGTCGGCTAGGTTTTTACTGCACTCGAATGTGAGAGGAAGTGCTCTCTGTTTACGTAGCGATTTTCTAACACGGCCATTAAACGATGGTGGGTCTTTCCCATCAGTTCAAACCTTATTAGGAACATACTTGTCTAGGGCATATTGAACGATGCCTTTGAATGTTTCCATTTGTTCTCCACATCTTCATCCTCATCTCCGAATATTTGATGCTGGCTGCTGAGATATTCTGAAATTTGTATCCCGTCACTCTTGCTGAGCAAATGTATCTTCCTACCTTTCTTAACATCCTTTGTAGGCCCGTCGTCATAGATGCTGTCACAGCTTTATGATCGCTGATACTTTCCTCTACGTTAACTGATTCGATAAGTTCAGGTCTGTTTGTTGCCAGTAGGTGTAAGACGTTACCCTCACGAGTTGGTTCTCTAGCAATCTGCTCAAGGTAATTTTCGGACAAGACCTCCAGAACAATGCCACACGATTCCCTGTTTCTGGCAGCAGTTTTGATGGCATAACACTCCCAATCTATACTTGGAAAGTTGAAGACACGCCCTATTACAACGGCATGATCAGGAAGATTACTAATGACATCCTGCAAGTTCTGTCTGAAGTGCTCTACGACTACAGATCCTGACCCAGGCGGCCTATAAAAGCATCCGATCACCATTTTTGATCGTTCTTTGATACTCGATTTCTCCCAGATTCATTTACATTCGGAATCCGCGATAACCTCGCTAGATTTTATCGAATTTTTAAATGTAATAAACGCGCCGCCATCATTGGCGACTAACCTATCCTTACGATAAACATTCCACTCCGAACTTAGGATTTCGCTGTCATTGACATCAGGTTTCAATCAGCTTTCTGTTCCCAATACTATCTGTGCATTGTAACCTTCAGTAAGCGATACTAATTCTGGGACCTTTCCTTGGATGCTCCTGAAATTTACTAAAATCACAATAATCTTTTCTGTCTCTCATCTGAGAGGACCAAGATTCTCTCAGGGCACTGTGGCCGATTTAACAGCCAAATCGTCTTTGCTCCCAAGGGAGTGGTTCTCTAACCGAAAAAATGCCCTATGTGTATGTCACACGTACTTCGCTACCCTAGTAGCCGCTTGCTGCAGGTAATGCACGCCTAACCTATTAAGGGAAACCCTAGAATTCTCCATCCGATAGCGGAGGTCGGGAAATTCGCGTCTGATACCGTCGCAAAGCCGTCTGAGCCTCTGGTTTAAGTCTTCCACTCCGCTCCAAACCAGTGCACCCCGCGTGCGTTGCTAGTTGCCCTCACCAAATCAGCCAGCCGCCAAAAGGAGCCGAGGGTGGCCTCAGAAACCAAGCTCCAGGCGTCATTCGTGCCGACATGTGCCACTGCGTGCAGCCGGTTGTACTCAGAGTGCGCGATAGCCGCCGGCAGGGCCTCCTCCACATCACGGATGATACCTCCCAGCAAACATACCGAATGCCCAGTGGAACTCTCTCCCGCCTTGCCTGCTATCTCCCTGAGCGGCTCCACCACCTGCCTAACATTGGAGCTCCCAGTGACTAGTAACGCTGTTAATATTCCAATGTACAGATTGTATTTCCAGTGCATGACATACATCCTTCTTGCAGGTTTCTCTACGATAAACTATCGTAACAAACTATAAAATGAAAAAAACTACTTCCTTAAAACATTGGCTTTGTGTGATATATGCATAATATAGCTTTCCAGAGATGTATAGCGTCCACTGTCCACGTCCGATCACGGTTCAGAAATTATACTATTCCCACATCAGTCCTATACGAAATGATGGTTAGTAACGGAGAATACCTCTTACAAGGGAACTGATAAACGCATTGCAGCGGCGTCCGACATGTGAATTTATACGTCATGCCGCCACTAACTCTGTAAACAGGACATCTGTCAGGCAGACGTATACACGGGGAATGCAGTCTCACAAATACCTATCGCTAACTTAGAATCATCTTAGCTATCAAACTGACGTCTCGATTTTATACCGAAGATGTGACAGGGGAATGGAGTAGATCGCAAAAATCTTCGCTCCTTTAGAGGAATGTGTCGTAACAAGATTGTCACGTTTCATCACACATGAGATGGAAGACCTCTGATGACCGAGAGGTTTGCTGTTAACGATCGCAAGTAAATAGTGCTCTAAGTCACATACAGAACACATGGTTGTATAAGAGCGGAACGCAGGCTATGCCACGCGACTGATACATCCTGACAGAACAGCGGAAGAAATGTTCAAATGACCCGCAGCAACATCTCCCTCTCTAGAATGCATCATCAGTCTGCCATTAAATTGAACCTCGTTACAGCTCCATCTCAATCGATCACTCTGTCCACTCTCTGTTATCCTTTAACGCAGATGCAAGTAAGTATAGAGGCAGATGGTTCTCTGTTTGCCTGAAAAGCGTCAAATCCAGTAGGCAATTCGCATGTATTACGGATACCTCAATAGACATACAGTAGACTGTTGCCCCGATGGAAAAAAGTGACTGTTTCGCTTGTTCCCTTCGCTTCCATGTCAACGTTTACTCGGATTCCTCTTGCTGCAGCATACTTGTTCCCACGTACAAATTGTTCTGCCCCAACCTGAAGACACTCAAGTATTTCATCAATTTACCCGCATTTCAGTGTACATTCCCTCAATTTATACGTATTTTCCCGTCATTTTCCGCAATTCTATCGATTTTATGTCAGTTCTACCCATGTGACCCTGACATAACCTCTCGTTCTGTGCTCTGAAATTGCTTGTAAATGTAGTACAGCTGCCAACATCTAGCGCAAATGCACTATTTTTGTGATCGGGAGGCATAGTATAGCACTGTACTCGGTTGCTTCCAGTCACCTCCACCCACATATTCCACATTTGCAGTGTGTTTGCTCCGTTTTCAGTATGTTGTCTGTGTATGTGTATGTGTCGTGGATGGTTCCCAGGACCTGCAGTAGACATGAGTAAGCATTCGAGTCCGGATCCGCTGCGCGTTTTATCTGGAGTGATGTTGGGATGCGGATCCACAATATGCCACGCCTGGTATAGGGTTTCAAGGTGGATCTGCCACGCACAATGTATGGAGCGATGTTGGGATGCAGATCCACAGTATGCCACATCCGATTTAGTGTTCGCGAGTGGATCTGCTGTACACTATACATCCAGGTCGATGTTCAGAGGCAGATCCACCACATGTCACAACTGGGATAGGGCTCACAGGAGGACCAACCACGGGTTACGTCCGAAGACGTGCTCTAGTTCGAAGTTGGGTGCGCCAGTGGGAGGATTAAAACAGTGATGGTATACATGTCTGCGATATGAGGAATCAGTCGAAACAAAATGCAGAGCTCAATCACCTTCGGGCAGCAGTTTGGAAACGCTCCAGAAGGCCACCAAACGTTTCCAGTTTCCTTATGCTGTAACTGTCTTATTTAAAATCATCCGGTGTGTGTGGTTTGTTATGGTAGCTGCAGTAACAACATGATTTGCACCATGTGACATCTAGTTTTCTGTGAGAAGCAATGGATCACAACGTGTTAATGTCTGTTTAGAACGTGACACAGACCTCGATGTTGTGGCGGAAAAAACAAAATTTATGGCAGTGTACAAAGCGTATTACAGCAGAAAAAAAACAATGTTTCATACAATGACATAGGGTCACAGTGAGTGTCTCTTGCGACTTATAGTATAGTTTGTGGCATACGGTCATCCTCCTACAGTACAGGCGATGCAATTTTACACTGGTCTGTGCAGTGGATCAATACCTGTATATTTAATAGGATCATCACAAGTGCTCGATGCCGGCATGCAGATGATATTTGTTTTCGATATATGGGAGGGGAGAGATGTGGTAAAAATCTTAACGAGTTCTCTACCGGATGAAGTTAGTGGAGCTTTTATAGTTTGTAATTTTTCTCTGTTGGATGGTACAGAATAACGATGATAGCATGTTGGGGTGATAGACGTCAATGCGCCCAAAGGGACGCAGATCTGCTTCACGCAGCAGTACTCGTGTGTAGTTTGGGGATTCACCACAATGCAGTAGCAAAATCCTCGTTCTTCTCTCAGTTTCATAATGTCTTTTACACTACCTCCTGTTGCAGGAGCAGGCTTTGTTTGGCGCTAATCTTACACATCGTCCTTTGTTGGCGGAGCTACGACAACTTGTTTTCCACCGAATGGTCAAAACACGGTCCTGTCGCACTAACTCAGGTCACTCTGTTTCTACACGGATTGCAGAAGGTGGTGGTTCTGACTTAAATTGGAACGATCACATGTGCAAAGCTGCAGTAATGGTAGCTATTCCAAGAGGCATAGGGACTATCTAAGACTTTACTGTAGCTGATAGGTTCGAAAAATGTGACTCGTTTCGAGATATGAGAGTGCCAGAAATATGATTCACTAGTGGCTATAATCATTAAAGAACTTCTCCATCGGATAGAACACAGGTATGTGGTTGAACAGAAAGACTTGATTCCAAATCATAGACATCATTTCTACTGGAAAGCATAGCACTAGAGATCTGAAAAGCTAGTGTACATTTCTTACAACCTCAATCAGCACACCATCTTTTGTTTGTGATCCTTTCCAATTAAACATCGCCTATAAGCCAGTCAATATATCGCCGGACCTCTGACATGGCACCGAGACAGAATGCATTACAAATACTAGAGAAATATTTAGCGGCAGCATGAGGGAGTATCAAATACCAGTTATACCACGTTCGTTAGCCGAATCACCTTATAAATTCGGTAATTTTATTACGAGGTTGCAACATCGGCGACCGTGTAACCACAGAGTTGGTCTGATAGTATACACTCCGGCGATCACCGTCTATATTCAGTGACACGGTATTTGGAAAGGACCATTTCATTTGGAGATAATGCCATACCTCGATTCATAAGGCCAGTACAGCTTTTAACATGGATACTTGTATGCACTTGGAGAACCAAGACCAGTTGTGACTGTAACATACAATAGTTGTGGCGATCGTGTTTCTTAACATCTGGCAGTTTGTAAGACGATTACACCTCCCTTTCCGAGACACAGTGGTACTGGAAGGGGTTTCTTTCAATGATTGATGATAAGGGGCCCTAGGCGGTTCCGCCAAATGTCGAGGGGTTTTAACAAGAATGCTTTTACTTGTTCACTTTCCCTACTGGATCGCATCGTTGGCTCTGGCTGAAGTCCTGTTATGAAACCCAACCTGTTAATTAAAACTGCCCCTTTACTAATTTTGATTAATATTTAATAATTAAATAGTGTTCAGGGAACTGATCACTACTAAGCAAACAAGGATAGCATTGAACACATTTATTTAACAATAATCTTCCCAACATCAAAGTGAACAAAGACATACATTTATAAGTGATAAAATCAAGCTAGTAATGGCAATGGCCCTTAAATTCCGAAACTAACTCTTAACGTCGGATAACGCATCTGTATTTTCTACTCTCTCACCTTGTCAGATGGCATAAAATACGTCAGACAAACCTACTTCAATTACCAAATTTTCAATAAGAGCGTGGGTGGAAAACTGAGCTCTGGTAATCACAGGCGTGCGTAATATCGGATTAAATGCCGAAGCTGAGCATCAAGTTACCAAATGCAGCGTCGTGGACAGGTCAGCAAGCCGCCGATGGCGTCTGCGTCGTCAAGGAGCCTCAATTGCAACAAAATGAATTTATTTTCACGAACAGGCTTCCTGTTCGTAAACTCCTATTCAGAAGCTATTTCTGCTTTCTTTCCAGTCGTCTCGCACTCGTTACGACGGGACTCACCAGCCCAAAGCCGGAATCCAGTAACGTCTTTAATAAAGTGTGGCTCAAGGAAATTGCTCTGCTCCTGTCTGCTTCCTGTGAGACAGTATTCCCAACCGCAATTAGCGGAATCAGCCTGTCTCTAACAGTAAAACATGACAGTACCCCTAACTGAATACTAGTTTCAGTTACAGCTGGCAGACTTATTCAAAGTTCTGCAAGCACACTGAAAGGAATTTACTCTCCTACAGCAGAGCCGAAAGCACGACGTCCGCTCGCTACAGGAGCTAAGACGCTTCTCCCCGATAACAGCTCCACAAGCTTCCCTCTGGAAAAATGAGCAGCCCCACGCTATTTTTCGAGGTGGCCAATCCCGCGGCTCTAGACCAGCACAGTTCGCTCCCACTATTATTTCCTGGCATCTTCCAGCCAATTAAAACATTCTGCGCCTTACTGCGCCTAGAATGTTCTGGAACAAACCGAAACTCCATTCAAAATTGAACCCACCAATCGTGTCTCTCTTTTCGCCCTCGCGCGGGAAAAGGTCATTGCACTAGCTTAACCGCCAACGAGGCGCCGTCCCTCGAAGCCCTGCCTCTGTTTGTCGGCGCAGTGGGTGCCTACCTGCTCCGGCGGCGCGTCTCCCCCAGTGGGACGCGTTAACAAGCCGACTCGTAATGGCCGGTTGTAAACTTTAAACTTCCGCACCCCTCTACCCTGCCTTTGAGCAGTGCCACTCGTCCGCTCCAACCAAACTCCGTGAAAATATCACCTGAACCCCGATTTCATGCAACATGCGAATTTCTTAAAGTTAATACGCGTCTTATGCCGTCTGATACTCCCTATATTAATTTCAATGCGCTGATTGCCTAACAAATAACATAATAACCGATATCTAACTGGTCTTTGCAACAATTATTATATTACAGAAAGGTGCAAAATACTGCTACCTTACAGTACCACTCGGAAGAAAGCTTATGAGGCATGTCCACACATCGCTGATTTTCGGTCAGTATTATTTCGTATCGGCTGCAATCAGTTATTGGCGAACTATAATACTTAGTGGTAGGGGATGTGTGATAGGTTTGCCTTGAGCATCTGGCTTGTAAAGTATGTGTTTGCATTCCAACATGTGTAAAGGCAATGACTATGTCCAGTCATAATGAAGGTATGGATTTGACATTGAATACTGTGATAGCAAAGGGAAGAGTATGTCAAGTCATAAGACTGATACGGATATTTCTATTTCTAGAGCCACAGCCGTCAGCAGGGTGTATTTACGATACTTCGTTCACACCGAGCGGGGTGGCGCAGTGGTTAGACACTGGACTCGCATTCGGGAGGACGAGGTTCAATCCCGCGTCCGGCCGTCCTGATTTAGGTTTTTCGTGATTTCCCTAAATCACTCCAGGCAAATGCCGGGATGGTTCCTCTGAAAGGGCACGGCCGACTTCCTTCCCAATCCTTTCCTAATCCGATGAGACCGATGACTACGCTGTCTGGTCTCCTTCCCCAAACCAACCAACCAACCAACTTCGTTCACTGTCCAATGTAGATCAATTGAGAATGCAATCATAACATTTAATTGTAAGTATAGTGATGAAATATATATGTGGCTGGTTTCCTAGTATGGTTCTGTCTAGGGGTGCGTGGTGTGCCAGGAGTGGCCTGTGGCGGGAATGATCCATGTTGCCCATTAACGGCAGGAGCCGTCCAAATGGAAAGGCTTGTTGGGATGCAGGAATGTAGCTGACTCTACCGTGTCGTCCTGTAGACGGCCGAATAGCGAACTAATACTTAGTATGTGTTGGACAGCTTTCGTGGTCATGTGGAAATTGAGAAGATCAATATGGACGTGTATTTGCACTGGACCATTATTTCCTCCCATGTAAATTTTCCGATTGACTGCTTCTTCACTTTTCCGATCTTTATTTCGTTGAGAGAACATTGATTGTGGTGTGAGTGCATCTAGCAGGTGCAAGACGGGTGGAGGCCGTGTTTGCTGGTTCTCTATACATGAGAAACACTTATTGACTTTTTAAATTATAAGGATGATTTGGAATCTTTTATATCACCAACATCGGTATTCGCAAGTGGAAATATCAGTTTTTTCTAATTTTTTTCGAGGTTTCACTTAAAGGTTTTCACAGGTGAGATACGTTTCTAGTTACTCAGTGGTTTACAGCACGCTGCACGTCGCAAAAGTTTCAGTTTCGAGAGAAATAGTTTCCAGCCTATATCTTCGGGATTATACTGTGCAAGCAATACTGCTATGCAAGCGATATTGCTGTGTGCTTGATATCGAGAAGTATTGCGAAAATGGTATGATATTCTGGCAAACCATGTGAAATTACAAATTTTCTTGTAATCCCAGAGACTGAAGATGAGTGTAGATATCAAGCAAGCAAGCATGTCAGGGACAGAAACAGTAACGCCTTTGTGCTGAGGGGAACTGACCCACCTTTATACAACAGTTCTGAGGGTGACTTCGGTCTGATGAGGGCAGTCTGGTCATATGTTGGGAGTGGATGACTTGTGACCATTGGCTGTGGTGGATGACTGCCTGACCTCGCGTGAAATATCTAATGCTGTGAGGAGTACATTTGGTGCATGTGCTTACGCTGTCTGTCTTCACACTATATACACGATTGTCTGTCGGTCAATAGCTATATGCATGATGCAAAAAGGGCCGATTTTGTATGGCGCAGGATACAAATTGTGTCTTCACTTATGGTACGTGGAGATCGGTTTCACACTGAGATATTCAAGCTTCCCTACTCAGTGGCAGAGCGTTATCATTGAGCAAGACTCTTTCCGCATATGACGATCTGTAGGCCACCTTTGCAGGGTGCAACTGAGAGTCTCGTATGCAGAAAGAAATAGTTGGACAGTGCTTCCACACCAGCAGCATTTGGTGGGTAAATTCAGAATGCTTCATTCTTTCACAAGACATCCTTTGTGCTTCGACATAGGAGCCTCTACATAGGAGTTAGAACCTTTGCATTTCAGAGATGCTTGTTGAAGGCAGGACTTAACACTTTCCAGGGAGGGTAACACGTGATGGACAGTGTGCCACGTTAGGACCATCAGGAGGAATGCATTCGGCGATATTCTGGGATATTTTTCTAACCAGGTTCTGTTAGGACAAGAATCTCAGCGCAGGCAAGCTGAGAAAGTTCCTACAAAAGCGACTGTTAACTGTTTCTGTGGCACTTAAACTATTTCTGGGAGGTGGACTTGGCTCTCATTTACATAGCCATGTGACATCAGTATAACATTAAGAACCTTTTACCTCTGGCTATGATGATGAGCCACTATGCGAACATTTCACAGCGATGCATAAGCCACGCTGGGCAGGTAAACATGTGCATGGCTAGATGCATCTTACATGTACCGTTAGGACTGCTATGAAAAATGCACCCTGTGCTATTCTGAGGAGCATTGCAACAGATTTCTATAGTATGTTCAGGGACAGAGACTTGGCTATTCTTAACATAGACATGTGACGTCAATATAACATTGAGAACCTCTTACCTGCACCTACGATGGTGAGTTGCTCAGCAATTAGGTCTTCACTGGACCGCAGGTAGGGAGGTATCGCGCCAGCAACGGTAAACATGTGCGAGTGGCCCGAAGGCGTCTCGCATGTGGGACCAGCGTAAGCACGCCGCCCAGTGTGTGCATCTTTAAGTTCTGTAGGGGGCCGTGGGGGGGGGGGGGGGGCGTTTGCTGATACGTTGCGGCTGACGATAGTTTGAAAGCGTTTTTTACCTGCAATGAGTGTTTGTGCACTGCACTGTTTTTGGCTGTATAAGCATTGTAAGCGTGTTTGCATAGCGTTACAATCGCATTATCTTTTGACAATTTACGAGCTGTTTTTGTGTCTATAGCATTATTTCCTGAACAGGTGTGCAGGCTGTGCAATGCATTATATACAGTTGACGATTATCAAGCATGTTTGCAGAGCCTTTTACATACATTATTTTGACAATTTACGAGTTCTTTGCATCTCTTCACATCAGTACTGCATTATTTTGGTGATTTACGAGTAGTTTGCAGGTCTGTAGTCTATTTACTGTGACCCCAAGCACTCCAGGGTGAGTGTTTTGTATCAGTGCAATAAATAAACTATATGGAATCAGTCCCTAAATAAACTGTATGCATTATTTCGACGGTTTATAATTAGTGCGTGTGTCTGAAGGGCATTTGACATGCATTATTTTGACAATTTACGAGCAGTTTCCGTATCTGCACATCAGTGAACTGCATTATTTCGGTGATTTACAAGTAGTTTGAGGGCGTGTAGGCTGTGCAGTCCATTATTTTGGCCATTTACGAGTTGTTTTTGTGTCTGTGCATCAGTGTATGGTATTATTTCGCTGATTCACGAGTAGTTCGCAGCTCTGTAGGCTGTGTATGGTGACCCCAAGCACGACAGAGCGAGTGTTCAGTGTAATAATTAAACTATGAGGAAGCCAACCCTAAATAAATTGTTCCAAAATAAATAAAGTACAGTCCTTCCTAGGTTAGTGGAGGTAGCCCAAATGACTTTTTTCCTACCATTTTCTCAGGTTAGTGTAGGTAGCCCAAGTGACCTTTTTTCTGCCAAAATTTGAACTTCCCACCATTCTTTTGGGGAGGGCAGGGAGGGGATGGGAGGGTGTTAGGTTAGTGGAGGTAGCACCATCAACCTATTTTCCAGCCAAAATTTGAACCTCCCACCATAACAGTGTGATATTGTCACTTCTATCGCCACCATCTTGGATCCGCCATCTTGAATAAATTTGGCAGCAATGCAGAGTGGGGCGACTCTCTCTTTCTCCCACTATTGGCGTGATGACACCCAATAACACTTCACAGGCTAGCCTGCCAACTTCCACCTATATTTGATCCAACAGATAGGTAACACGTCCTGTTTAAAGCCACACCTCCAATCTCCACACTGCTGCCAGCATGTCACATCCTCTCTGCTTGGCGCACGTGCTGTTACATCCCTGTTTGCCGCTGCTCTCACGCCCTCTTCTGCGCTGACGTCCTCCAGTTTCCCAGCAATGGAGGAGAGAGACATATGTGATTCAGATGCTGTGAATAACACATCGCCATAGGTGTTGGGGCTGCATGGCACAACCCTCCCCTCCTTAAAGCTGGAGCACATGGTGGCGGGAGTGGCAAGATATGAAAGGATTCCCCAACATCCTCGTTCCCAGTGGTGATCTTCAACTGTCTGATGTGGTCGCTGGTTGATTTACGTGTGGAAAGGTCCTGAATCGGGCAGGGCAGTAGGGAAGTGATTTTCACCACGTCAAAATATATCCACTGGCAATAGTTTAAGCGAATAAAACAAAAGCCTTACCCTAAAATAAGTACATTTTTCAGTAGATGCAAAGACGGACTTGATGTACCTCAAGTGATCGAATCGTGTGGCCTTAACCGCTGGATCTGCTACAAGGGACTGGATAAATAAATAAATAAATAAAGATAAGTGGAACTGTTTCATACATTCACGTTTATCGATTAGACGTCATGTGTCTCTGAGAGTTCTATTTGCAGGACCTTCTATTCTTGAGAACTGGTTTTCTTCTGGCAGACTCATTGTTAATTCAGATAAGAAACTTGCTGGCAGATTAAAACCGTGTGACAGCCCAGGACTGGAACCAAGGACCTTTGAGTTTTGCGGGCAAATACTCCCCAACTGTGCTACTCATGTACGGCTGGCGACAAGCCCTCACAATTTTGCCTCCACTTCGTTCTGCTGCTTTGCAAATTTCACAGTAGTTCTCCTTCACACCTTACGAAATTAGCACTTCTGACAGAAATGATATTGCAGTACAGCCTTAGCCAAAACCTGGAGGATTGTTTTCTGAATTAATTGTCGCTCTGTAGAGGAATTTTTGCTGGTTTGAAACTAACTGGCTGTTTCAGTGTCTGTGTCAGACGGGGACTCAGTCCCAGAAGTTTCGCATCAGTGCATGCTCTGCTGTAGAGTGAAACAATTCACTCGGGAAAATATCTCACTTTCCTGCAGTATACTTTCTTTCGGAAGTGTTGGTCCCGGAACAAGTAGAGGACATCTTAAGTGAAGTGTGGAAAGCAGGAGATGAGATACTGGAAGCAGCAAAAAATGTGAGGTTGGGTCGTGAGTCCTGTCTGAGTGACTCAGTGTGAGCTGTAGTCCAGCTTTTAGTTCTATTGTGCACACAGCTTAGATATCGCAAATTGGGCAAACTTCCTTCACCTATTACAAACCTGAACAAGTCATTAACATCACTAACAGATATAAAATATGTTCGATTTCTTGTAACGCATGTTTAATTATTATTTAAAGCTTGATATGTATTCTTCAGAAATAGCAGTTCTGAAGTTTAAATTCTAAAAAGAGGGAAAGATTAAGCTTTAACGTCCCGTTGATCTTAGTAATTACTGGAATTTCATCTATTGTAAAATCATTTCAAACTATATGTCAGCACAGAACAGAGAAACTGTTGTGCAAGAAATCTTTAAAGTCATTTTATGTTATTTTTGTAATTTATCACAACAAAAGACTTTCAGTTAAAAAAAGCAAAGGTGCTCAATTCGTGTTCCAGTCTAGCACATAGCTTTTATATGCCAGGGAGTTTGAAATCGGCGTACACTCCACCATTGAGTGAAAACCCATTCCAGATATTTTTATACATGATTTGCCATGCCGATTTTATTGGTTTTTAATTTTTAAAAATGAAGTTTACATGTTACAGGCGGCCGCTGTTGAATCATCGGCTACTGGCATATCAAACGCAGTTCCTGTCCTTTCATGACGACTTTAGTGCGCTATGCGAGGAGCAACATCCAAAGGCATCAGAGATGTTCGGTCTCGCCAACGCACTGTACTCCCTCTATCGTAACAGCTGGACTGAAACGGCACGAATCTTTAACGAAAACAATTCATCTTATTTCTACATTGTAGGTAAGTATATTACTGTTACTCACCACTTCATGTTTAAGACCTAACGATTGTTGACTGTGCACTAATTCGAGGAAAAAAGTTCAAAACCCCATTCCTATATCAAATTTTATATCTTCTGTAATTTCCAATGTTAGCAAGATAATTTCTGGTGTTGTTTTCATTATCAATTTTTCTGTTGGTTCACCGCTGTCCATTGTGATCTATTACCAGCCAACTACTTCATTTCGAAGTGTTACTGACTCCTGTGCTATACAGTTTCGAACAAAACTATGTGTACAAAATTTTAGCGTGTTCAGCGAAGAGAAGAAGAAACACATTTTTATGTGACATAAGTGTCACCGTTTTCCCACCAGGAAGGTTTTGACGCTAGAGTTCTTCCGGGACAGAGCTGACACTGGCATGTGATGATTACTGTTTTGGAGATGTTGCTGAAAAGATAGTTCACTTACATTAATGTACAACTGCCATCTGCTCGCTAATGGTTGTGTAACACGGCAACCAGGTGTCCCACGAATAATGTCTGCAGCTTCAGCCAACCTGACAATTAGCGCTTGTGGATATCAGGAACGCATACACTAGACGCTTCATTTCCCACTGCAGAGTGGAATCTATGGGAGGCAGAAACATCTGTAAAACAACACCACACTTATGAGTGACGCAGAACATATCAGCAAAACAGAAGAAGTCATAGAAGAGAAAAATATCATTAAATTAATCGGTGATCCCACAGTGAGATACCAAAGAAACATACAGAAACTTCGAAGAATCCTCAAACTTACCATTATAAATGCTCGCATCAAATAAAACACAAATCTTTTCCCAAGATACGTAACTGTAACTGTCCAATTAGACCAGTAATTAACTTCAAATACGTGCCATCTTACCATCGTAGTTAGACACATTCATACAGTACTTCGAAATTGTACACTTTCATGAAAACAAAACACAAATGAACTGATAAAAAATAGCACATAAATATTCGAACAACAGCAAACCTGCGACTAATTCATACTACATCTATTTACACATGTATTCCAGAGGGAGATACAATCAGTATTACTGAAGAACAGCTGCAGAAAGAAGGGAATGTAAGAAATGTACACATGGGTGAAATTAAAGCCATCCTAATGGCTCTAACAGAACTGAAATACTTTGTTTTCAGCAAGGCGTTCTAGCCACAAAAAGATAGCTCACCAATGGGGTCACCCATCAGTGGTCTACTTGCAAACATATTTCTGAACTACACTGACCAAGAAATATTCAAAGAAATTATATATCCAAAGTAGTTCAACCTTATACACTTACACCACTATGTGGACGACATCATTTGATTGATAGACAAAACAGACACACAGGTAAAACAACTACGCATTCACATAAATGTAGTTCATTCAGAAATAAAACTTGTCAATGAGACAGAAGCAGACATGTAACTTACTTTGTGTGACATCACTATACACAGAATCAACAACAAACGTAATCTTGTAATATTCAGAAAACCAACAGCCACAATTACAACAATTTACAAACTTTCCGATCACCCTCCACCACACAAACTCCAAAGTTTAAGAAACATGCTACATAGACTCCATAGTATTCCCCTGGACAAACTCAAATACAATAAGAACTAAACACAGTACACCATATACCAGAGACAATGGGTACAACGTACAAATAACAAACAAACTGAACAACAAAATAAAGTAACAAATTAAAAAAGAACAAACCAGCCACGACAGATAACGAGGAACACAAACATTTGACAAACACAGGAAATCAGGAACACCTTACAAAGCACACATACTAACATACAGCAACAAAAAGTCCACAATGCGGTGATCATTTTAAGAAATAAGGGCTATGACCGTAACTGTACACAAACAACACAGTATACAAAAATCCTAAATCCAAGTAGACATCAACAGACAAATTTTCCAAATCTTGAATCTACCGATTAACATGTAGTTCATCCTAGTCTGTCCCAGTCTGTTTACAAAGGCTAATCATGCAATCTTTGAAAACGAGATATTCTCAACACCTCAGAGTCTTAAAAGTCAAGGTAGACACTCCATTTTTGCAGATATATTTATACAAGAAAACCACCACCCAAACAACAATGAGACTGATCTTAAGATCCTCAGCGAAAGCAATAGTGTCTATCGAGAATGGTCACATACAAAAATTAATTATATGAGGAAAGAAAGCCTTGAATGAAAACAGAGTACTGTGTGACAAAAACCTGTGTGGAACAGTCGATGAACTATACAAAGACACTTCCTCACACGTTAATTAAACACACTCAATATCCAAAAACATCTGTTATCTCAATCCCACTCCAGCCCTCCACTCTTTACAGCTCTCTCTGCCACTGTCTCTGTCTCACTCTACCTGTCTCTGTCATTTTTACACACACACATGCACAAGCATCAGTCCTCCTCACCTGTGATCCCAATACTGTTCACACGAAACAATGAAAGTTAGCATCACATGAAACATAAAGGAAGCAATGAACGCTTGAGAAAGGATAAAAACTTAGTTCCTCTCAATGAATATGGAGACACAAGGATCTACTCAAATCACGTGTTGTGAAAAATACTTGTGAAATAAACTGTGAGCATCAAATCACATAAAAACGGATGAAAAAAATGTAATGAGTAGCATTAAGAAGATATATCCTGCAGAGATACACAAAAGGGTGGAAAATGCAGGTACAGTAAAATATAGTGCAACAAGGGTTACTACAACAACTTCATCAGTAACTGACCATGTGGCCACAAATATGGACAGGGAAAAATGTGATATAGCTGTAAAAGATATCGGACTATCAGACCATCTTTGTCAAATAACAACACTAAAATCAGGCATCGAATCATTCCCTAAACTACAAGCCTACAAACGACCTCTATCAGAAATCAAAATAAAAGATTTTTGAAAAGAACTAGAAAAACAAAGCTGGGATGAAGTTTATAAGGAAACCAATGTGAATATGAAATTCTCTAAATTATCCACATTGTTTAAATTGAACTTTGAAAAGGCATTTCCAAAAGTAGGTATGTCTGTATCAACATCTCACAAAACAGATGGATAACAGCGGGCTTTAGAAGTCCTTCCAAACACTTAAACACCTCAGTTCCATGAAAAAGATTTGCTATGATCCAGAATTCTTAAGTTTCTATTAAAAAAATCAAAGATATTTATAGGAAGGTGTTGATTGCTGCAAAAAAGTCATTTAATGACAAAATAATATATAATGCACAGAATAAAAGCAAAGTAGTCTCAGATGTTATAAAAAAGGAAATGGGGAGAGGCAAACAAACGTAGAATAACATACTGCTAAGGGAGAAGGATAAGGTAATAAATGATCCACAACACTTAGCAAAATATATAAACGAGCATTTTTCAAGCATTGCAGAGAAGTTACAGCAAAAAATTCCCCAAAACAAATATAACACCTTTAAATAATGTTGCAAAAAATACAATAATGTTGCTTCCAACCACAGAGAATGAAGTCAATAAAACTATTCAAAAACTAAAAAATAAAAAGTCAGTAGGCTTAGATGAAGTACCAATGTGTGTACTGACACTTAAAAAAGGCCCCTTAACAAATATAATAAATGAATCCTTCACATCAGGGACAGAGCAGTTCAAACAGGCAAAAGTTGTACATTTTCTTAAGACATAGAAAATTACCAGCCCATTTCCCTGCTGTCACCATTCTCAAAAATAATAGGAACAATTATGAAATACAGACTAATGAATTGCCTGAATATATACAATCTTTTAAGCTAATCACAGTTTGGTTTCCGAAGTGGCAAAAATACGGAGTCAGCCATTGTGAAATTCACAAAAGTTGTACTTGATGCTTTTGATAAAGTTGAGTGTTCACAGACATATTTTTGGATCTTTCTAAGGCGTTTGACACAGTAGACCACAAGATTCTATTAAATAAATTAGGAGCATTAGGAAGAAGAGGAGTAGCTAATGACTGGATTTGATCATTCCTAACAGGCAGCGCACAAAGAGTAGAGATAACACATACTTCAAATAGATCTAAACGTTTTGTAAAACACTTAACAGAACCAAAATACATTAATATAGGGGTCCCGCAAGGTAGCATATTAGGACCAATACTATTCCTGATATACATCAATGACTTTCCCAGTAGCGTTACTCAAGGTGAAAAAATTCTCTTTGCTGATGACAGCAATATTATAGTCACTGAGAAAACAAGAGAACTCCTTGCCGAGAAAGCAAATGAAACTCTCAAGGAAGTTTACGATTGGTCAATAGGCAATAAAGTGACATTGAACATAAATACTTATTTATTTATTTATATTTATTTACTTATTCCATGTGATCTGATGGTTCACAGTGTGTTGCAGATGTCGGAAAATATCAGTCAACATTGTTAACATATATTAACATATAATATCCTAAAATATTATATTGCAAAGATTTGTTAATTTTACTTCACTCCAATTGCTCAATGTTTTCAATTCAACATAAATAGCAAGATTACTGTTCTAAATATTAATTTATAGAGTAAAAACAGAGACACAACAAATATGACTTCACGATTTTGCTAAATTTTATTTTGTCGTCTATGGACTTAATACTAGTGGGAAGATTGTTGAACAGTTGGAGGCCCATGTGGAAAGCTCCATTTTTACACAGTTGAGTGTTTGTACATAAAACACACAAATTTGAGTTTTTCCTGGTGTTGTGTTTATGTATTTCATTATTTTTTACTACTCTGGACTCAGTTGGAACTATGTGGTTTCTGAAAAAATTTAGAGTCTCGAGAATGTATAGGCAAGGCAGTGTAAGGATTTCCAACTTTCTGAAAATGGGTTTGCAGGATCTCTGGGTTTGTTTCCATTAATAATCCTCATTTCTCTCTTCTGGATTTTGAATGTGCTCAGAGCAGTTGGAAAATTTCCCCAGAATATCACACCATATTTTAGGTGGGCTTGTATGTAAGTGTAGTATGCACTGCTTAATGTTTTCAGGCTAGCACATGATTTCAGCACACTCAATGCATAACAGTCAGTACTAATTCTGGCATTTACTTTTCCTGTATGTGTATTCCATTTCAGGTTATCTTGAACCATCACACGTAGGCATTTGAAAACAGTGTCCATATCTATTGGATGGTTATTTACAGTGACAAATGACTGAAATGAATTTGCATTTTGTGTTGTGTGAAAGTTCATGGAGTAATTCGATTTTCCTCTCCAATTGCATGCGGCGAAAAGTTGCTATTCCTTCACACGCGGACTTCCCACGCAGCTTTTCTCGTCACCCGGGTGGTCCGGTGACAGGCGAGTTCTGCTGAGCTTGAAAGGGTTAAGCCGACGGGTGTGAGGGAGTCCAGTGGATGCTTTCCAGACGCCGACATTGTCATAAGAGTGGGAGCGACACGCCGAAAGGGGCCAGAAGGAGCGGCTGGGCTAGAGATTCCGTTATTTCGCAGAAACTTAGTGAAAACACTTTCTGGCGGGCTACCATTGAGGCGTGGGAATGACTTGTGTTCCCAGGCAGTCTTGGCGGGCAAATTCCCGCGTTTTCTGCAAAATCGTAACTCTGATTGGCTTGCTCAGGGCATAGCTCCGTGATGTAGCAAAATTGGCGCCATGAATCTCCATTGGTGGACTAGTAGTGCTTCGGCAATAGAGTGGAATTTTCCGCCGGTTTTGGAGTTGCTGATTGGAACGTTTAACCATGGCCACTGTCGTGGGGGCGGGATTGTTCTGTGTTCGGCTTGTACGGGTGCTCTTGAGAGAGTCGGAGTAGGTTACAAGTCTGAGCTCTCGCTGCTCTGGACAGCCTGACTTCCGTTGGCTGTCTAATATACTTTTATTTAATTGAAACTGTTTGACGAAGTTGCTGAAGTTTCGACTTCAACGTAACCTTCCGAGTACAGTTGGCAATTGAGCGTTCTGCGTACAAGCGGCCTATGTTGTCCGTCTCGAGCAGTTTTGGCTAAAGTTGACTGTATCGGAGTGTGACTTCGCTTGTTAAAATCAATCACTGTACTGTCAGTGACTGTGTGGCGGGTCTTCTTCGTCTCCCTCAGAGGGTCATTTGTATTGCTAGGAAGTCTTTAGTCTGGAACAACCAGACCAGGACAATTTGTTTCGGGCTATACTCGCGACATTATCATCACCATGACGGGACGTCGAAGCAACCAGCCATCGCCTCCGGTACGCCAGATCGTGTCCTTGTAGTTAAGAAGACAGCTTGGTAATGTATGTCCGCAGCACCGGGAAAGCAGGAAATTTTGCTAGGTGATAATCAGAGCTCAGCAGAGTGGGCCTGTTCGTCTTTTCTAACTTTCATCTGTCTTGGATGTTCATTGTCTGAGTTCTCACTACTGTAGCAGCAATTAATGTTGGGTTGGCTGTGTGTTTCTCTTAAGATTTGAGTTGCAAGGAATTGGCTCCACGTACCACTTCGTCTTAAATGTCAGAATCTAGTTTATGGACAACTTCACCTTCACAGCATTTATTTTAGTATCCAATTTGAGCCAATTTGATGTATTGTAAATGTTTCATGTGTTTTGTTTATTATTTTGAGTTTAGTCATAATAAATCATATTGTTATTTTGGACAGAACTGTCATTTGTTAATCGGTAGAGCAATGCTTTCATTTCTCACTATGATCAGGAAACTTTCCTTTATTTAACTTATTTATCAAGTTAAATTATTGCAGATGCAAACTCTTTTCTACTCCACTTGCAGGGTCAATTACAGACAGTTTGCGTTTCTTTTTAATCCAAGTGCAACAGTAAAAGTCGGAGTTAGGAATAGGGGAGGGGGGGGCTTAGAGCATCATTTATTATCAAGATTCTAGACGAATTTAGTGTTAAATACACTGCTAGCCCCGGCACCTCACAGTGTTGTCAGCAAATATTATCGTTTTGTGTGCATCTATATTCAGGCTCATGTCATTAACATACAGGAGGAAAAGTAGAGGTCCCAATACTGATCCTTGTGGTTCACCTTGCTTTACAGTTTTATTACTCGATAGGATTTCGGTTATTGAGTTGGTTTGTCTGTTAGTGTATTTCATGCTGACTCTCTGCATCTGATTGGTTAGGAATGTAGCAATCCCATTGTTTGCAAATCCTCTGATATCATAGTGTTCTATTTTTTCCAACAACTCTGTGAATTTCAGTTTGAAGAGGAAAAATGACAATGTTAAATTAACTGTAGATGACACCTCTATAGACTGTGTAATAAATGCAAAATTTCTAGGAATCAATATTGATTCTCAGTTGAAGTGGTGTGAGCACACAAAGGTACTTGCAGCAGAATGTCATCAGTATGTTATGCCTTTAGAATCCTATCTTCAGTGTGTAACATGCATTGTCTTTTAGTTACATATTATTCATATGTACAATCAATTCTTAGATATGGCATTCTTTTTTGGGGAACAAATGCACAGAATATGGACACAATTTTCAGACTCCAGAAAAGAGCCATAAGAATAATAACCAAAAATACTTGTCAAGCTCGTTGTAAAGATCTGTTCAAAACACTGGAGATTTTAACTGCTTCATGTGAATACATTTACAAGTCAGTTTTAAACATCAAAAATAACATTGATAATTACTGCTCAAACAGCTCTGTCTATGACCATGCAACAAGAGATAGATTCAAGTTACATTTACCAAGAAAAAATAAACATAAAACTAAAAACAGCATTTTCTACCAAGGAATAAAACTGTACAATAAATTACCAAAAGAGATTAAAGAAATTGCAAAAATAACTTATTTAAAAAGACAGCTAAAAAGCACCTGGTATGCAATACATTTTATACATTGAAGGATTACTTAGCTAAAACAGAATAGGGGTTTGATAAAAAAAAATGTTATACAAATAAATAATAATAATAATGATTATAAAATAGCCAACATTCCACATAACACTTTCACTTTATGTTGTTTTCCTTCTGTTTTCCTTTCTAGAAATATTTACCCACAAGTTATGCATAGCACAATACTAACACCTTTTCCTCTTTCTGTGCTCAACATCTCACTCATAAATGTTCTCGGGTTTCCAACCACGTCAACTGCTTAAAACTACACGAGCTTTCGGCCAAGCACTCCTTGGCCATTGTCAAGTGAATGACTGCCAGTGGGTTGTTGGTGCGCCCTTATATACGCTAGCTGACAGCTGCGACGTCACTGGTGCCCGTGACAGTGCCATATATGCTCATGTTTTGAGGCGGTGTTCGATGTTCCCTCTTCAATCGCGCGATCGCTGGATCCCACGCAGCACTGAGCTGCAAGCCACCGTCTCTATTCAGGGTGTTTGCGGTAATTTTTATTTCAATAGCTTCCTTTATTAAACTGTCCCAGAAGCCGTTAGTGCGAGCCACGACAGAGGTATCGTCAAATTTTATGTGGTGACCGTTTTCTAATGCATGCTCAGCTAATGCAGATTTCTCTGGATAGCGTAGGCGATAATACCTCTCATGTTCTTTCCTGGGTTGGTCCACAGTGCGCACTGTTTGTCCGATGTACTTCTGGCCACACTCACAAGGTATTTCGTAGACTCCAGGTGTTCTGAGACCTACTGCGTCTTTAAGTGGTCTCAGTAATTGACGGATTTTCGTTGGAGGCCTGAAGATTGATTTGATATTGTGTCTTTCCAACAGGCGGCTTATCTTGCCCGACACAGAGCCACAGAATGGCAGGGAAGCAAGTTTGTGTGTAAATGTGTGTGAAATCTTATGGGACTTATCTGCTAAGGTCATCAGTCCCTAAGCTTACATTCTACTTAACCTAAATTATCCTAAGGACAAACACACACTCCCATGCCCAAGGGAGGACTCCAACCTCCGCCAGGACCAGCCGCACAGTCCATGACTGCAGCAGTAGGGGGATGAAGTATGTAGCATGCCGAACTGCTTTGTTGCCAAATTTATTCAAGATGGCGGCGATGACGTCATCCAAGATGGCGGCATGTAGACTTGGCAACATCGCATGACGTCATCCAAAGATGGCGGATTTTGGCGGGAAAATATGGCAAATTGTGCTATGTCCACCAACCTAAACTTCAGAAAAAATGGCAGGAAGTTTGAATTTTGGCGGGAAAATAGCCCACTTGTGCTACGTCCACTAACCTAAGTGTCCAGAAGAAAATATGGTGGGAAGTTTGAGTCCAACAGGATAATGCATGCAAAAAACCGTACTTTTCTTTATTATTATTGATTATCATTCATTAACATTCATCATCATTCATTATCATTCATTATCATGCACTATCATTTATTTACATTCATTATTTTTATTATAATTTATTATTATTTATTATTATTGACCTGCCTCCACTAGAAAACTCCCTCCCGATTCAAATTCCTACACGATAATGGCTGCAAAACCTTACTTTTGTTTATTATTATTGATTATCATTTATTAATATTCATTATCATTCATTGTCATTTATTATCATTTATTATCATTCATTATCTTTTATTATTATAGGCCTACCTCCACTAGAAAATTGCGCCAAATTCAAATTCCAACACGATATTCTCTCCAAAACTGTACTTCTATGTATTATTATCATTTATTATTTATTCAAGATGTCCGATTTTCTCGGTGAGAAACCCATTCTCCTTACATCCATAACAAAAATCTATCAAAGGTCAAATCCCCAACACCATAATTGATCACATGTACGAGCTTTCTCCGTCACTTATCTTTTTTCACTGGTAGCCTATCATAATCGTGTCAAATAATAAACTGCACTTATAGTGACGTAATTCACGTCCTTTGATTTTGCAAGGGGGAAGGGACTGAAGACTTTATTTCAAGCAGTACGGTCATCACTTGTTCTCCAACACAGTCAGCACACACATCTTTGATATCGCAGTGCAGTCACCACGACGTCCGCGCTCCAACTGAATTAGTTCAAATCCTCGCCACCCCTTGGCCAGCGTGGAGACACTGGCTATGCCTGCCACGTGAGGCGGGGAGGGGGGGGGGGGGCGAGCCCAGCGATCGCTCCCACATCGTAAACATGTTTTCGCTGGACACGCTGGAACTTGTCGAGTTTGACGTCACAGCGGCCCCTTGTCCACCCACCACGTGTATTCGTCGCCTCCACACGTTTCCTGCCAAAACTGTCTCCCTCCGAGCTGAATCACACAACGGTCGGCCGTTTCCCTGCAACACTTTCGGCTCCACATATCACCAGAGAAATTGATATCGCCTATGCGCCTTAGATTACGCTCCAAGGCAGGCTGCGCGCACGTGCCGAGTTCATCTTCCGAGCGCTCATGACAGCCGACACATGTGAAAGCTGCCTCCACGTCTAGTGCCCAATGATCACACCAGATCTTGAGTCAGAAATAATACTATTACTCCATCAGGTGTATATAAAAAATTATAGTTATTAGCAGCCGGTACATCCTACAAGCAAACAGATACGTATAACAGCAGCGTCCATTCCTAAATAAAGTAAATTCGTGGATGTAGTGCAGGGTGAGTCCATTTACCAGAAACGTGCAGGAAGAGGTTGAGTGCTGGTGGCTTAGTTTGAAACAATTTTCTTAGGTTGGTGGCGGAGCTTTGTTTACTGGCAGATTTCAAACTTGGCGCTGGTTCCTAGGAGGAGGCGGAGGTGGTGGTCTGGTCCTCGAAAAGTAGTTGAAATTAGGGAGTTGAACACGTTTGAATATGTATATGAAATTGTAAATGGAATTATTTAATATAGCGGGGTGGTGAGAGTGAATTAGCGAGCGTTCTCGCGACGAGCAAACGCGCTGTTATACGGTCATGGTGGATTCCACTGTCGGTCAAACTCTGGCGCCAAACGTGTCCTTTGTAGGGCACGCGGTCGACAGGAAACATCGTGTCCGGTGTTAAGTGCTCGCGGGCGCGGCCAACCGTTTGTGGCGGGACACTCAGGCGCCGCTCGCCGCCGCCTACCCGTCGCACAGGCCGTGGGCGTATGCTTGACGTCAGCGGGCCAGGGAGCAGGCTCAGCCGGCCGCACGTACGTCAGCTGCGCTCTGGAGTTTCACTGTGTGAGCATGAAGAAGTCAGTTGGGACACAACTGCATGACCGTAATGTCTGAAATAAGGAGTCATTTTCCAGGTAGTTACTGAAGGCTATGCCCGTCGCGTGTATGGAGGGTGTGTGACGTAAGCGGGGCGGCGGCGCACCGATTGTACAGTTATTACGCGCGTGCGAGAGCGAGTCAATTAGCGGGCGTTCTAGTGCGGTCCAAAGGTGCTGTTATACAGTCATGGCAGTTTCCACTGTCGAGCAAACTTTGCCGACAAAAGTGTAGCACTGCGTAGTTCGATACATTTTTAAGCAATTCATCCAATCTATCATGTGTAAAGTATTGTTCTAGAGTCCATGATCGGTGAGAGAGAGAGAGAGAGAGAGAGAGAGAACATAAACACACACACACTCCTAAGACTAGAACGTTCAGCACTTGAAAACGGGCAATAACCTTAGATCGCTTACTTTTCCGTCCTGTCAGACATACATCCATCTCCCCGGTCACCTTACGCTGAGCTATCTCTACCCGAATCGTAAAACTTTTTCCTTTCTATGATACGAGCCCAATATAGCCCTGCAGACACGTCTAGTGCCCAATGATCACACCAGATCACGAGTCAGAAATAATACTATTACTCCACTATTACTCGCATAGGGACACGTGGCGAACGGCTGTGTTAGGCCAGCATCGACAGGTTTGAACGTGGAACTGAAAGTGTTGCAGGGAAACGGCCGACCGTTGTGTGATCCAGCTCGGAGTGAGACAGTATTGGCACGAAACGTGTGGAGGCGACGAATACACGTGGCGGGCGGACAAGGGGCCGCCGTGACGTCAAACTCGACAAGTTCCAGCATGTCCAGCGAAAACATGTTTACGATGTGGGAGCGATCGCTGGGCTCGCCCCCCCCCCCCCCCCCCTGCATTCACGTGGCAGGCATAGCCAGTGTCTCCGCGCGCTGGCCAGGGGGTGTCGAGGATTTTAACTAATTCAGTTGGAGCGCGGACGTCGTGGTGATTGCACTGCGATATCAAAGATGTGTGTGTAGACTGTGTTTGAGAACAAGTGATGACCGTACTGCTTGAAATAAAGTCTTCAGTCCCTTCCCCCCTGCAAAATCAAAGAACGTGAATTATGTCACTATAAGTGCAGTTTATTATTTGACACGATTATGATAGGCTACCAGAGAAAAAAGATAAGTGACGAAGAAAGCTCGTAAATGTGATCAATTATGGTGTTGGGGATTTGACCTTTGATAGATTTTTGTTATGGATGTAAGGAGAATGGGTTTCTCACCGAGAAAATCGGACATCTTGAATAAATAATAAATGATAATAATACATAGTGAGAGGCACCCACATGCCTTGCTCATACTGTGGCATGAAGCAGTCAGGCCTGCAAGAGGAGTGGTCTGCCAAGCGAGTGGATTCATTCTTATTTATCGAGTAATATGAACCCTCGTACTCACAATTAAGTTACAAATTATGCTCCTGTATGAATAATACGCCACGGAAACGCACATCTGACTATCAGTAATTTACAGAACTCTGACTGTTCACTACGCACTGGCAATACCACATTTTCTTTTTGTCTTTTATTTCACGGCTTTTATCAACACGTGGCCACCGCACTGAATATGAATGGCGCACACATTATAAATTCGGGACATCATGACAACATACAATTGGAAGGAAAAGTCCACCAATCTTTTTCTTTTCGCTATCTTATTTATTCCGATAAATTCTATAACCTAAACACACAAATTCTATAACCTATAACAATAACACATGAGAAATTCTGCAGTGTACTACTACACCCAGAACAAGTTTTACAGATCCTGCTATCAACTGAACGAAAGCTGGATGCAATGCATACTATGATTTATCCTGTTAACTCTTACAATTTATATGCTTACTATAAGTTAACCATCACACACTCCTTATTGATTAAAGATTAATTAAATGTTATTGTTTCTATTTCCATTGCTAGATCAAAGCATAATTTTGAAATGTATAAGATTTATAGTTACCCTGTGAAATGCAAACAGTCAGGTATTCATGTAAAGTATGTATTGAATGATTATCTACTGATCAGCAAGGATCGAAGATATTTTGTGTCTCTAAATGAAAATGATTTGCATGTGTGCAAACATAGTCATAAGTTAATTTGCCCTGAATCGGCAGTATTCTCAGACAGTAGAGTGTACAGCTGTGAGAAAGAATTGTTTATGAATCATCCCCCAAGAGATGATTGCCCTAGAATTTTAACACATCTTTATCATCCATTTCTTAAACGATGTTCTGAAGGTATAATTTTCTCATTTAACTCCACCCATGATGTCACATTTACATGTAAAAACTATGTTACACCTGAGGTACCCTTTACACTAAAATTGAACAACAGTGGATTAATCTTGAATGCCACACATTGTGATTTATCATGCAAACTATTTGATATGCCTAATGTATTGCCAACTACATTTCATGGAACTGGTCATTTGCCATTAACAAGAATGTTATCTATTTATTACAATGATTCATACATATTATCATATGGAAAGCATTCCTTATCAAGTTTTTCTGATGGTAGTGATTTAATTAAGGACATCCATGAAAATGTAATCTCTTTCAATAACAAGTTAAATTTCATTGAAGCAGCAAATAGAATTAAGTCCTTTGATTCATCCAGTAATGTTAATGCATACTTGATTGTCAGGGTATTGTGTTTTTATTGCTTTTATTAATTTGTCATGTATGAAATTGGCATCTTGAAGGCACGCTTCTCTGTACCGAACGTCACTGTGTCTGCAAGTGGAATACATGTTGCAATGCCTTGTGATGCCACCAATGGCGAAATAGATTCATAACGTCCATGAGGTCGTTTTGAGTCACCAATGGTTGCTCTTTTTCTCTGGGGAGAGTGGTGTAAGGGTCTACGGATTGCGCGCAGCCGTACGGTACGTTAACACGTGTTTTATAATCCGCCTTCGTTAATAAAACTGTTTAAACTTACTTCTCGTGTTCGCGTATTGCTGTACCTCAAGGACCCACCGCTTACAAATCCTGACAAAATATTCGCGTAATCATCATCCGGGGCAACAACACAAACAATCCCCTTGCTTTTTTTCGTACCCAAGTGCAGTTAGAACTCGCGTTCTTAGCATTCCATACAAACTTAATTATCTACATAGATAGAGTATCCATACCAGAATTCAAGAGTATCGATGATTTTTGTCTGTTATAAACATCGACACTGGCAAGATATTGACCTCAGAAATTCCAAGACTTTGGATAATGTTTTAATTTTAAGTTTTATGTTTCAATGTTTTCTGTAATTTCCCATTTCCCATCGTAATTCCTCCGAAAAAGGGGTCTCAACAGATGGGTAGAACGACCGCCAGATAACAAATGACAAAACGAATTTCGGTGATTTAATTATAAATTAACAATTTTCGGATTTTTTCTCCTTACTTGTATTGTGAAAAGTTGCGTCTTGCCTAATTTGGTGATTGTACGCTAATGGGAAGTACGTTACAGGTTTTGATGAGTGAGTTTGCGAGTATCAAAGCATATAACGTAAATGGCCATATGTTTTGAGCACATTGACTTACAAGCTAAAACTACTTACACCGCCAAGGGACTGTAGACCTTAACGGGTGACATAAATATCAACCTGACTCTTGTAGCTGTTCAGGAGAATAGACATACAGACGGAAAGACTGACTATCAGATAACAAAAGGAAAGAAGTAGATCTTTTCGTGTGATATAATTACAAATCAATAATTTTCGGGTATTTCCCTTGTTTGTACTGGGTAACCTTGCTTCTTGTCAAATTTCATGATTCTGGGTCAACGGGAAGCATCAAATTATGTGAAATAATTGGCTGTGTGTTTTGATTGCGTTGACTAAGAAGCCTAAATCTTTTACATCTGCAGGGGACCACAGACTTTTGCATATGACATAAATCTGAAACTGGTAAGTCTAACCGTTCCTGAGGAAAAGAGGTCTCAACAGTCGATCAGACAGACAGGCCGACAGATAGACAGACAACAAGGTGGTCGTGTAAGGGGTTCCGTTTTCATCGACTGAGGTACAGAACCCTAAAAATGACGAATGGAGTGTGTAACACAGCAGCTGCAGACATAATTCGTTGCCAAAACTGTAATCGGTGCAGCGTTCTAAACTTCTGTAACATGACCTCTACATAAAATACTCATAATTTTTTTCTTTAATAAATGATATTCCGATTTGTAATTGAATAGTTAATTTCGGAAGGCAAACTACCAATACTGTTCTCATTAATGTTAACACTGTAAACTGTTATGAGAAGGTAGAAGCGCTGTATGAAAGTGTGCTGAAAGCAGTAGTGGAGGTGAGGAATGGTTTTATAAAATCCGCGTTAATGCGGTGCACGCAAGCAACACAGTGGGGTGCGAAGGACTGGACTGTACTGTAGGTCTAGTACACGCTCATGACGTTAAGAGGCGTTGTGGTAGCGCAGGCCATTAGCTGCCATCCTGGGAATTAGCGTGTTGGAAAATGAGATGGTCGCGCACTACCTAGAACAACTGCCCACCGGTCTGGTGACGAAGGCAGTGAGGGGATGAGGGGAGACGCCAGCCGGGTTGAGGGGGAAATGAGGGTGAGTGGAGTTCATCCACAGTCGCGCGGCTGACTGCGTGGACTCCGTTTATAAAGTCGGAAACTAATATACATGTACAGTATATGCTATATAAACTAATACATGTGTACGAGTATAGTGATAAACACATTAGGACAGACAGTAACTCCGGACAATAATTCAAACATTAAGAACTGCTAGAAATGCGGACAGATATATTAGTTAAAGACGTTTTGAGCTACATTGCACCAAGTATCAATTTTGATTGGAACTGTAATTACTGTCACCGTTCAATAGTAAAGTAGTTGATATTACAGATACCATGTTTTATGGTTGCTGTTCCATCACAACTCTCCCCAACTCCTTCTTTCCTTGTGCTGAGCCTTCTACAATTTGTGAAGGACCAGGTTGTGCTCATTGTGTCGCTAATCCACTAACATCTTCTTCGATTGTTACATTCTGCCGGAACAAAGGAGGTAAGCATTTGTAGAGAACCTTCTATCTTGGTCAAACGAATAGTGATCGAGGAAAACTTGTAAACAAGCAGTTTATGTACGTTCTTGTTCCAGACGTCATGCACCAGGGAGGGCTTGATGCACTTCTCAGCAGTCGCTGCTTGTCAGTTGCCTTCTCCATTCCAGCAGTCCCTAATAACCAGTGACCTGATTCATACACAGTGAAATGAAACTCGAAACAGTGCCATATTAAACCAACCGTTATTGACTTGTGGATTATACCTTAACAGTTTAGAACAGATTCACCATGTGCAACTGATAAAGGCTGATTGGTTAATATTTGCATGGGAGTTATTTCATATCAAATCCAACAAAGCTAATCAGGATGTCAGGTAGCAATAATCCGTACATACTTTGTTGTTAATGTTCTTTATGTGTTGTTTAAACAGCACAAATGAGGCAGTTAATCCCTTCGTCTGACAAAGTAATAGCGGTTAACTCATCACACTTCCCCTATAGTATTGGGACAAGGGGGATTTTGAGCCACTCTACATTGTTGCCAGATGTATCCAAGACGGCGACGATGACTTTCTTCCAGGATGGAGGCGAGTACGCTAGGCAACAGCGTATGACGTCATCAAAGACGGTGGCTGTGACGTCATTCAAGATGGCTGCTTTTGTGGGAAGTTTGAATTTTGGCAGGAAAGTGTCATACCCCCGAGTCCCCAGATAAAAGGATGGTAAGTTCAAATTCCAACAAGAGAATGCATTACACTTCGGTCATCTCTACTAAGCAAAGAAAATCGAAGGGAACATAGGTCATTTGGGCTACCTCCACTAACATAAGTCACCCGATCGCCACCTCTTCCTACGAACTGGCACCAAGTTAGAATTTTGGTGGTAAACAAAGGTCAGTTCGCTTATCTCTATTAAGATAAGAAAATGGCGCAAAAGAAAGGACACTTGTACTAACCTCAGTTGCCTGACCCCCACCTCCTCCTAAGGATTCATGGGAAAAAAGTACTTGGACATAAGTATTTATTATTTAACCAATTTCATGCAGGTGTGTTCACCACGAGGTCCAGAGTCCAACTGACTTAGTAGATATCGCCACCACCAGAGGGCGCTACCCTGACATCAGGTGATACCGCAAGTACCGTTATTCAAGATGGCTGCATACATTTTGTTCGCCATGTTGTGAGGCGGTGAGTGAAAATTTAAAGAATTATTTCTAGGCCGGAACATTGTATGTGAGGCGGTGAGTGCAAAATAATTATTATATATGTATATCTTTATGGTTGTTCTCAACACAGGCTCTCTAACTACAATGTTGGCAACCAGAAAGTGATAAGCAAAAACGTGACGCCTGCAATTAAAGTTCACTGTGCCCACTCTGATAGGAGACATAAAGTTATTGATTATTGAAGTTCATTACTCTGAGGATTTAGGATGATGTCTGGGATTCATAGAAAACGAACAATTTTCACGATAAAGTGTAAAATTCCCAGCAAATGATTACCCATCTCAGTTATTGTACTATAAGAGCTGTTCAGAGTCTATTGCGCAGATCCTATTTCCCTAGATAACGAAACTGTTCAGTAATCGTTATCGATGTAAATGTTCAAAGTGAATGCTCGCCAAAATTTGATGTTAATACTCATTAAACGCCACGCTAGTAATGATAGAAGCCTGTCCTGAGGCGACACGTGAAAATACGACATACGCAGACTGAGATTAAATCACTGGAGTCGTTGCATAATTAAAATTTTACCCCAATGCGAACTCATCGTTACGTATATACCGACTTACATAATATGGCATCCAACGCTGTTCCTGACAACTAAACAAACGCGTCGCGGCTTCCGACACAAAGTGCGCTGAGATAGGAATCTAGAACAGAACTGGGGCCTTACTCTAGGTCGCACGCTCTTAATTATATAGCCGTGGTGCGAACCGCCGAAGGCACAACCGACAACATTTGCCTTACTGACTAGCCGCTGGGGCTAGCAGAATACCACTTCAATTTGCTAAATAATTAAATGCTTCATTCGCTGCAGGCCAATCAAGCTCTCGATTTAATTGTGCAATCAGCACACAGGTAAATATCTATAGTAAAATTCTAATGTGGCTAGGTTAAATACTTTTGACGAGAGAATTATGTTAGTTGTACTACACGCAGTACATGAGCTCTGAACTTGCCCTTTGGATCTACGCTACAACTATAATTTCATAGCTACCTTTTTGAAACTTCTCACATTTTTGTTATTATAGTGTATCTCCCTTCTACCTAAATCTAACATCCTAGCTTTATCTGATCACTTACTTAATCTACCTTGCTTCCGAACTTTTAGGACACAAAAAAAGAAAATCATGAATTTCAACCAAAATATTACTTTGTGGGATCCATCATGCTGTTTCCATTAAATTACAATGAAAAAGGAATCTGAATACAAATATTGAAGTTTGTAGCTCCTTTCTGTCGCGCCGCTGAATTTTACGTAAAACGTCCAAATTTCGAAAACTATTCGTTACCAAACTGAAACTTAACACATTATAATTTTAGCCTCACTCCTGACATGCTATCAACTTTTTAGATTATTTACTTTACTTTTAAGGTATTGTGCAACAGTCCTGACGTCATAGCTAGTTACAACGGACTAGGCTGGCACACAATGGAAAGCATATGAGTTTTATACGGTGTGAGTAGGCTGCTTCCCTACAATGTGCTCTGGGACACAGTCACTGCACAGTCCCATTACGTAATCCAAGACCTTCTGCTTTCTCTCTTTGACGCGTTTATAACGGGACACGCAGCACGTGTACAGCCAGTGAGCGTGTGACTGCTGACGTCACAGCATCCAGCCCACACGTTCTTACACGCACCGCAGATAGTCTGCTGTAAATATCCTAACGGATGTAACTGAACACATGTGACACCCACATCCCGCATCTAACGTATGAATTACCTACGTACTTAATTCCATTTCAGTTTTAATGATATTCAATAACTGAATGTATCATTTCAATATTCAATGATCAAATGAGAGGTTCCACATTTTCCCACTAGGAGCACAGTGTTCCCTCATGACGTAGCACCCCCCACCCCTAGAATACTCCAATCATATTGGCTACTGCATTAGTCACGTGATTCGACGTCATAGAACCTATATAAACCAAACGACAACCCAACTCACCCTCACTCTGTTCCTGTACGTGCTCCAGTGCTTTTAACGTCACTACACTTCGTCTTTCACGATGAAGCGAACAGAATCCGCCAGCAGCAGCGGCAGTGGCAGAGGCAGCAGAAAGCACTGCCGAGCAGACGAAGTTCAGTTACCTGGTGAGTACAGTTTCAGTGCTCAAATAACTCTTTTAGCCACAGTCCACTGACTGCAGCATCCTTTAACTCATTGAATGCGTGTTATATCTGTTTTGGATCGCTCTCTATACAGAATGCTGCGTCCTTTAACAAATTGTGTATGTGTGTGTGTGCAATGTCTATGTGTTTAGTGTCTCTATGTTATATCTGTTTTGGGGCGCATTCTACCCAGATTGACGCGTCCTTTAACAGTTTTTATGTTTGTGTCTCTATGTTATATCTGTTTTGGATCGCATTCTATACAGAATGCTATGTCCTCTAACAGATTGTGTGTGTGTGTGTGTGTGTGTGTGTGTGTGTGTGTGTATGCTCATTGTCTCTGTGTTCACTGTCTCTGTGTTATATCTGTTTTCGACCGCTCTATATACAGACTGCTGCGTCCTTTAACAGATTATATGTTTGTGTAACCTGTTATATCTGTTTTGGACCGCAATCCATACAGATTCCTAAGCCCTTTAACGGATTCTGTGTCTATGTTGTGTGTTATATCTGTTTTGGACCGCAGTCTATGCAGAATGCTGCGTTCTTAACAGAATCTATGTCTGTGTTATATCTGTTTTTGGACCATATTCCAGCCAGATTGCTGCGTCCTTCAACAGATTTTACGTGTGCGTGTCTGTGTTCAATGTCTATATGGTCAATGTCTCTATGTTATATCTGTTTTGGACCATACTCTATACAGAATGCTGCATCCTTAAACGGTTTTGAGTGTGTTATATCTGTTTCTTTCGGATCGCAGACTGCTGCACCCTTTAAGTGATTGCGTGTGCGTATGTGTGTGCTACAGAGATTTTTTTTTCCATGCTGGATACTATGATAGTGGTCCCTAAGACGAGTTTCCGCTTTTCTATCTGAGGCTAGTCCACAAATATTACAAGTAACCGCCTTTTCATATAATTCGTCATCTTCCTTTGGTTTGGTCATGGGAATGTTGGTGGTGTAGAGATTATCAACTTCCCATGAAAGTGAAGCCAAACTGCCGGATAGATCCCTACATAAGACTGGTAGCCGTTAAGTTTAGAATCATATCCACATACATTTGGAACACTGCTGCATAAGGTACATGTATTTGTGTGAAGGTTCTGTGTGAAGCTAAGAGGTTCGCTTCACAACGAGTAATAAGAGCTAGCAGACATTCAAAGTCGCTGGTGGTGAGCATTTTGAAATTTAATGAAGTTATTTTCCTCCGTGGGCATAATCACACGTACTGGGTCCTTGGAAGCACACTCTAATAAATATATTGCTAATAACTCTTCAGCTGAAAGATAATTCAGACACCTTTAACAAATATGCTTTTTACGTTGCTTCTTACTTAACTGGAAACAAAGGAGGTGGGACATGTATTTGATCCAGAAGCAGTGACAATTATCACTTTCAAAGAAGAGCAGCTTTGTTTACATGCAGCTCTCGCTCACCTGCAAATTTTGAGAAATGGAGGGGCCCACTACAGTGTGCTTATCTTTCTCGTCTGATGTGTCATTATTCTTCTTCTCCAGGCCATAAAAGTGAAGCGATATTCCGGTATTCTGAGCCTCAAACTTATGTTTGTCCTGGATCTACACAGGTAACTCTATCCCATCAAAGTTAGAATATGTGTTAATATCACTGACTTTGTAACTGCTCGGACGCTGCAGATGATCTGTGTCTTTGTAATTTTTCTCACAAGCCAGGATTGACCATGTAAAACAAGCCTCATCTTTTCTATTTTCAAAATTTATTCATGCCTCCTTGTTAGCTATATCCTCAGGGAGTTTAATATAACTGGACCCTCCATTTATTGGATCATAGACATGAATATGGATGTCGAGGTGTTGTATATAACTGAGCACTACAGCGGACCCGCGTACTTCCATCTCGGAAAATCAGGTCGCAATAGCGCTCAAGGTGGATTCACAATACCACTCAGCAATGAATGTGCTCCGAGAAATAACGCCATTGTCAACCCATATTTAGTGCAGAGGCGTAGTCTCTGCATCACCTGAATGTTTAGGGGGTGATTCAACTCGCAGTATAATACTGCACTGCACTTTTTTTTTGGGGGGGGGGGGGGGTCATCAGTCTACTGACTGGTTTGATGCGGCCCGCCACGAATTCCTTTCCTGTGCCAACCTCTTCATCTCAGAGTAGCACTTGCAACCCACGTCCTCAATTATTTGCTTGACGTATTCCAATCTCTGTCTTCCTCTACAGTTTTTGCCCTCTACGGCTCCCTCTAGTACCATGGAAGTCATTCCCTCATGTCTTAGCAGATGTCCTATCATCCTGTCCCTTCTCCTTATCAGTGTTTTCCACATATTCCTTTCCTCTCCGATTCTGCGTAGAACCTCCTCATTCCTTACCTTATCAGTCCACCTAATTTTCAACATTCGTCTATAGCACCACATCTCAAATGCTTCGATTCTCTTCTGTTCCGGTTTTCCCACAGTCCATGTTTCACTACCATACAATGCTGTACTCCAGACGTACATACTCAGAAATTTCTTCCTCAAATTAAGGCCGGTATTTGATATTAGTAGACTTCTCTTGGCCAGAAATGCCTTTTTTGCCATAGCGAGTCTGCTTTTGATGTCCTCCTTGCTCCGTCCGTCATTGGTTATTTTACTGCCTAGGTAGCAGAATTCCTTAACTTCATTGACTTCGTGACCATCAATCCTTATGTTAAGTTTCTCACTGTTCTCATTTCTACAACTTCTCATTACCTTCGTCTCTCTCCGATTTACACTCAAACCGTACTGTGTACTCATTAGACTGTTCATTCCGTTCAGTAGATCATTTAATTCTTCTTCACTTTCACTCAGGATAGCAATGTCATCAGCGAATCGTATCATTGATATCCTGTCACCTCGTATTTTAATTTCACTCCTGAACCTTTCTTTTATTTCCATCATTGCTTCCTCGATGTACAGATTGAAGAGTAGGGGCGAAAGGCTACAGCCTTGTCTTTACACCCTTCTTAATACGAGCACTTCGTTCTTGATCGTCCACTCTTATTATTCCCTCTTGGTTGTTGTACATATTGTATATGACCCGTCTCTCCCTATAGCTTACCCCTACTTTTTTCAGAATCTCGAACAGCTTGCAGTATTTTATATTGTCGAACGCTTTTTCCAGGTCGACAAATCCTATGAAAGTGTCTTGATTTTTCTTTAGCCTTGCTTCCATTATTAGCCGTACCGTCAGAATTGCCTCTCTCGTCCCTTTACTTTTCCTAAAGCCAAACTGATCGTCACCTAGCGCATTCTCAATTTTCTTTTCCATTCTTCTATATATTATTCTTGTAAGCAGCTTCGATGCATGAGCTGTTAAGCTGATTGTGCGATAATTCTCGCACTTGTCAGCTCTTGCCGTCTTCGGATTTGTGTGGATGATGCTTTTCCGAAAGTCAGATGGTATGTCGCCAGACTCATATATTTTACACACCAACGTGAATAGTCGTTTTGTTGCCACTTCCCCCAATGATTTTAGAAATTCTGATGGAATGTTATCTATCCCTTCTGCCTTATTTGACCGTAAGTCCTCCAAAGCTCTTTTAAATTCAGATTTCAATACTGGATCCCCTATCTCTTCTAAATCGACTCCTGTTTCTTCTTCTATCACATCAGACAAATCTTCACCCTCATAGAGGCTTTCAACGTATTCTTTCCACCTATCTGCTCTCTCCTCTGCATTTAACAGTGGAATTCCCGTTGCACTCCTAATGTTACCACCGTTGCTTTTAATGTCACCAAAGGTTGTTTCGACTTTCCTATATGCTGAGTCTCTCCTTCCGACAATCATATCTTTTTCGATGTCTTCACATTTTTCCTGCAGCCATTTCGTCTTAGCATCCCTGCACTTCCTATTTATTTCATTCCTCAGCGACTTGTATTTCTGTATTCCTGATTTTCGCGGAACATGTTTGTACTTCCTCCTTTCATCAATCAACTGAAGTATTTCTTCTGTTATCCATGGTTTCTTCGCAGCTACCTTCTTTGTACCTATGTTTTCCTTCCCAACTTCTGTGATGGCCCTTTTTAGAGATGTCAATTCCTCTTCAACTGTACTGCCTACTGCGCCATTCCTTATTGCTGTATCTATAGCGTTAGAGAACTTCAAACGTATCTCGTCATTCCTTAGTACTTCCGTATCCCACTTCTTTGCGTATTGATTCTTCCTGACTAATGTCTTGAACTTCAGCCTACTCTTCATCACTACTATATTGTGATCTGAGTCTATATCTGCTCCTGGGTACGCCTTACAATCCAGTATCTGATTGCGGAATTCTGTCTGACCATGATGTAATCTAATTGAAATCTTCCCGTATCTCCCGGCCTTTTCCAAGTATACCTCCTCCTCTTGTGATTCTTGAACAGGGTATTCGCTATTACTAGCTGAAACTTGTTACAGAACTCAATTAGTCTTTCTCCTCTTTCATTCCTTGTTCCAAGCCCATATTCTCCTGTAACCTTTTCTTCTACTCCTTCCCCTACAACTGCATTCCAGTCGCCCATGACTATTAGATTTTCGTCCCCCTTTACATACTGCATTACCCTTTCAATATCCTCATACACTTTCTCTATCTGTTCATCTTCAGCTTGCGACGTCGGCATGTATACCTGAACTATCGTTGTCGGTGTTGGTCTGCTGTCGATTCTGATTAGAACAACCCGGTCACTGAACTGTTCACAGTAACACACCCTCTGCCCTACCTTCCTATTCATAACGAATCCTACACCTGTTATACCATTTTCTGCTGCTGTTGATATTACCCGATACTCATCTGACCAGAAATCATTGTCCTCCTTCCACTTCACTTCACTGACTCCTACTATATCTAGATTGAGCCTTTGCATTTCCCTTTTCAGATTTTCTAGTTTCCCTACGACGTTCAAGCTTCTGACATTCCACGCCCCGACTCGTAGAACGTTATCCTTTCGTTGATTATTCAATCTTTTTCTCATGGTAACCTCCCCCTTGGCAGTCCCCTCCCGGAGATCCGAATGGGGGACTACTCCGGAATCTTTTGCCAATGGAGAGATCATCATGACACTTCTTCAATTACAGGCCACATGTCCTGTGGATACACGTTACGTGTCTTTAATGCAGTGGTTTCCATTGCCTTCTGCATCCTCATGTCGTTGATCATTGCTGATTCTTCCGCCTTTAGTGGCAATTTCCCACCCCTAGGACAAGAGAGTGCCCTGAACCACTATCCGCCCTCTTTGACAAGGCCGTTGGCAGAATGAGGCTGACTTATTATGCCGGATGTCTTCGGCCGCCAATGCTGATTATTTATCAAAATTTAGGCAGTGGCGGGGTTCGAACCCGGGACCGAAGACGGTTTGATTATGAATCAAAGACGCTACCCCTAAACCACGGGTCTAACGCACTTAAAGGCGTTAAATCTCGGATCGTCTAGGACTTTGAAGAGCTCGGTCTCCAAGACAGGGAGGCACGCCACTAAAAACCCGACAGGGTCGCAGTACCTCCCTCTCGGATTCTCAATCCACATGAAGGAGATGCACCCCTCAAAAGCCCTATCAACTGCTGAGTATTCTAGGTGGGTCATTAAGCCATTATTCCGATCCACTTCACTATCAATAGGATGGGGGAGAGCAGTACCGCTAGCCACAGGATAATCACTATTACTATTAGTACTACAACTAGGTGTCCAGAAGGTCGAGGATGGGGCTGGCGATGACACATCATCTGTAGGGAGGGGTATACGGAGAGGTACATTCACCTTGCGATGGCGGTGGGGGTGCACTGGTTGAGTAAGAGTCGGAGGTGGTGATGGCCGGCTGGAGCAACCAGTTTGCGGTGATGGCCTCCGGGGTGTGATGCGCCCATTAACGGCCAGTGGGGTGAGAGACCGATGCACCTGCTGTTCTTCTTCCACCAGCTGCATTGTTCATGGGCGCCAGAGGGTTTGGATTGGTGTGAGGGGGGTACTGCGGCTGCTGCATCTCACGCACCTCTGACTGGGGCTACACCTCTGTGGTTGTGTGCCCCTGATTCCCACTTCCGTAACCACCGCTCTAGATATTTGGCACATGCCATGTGATATACCTGCAATGTAAATAAAAAGAATTAGTTTAATGATATAGATTTAAAAGGGAAAATAAATAATAACAGTAAATAAGGGTAATTATAAAGCTCAAAAATATTCTCCTTGTCCACTCTGGCTCCAAGGTTTGAGCAACGCATTGGCACATTCACTTATGTCTCCCATCCACTCAGGAATATCGACCTCCTACTCTAAAAGGTCCATAATACGACGCCTTTCAGCTTCTTTCCGTTGTTGTTCTGCAGCGCCTGCCATCTCGTGGACGGAGTCAGGGACTTCACCACCGCCTTGCACGCTGTCCTCAGTGAACCCCGTCCTATGCATGGAATCATCTAGAAAGAAAAGAAAAGATGTTTAAGAAAGCTCAATCTAGACACTCGGAAATTATTTAATCTAAGAACTATGTTTTTTTTTTTTTTTTTTTTTTTTTTACAAATGTACTTACATTCGCGCTGTGCTTGAGTCCTCTCGACCTCTAGCTGCTGGTCTAGCTGGGTCAGCATTTGCGGGATGTTATCTAGAAAGATGGAAAAGACTGAGTAGAGTATAATATCCAGTATGGAAAAAAAATCTCTGTAGCACACACAAACACACACGCACTCACTTAAAGGGTGCAGCAGTCTGCAGTCCGAAAAAAAAATACAGATATAACACACACAAAACCGATTAAGGACGCAACAATCTGAAATGAGTGCGGTCCAAAACAGATATAACATGGAGACATTGAACATATAGACATTGAACACATACACACAGACATAAAATCCATTAAAGGACACAGCAGTCTTGGTATAATGCGGTCCAAAACAGATATAATAGGTAACACAAACATATAATCTGTTAAAGGACGCAGCGGTCTGTATATTGGGCGATCCAAAACAAAACAAAAAACAGATATAACATAGAGGCACTGAACACACACACACACACACACACACACACACACATCTGTGAAAGGACATAGCATTCTGAATAGAATGGTGTCCAAAACAGACGTAACACGCATACAATGAGGTAAAGGATGATGCAGTCAGTGGACTGTGGCTAAAAGAGTTATTTGAGCACTGAAACTGTACTTACCAGGTAACTGAACTTCGTCTGCTCGGCAGTGCTTTCTGCTGCCTCTGCCATTGTCGCTGCTGCTGGCGGATCCTGTTCGCTTCATCGTGAAAGACGAAGTGTAGTGACGTTAAAAGCACTGGAACACGTACAGGAGCAGAGTGAGGGTGAGTCGGGTTTTCGTTTGGTTTATATAGGTTCTATGACGTCGAATCACGTGACTAATGCATAGGCCAATACGATTGTAGTATTCTAGGGGTGGGGGGTGCTACGTCATGAAGGAACACTGTGCTCCTAGCGGGATAGTGTGGAACCTCTCATTTGATCATTGAATATTGAAAAGGTACATTCAATATCATTAAAACTGAAATGGAATTAAGTACATAGGTAATTCATACGTGAGATGCGAGATGTGGATGTTACATGTGTTCAGTTACATTCGTTAGTTTATTTGCAGAAGACTATCTGTGGAGCGAGTATGAACGTGCGAGCTGGAGGCTGTGACATCAGGAGTGGTGTGCTCGCTGGCCGTACAAGTGCCGCGTATCCTGTTATAAACGCATGTGTGAGAGAAAGCAGAAGATCTTGGATTACGTAATGGGATCATGCAGTGACTGTGTCCTAGAGCACATGGCGAACAAAATGTATGCAGCCTTCTTGAATAACGGTACTTGTGTGATCCCCTCACGTCACGGTAGCGCCCTCTGGCAGTGGCGATATCTACTAAGTCAGTTGGAGTCCGGATCTTGTGGTGAACACACTGGGAGCCACCATCTTGGATTTCGTTACAGTTGAGAACGCCCTCTGATGGTGGCGATGTGTACTAAGTCAGCTGGGCTCTGGACCATGTGGTGAACACACCTGCATGAAATTGGTTACATAGTAAAGACTTAAACCCAAGTCCTTTTTTCGCATGAATCCTTAGGAGGAGGTGGCGGTCAGGCAACTGAGGTTAGTACAAGTGGCCTTTCTTTCACGCCATTTTCTTAGCTTAGTAGAGATATGCGAACTGATTTTTGTTTACCGTCAAAAATCAAACATGGTGTCAGTTCGTAGGAACAGATGGTGGTCGGTTGACTTAGGTTAGTGGAGATAGTCCAAGTGACCTATGTTCCCGCGATTTTCTTTGCTTAGTACAGATAATCAGTGTGTCATGCATTATGCTGTTGGAATTTGAACTTACCACCATTTTCTGGGGGGGGGGGGGGGGAGCGTGACACTTTCCTGCCAAAAATCAAACTTCCCGCCAAAAGCAGCTACCTTAAATCACATTTGGCCACCATCATTGATGACGTCATGGAGTGTTGCCAAATCTACACGCCGCCATCTTGGATAACGTCATCGCCGCCATCTTGGATACATCTGGCAACAATGCGGAGTTGCTCAGAATCCCCCCTTGTCCCAATACTCCCTATTAATGTCGTCACACGCCAATACTCTTCATGTGGCACTGAATAGACAGTCCTCATTGCAATCCAAATCGTGGATGTCTGGCGCGGTTGTCACGTAATCATGGTACACAAATGAACACTTAAACACATAAACTAATCACTCAACCAACGCCATTTACGTATTTGCTGAATGTCAGGCCCACGGTGTTGGATGACACACACAACAGTTAAACAATTGTAAACGCGGTCGGCCGCCCTGCTCACTTAGCATCACTTCACTTGCTCAGAGTCTCAACACAGACTACTGTGGCGCACTGGGCGCTCGAATATCTATATTATCTAGAGCGACCTGAGTGAGGCAAAGATATATCGTTCTCAATACGTAAGGGGCCGTTGAACCCTTACAAACTCCTTCTAAAACATGATGTTTTTCTGGAGTATTTTCTGAGTATTTCTCTATAACGGACTCGTGATCTCCAGTGGCTCGTTACACAGTAATTGTATTACGTTTGATTTGCTCTCTCCATTTATGTTCGTATCTGCATGACAACAAAACGTGAGAATGACATTGCAAATGTCGTTGGTATCGTACCTGTGCCCTGTTCGGATGCAAATTCGCTCCTTCCATTAACGGTAACTACAGCCGAAAACGGAAGCGCACACTTCACTCTACGCCCTCACGCCTACATAAAGTACTGCTCAGCTCTGTATCGGGTCTGATTTTCCGGCATTGATAGCTGAAAGTAAACAGCGATACGCAGCAGTATGGAGATGTTTACTGCTGAAGAGCTGTACAATAAGAATCCATGTTTGACTTTGCAAAATACAATGGAAGAATGAAGCCACTGTATGTCTCCATATCAGGCCTAATTTCTCGTACATTATCCCCATGGTCGTTACGCACAATGTATGTTGGTAGCGCAGAATTATTCGGCAGTCAACTTCAAAATCCGGTTCTCTAAAGTTTCTCAATTGTATTTCTGGAAAAAAACGTCGTCTTCCCTCCAGGGATTCCCATTTGAGATTCCGAAGCATCTCCATAACATTGTGTGTTGTTCGAACCGACCGAAGTCAACTACTCGCCTACCCTACCAAACTCCCCACATGCCCATTCGATTTCATATCCACTTTCAACGTTACGCCCAGATATTTAAACGATGTGACTGTGTCAAGCAGTATACTACTAATCCTGAATCCGAAGATTAGAGCTTTGTTTTCATTACTCATAGCATCAAGTTGCATTTTCTCATTTAGAGCTAGCTGCCATTCATTGCATCAACTGGAAATTTTGTCTAAGTCGTCTTGTACCTTTCTACAGTCACTCAAGTTCGACACCTTGCTATACACCAAAGACTGCTGCCTACCCCGTCCTCTAAATCATTTATACAGGGTGGTCCACTGATCGTGACCGGGCCAAATATCTCACGAAATAAGCGTCAAACGAAAAAACTGCAAAGAACGAAACTTGTCTAGCTTGAAGGGGGAAACCAGATGGCGCTATGGTTGGCTCGCTAGGTGGCGCTGCCGTAGGTAAAACGGATATCAACTGCGTTTTTTTAAAAATAGGAATCCCCATTTTTTATTACATATTCGTGAGGTACGTAAAGAAATATGAATGTTTTAGCTTGACCACTTTTTTCGCTTTGTGATAGATGGCGATGTTAATAGTCACAAACATTTGGCTCACAATTTTAGACGATCAGTTGGTAACAGGTAGGTTTCTTAAATTACATTACAGAACGTACGTACGTTTGAACATTTTATTTCGGTTGTTCCAATGTGGTACATGTACCTTCGTAAACTTATCATATATGAGAACGTATTCTGCCCGGCCGCTGTGGCCGAGCGGTTCTAGGCGCTTCAGTCCGGAACCGCGCTGCTGCTACGATCGCAGGTTCGAATCCTGCCACAGGCATGGATGTGTGTGATGTCCTTAGCTTAGTTAGGTTTAAGTAGTTCTAAGTCTAGGGGACTGATGACCTCAGATGTTTAGTCCCATAGTGCTCAGAGCCATTTGAACCATTTTTTGAACGTATGCTGTTACAGCGTCATTACCTGTAAATACCACATTAATGCAATAAATGCCATAAATGATGTCCGTCAAACTCAATGCATTTGGCAATACGTGTAACGACATTCCTCTCAACAGCGAGTAGTTTGCCTTCCGTTATGTTCGCACATGCACTGAAAATGGGCTGATGCATGTTGTCAGGCATTATCGGTGGATCACGATAACAAATATCCTTCAACTTTCCCCACAGAAAGAAATCCGGGGATGTTAGATTCAGTGAACGTGAGGGCCATAATATGGTGCTTCGACGACCAATCCACCTTTCATGAAATACGTTATTTAATACCACTTCAACCGCACGCGAGCTATGTGCCGGACATCCACCATGTTGGAAGTAAATCGCCATTCTGTCATGCAGTGAAACATCTTCTAGTAACATCGGTAGAACATCACGTAGGAAATCAGCATACATTGCACCATTTAGATTGCCATCGATAAAATGGGGGCCAATTATCCTTCCTCCCATAATGCTGCACCATACGTTAACCCGCCAAGGTCGCTGATGTTCCACTTGTCACAGCCATCGTGGATTTTCCGTTGCCCAATAGTGCATATTATGCTGGTTTACGTTACCGCTGTTGATGAATGACGCTTCGTCGCTAAATAGAACGCGTGCAAAAAATCAATCATCGTCCCGTAATTTCTCTTGTGCCCACTGGCAGAACTGTACATGACGTTCAAAGTCGTCGCAATGCAATTCCCGGTGGATACAAAAATGGTACGGGTGCAATCGATGTTGTTGTAGCATTCTCAACAACGTCGTTTTTGAGATTCCCGATTCTCGCGCAATTTGTCTGCTACTGATGTGCGGATAAGCCGCGACAGCAGCTAAAACACCTACTTGGGCATCATCATTTGTTGCAGGTCGTGGTTGACGTTTCACATGTGGCTGAACACTTCCTGTTTCCTTAAATAACGTAACTATCCGGCGAACGGTCCGGACATTTGGATGATGTCGTCCAGGATACCGAGCAGCATACATAGCACACGCCCGTTGGGCATTTTGATCACAATAGCCATACATCAATACGATATCGACCTTTTCCGCAATTGGTAAACAATCCATTTTAACATGGCTAATACCGTCCGCCCTGGCGGAACGTTACGTGATATCACGTACTTATACGTCTGTGACTATTTAAAAAACCTACCTGTTACCAACTGTTCGTCTAAAATTGTGAGCCATATGTTTGTGACTATTACAGTGCCATCTATCAAAAAGCCAAAAAAGTGGTCCAACCGAAACATTCATATTTCTTTACATACTACACGAATATGTAATAAAAATGGGGGTTCCTATTTGAAAAACGCAGTTGATATCCGTTTGGCCTATGGCAGCGCCATCTCGCGGGCCAACCGTAGCGCCATCTGGTTTCTCCCTTCAAGCTAGACGAGTTTCGTTCTTTGTAGTTTTACGTTTGATGTTTATTTCGTGAGATATTTGGCCCGGTCACTATCAATGGACCACCCTGTATATTTAGAGAACAACAGCAGTCCTATGACACACCCCTGTGGCACTCCTAACGATACCCTTGTCACTGATGAACACGTACTGGGTTCTATTACCTAAGAAGTCTTCGAGCCACATATGTATCTGTGAACGTATTCCACATGCTCGTACCTTCGTTAACAGACTGCAATGGGGCACCGTGTCACATGCTTTCCGGAAATCCAGAGATGTGGAATCTGCCTGTTGCCTTTCATCTATCGTCCACAGTACACCATGTGCGGAAAGGGCAAGCTCAGTTTCGCACGAACGATGCTTTCTAAAACCATGCTGATTCATGGACATAAGATTATCAGTCTCAAGGTGATTTATTATCTTCAAACTTACAATATGTTCTTTGATTCTGCAGGAAACCTAAGTTAGGGCTCTTCTTCTTATGGTCTTCAGTCCTGAGACTGGTTTGATGCAGCTCTCCATGCTACTCTATCCTGTGCAAGCTTCTTCATCTCCCAGTACCTACTGCAACCTACATCCTTCTGAATCTGCTTAGTGTATTCATCTCTTGGTCTCCCCCTACGATTTTTACCCTCCACGCTGCCCTCCAATACTAAATTGGTGATCCCTTGATGCCTCAGAACATGTCCTACCAACCGATCCCTTCTTCTGGTCAAGTTGTGCCACAAACTTCTCTTCTCCCCAATCCTATTCAATACTTCCTCATTAGTTATGTGATCTACCCATCTAATCTTCAGCATTCTTCTGTAGCACCACATTTCGAAAGCTTCTATTCTCTTCTTGTCCAAACTATTTACCGTCCATGTTTCACTTCCATACATGGCTACACTCCATACAAATACTTTCAGAAATGACTTCCTGACACTTAAGTCTATACTCGATGTTAACAAATTTCTCTTCTTCAGAAACGCTTTCCTTGCCATTGCCAGTCTACATTTTATATCCTCTCTACTTCGACCATCATCAGTTATTTTGCTCCCCAAATAGCAAAACTCCTTTACTACTTTCAGTGTCTCATTTCCTAATCTAATACCCTCAACTTCACCCGACTTAATTCGACTACATTCCATTATCCTCGTTTTGCTTTTGTTGATGTTCATCTTATATCCTCCCTTCAAGACACCATCCATTCCATTCAACTGCTCTTCCAAGTCCTTTGCTGTCTCTGACAGAATTACAATGTCATCGGCGAACCTCAACGTTTTTATTTCTTCTCCATGGATTTTAATACCTACTCCGAATTTTTCTTTTGTTTCCTTTACTGCTTGCTCAATATACAGATTGAATAATATCGGGGAGAGGCTACAACCCTGTCTTACTCCCTTCTTAAACACTCCTTCCCTTTCATGTCCCTCGACTCTTATAACTGCCATCTGGTTTCTGTACAAATTGTAAATAGCCTTTCGCTCCATGTAGTTTACCCCTGCCACCTTTAGAATTTGAAACAGAGTATTCCAGTCAACATTGTCAAAAGCTTTCTCTAAGTCTACAAATGCTAGAAACGTAGGTTTGACTTTCCTTAATCTTTCTTCTAAGATAACTCGTAAGGTCAGTATTGCCTCGCGTGTTCCAACATTTCTACGGAATCCAAACTGATCTTCCCCGAGGTCTGCTTCTACCAGTTTTTCCATTCGTCTGTAAAGAATTCGTGTTAGTATTTTGCAGCTGTGGCTTATTAAACTAATATTTCGGTAGTTTTCACATCTGTCAACACCTGCTTTCTTTAGGATTGGAATTATTATATTCTTCTTGAAGTCTGAGGGTATTTCGCCTGTCTCATGCATCTTGCTCACCAGATGGTAGAGTTTTGTCAGGACTGGCTCTCCCAAGGCCGTCAGTAGTTCCAATGGAATGTTGTCTACTCCGGGGGCCTTGTTTCGACTCAGGTCTTTCAGTGCTCTGTCAAACTCTTCACGCAGTATCGTATCTCCCATTTCATCTTCATCTACATCCTCTTCCATTTCCATAATATTGTCCTCAAGTTCATCGCCCTTGTATAGACCCTCTATATACTCCTTCCACTTTTCTGCTTTCCCTTCTTTGCTTAGAACTGGGTTTCCATCTGAGCTCTTGATGTTCATACAAGTGGTTCTCTTATCTCCAAAGGTCTCTTTAATTTTCCTGTAGGCAGTATCTATCTTACCCCTAGTGAGATAAGTATCGACATCCTTACATTTGTCCTCTAGCCATCCCTGCTTAGCCATTTTGCACTTCCTGTCGATCTCATTTTTGAGACGTTTGTATTCCTTTTTGCCTGCTTCACTTACTGCATTTTTATATTTTCTCCTTTCATCAATTAAATTCAATATTTCTTCTGTTACCCAAGGATTTCTACTAGCCCTCGTCTTTTTACCTACTTGATCCTCTGCTGCCTTCACTACTTCATCCCTCAGAGCTACCCATTCTTCTTCTACTGTATTTCTTTCCCCCATTCCTGTCAATTGTTCCCTTATGCTCTCCCAGAGTACAGTTTGTAAAACCGAATTGTGATTCCATCCGAACCTGGTGATTTGTTTTCAAATCTTTAAGTTGCTTCTCTACGCCCGGTATGCTTATTTCTATTTCGTCTATACGGGCGTCTGTCCGATGGTCAAATGAGCTTATGTTTGTACAGTTCTCCAGCGTGAACGCTTTCTTGAACGCGAAATTTAAAATTTCAGCTTTCGTTTTATTATCTTCAGCTGCCACACCAGACTGGTCAACAAGGGACTGAGTGGAAGCCTTAGACTAGCTTAACGATTTTACGTAGGACGAGAATTTTATCGGGTTCTCTGCCAGATCTTTTTCTAAGGTGTGACGGTGATATTAGTTGTATGCTTCGAGCATAGATCTTTTCACAGATGCACGAATCTGTACTAATCCTTGCTTGACGTCAATTGTGCGTTCTCTTTTGAACCGAGGGTGCGATAGCCTCTGTTTCCTCAGCATCTTCCGAATTTCGTTATTAAGCCATGGTGGGTCTTTTGCATCCTTTATCCACATATTAGGTACATAACTCTTCAAATCACGATTTACTGTCTGCTTGAAGTTTGCTCATAGTCCCTCTACGTCCATTTTATTAGAACCATCTGACGTCAGTTCATGTCTAAGTGAGATGCTAACAACTGCTTATCTGTTCTATGTAGCTAAAACACTCTCTTGCCTTCTTGGCAGATTTATTAACGTTCGTAACCGTAGTTGCTATAATGATATCACGATCGCTAATCCCCGTTTCTATACTGACATTGTCGATAAGATCCGACCTGTTTGTAGCTAGAAGGTCTGACATATTTCCACTGTCCGTGGTCTGCCGAGCTAGCTGCTTCAGATAGTTTTTAGGAAATTTGTTCAATTGTATGACATCCCAGTCTATGCTTGGTAGGTTAAAGTCACCTCCAACTGTAATTCCATGATCTAGGTATTACGCGCTAATGACCACCTCCTGCAGCCGCCTGTAAGAACTGAGGGTGGCCTCAGAACCCACGTGATAGGCGAGCCGTAACTTGCAGCCGCCTGCATCCTGCATGTTCGACTGCCGCAGACAGGGCCGCCTGTCTGCCTCCCTGGCAGACGTGCAGAATCCACATTGGCTTTCTCTCCAGCACTGAACGCTGTCTGTCGAAGGGTCTCCACAACACGCCTAATGTTGGTGCTCGCGATAGCCAGTAGACCTCTCCCCCCAGTGTGCCTGCTGAAGCAGCGGCCACCCGTCCATTGACAGGGTGAGTGGGCGGGGCCAGGCGGCCAGTCTCCACATCGGCCCTCCGCCTCGAGCGACGCGCACCTGTCACCACTCGCCACTGGCCCTGCGCTGAGGACGGATCCACCGCATCGGGTACAGTAGGAGGAGCAGAGCCTGTGCGCAAAACAAGCGACGCCTGAGCTGTCCCGTGCGATTTGCCAGATTCTCCGCCTCCGCTACACCCCGAGGCAGCGGCCTGTAGATGATGTAGATGTAGACGCAGCCAAAAGCGGCCAGCTCTTCTTCCTGCGACTGCACACAGCATGTACATATCGTAACCACCCCAGAAAGACTGACTTAGCAAGGAAGCTATACAAGCAGACAGAATTCAAGATTTGCAACTTGCTACCATCCCCATGTTACACCAATGGGCGTTGATGCGTTAATGGAGCATGTAGCTCACTGTTCAGTGAGCACTACTGCGTTACAGACTGAATGAATTTACGATTTTCTTATTATTTATTTATTCTTTCTCGTTGCACGACTTGTTCATTCCTTGCTCGATCCTTCCATCTGTCTACAGTGCACCAGATCTGAGGCGAGTTCTAATCGTTCTACCTCTGTGTTTATACGTGTTTTATAAACAGCTCATCCTTGGGAGAGGAACGTATCATTGCTGGTCTCAAACCGCTTGAGGCAATCGAATTCGTCGCTACCTCACTACTTGACACGCTTCAGGGGTTGCAAACGGATTAATTAAGAAACTGACGGGATGGACAGATGTTACACCACAGAAAGAAAACATTTTTAATGAGAATTTTCATATATGTTAAAACCAGGGCGTTTCATATTACGTTCACAAAGTTATGTAACTGCCAATAATTTGGTACACAAATCAGTAAGCCTAACACTGACACGTAATGTTACTTAGTTGTTAGTTTTTCGTTACTTATGAAACAAGTAACTGCGGAAAACGTACCGCTATTCTAGAAATTAACATTAACCTATGCACTGCACATACTGTCAGGGGAAAGCTTTCGAGATGAACCAAAGAGATAGGAGAAATCATTGCACTCATGCGAGTTCAGTCGATATGAGAGAATGGGGTGGGGGATGACCGCAAAGTCTCCTCATCGGCCGGCCGAAGTGGCCGCGCGGTTCTAGGCGCTGCAGTCTGGAACCGCGAGACCGCTACGGTCGCAGGTTCGAATTCTGCCTCGGGCATGGATGTGTGTCATGTCCTTAGGTTAGTTAGGTTTAACTAGTTCTACGTTCTAGGGGACTGGTGACCTAGCAGTTGACTCCCATAGTGCTCAGAGCCATTTGAACCATTTCTCCTCATCGCGTGACGATATCGACGGTGGCTTCCAGCGTCGAGTAGGTTGTCACAAAGATTTTTTGAAAAACGTTTCTCTCGCCGTGTTAAAAAGGTGACACTTCACTGCGGGCGTCTTTATGTGTCGTTCTCGAAGGTAATTCAAATAAAAAATAACGAGACTCTAGGTGGAAATTGCCTGGAGCCGAAAGCGATAACCTCTTATAATCTCGGAGTGGCCGGTCTGAAAGGAGTCTACTGGGGTACACTTATATGTTACACCCGAATATGTCGGTAATATTAAAGTAAACAAAAATGGAAATTTGATTTTATAAACGATGTATGTCTCTGATCGGCTTTATAATGCGGATCGATGACTCTGCATTACCGCAGAGCCAAAGATACTGCCTCTGGCCTGAGACTATAGTGTTGGAGTGAGAGAGCGCTTGGCCCACAGTAGTAGGTGGCTGTCTGTGAGCGAAAGAGGATGGTGTAGGCAGTTTTTGTTCTATGCTTTGTGAAGCCACCAAGTGTTACATCAATGTAGGAATTACGAGAACATGAAAGCAGAAATCTTCTCACAAGCAAGGTCAAGATGTTAAATAATTATGATTATGTTTTGTCAGCGCGTTAGTATAGATCAGTTGGCTGATAATTTGTAATTATTGAGTAACCCCAGAATGTACGTAAACTGATTTGATAAAAAGGCTAGTTAAATATTTCACTTTTTTAATACCTCTAAGATGCAATAACACAGTTATATGTAATTTGATGATTTGCATTTATGCTGGGTTAGTGACGCTGGATAAAACTTGCTGAATAAATCTCATTGTTTATGGATCGGTTAGTAAATATGATATGTTTTTTTGACCAATGTAACTTCAATTGTTAGAAGGTTGAGAGGTGGCATGAGCCCCCTCTCATATTTCTATCTTACGATTTACCTCTCTAATTGCATGCAGTGAAAAGTCGCTATTCCTTCACACGCGGACTTCCCACGCAGCATCTCTCGTCACCCGGGTGGTCTGGTCACAGGCGGGATCTGCTGATCTGGAAAGGGTTAAGCCGACGGGTGTGAGAAAGTCGAGTGAATGCATTGCAGACGCCGACATTGTCAAAAGACACGCCCGGAGGGGTCTGAAGTAGCGGCTGGGCTAGAGGTTCCGTTACTTCGCAGAAACTTAGCGAAAACACTTTCTGGCGGGCTACCAGCGAGGCGTGGGAATGACTTGTGTACCCAGGCAGTTGTGGCGGGAAAATTCCCACGCTTTCTGCAAAATAGTAACTGTGATTGGCTTGCTCAGGGCATAGCTCTGTGACGTAGCAAAATCAGCGCAGAAATTGGCGCCAAGAATCTCCATTGGGTAGTGCTCCGGCAATAGAGTGGAATTTTCCGCCGATTTTCGAGTTGCTGATTGGAACGTTTAACCACGGCCACTGTCGTGGGGGAGGGAATATTGTGTGTTCGGCCTGTACGGGTGCTCTAGGTAGTCGGCTCTCGCCTTTCGGTCGAGGACGTCGAAGCTACCAGCCATCGCCTCCGGTTCGCCAGATCGTGTTCTGGCAGTTAAGAAGACAGTTTGGTAATGTATGTCCACAGCACCGGCAGATAGGGATTTTCCTAGGTGATAATCAGAGCTCAGCAGAGCGCGCCTGTTCGTCTTTTTCTAACTTTGTTCTGTCTTGAGTAGTAGCAATTAATGTTAGGTTAGCTGTGTGTCTCTCTTAAGATTTGAGTGGCAAGGAATTGGCTTCACATACCACTTCGTCTTAAACCTCACAATCTAGTTTAGGGACAACTTCACCTTCATAGCGTTTGTTTGAGTATCCAATTTGAGCCAATTTGATGTATTATAAATGTTTCATGTGTTTTTGTTTATTATTTTGTGTTTAGTCTTAATAAATCATAATGTTATTTTGGACAGAACTTTCATTCTGTTAATCGGTAGAGCAACCCATCATTTCTCACTACGTTAATGAAACCTTCCTTTATTTAACTTATTTATCAAATTAAATTATTGCAGGTGCCAAACTCTTTTCTACTCCACTTGCAGGGTTGATTACAGTCAGTTTGCGTATATTTTTTAATCCATGTGCAACAGCAAAAGTCGGAGTTAGAATAGGGGGGGGCTTACAGCATCATTTACATATGGAGATTCTAGAAGAATTTAGTGTTAAATACACTGCTTGCCCCGGCACCTCGAATAAAATGGCGACCCTTAGCCTCGGATCTTTCCTGTGAATCGCTGATAAGCAAGTATTATTAGTAGTATGGACATTCCGAATTTTTTTTGCTGAATTTTTTTTATTGATTAATACCCAAGTTTTTTTCTGGTAGTTCCGCATTTAGTTTTAAGAAGCGCCGCATTATTACAGTTTTTGTTTTCAGTGTATATATTCTTTTTTTCATTGTTTTTGTGTTCCTTTGATGGTGTGTCCGTATCACATCACACTTTGTCGAGTTTGTGTGCGGTTTCTGTACCACAACAAATCGTGTGTATAATTACAGCGTTGGAGAGGAGTTGTTGAAATTTTATGTCTATGTGTAAAAAATATATGGAGTAGGTTAATTTTATTGTGCATTTTAGATAAATTTGTTTTTCATGAATGATAACGAGAAGTAAGGCACGACTATTATCGAGCGAAGCTAAAACAAATGAGGATAGCATAATGGATAAGGGGCAGTTTACTGACGGGAATAGGTTCAGAGATGAGATGGGCACATTTTTAGCAGGTGAGGACGACAGACTGATTGATGAGGACGGTGATTTGGACGCGATCATAGAGCAGCGTCGCGGCCGTGATTATGATAGTGAGGTAGAGGATGAAACAGAGACAGGCACACAGGTCGAGACGGTAGCAGAAGTTTATAATCAAACGAACGAGAGCAGACAGGGGCCAGCTCGGCCACGTCAGAGCTCTAGCGCCCAGGTGTCCAGAGTTACATCACCCATGTGTGACGAGGATCAAAATGATGACATTAACCCAATACTGAGCTTCCTACGATCAATGAAAGAAGAAGCTGACGAACAACGTAAGAAGGAGAAGGAAGAAGATGAGAAACAACGTAAGAGGGAGAAGGAAGAAGAGGAGAAACAACGTAAGAAAGAGAAGGAAGAAGCTGACGAACAGCGTAAGAGGGAGAAGGAAGAAGAGGAGAAACAACGTAAGAAAGAGAAGGAAGAAGCTGACGAACAGCGTAAGAGGGAGAAGGAAGAAGAGGAGAAACAACATAAGAAGGAGAAGGAAAAGCTGACGAACAGCGTAAGAAGGACACTGAGGCAATAATTTCGCATATAGGGGAAATTCGTGGGGAATTACTAACAATAAAGAAAGAATGTGGAGAAGTAAAACAAATGTCAATGGCTGCACAAAAAGTAGCAGGCCTGGCCAAAACGGCAGCAATAGGGGCAATGAAAGTCGCGGAAGCAACTTCTAAACTCGCAGGGCGCTTGCGACGTACAACACAATCCCACTCAAAATCCCTAGCATTCTTAAAAACTCCAGGTAATATCGCGGTTGCGAACACCACGAAACGAATGGAAGAAGTAGAGAGTCGGATAGCAAAACTAGAGCAAAACGGGCACACGAGCACTGCGCGTTCGGATACCCATGATGGAGTACACAGAATTGTGTCTCCGAGGAAAAGCCCGCCGTGCTCTAGCCCAATGACCGAGTGCGGAGCTAACAATGCACACGCAGAAACAGCGAGTAATAGCTCCAATAATTATAGCTCTCTTAGGAGAGTGAATTCTGAGTGCCACTTCCACTGTGATACAGAGGTAGCACATCACAGTTATCAGCAAGATAGAGCAGCACACTCAGCAGACGTGCAAGTATCGGAAACGAGTGACAACACCAGTGCGAGGATCAGACAGGATTTTGATCACAATCACTTCCTGTCGATACTAAAATTCCAGAAGTTCAAAGAAAATGGAGGGTCGATGCATCCGAAGAGCTGGGTGATGCAGTTCACAAATTCATTACTGGCATCATGGCCAACCCAGGCAAAATTAGAATTCATGTGTGGACACATCGAAGGCAAGCCGCGGAAAAGATGCGGGGTGTGGCAGTGACGTGTCGGACTTATCAGGAATTTGTTGGTGCATTCCTGCGGACCTACTGGTCAAAGGAAACGCAAGACAGGATTAAAGAGGAAATAATATTTTGTCCTGAACTGGAAGTGCCCGGGCATAGGAGCGCAACCAAATTTCTTGATTTAATGGTTTCTCCGTTGCTATATGGACTATCTAAAAGATAGTCCATGTAGCAACGGAGAAATCATAAATTTTGCTTTTCCAAATTGCCAGTTAGGTACCAACAGACACTTGTCGGCAAGTGTGGATCTGACATAGAAGCATTCAAGAGTCTATTGCGCGAACTCGAAGTAGTCTTTGATAAACAAGACGCAAAGGACAGGAAGAAGGGGCAAAGTAACAAATACCACGGGCCAGGAAGGGAAGACGACAACAGATCGCATAATCGCACTGGTCAGTTAGGAAACCAGGGTTACGGAAGTCAAGGTTACGCTATTCAAGGTTATGGAAACCAAAGACACGGAAACCAGAAAGTCAGGGAGCAGGATCAATCTAGACAAGGAATCTGGGATAGGAGGAATAACGAACGGCAAAGCGACCGTAATTGGAGAGAGCGAAACCAAGGACAACAGTGGAACCATGAGATTGGAACTAAACCCGCAAATCATAATGCACGTCAGAGGAGGGGGAGCTTAACAAGGGATTGACGCCAGACTAGTGCGAACACATGCCGCCGGAATTTCGCACGTAATCTCGGACCTGGCCAACTACGGATGATACATTACGAAGATTTATCAGAAATCCTGCTCGAGGAACATAAAGCAACTCCTCGACAAGATCGGCAGCCTCTTATCACAGTAGCAATAGCTGAAAAGAGTATGAATGCGATAATAGATAGTGGAAGCTACAGAACAGCAATATCTGAGGCAGCATACAAGAGGTGCTCTCAGGAGATGGACTGGCCTGTTCTATCGGTTAAGAAAACCAAAATAAAAGGGGCATTAGCGGGTAAATGTACGGAGGTCACCCAACAAACAAGACTGAAATTCTCCTGCCAAGGACACAAAATAGAGTCTTACTTCTGGATCGTACCAAACCTGGCGATCGACATGATAATAGCAACGGACTTCCTAAATGAACATGAAGCGATAGTTGATGTAGGACGAGGTGAAGTGGTTTTGAGGAAAGGGAATCCCGTCCACATTAAGTTCGACGACCAGCTGATCCCAGCTCAACTACCGTCTAACTGTGTACGGATAAACTATGCGTGTCTGAAAGACAGAAAGGAAGAACAGGTCGACGTTGCGGGTAGGGGAGAGGACACGGATGAGAATGAAGACGGAATAATGGGAGAAATGAAGGAGAAAATAGGAGAAAAAGTGGAAGCAATAAAGAATATAAGGTGCGACCACCGCAAAGAACTTCATAAATTACTAGTAGAACATACGGAGGTCTTCCTTCCCAAGACAGGATCAATAAAGAACTTCCAATATGAACTTCGTGTACGTCCGCACAACCAGTTTCGTGTGCCACCCTATCCAATCCCCTTGGCATATCGACAGAAAGTAGCAGCTGAAATTACGCGAATGCTGAGTGAAGGAATAATAGAACCTACGGCTTCAGCCTATAATAACCCGTTAAGAGTAGTCGAGAAGGCAGATGGTAGTATTCGTTTAGTCTTGGAATCGCGACAAATTAATACCATAATAGAACCTGAAACAGACAGACCGGAACGATTAGAGGAACTCTTACAAAACTTCCATGGAATATCAATCTTCTCATCAGTTGATCTAAAATCGAGTTTCTGGCAGATCGAGCTCCATCCAAATTGCAGACAGTACACAGCCTTTTTAGCATTTGGAAGATGTTACCGGTTTCGTCGTCTCCCATTTGGTTTGAACATTTCGTCTGCCGCATTCATTCGGGGGCTGGACGGCATACTAAGCGATAATTTGAAACGTCATGTCACCAGCTATGTGGACGATTTGCTGATCGCGGAGAAATCTTGGGGAGAGCAGAATGCGGTCCTCGGTGAACTCCTTGCGACATTCAAGGAATACGGAGTGACTATCAATATCGAAAAATCGAATTTTGGGACGTCCTCTGTCATATTTCTAGGACATATCATCACGGGTGAGGGCATTGCGCCAAATCCCGAAAAGATCGAAGCGATTGAAAAGTTTCCCATTCCTACGACAAAGAAGCAGTTAAGGGGGTTCTTGGGGATCATAAATTTTTACAACCGCTTTATACATGTCAAAACTCAGAGCAGTCCTGGGTTGCATCAACTTACAGGAAAGAAGATTCCTTGGGAATGGGATGAGGCGGCCGAATCCGAATGGAAAGCATTAAAATTCGCATTATTACAAGCACCCATCCTATCACACCCTATTTTAGAAGAAGAGCTTTGCATAGTAACGGACATTTCATACTCAGGTCTGGGTGTCATGGTGTTCCAAGACTATGTACATGAAGGAAACAGGGTGTGGAAGACAATTGCGTTTGGTAGCAGAGTACTAGGCAAGAGTGAGAGGAATTACTCAGTAACCGAGTTAGAGGCGCTGGCTATTGTATGGGCGTTTGAAAAATTCAGATACCTTCTGTTTGATCGCAAGACGAGGGTCTACACAGACCACAAGGCACTCGAGTTCTTGATGACTGCAAAGCTTAATCACAGGCGGCTCATTAGGTGGGCATCATATCTGCAGCAGTACAACTTTTCGATAGAATATATCCCCGGCAGTCAGAACATTATCGCAGACGCCTTATCACGGTCAGCGATCGGATTTGAGCACAACATGGAAGAAGATCTGGAGGAAAATCACTACTGCCTTTTCTATATGCAGAAAGTAGCCTTTGAAAATTTTATTACCTGTAGTATGCAGGACATCAAGAAGGAGCAAGACAAGGACCCTGCCCTAGTGTTATTGAAACAGAAATGGATAGACAGAAGACACGCCACCATCAGGCAGTTCTACCTCTTGCGGAAAGGCATAATTTTTCACCGAAATTATGCCAATGACACTGAATGGGGGGTATGCATCCCTGAACACCTAATAAACAAGGTTATATGGCATACTCACCTCAGCTGTGGACACTTTGGACCACGCAAGTGCAATCTCAAGCTAAGGACCATGTGTTACTTTCGAAACATGGAGCGTCGAATACGGAGGGTACTGTCGGTGTGTAAAGACTACCAAAAGGCTAAGCACACCACTGTGAGCATGCAGGCACCATTATACCCAATCGTACCGACCAAATTAAGACAATTAGCAGCAACAGATTTGATGGGACCTTTGCCAAGAACAAGAAGAGGATATACTTACGTATTAGTGTTTGTTGAACTAACGTCCAAATACGTTACCTTTACGCCACTGAAGAGGGCGACAGGACGAACTGTATCACGAGCCCTAATCCGGGATTTCCTACCACAGGTTGGTCATGTGAGTAAAATTATTTCTGATAACTGGCCACAGTTTAAGTCAAAAACATGGAAGGAGACGTTGCGTGGATGTAAAATTGATCCCATTTTTATATCTTCACACCATCCGAGTTCGAATGCTGCAGAACGTTTTATTAAGGAACTCGGAAACTTGTGCCGGTTGTACTGTAACAAACAGCACACGACATGGGACGTTTTCCTTAAAGACTTCGAGGAGGTGATCAATGAGGCACCCCATGGGATAACAAAATTGGCACCCATTACAGTACTGAAAAACCGGATTCCTAAGGACTTGAAAACCGAGGTCGTAAACTTCCCACCAAGGGCGCGAACGCAGCACCAAGCCATAGTGGATTTGGCTCTCAAGAGGATACGGGCTGCAGCAGAGGTCAGGAAGAGACGTGCCGACAGGGGAGCTCGTCTACGACACTTCCAAATTGGACAAAAGGTGCTCGTGAAGTCTTTCCGACTTTCGAACAAACAAAAAATGAAATGCCAAAAATTCTATTCTGTTTACAACGGCCCGTACCGTATAAGCAGAGCAGCTCACCACAATGCTTATGAATTGGAGACGCTGAAAGGAAAGAAGTCCATTGGACTCCACCACATCTCTCACATAAAGGAGTTCGTGGAACAGTAGTAGTGTAAGTGGTGTACATAGTAGAATGGGCAAATACATGAACCTTGCTATAGTAGTAGTGTAAGTGGTGTACATAGTAGAATAGGCAAATATATGAACCCTTCTTCGGGGAACGATAATCGTTGCATTAATAGATTAAGATTGCTAAAGTATTAACACGCCGCGTTGTCTCGCATAAGAATTTACTGCTGCTATCCTTTATTTTTTTCTGTTCGCGACTTCCAATGTCGGTGGAGTAGGAGACACTATCTTTCCATGATGCAATGTTTTAGTCCTTTCCTGTCTGGTGTCCATGTTGAGGGATAATGATGAGTGAGGAGATGTCGCACAAACGGGCGCATACAAGAACGTGCTCTTGGAAGCGTTCTGAGAAGTCATGATACGCTCCATAGCGGCCACAACCAGTTCGTGAGACGTTCATACCAATGCTTGCAGGCACGCGTCAGTGCACTGCAAGATTGTGGTATATTGCGTGATTTCGAGGATGAACATGTGCAGTATAGTTTGAAACATCCCCTTTGAAAAATTATATAAGACTGTGCTTAAACTGACACAATATTTTTAGCGCAACGCAATCTGACTTTCAGAAATCCCTACAAAAGAATGGCCCTGACTAACATTAACTTATGCGTTTCACAAATCGGTTTCCTCACAAAAATCTTGGTTACTCGAACTACTGCAATACAGCGAGCGCCACTACTGCCAGCTAAATAAAAGATTCAAACTACTGAAGGCACTAACTACTGATAGGCATAGTTAGCAATTGAAAGATGTTAATAGAGAACAAACAATGTATTTACCTTAACAGTCATAATATATATAGTAGTTCATGACATCCAGTATTGCAAATTTCAAAACTCCGCCATCTCTCTCCCCACATCCACCACTGCTGGCGGCTCACCTCCAACTGCGCAACGCTACGCGCTGTTCACGTCCAGCTACCCAACACTACAATGGCAGACAACAATGCAAACTAGCCACAGACTGCACACAGAACAGCCAGTGATTTTCATACCGAGCGCTACGTAACGTTGCCGATAAGAAAACATAAACAGCCTACTTACATAGCCCCCATGCTCCTCACAAAAAATTTTACAAATTGTTTTGGGCAGTGGCCAATACAGATTTGAAAAAATTTTTCATAATTACAATATCAAAGAAGTCAAATGCACACACTTATTGACACACTGTTGGTCAAAATCTAAAATGTTCTCACAGTCCATAAAGACAGTCCAGATTGTTCATTACAGTAAAATTGCAGTGTTTTTCTCAAAGTCTGAGCAGTAAAAGAAAAAGCACACGGAAGTAGTGGATTTCCACACAGTCTTGAAGAAGTAGTATTGTCCTTCCAACGGAAAGACAGTGCTGACTCTTGACTTGCTGACAGGTAATGGGCCACAACAGACCAAACCCATCGCAGAGTCAGTCGAAGCTGATGAATATTGGTAGGTAGGTCATCACAGAGCAGACCCACTGTAGTCCTGGTAGAGCTTACGGTATTGGTGGGCAACCAGAGGTGCAGACCCACTGCAGTCCTTGTAGAAATAATGGTACTGGTGGGTCATCAAAGATGCATACCCACTGTAGTCCTTTTAGAGATGGCCAGCAGCCATCTGTCGCGACCGTGCAAGTGCACAATCACCATCGAAGGGTCTTGCGGAGAACATAGCAAGTCCATAAACCACCACTTGTGCACTCACAAAGTTTGTGGAATTGTCCTTAGAACCAGCAATGCTGTTATCCAGTCCCTTGCGGAATTATTAACACACATGCAAACACTAACAGTCCCTACTTCTCACATGTTGTCCATATACTATGACCAACAGAAAAGTGTGCAGTGAAATGGAACTTACAAGTGAAATGGAACTTACAAGTTAATAATATGATGAACTGGTGTCAATTACAATTTTATAACATTAGAATACAATTACAAAGGTACAAAATACATCATTAAAGAACATAGCAGTACAGATAACATTTGTAGTAACACAGGGTTTACAAAAGAATAGAAATAAACATATACATCAGTGTTACAGGAATTATGACATAAGTAAATACACTCCTGCAAATGGAAAAAAGAACACATTGACACCGGTGTGTCAGACCCACCATACTTGCTCCGGACACTGCGAGAGGGCTGTACAAGCAATGATCACACGCACGGCACAGCGGACACACCAGGAACCGCGGTGTTGGCTGTCGAATGGCGCTAGCTGCGCAGCATTTGTGCACCGCCGCCGTCAGTGTCAGCCAGTTTGCCGTGGCATACGGAGCTCCATCGCAGTCTTTAACACTGGTAGCATGCCGCGACAGCGTGGACGTGAACCGTATGTGCAGGTGACGGACTTTGAGCGAGGGCGTATAGTGGGCATGCGGGGGGCCGGGTGGAAGTACCGCCGAATTGCTCAACACGTGGGGCTTGAGGTCTCCACAGTACATCGATGTTGTCGCCAGTGGTCGGCGGAAGGTGCACGTGCCCGTCGACCTGGGACCGGACCGCAGCGACGCACGGATGCACGCCAAGACCGTAGGATCCTACGCAGTGCCATAGGGGACCGCACCGCCACTTCCCAGCAAATTAGGGACACTGTTGCTCCTGGGGTATCGGCGAGGACCATTCGCAACCGTCTCCATGAAGCTGGGCTACGGTCCCGCACACCGTTAGGCCGTCTTCCGCTCACGCCCCAACATCGTGCAGCCCGCCTCCAGTGGCGTCGCGACATGCGTTAATGGAGGGACGAATGGAGACGTGTCGTCTTCAGCGATGAGAGTCGCTTCTGCCTTGGTGCCAATGATGGTCGTATGCGTGTTTGGCGCCGTGCAGGTGAGCGCCACAATCAGGACTGCATACGACCGAGGCACACAGGGCCAACACCCGGCATCATGGTGTGGGGAGCGATCTCCTACACTGGCGGTACACCACTGGTGATCATCGAGGGGACACTGAATAGTGCACGGTACATCCAAACCGTCATCGAACCCATCGTTCTACCATTCCTAGACCGGCAAGGGAACTTGCTGTTCCAACAGGACAATGCACGTCCGCATGTATCCCGTGCCACCCAACGTGCTCTAGAAGGTGTAAGTCAACTACCCTGGCCAGCAAGATCTCCGGATCTGTCCCCCATTGAGCATGTTTGGGACTGGATGAAGCGTCGTCTCACGCGGTCTGCACGTCCAGCACGAACGCTGGTCCAACTGAGGCGCCAGGTGGAAATGGCATGGCAAGCCGTTCCACAGGACTACATCCAGCATCTCTACGATCGTCTCCATGGGAGAATAGCAGCCTGCATTGCTGCGAAAGGTGGATATACACTGTACTAGTGCCGACATTGTGCATGCTCTGTTGCCTGTGTCTATGTGCCTGTGGTTCTGTCAGTGTGATCATGTGATGTATCTGACCCCAGGAATGTGTCAATAAAGTTTCCCCTTCCTGGGACAATGAATTCACGGTGTTCTTATTTCAATTTCCAGGAGTGTACATAAAATAATGAGAATAGTTTTCGAAACATTAATTTCACACATGAGAATTGAAACAGAACAGTATTAATAATGTGTAAACATCTTTACAAAGAAAATTACATATTATAAATGCAAATTATATGTGAGGATAACAGTATTCCTCGTCATTAGTGAATGCAGCTTAGTACCAGAAATATTCTACAACATAAATCTTATCAGATACACATATAAATACAGGAAGAACATAAATACACAAGGGTACACAAACGCATAGTGGGATAACACAAAAGGAAAGGACAGGGTTTGTTTTCAGTGTAACATTTGGTACTGCAGTCCAACCCAAAACTTCATTCCATAGATCTTTCTTCTTATTTCAACCTTTGCTTCCACCAAAAAAATCCTATCCAAGCATGCTTTCTGTATTTATTTAACATATTTCGTACCTCATTATTTATTTCCAAGAAAATCCTACCTATACCTGCTTTCTGTACTTTTTTCGTATAACTTCTCAATGCATTTCTTCCAATTCATCGCAACTCATTCTCTTATATAGTCTACCCCCTCTTAAGCTAACTTAAATCTACTGAGCTCAGATGCTAAACTAAGGGATGAGGCAATGCAGCAGCATAAAACAATTAATACATACAGCAATGAAAAAAAAATGCAGATTTGTGAAGCAAGCAGTATTATAGAAATTAGCAAAGCAATTGCAATATTACAACTAATATAAGGCAATGTGCAGCAAACAAGAAAAATAAATCAGTAGTAAACTGGCTTAGCAGAGTAACACAAAGTCAAATTCAGTAACACTATGCCTGGCAAACAGCAGTAACTTATATCTAAACATGACGAAGCTCAAGCAGAAAAAAATTACACTAAAGACAACAGTGCAGACAAGGGAAATGTATATTCACATCTTAATGTCTATGTAATTAAAATGGTGCACCACAAAAACTAATTCTACAAAAAAATTACCAAGTACTTGAAAAGAAAATTATATATGCAGTTACTGTTGTTAGTCCCTTCTTATTGTTCTTTCCATTCCAAGAGGATGCCTCGCCTGTTGGGCCAGTGGCCGATTCTCCGGCAAGGTCCTCCCGACAGTCACAGAGGGCGGGCCTATTAGTTATAGGGAGCTCCAACGTTAGGCGGGTTATGGAGCCCCTCAGGAAAATAGCGGGTAGGTCGGGGAAGAATGCCAGTGTGCACTCGGTGTGCTTGCCGGGGGGTCTCGTCCGTAATGTGGAGGAGGCCCTTCCGGCAGCTATTGAACGCACTGGGTGTGACCGGCTGCAGATAGTAGCACATGTCGGAACGAATGACGCCTGCCGCTTGGATTCTGAGGCCATCCTTGGTTCCTTCCGGCGGCTGGCTGATTTGGTGAAGACAACCAGCATCGCACGCGGAGTGCAAGCTGAGCTTAATATCTGCAGCATAGTGCCCAGAGTCGATCGCGGTCCTCTGGTTTGGAGCCGTGTGGAGGGTCTAAACCAGAGGCTCAGACGACTCTGCGACTATAATGGTTGCAAATTCATCGACCTCCGTTATTGGGTGGAGAACTGTAGGGCCCCCCTAGACAGGTCAGGCGTCCACTACACACCGGAAGCAGCTACTAGGGTAGCAGAGTACGTGTGGCGTGCACACGGGGTTTTTTTTTTAGGTTAGAGGGACCCCCCCTTGGGCGAAACGATAAAATACCTGACGGCTTACCAGAGAGGACATTATCATCGTTAATAAAGAACGTCCGTCCTCAGAGACCAAAAACAGGAAAAGTTAACGTAATATTGGTAAACTGCAGGAGTATTCAGGGCAAGGTTCCTGAATTAGTATCTCTTATTGAAGGAAATAGTGCGCATATAGTATTAGGAACGGAAAGTTGGTTAAAACCGGAAGTGAACAGTAACGAAATCCTAGACACAGAATGGAATATATACCGCAAGGATAGGATAAACGCCAATGGTGGAGGAGTATTTATAGCAGTAAAGAATTCAATAATATCCAGTGAAGTTATTAGCGAATGCGAATGTGAAATAATCTGGGTTAAGCTAAGTATCAAAGGTGGGTCAGATATGATAGTCGGATGCTTCTATAGACCACCTGCATCAGCAACCGTAGTAGTTGAGCGCCTCAGAGAGAACCTGCAGAACGTCGTGAAGAAGTTTCGTGATCATACTATTGTAATAGGGGGAGACTTCAATCTACCAGGTATAGAATGGGATAGTCACACAATCAGAACTGGAGCCAGGGGCAGAGACTCTTGTGACATTATCCTGACTGCCTTGTCCGAGAATTACTTCGAGCAGATAGTTAGAGAACCAACTCGTGAAGCTAACGTTTTAGACCTCATAGCAACAAATAGACCGGAACTTTTCGACTCCGTGAATGTAGAAGAGGGTATCAGTGATCATAAGTCAGTGGTTGCATCAATGACTACAAGTGTAATAAGAAATGCCAAGAAAGGAAGAAAAATATATTTGCTTAACAAAAGTGATAGGGCACAAATTGCAGAATATCTGAGTGACCACCATCAAACGTTCATTTCTGAGGAAGAGGATGTGGAACAAAAATGGAAAAAATTCAGAAACATCGTCCAGTACGCCTTAGATAAGTTCGTACCGACTAAGGTCCAAAGCGAGGGGAAAGATCCACCGTGGTATAACAATCATGTACGAAAGGTACTACGGAAACAAAGAAAGCTTCATCATAGGTTTAAGAGTAGTCGAATCATAGCTGATAAGGAAAAGCTGAACGAAGCGAAAAAGAGCGTAAAGAGAGCAATGAGAGAAGCATTCAACGAATTCGAACATAAAACATTGGCAAACAATCTAAACAAGAACCCTAAAAAGTTTTGGTCATATGTAAAATCGGTAAGCGGATCTAAATCCCCTATTCAGTCACTCGTTGACCACGATGGCACCGAAACAGAGGACGACCGAAGAAAGGCAGAAATACTGAATTCAGTGTTCCGAAACTGTTTCACTGCGGAAAATCGTAACACGGTCCCTGACTTCAGCCGTCGCACGGACGCCAAAATGGAAAATATTGAAATAAACGATATCGGAATTGAAAAACAACTGCTATCACTTAGTAGCGGAAAAGCATCCGGACCAGACGAGATACCCTTAAGATTCTACAGTGATTATGCTAAAGAACTTGCCCCCTTTCTATCAGCAATTTATCGTAGATCGCTGGAAGAACGTAAAGTACCTAGCGACTGGAAGAAAGCGCAGGTCGTTCCCATTTTCAAGAAGGGTCATAAATCAGATGCGAATAATTATAGGCCTATTTCGCTTACGTCAATCTGTTGTAGAATAATGGAACATGTTTTGTGTTCTCGTATTATGACGTTCTTAGATAATACAAATCTCCTTCATCATAACCAACATGGATTCCGCAAACAGAGATCATGTGGAACTCAGCTCGCCCTATTTGCCCAAGAAATTCACAGTGCCGTAGACACTGGCGAGCAGATTGATGCCGTATTCCTGGACTTCAGGAAGGCATTTGATACGGTTCCGCACTTACGATTAGTGAAAAAAATACGAGCTTACGGAATATCGGACCAGGTTTGTGATTGGATTCAGGATTTCCTAGAAGAAAGAACACAACATGTCATTCTTAACGGTTCAAAATCTGCAGATGTAGAGGTAATTTCGGGAGTACCGCAAGGAAGCGTGATAGGACCTTTATTGTTTACAATATACATAAATGACTTAGTTGACAACATCGGTAGCTCCGTGAGGCTATTTGCAGATGACACGGTTGTCTACAAGAAAGTAGCAACATCAGAAGACTCATACGTACTCCAGGAAGACCTGCAGAGGATTAATGCATGGTGCGACAGCTGGCAGCTTTCCCTAAACGTAGATAAATGTAATATAATGCACTTACATAGGGGCAGAAATCCATTCCAGTACGGTTATGCCATAGGTGGTAAATCATTGGAAGCGGTAACGACCGTAAAATACTTAGGAGTTACTATCCAGAGCGATCTGAAGTGGAATGATCACATAAAACAAATAGTGGGAAAAGCAGGCGCCAGGTTGAGATTCATAGGAAGAATTCTAAGAAAATGTGACTCATCGACGAAAGAAGTAGCTTACAAAACACTTGTTCGTCCGATTCTTGAGTATTGCTCATCAGTATGGGACCCTTACCAGGTTGGATTAATAGAAGAGATAGACATGATCCAGCGAAAAGCAGCGCGATTCGTCATGGGGACATTTAGTCAGCGCGAGAGCGTTACGGAGATGCTGAACAAGCTCCAGTGGCGGACACTTCAAGAAAGGCGTTACGCAATACGGAGAGGTTTATTATCGAAATTACGAGAGAGCACATTCCGGGAAGAGATGGGCAACATATTACTACCGCCCACATATATCTCGCGTAATGATCACAACGAAAAGATCCGAGAAATTAGAGCAAATACGGAGACTTACAAGCAGTCGTTCTTCCCACGCACAATTCGTGAATGGAACAGGGAAGGGGGGATCAGATAGTGGTACAATAAGTACCCTCCGCCACACACCGTAAGGTGGCTCGCGGAGTATAGATGTAGATGTAGATGTAGAAGAGCTCCTTTTTCGAAGAATGTGGATCATAAAATAATTATTTAATAGATCTGTTGACAGAAAGTGTTCACATTAGCAAATGCATTTAATTTTATTTTATGAAATCAATGCTGCAAGACAGCTGGAAACCAGATATCAAATGAAATAAGCAACTATGTACAAAGTAAAGCATAAGAACATCATTCAGTAGTCATGTGGCATTTAATAAGTTAGTAGGAAAATCTCTCAACTCTCGTAGAAAGATGCTTGTCATAATCAGGTGTGCAGATGTAAGAATGTTTCCAAGTAATGAGTGTGTCGTATTTGCGGTGCTTTCTATAAAGGAATGTCAATAGCCAGGTAAATGGCCTCCCATTTTTTTTCTACCTGTGCCTCTGAAAAGGTCACACTAATGGCTTTTTCTCCAGCCGTCTGACACAGCTGGGTGCCCACGACGCGTTACGTGCAGGTGGTCACTTAACTTTCTTACGGAAATATTTACGACAGCTGTTTCCGCTACAGCGACAGTCTCATATAAAAATATTTCACAGGTCAAGAATTTGCGTTGCAAATGTGTAGAAACAAAATCTTATGAATATAACAGTGTCCAAAAAATTTTCGCCAGCTTTGTGATACATTCACGCATATACACACACATTTCATAACTCTTAAAGTACGATTCTTGGTTTCCAACATCCTTTATCACAAGTCAGAGTCCCTAACCACTACTCATTATTCCTTACCTTATTACACATATACATATTCGTTGACACTTCTTCAATATTTCATCATAATAAATACGTAGCATAATCAAATTCCTCATATAACATCGGCTTATTGATCATAAACATACCGCAACAGCATAATACACATAGTTATCGTAATAATAACATCATAACACCTCAGTCAACTCTCAAAATCGTCGTAGCTTCCTCCAATAATTTCAAAACCTAAAAAAATTCTCTGCTCATGTCAAAAGTGTCATCTGCCTCAAACGTACTTTAAAAATCGTGATCCCATACCAAATATATCATTCAAAGCTCTCATAATATCACAATGGGTCCGAAAAAATATGAACAGTTCACAAAGTACAGACAAAATACAATTTCATAAGTGTGAAGTTATCCAACTGTGTAATTGCGTAAACATCTGTCACTGACATAGTAAATAAAAAATGTTTGTTTCTCTGTTAAATAGTCAGGTAGCTGTGTAATTCTGTGTTGGAGAAATATGGTACTGGTGTGTAAAGTTGTATAAGCAAATACCATTAGCTAGGGCTCCTTGTGCTTGCCACACACATGATACATAAAGTTAGCGTGTACCCCCCTGAGGATTAATGTAATTATACCCTCAGGTGTTACAGATTACAGCAATGGAATGAAATGTATCACGGAAAATTTTCTTTGTAATTCAAAAATCTTTAAAAATAAATGTTTAAGTACAAAATTAATCACTGAAATGCGGGTCCTGCAACGCTAAATGTGCATCTTGTTATAAGATAATCTCTGTGGAAGTATCATAGTTATTTTCCTCTGAAAGCTAAGTTCTGCAGAAGCCAATGTACTTACCTCATGATAAACAAAAGTGAAATGCTTTGCGTAGAGATATCTTAGTTATTACGCTTATTGTTGTGATGATGAAAGTACTGTGCTGTAACGTGTTGTTGTGCTACGGAAAAGGCTGTCTCCTTGTAGCTATACCACAAAAGTTACTACTAAAACATGTTTTACTTTCCAGAATAATTCAGAAAAACTGTGCAGATATAAAACAGATACACCGCAAAAGCAACATTCTAAATTGTCACTCATTAGTAACGTCGTGATATAATCGTGTAGCTGTCACATAAACTAACCACTGTGTCATCTGGTATCTCTCAGAAAGTACTTTAATTCCGAATGTATTTTCAAGTAAACCAAAATGTTGCATTAAAATCTCATTAGCAGTACTGGTAAATGTTCTAAGTATGTGAGCCATATAGTCGTTACGTAATCGTGCAACTAACAAGCAAGAATGTACACACACAATAACACTGTGTCGTCTGTTCGCAATAACAATGCATTCGTAATTTCTGTTTAAATAAGTTCTCTTGGTTCTTGACTGGATATTTAACTTCAAACATTGTTGCATGGTAACAGTTTCTAAAGCATACTAGTAACGTGAAGTGAAACGTTTTATGGCAAAGACAAAGTTAAAAAGCAGATTATCTTTCAATAAACGGTTTCACATGTGAAATGTGGTGTAAACCTTTACTCTTCCTAGTACGCAGAGTTTCAACTTCAACGCAATTATCATGTGGTATACGTCGGATTCTGTAAGGTCCATTGTAAACTAGAAAGAATTTGTGACTCAAGTGTTTCTTCTAATGTGACAATGAATGAGCTTTAATGAGAACTTTCTGACCAATATATAATTTCTTTGCATTTGCTTTACCGTGTAGTTTTCTCCTTTTGTCTGCTGCAGATTTTATATTTTTAAGAGCCAAATCAATTATGTCTTTGTGTCGAAGTTTACGTGTATTCGGGAAAGGTACAAGCTCTCTGATTCTGTTCGGTGGTTCTTCATTCTTCAGTAGGTGGTAAAGCAGTGGTGTCATGAGGCATTTCATTCAGCACGTTTTGAAATAAGTGTAAATATCTGTCCCAATGCTGATGCTTTCTGTGACAATAAAGTCTGCAAAGCTTATTGATTTCTTTCATAATCCTTTCAGACGGGTTACAATGTGGTGAGTACAATGAAATAAAAACAGGTTTGATTTTATGGTTCCGAAGCATGCGTGACCAAACAGCAGATCGGAATTGCGGTCTGTTATCTGAAATGACTTTACTGACGTGTCCAACTTCACGTAAGAAATTTTTAACAAAGGCGTTGGAAACAGACCGTCCAGTGGCATTACGTAACGGTGTGAAGGAAACAAATTTTGAAGTAAGTTCAACAGCGACTAGAACGTACGAAAATCCATTAGATGTTCTGACAAGCGGTCCCAAGAGATCAACAGCTGCAAGTTCTTTTAATTTAGAAGGAATAATAGGAAACAACGGAGCACGATGTGAGATAGTAGATGGTTTCGCCTTTTGACAAAGTTTACAAATAGACAAGACTCTTCGAATTCGCTTTTCCATATTGTTAAAATAACAAGTCGTTCGAAGAATATGATAACATTTTCGTGGGCCAAAATGTGCGTAGCTGAAATGAATGTACCAAATGAGCTTATTAACAAAATCGTCTGGAATGCAAAGTACCCATAGCTTGTCATCAACAGTGCAGCGTTTGAAAAGTATGTTGTTTCTAACCAGGTAATAATGCCGAATCTGAGTGTGTGTCTTTTCATGCCATTTACTTTTGATGTCGTTCCAAATCGGATCTTTATCTTGTTCATGAGCAATGTCCTTTAAAGATGTGGTGATGAAGTTTTCAAAGGCGACTTTCTGAATGTAAAGAATACTGAAATTTTTTTCAAGGTTGCCTTCTGTGTTACTTTTCTCAAGCCCAGCCGGTGCGCGTGACAGCGCGTCCGCAACAATGTTCTCCTTGCCGGGAATGTAGACTATTGTGAAGCGGAATTCTTGCAGAAACAATGCCCAACGTTTTAACCTGTCATGATTTAATTATGAAGACATAAGAAATTGTAATGCACGATGATCACTGTATACTTTTACGTGCTTGCCAGAAAGAAAGAAACGGAATTTGTTAAATGCCCAAACGATAGCTAAAGCTTCTAATTCAGTAACGGAATAATTTTTTTCAGATTTTGTTAGCACTCGGCTAGCAAAAGCAATGGTTTTCTGAATGGTAGTGTCATTTTCTATGGCTTCTTGAAATAAATGGGCACCAAGACCGACTTTAGAAGAATCCGTGCTAAGGCAGAAATCTTGTGACAGATCTGGATGAGCTAGTATTGGCGCGTTAAGTAGCGATTCTTTCAAAGAATTGAATTCCAACTCTGCTTGTTCGTCCCAGTTCCAAACAGTATTTTTTCCAGTGAGAGAACAAAGTTTTGGTGTAACAAGAATTTGCATATTCAGAAAACGACGGTAAAAATTTACGAGACCTAGAAAACTGCGGACTTGTTTTTTTGTGGATGAACCTAGAATGGCTCTGATTGCTTCTAACTTTTCAGGATCCGGCTGAATGCCTTCAGAAGAAATAATATGTCCCAAAAACCTCACCATTGACCTACCGTATTCAGACTTTTCCAAGTTAACTGTAATTCCAGATTCTGCAAAAATACGTAACAAACTGTTGAGGATGCGATTATGCTGTTCCCATGAAGCTTCTGCTATTAGAATATCGTCCACATACAAGGTGATGTGAGGTTTTAAGAACTCAGGTAATATGGAATTTAGCCCGCGAATGAATGCTGCTGAAGAAATGTTCAAACCAAAAGGAAGTTTCCGAAATTGATAACAAACGCCGAAGCAAAGGAAAGCTGTGTATTTTCTACATTCTGGATGAAGTTCGATCTGATAAAAGCTGGATCTGAGATCAATGGAAGACAACACTTTTACACCATTAAAATTTTGAAGAAGTTCTGCCAACGTTTGCAGCCTGTCTGTTTCAGGAATAATAACAGTATTGATTTGTCTCGAATCTAAGACAAGCCTGATCGATCCATTATTCTTCTCAACAACATGTAATGGATTGTTGTATGAGCTTACTGCAGGCTCAATAATGTCCTCATCAAGCATAGATTGTATTTCTGTTCTAACACGGTCCCTATAATGTGCTGGAATTACGTATGGTCTAACACAACATTTAGTATGCTCACGAACACGAAATTGGTATTGAAATCCCTTTATTGTTCCTGTTTTGTGAGTAACAACTGTGGAATGTGCTTGAAAAATCTCAAAAAGGTCCTGCCTATCAGTGTCATTACAATTCTCAATTGTTTGAATTTTATTCTGAATTAACTCATTAATTTCAAATATGCCGTCGATATCATCCCTGTCAGTACTTGCAGAGTGATTGTTAGTGTCTAGTTCCGTAGAAAATTCCGAACTGTTGTCTAACAGAACGTAAAGCCGATTAATTTCCTCATCAAGGTTTGAGAGCCAGTCTTCAAATTTCAAAGCTATTGACTTACCTTCTTTCTCTAAACTTATTTCAGCATCGTGAAAGCTTAAGATTGCTTTGTATTAATTCAAAAAGTCTACTCCCAGTATAATTTCCGTCGATAATAATGGAACAATAAGAAAGTTCATAGAGAAGTTGTGGCTTTGGCAAAAGAATTCTAAATTGGTTTGTTGGCGTACATCTACACTTTTTCCAAAGATTACACCTTGTAATTTAATCTTACGTAACGGAAGTGTGGGGCAATCGTTCGATTTGTTGCATTTACTAAAAGCTGTTTCACTAATTACTGAAATGGGACTGCCAGAGTCAAGTACTGCCGTAAATTTTACGTCATTTACAGTAATGTGAATCATAGGATATGCAATGTTTTTATGTTTTACGTCGTGTTCCTGGAGTAAGATGTCCCTAATGTCTTCCATTTTTACGTAATTACTAGCTACGGCAGCTGCGTCGTCAGTTTCATAAGTACGTTTTGTGGCTGCCAGCGGTGTAAGTCATTGCCTATTGTCTCTTTGTTGGCGCGCGTCGTTATTGGGATTTGGAGACCTAACTTCTAGAAATTCACCGTGACGAGAGGGCCCTGCCCTGTTTAAATCCCGCCAGTTCTGATGCAGTTCAGGTCTGTCGTTACGATCGTATCGTCTGTCGTCATGTCGGTAGATTCCATAGTTTCTTTCTTGTCAGTCACGTGGTGGAGAATTTCTCCGTGAGTCGTAACTGTGCGCTGGACCGTTGCGTCTAAAGTTATTCTGTCTCCCTTGATAATAATTATTTTGGTTCCCATATTGTCTGTTTCACTGATTGTCTATGTGATAGTCATTACCACGGAGAGGTGATCTTTCCCTGTAATTATTACTACTCTGCCAACGGTTGTCATACGGGTGGTGTCTGTTTCGATCACGATTTACATTGAAAGAATAGCCTTGTCGTATATTATTTCTGTCATCGCGGAATTGTGACGGATGTGATCTGTAATTGTTGTGCTTCTGTTTTCGCGTTCCGCGATTCTCAGTGTTAATTTCCAGTTCTTGTAACAGTCCCTGAAAAGCTTCAATGTCGTCTTTGGAACGTCCTGCCAAAATAATATGTCGTAAATGTTCAGGTAATTTGATTAAGCAAATGCATATGAGTTCTGAGGGGCTTGTATGGGTTTGACAGGTACTGATTCTTGTGCAACATGTCTTCAAAATATTTCACAAGACTGGAAAATTCAGATTGTTCGAAATGTTTCATCTTTATGATGCTATGTTTTACTCGGTCTTGTGTAGCTTGAGACCAATATGCTGAGAGGAAGGCATGGTAAAATTCTCCTTCACTGTGACAATCGTGAATGACCGATCGCATTCTTACAGCTGGTTCATTCTCCAAGTAGCCACACATAAATTCTAACCTGTGCTCCAATGACCAGTTGGGAGGAAAACAATGAGAGAATTGATGGAGCCACGCTTGTGGATGAATGTCGTTGGCAGAATTCTTAAACGTTTTGAATTTACATGTAGTAATGAACAGCTTATAGTCAAAATCATCGTGTCGGCGAGTAGCATATCGGTCATTGTTACGTCGTGTCGGCGGTTCCATCTCAAAATTCGGTGTACCTTGCCAATTTCTTTCATAATTTCCGAAGTGCCCTGAGTTATTATTTTGTGGCTGTTCCGTATTTCTATGTCCCTCTTCCCGTATTGGAGCGCGAGTGGCCTCTGAAATACGTAATTCTTGTATTACCTGTGTCAGCTGATCTTGTACTTCCCGGATTTCTCTTTGGTGTTGCATATTAATTTGATTCTGATTTTGTTTGAATTTCCTAATTTGTTTGCACTCTTCTGTGTCAGTGATGGCTACAAGTCTTGTGTCATTCAGATCATCATCTACTTTTGCAGATAAGTTAGTGAACTGATCCGAAAGTTCGGCTACTTTCTCCGATAGTGTACTTATTTCCTCAGTGTGTTTTTCTGAACCAAGTTTCAGAGTGTCCATTTGTGTTGAAATCGTATCTACTGTGTCCTTTAAGTTTTCTTGAGTTTTTGCAAGTTGCGTAACCGAATCGTCAGATGCAACTGAGTCAATTTTAGCTTACAAGGTGTCGTGATTTTCATGAACAATAGTTTGGAGTTCTTTTATGGCTGCTTCGTGATTCTGTAATGCATTTTCATGCCGCGAAAAAATAGGTTGAAAATGCTCACAAATTTGTGTTTTTACATCATTACAGACTTTTTGACATTTCGATTCAATGTTATGTAACTCAGTAGTTAAATCTTCACGTGTTTGTTCAAGCTTATGTTCCACTGAGTCTAACTTTTGAAGCTTTTGTTCCATTGTGTCTAACTTTTGAAGATTTTGTTCCATTGTGTCTAACTGTTGCTGTGTTTGTCTCTGATTTTGTTCCATTGTGTCTAACTTTTGAAGATTTTGTCCCATTTGTTTCTGATTTTGTTCAAGCGTTGTGTCTATCTTCTGTAGCCTTTGTCCCATTTGTTGCATTAACTGTAATAACAATGCACTGGTGTCTGAAACATGTTCCTCAATGCTTGTCGGCAGTGAATTAGCACCGGCAACATTCACATTTTGACAAGAGGAAAATGTGTCTTGACTCATTTGAGAAAACGGTGAGAACCCAAAACCTGAGTCTACAGTATTTGCAATATTGTGTTCTGTCATTCCCGATTCCTGAGGCGAGCTGTTGCCGACCGATCGATCGATAATGCTTCCCTGTTTACTACCTGTTTCACTGTCTACACCATTATTTGACGCCCGCTCCATTTCCCTATGCACAGTTACCAAATTACTACTTTGAATATTAGTTAATTCATTACATGGTGGCGTTAACACACTGCTTTCGTCTTCACTGTCATTTCTCAGTTTACTTTGGTTCCTAGTGTTACGTTTTTCACACGCCATTATTGTCACAATATTTCACACTACAACACAGAAAAACACAATTTGAAGAGCAAAAATAGGGGAACACTTTAACATAGCACTGAAAATAATATCTAGTTAATTGCAAGCGCAGCTGCGAAATACTTGGTGCAAATCTACATGCATGCCACAACTGTTTTACTGTACAACAATGAAAGACTGCAACTACAAAGGAGATTCTTTCTACAATTACGCAATAGCAATAAACAAAATCTACACTAATTACACAAACTACAAGAAAAAATCAGAAGATTCCAGTGAGGTATCCTCGGCTAAGGGTCGACATATGAAACGTCCCCTTTGAAAAATTATACACGACTGTGCTTAAACTGACACACAATATTTTTAGCGCAACGTAATCTGACTTTCAGAAATCCCTACAAAAGAATGGTCCTGACTAACATTAACCTATGCGTTTCACAAATCGGTTTCCTCACAAAAATCTTGGTTACTCGAACTCCTGCAATACAGCGAGCGCCACTACTGCCAGCTAAATAAAAGACTCAAACTACTGAAGGCACTAACTACTGATAGGCATAGTTAGCAATTGAAAGATGTTAATAGAGAACAAACAATGTATTTACCTTAACAGTCATAATATATATAGTAGTTCATGACATCCAGTATTGCAAATTTCAAAACTCCGCCATCTCTCTCCCCACATCCACCACTGCTGGCGGCTCACCTCCAACTGCGCAACGCTACGCGCTGTTCACGTCCAGCTGCCCAACACTACAATGGCAGACAACAATGCAAACTAGCCACAGACTGCACACAGCACAGCCAGTGATTTTCATACCGAGCGCTACGTAACGTTGCCGATAAGAAAACATAAACAGCCTACTTACAAGTTTTTACAGTGATGCGCCAGCATCGTTGTCTTGCAAGTCGGGGTGAACCTGTGAGCGTTTGACTCCAATGGTGCCCTAGGGCCTAGACGGTAGAAATGCGGGCATAAAGCCTACCATGCCAATGTGCTGGGTGGGGATTTAGCGTGCTGCTTTTGACTGTCACAGATGAATAACCAAGGAATTATACTTGGAAATTCGTGACATACTGTGTAGCTGATGTGTGGTGGACGACGGAATCCTCAACAGGAACCAGTCCTGGCTTGGTCATATTACATTGCCTCTCGAAAGGTGTGCTTTGATCGCGAATACTGCATAACATAGAAAAAGAAGTTGCAACTATAAATTTATTGTCCTGTATAGTCATGGCTAACCCAGTCTCTGGAGTTTCAGTGAGGCGTAGTGAGAACTCGGAGGCCATGTCGTACGGCGCGCACATCACTGTCGTCAATAGCGGCGAGCAGCGAGACATCTCAGCGTAACAGGAATTATGTAAGAGTGTTGTATAAGGTAAAAAAAATAGAGAGAGTACCATATACTAGGATAAATTAAACTTTAGGATTTTACAATAACTAGATCCTTAATAGTGTGGCGGTTTTCTACCACAAGTGTTTGGCGCGCGCCTGTTGAGATGCTATTTTTCAGGTCACCAAACCACAGACCCAAGATGGAGGGACGACGGGCGAGAGAAAGTAGCATAGTTGCATGTTCTTTATAGCACAGTAAAACTTAGACCTGCATAACAACATAATTTAATTAAAAGACATAGAATGTAGATCGTTGGCAAATGGTAGTTAATTCTTGAGCATGTCTACTGTCGATCTATATAATTAATAGTAATATTAGTGCAGGCCCGCACATTTAGCTGTTCATCCAGTGTAGTGTCACACACCATGTACAGTAGTGAGACCGGTCTATACACAAATATCAAGATAAATTATTTCCATGTCTAAATTTGATACACCAAGATTTTGTTATAATGATAGCCATAGATTAATAACTATAAAAGTAAAATAAGAGTGTCTCAAATGACAGACCATCAATGTGTCATTATGTAAATTTATTATAACATAGAAGGTCATGGGAAAAAGTTAGTCATAAGATTTTTGTCAGAACTATGCAGATGACGGGTATCGTGGCAATGCAGAGGCCAGCCAGCGCAAAAACAAGAGGTCTACGGCTACCTGCAAGAAGGCGAGCGTCCGGTCCTGCAAGCTGACAGTCACCGGGCCGTATACCTGAGGGATAAGGCGGGATCCTCGCCGGGCCACAAGCGAAAGTGAGGCTGGCCGTTGACACTGACACGCGACCCACATGTGACAGCCCGCTAGCTCTCCGGATGCGGCAGCCGTTTGGAGGGATTCCCTGCGGCAGACCACGTTGTCGTGAGTACACGAAGAAGATCACATATCATGTCAGAACCTGCACCTCATGTGCCTCAGGACAGAAAGGGACGCTATATACTCACCTGTTTGGGTTTTTACAACTCACTAGCATTGGCCGATCTGCATACACAAAGCAGTATCGTGCCACACTAACAAATGTATGGTCTCATTTCTAACTTCTCCTTTCTATTAGAGAGCAATTTTAGCAATCGTCGCTCCTAGTTCGATACTGTATGGATGACCTCACACACTTGTGAAGTCACTCCACGTGCCATCATCCCTCGTCGAACTACAATATTGGGAAACGTAAAGTACTGTCCAGCGAGAGAAGAGACCTAGACTAGTGATGTATCCCAACAAGTAGACCTCAGAGACAATTAATCGACGTGAGGAGAGCCTATCACTGTGTCTTCCTACCGTACTGCCGTGATCATATGCGTAGGTCTTGGTGCAATCTCAACAGAGTACTGCAGATGCTCCAGCACACCCTATTGCCGTTGCAACAACGTAGCAACAACACCCGACGTTTAGCCCTATGTGATGTCAGTACTGTGGAATTTGTGAAGTGCTTCGAATATTTCTAACATTGTGATTTAGTGCCTCATTCTCAGCACAGTCGTGAACTTTGTGCTATGTGCACGCACAACTTGATGCCCCATGAACCTTGTTTTTTTTTCTTAAATTTCTTTCTCCAGTGTTGTTTTTGTAATGTATGTTATACCTTGTATGTGTTTGTGTTTTACACTGTAATTCTTATTACAAATTACTGTATTGTTCTCCAAACCATGTTTTTTTTGTATTTTGTATTAATTGTTGTGTGTATGCAAACAGTGTGCCTGAAGTCCCCATAAACTGAAGCAGATACCACCACTGTCATTTTGAATGGACCATAAGTTCAGGGAACATTTTGTAAAGGTTATTCTTGCTGCAGGGAGACAGAATGAATCGGAGGTTGTAATTAGATTCTGAAAGCTCACCAAGAGATTGTTGACATAAATAGTATCATGTGTGAGTGAGTTCAGGTTAGTTTAATGATTAAAATTATTGTAACATCTTGGGAATTTAATTGCGGAGCACTCCAACTCTGATTGTAAAGAATAAATTGCTCCATATTTGGCTCACATGCCCGGGCCATATTTAGAGAGTGAATGTCTGTGTGAATCGGTGTTTGGAAGGGGCTCCCTGGGTATGGATGTGTGATGTGAGTGTTAGTGTTCCATATTAAGAAGGTGAAGTTGGCTACATCATAAATAATCCTCCCTCTATCAGCTGTATTTTTCAGTTGCAGTGATTTTCTTTATAGAGTGTGGCATGTGCAGATTGTTCTTGGGCGATTGACTCACTATCTTGCTCCTAAGTGAGCCAACCGCTCACCAATTACAATCTAAAATGGCGTAGGGGCTATGAGAGGTGGCATGAGCCCCCTCTCATATTTCTATCTTACGATTTTCCTCTCTAATTGCATGCAGTGAAAAGTCGCTATTCCTTCACACGCGGACTTCCCACGCAGCATCTCTCGTCACCCGGGTGGTCCGGTCACAGGCGGGATCTGCTGATCTGGAAAGGGTTAAGCCAACGGGTGTGAGGAAGTCGAGTGAATGCTTTGCAGACGCCGACATTGTCAAAAGACACGCCCGGAGGGGTCTGAAGTAGTGGCTGGGCTAGAGGTTCCGTTACTTCGCAGAAACTTAGCGAAAACACTTTCTGGCGGGCTACCAGCGAGGCGTGGGAATGACTTGTGTACCCAGGCAGTTGTGGCGGGAAAATTCCCGCGCTTTCTGCAAAATAGTAACTGTGATTGGCTTGCTCAGGGCATAGCTCCGTGACGTAGCAAAATCAGGGCAGAAATTGGCGCCAAGAATCTCCATTGGGTAGTGCTCTGGCAATAGAGAGGAATTTTCCGCCGATTTTCGAGTAGCTGATTGGAATGTTTAACCACGGCCACTGTCGTGGGGGAGGGAATGTTGTATGTTCGGCCTGTACGGGTGCTCTAGGTAGTCGGCTCTCGCCTTTCGGTCGAGGACGTCGAAGCTACCAGCCATCGCCTCCAGTACGCCAGATCGTGTTCTGGCAGTTAAGAAGACAGTTTGGTAATGTATGTCCGCAGCACTGGCAGATAGGGATTTTCCTAGGTGATAATCAGAGCTCAGCAGAGCGCGCCTGTTCGTCTTTTTCTAACTTTGTTCTGTCTTGAGTAGCAGCAATTAATGTTGGGTTAGCTGTGTGTCTCTCTTAAGATTTGAGTGGCAAGGAATTGGCTCCACATACCACTTCGTCTTAAACCTCACAATCTAGTTTAGGGACAACTTCACCTTCATAGCGTTTGTTTGAGTATCCAATTTGAGCCAATTTGATGTATTATAAATGTTTCATGTGTTTTTGTTTATTATTTTGTGTTTAGTCTTAATAAATCATAATGTTATTTTGGACAGAACTTTCATTCTGTTAATCGGTAGAGCAACCCATCATTTCTCACTACGTTAATGAAACCTTCCTTTATTTAACTTATTTATCAAATTAAATTATTGCAGGTGCCAAACTCTTTTCTACTCCACTTGCAGGGTTGATTACAGTCAGTTTGCGTATATTTTTTAATCCATGTGCAACAGCAAAAGTCGGAGTTAGAATAGGGGGGGGCTTACAGCATCATTTACATATGGAGATTCTAGAAGAATTTAGTGTTAAATACACTGCTTGCCCCGGCACCTCGCAAGGTTTTGAAAAGACAAACTTAACTTGCAATATAATTTTGCTAAAAAGAAATCTGTGTTAGTAATTCACCACAACCAGTATCACCTCCCTGTCAAGCTCATATGTTTTTCAATGAAATTGGATTTTTCTTAAATGTTTTCATATATGAGCCAAAAGAATTTCATGTGCATTTCAAAGTATGGCTAGTATTGCACACTGCTGAGCCTGTAGCTAGCATATTTATATTTCTGTATGACAGACCAGAATACATCGCGTTCCACCGCTGCTGCCTTAGAGGTAAGACAATTTAAATATTTGTATGCACTTGCCATCATTCAATGAATTCCATACAAAGCAGAATAATTTTACTAAGTATCCAAAAGACTTTATTTTTTTAAAAGAATGTTACAGACCCTTAGTAAGCCTCGAATGTCAAAAAAACGATAACTGCAGAGAAAGGCAGCGGCCAAGTCCTACCTGCTGAGACACTGACGGCCGATAACACCATCATTCGTCAGAGGTTTCTCATCCTGTCTACGCACCATACCGCGTAAGGAGGGACGTTTTACTTGTTAAAGCGCCCTTATGAAGGAGGAGTCGTTCAAATTCTCTGCAGATACTAAGGATTTGGCCATTTGGGAGAAGTTGCTAACTTCTCTCATGGTGATCGTATCATAGATCAGATTCTGGGGTACTGGTCTGCAGCATGTACGGAATTGCATCCGATTGCCTCTTTAATTTCCGATGTTTCTTTAAGGGGGGCGGGGGGTGGAAATACACTCCTGGAAATTGAAATAAGAACAACGTGAATTCATTGTCTCAGGAAGGGGAAACTTTATTGACACATTACCGGGGTCAGATACATCACATGATCACACTGACAGAACCACAGGCACATAGACACAGGCAACAGAGCATGTACAATGTCGGCACTAGTACAGTGTATATCCACCTTTCGCAGCAATGCAGGCTGCTATTCTCCCATGGAGACGATCGTAGAGATGCTGGATGTAGTCCTGTGGAACGGCTTGCCATGCCATTTCCACCTGGCGCCTCAGTTGGACCAGCTTTCCTGCTGGACGTGCAGACCGCGTGAGACGACGCTTCATCCAGTCCCAAACATGCTCAGTGGGGGACAGATCCGCAGATCTTGCTGGCCAGGGTAGTTGACTTACACCTTCTAGAGCACGTTGGGTGGCACGGGATACATGCGGACGTGCATTGTGCTGTTGGAACAGCAAGTTCCCTTGCCGGTCTAGGAATGGTAGAACGATGGGTTCGATGACGGTTTGGATGTACCGTGCACTATTCAGTGTCCCCTCGACGATCACCAGTGGTGTACGGCCAGTGTAGGAGATCGCTCCCCACACCATGATGCCGGGTGTTGGCCCTGTGTGCCTCGGTCGTATGCAGTCCTGATTGTGGCGCTCACCTGCACGGCGCCAAACACGCATACGACCATCATTGGCACCAAGGCAGAAGCGACTCTCATCGCTGAAGACGACACGTCTCCATTCGTCCCTCCATTCACGCCTGTCGCGACACCACTGGAGGCAGGCTGCACGATGTTGGGGCGTGAGCGGAAGACGGCCTAACGGTGTGCGGGACCGTAGCCCAGCTTCATGGAGACGGTTGCGAATGGTCCTCGCCGATACCCCAGGAGCAACAGTGTCCCTAATTTGCTGGGAAGTGGCGGTGCGGTCCCCTACGGCACTGCGTAGGATCCTACGGTCTTGGCGTGCATCCGTGCGTCGCTGCGGTCCGGTCCCAGGTCGACGGGCACGTGCACCTTCCGCCGACCACTGGCGACAACATCGATGTACTGTGGAGACCTCAAGCCCCACGTGTTGAGCAAATCGGCGGTACGTCCACCCGGCCTCCCGCATGCCCACTATACGCCCTCGCTCAAAGTCCGTCAACTGCACATACGGTTCACGTCCACGCTGTCGCGGCATGCTACCAGTGTTAAAGACTGCGATGGAGATCCGTATGCCACGGCAAACTGGCTGACACTGACGGCGGCGGTGCACAAATGCTGCGCAGCTAGCACCATTCGACGGCCAACACCGCGGTTCCTGGTGTGTCCGCTGTGCCGTGCGTGTGATCATTGCTTGTACAGCCCTCTCGCAGTGTCCGGAGCAAGTATGGTGGGTCTGACACACCGGTGTCAATGTGTTCTTTTTTCCATTTCCAGGAGTGTACAATTAAACATCCCTACAGCACGGACAGGGAGTGTGGGTACAAGTTGCCAAAGGCCTGACTGCCAGCGATCTCAGTCCATCCAGAGCCGCTTGTGTTTGCCAGCAGGCAGCTCCACGTGGCCTGTCTTCAACAGTGTAAACAAGCGGCCTCAGCAGAAGTGCCATTCGGCATGAACGTCTCTCTGCAGGACAACACTGCCCCTGGGTACAAGCTGCCGATGCGCTCTTCCATCTCAATCAATTGCTGGAGTGTGATATCCCTCTGTAGAAAATATAACGTCGGTGGTCACCTGACAACCTTTTTTTTCTTTGTTGTTATTTTCAAACCTTTGCATAAAGGTACGCCGGCAGCAGCCTATCTACGCCGCTCTTCGGCAATAGAAAAACATGCATTAAACAGGAAGACGTAAAAACAAACATACATGGAGGATAAAAACAAGAGACATACATATTAAAATAAAGGAAGGCGTTCGCAGACGCACTGGTTGCATAAAAAAGTTCAGAACTATACACAGACGGAGACACAGAGCTGCACACGTGAACGTAAGAGCACTGAAGAAGAGACACTGATGAACTGATGGGAAGAGAAACACAGCACAGTGGCGACGACCGTCGGCTCACTAAAACACGCTATTTGCAAGAAAAAGTTGGGGGCCTGCCATAGGGAAGAGGGGAGGGAGGGGAGGGAGGATGCCAGTGGGAGAGAAGAAGGGAGGGGGAGGGGAGAGGGTATGAGGAGGAGGTGGAAGCCCAGGAAAGGGGAGAGGAGAGAAGAGGGGGAGGAAGTGAGGAGGGAGAGAGGGGAAAAGAGGGAGCCCTAGGGGAAAAAACACAGGAGGAAGGGGAGGATCAAAGCAGGTAGAAGGGTTAGATGGGGGGGACGAGGGCATCATCAGGGAGGGGGAGTTGGCGGAAGCCATCTTGGGTAAGGGTATGGAGCATGGTGAGATGGAGAGCGGGTGGGATGCAGTAGTATAGGCGTGGCAGTGGACGGGGGTGGGAAAGGATGGGAGAGACTAGCAGGTGAGGGGGATCAAGTTTACAGGAGGTGTAAAGGATCTGTATCCGTTCAAGGAAGAGGAGGAGGCGGGGGAAATAGGAATTAAGTCATAGAGGATCCCATGTGCAGCCAGAAAGGAGTTTGAGGAGGTGGAGTAGGGAGCATGCCTTGGCTGGGATTGTCTGGAGATGGTGGGTCCAGGAAAGGCGACGGTCAAGGGTGACACCAAGATACTTGAGAGAGGGGGTGACCTGACAACGAAAGTAAATTGGTATATACAGAACTTCCCCAGAATTTAGCCAAGATCTAGCGGTTACTCACCCCTAAAAGGACCGCGATAAAGACGTAAGTGGTATAGCTGGATTAGTGTTTTATAAAGGCGTGGCCATGCACCCAAAATAATTTTCTTCAAACACAGAAAATGTCGTAAATCTGAAACCATCCTACCCTGGTTTGTACAGTTGGTTGGACCTAGTCTCATGAGTGTGTAAATGTATTGTTTATTAATATCATCTTCCTTCATTTCAGATTATATTCCCATATTGCTAATTTTCTTTACACACAAAAAAGTTGTTCAGATTGTTGCGAAATCATAAAGACAGCAAATCTTCTTCGTGTTACTTACTGACCACAATGTTTGCTCCTGGCAGACCATCCGGGCGTGCCATCTCTTTCCAACCGCCCCACAAACTCCTTCACAATACAGCCCACCGACAAGAATAAACAACAGACTCAGCCTTGAGAAATCTCCCGATCTGGAGAAAAAAACGGAAGTATACTCCTGACAGTATCATACATTTATATGCCATCCATCGACTTATTTTGTCTGATCCCGCCAGCCACCGAATATCTTAGATCAAAATCCTTAGCGTCGAAGTTAGAAACATACCTACCAAGTCTAAACAGAGCAACTGATTCCTAGGAAAGATGGTATCATAATAAAATTCACAGATCTTGATATCCCAACGATCCTCCTACAAACAGTCCCTTGGCGTCCAGTCATTTTCACTACTGTCATCCAGATTAGTGAACTTACGATATAGCGGAGGAAGTCGAGTGGGATTTAAATCACCATTGAAGCGTCCAATACGCCAAGCTCTCCATAGGCACAATGATTTTGGCCCGATACTCGGCAGCCATATTTTTACCAAATCCATGTTACAATAGATGGTCATATTAATAATGAAGCAGTGATCTACTATCGCTGCCATCGTGTAGAATCATACAAATCCTAACCACCGGTCTACAGGTGTCAGAACTGTTTCCAGTACAGTGACTATCTGACACAAAATTGCAAGATCCTTCCGACCTATCCACAACACAGACAAAACCACTACCATAAACAGTGCCAAAGCGTACAATCCTGACTCACCTGCACCACCTACAGTGACCCCAACTCATATACACTCCTGGAAATTGAAATAAGAACACCGTGAATTCATTGTCCCAGGAAGGGGAAACTTTATTGACACATTCCTGGGGTCAGATACATCACATGATCACACTGACAGAACCACAGGCACATAGACACAGGCAACAGAGCATGCACGATGTCGGCACTAGTACAGTGTATATCCACCTTTTGCAGCAATGCAGGCTGCTATTCTCCCATGGAGACGATCGTAGAGATGCTGGATGTAGTCCTGTGGAACGGCATGCCATGCCATTTTCACCTGGCGCCTCAGTTGGACCAGCGTTCGTGCTGGACGTGCAGACCGCGTGAGACGACGCTTCATCCAGTCCCAAACATGCTCAATGGGGGACAGATCCGGAGATCTTGCTGGCCAGGGTAGTTGACTTACACCTTCTAGAGCACGTTGGGTGGCACGGGATACATTCGGACGTGCATTGTCCTGTTGGAACAGAAAGTTCCCTTGCCGGTCTAGGAATGGTAGAACGATGGGCTCGATGACGGTTTGGATGTACCGTGCACTATTCAGTGTCCCCTCGACGATCACCAGTGGTGTACGGCCAGTGTAGGACATCGCTCCCCACACCATGATGCCGGGTGTTGGCCCTGTGTGCCTCGGTCGTATGCAGTCCTGATTGTGGCGCTCACCTGCACGGCGCCAAACACGCATACGACCATCATTGGCACCAAGGCAGAAGCGACTCTCATCGCTGAAGACGACACGTCTCCATTCGTCCCTCCATTCACGCCTGTTGCGACACCACTGGAGGCGGGCTGCACGATGTTGGGGCGTGAGCGGAAGACGGCCTAATGGTGTGCGGGACCGTAGCCCAGCTTCATGGAGACGGTTGCGAATGGTCCTCGCCGATATCCCAGGAGCAACAGTGTCCCTAATTTGCTGGGAAGTGGCGGTGCGGTCCCCTATGGCACTGCGTAGGATCCTACGGTCTTGGCGTGCATCCGTGCGTCGCTGCGGTCCGGTCCCAGGTCGACGGGCACGTGCACCTTCCGCCGACCACTGGCGACAACATCGATGTACTGTGGAGACCTTACTCCCCACGTGTTGAGCAATTCGGCTGTACGTCCACCCGGCCTCCCGCATGCCCACTATACGCCCTCGCTCAAAGTCCGTCAACTGCACATACGGTTCACGTCCACGCTGTCGCGGCATGCTACCAGTGTTAAAGACTGCGATGGAGCTCTGTATGCCACGGCAAACTGGCTGACACTGACGGCGGCGGTGCACAAATGCTGCGCAGCTAGCGCCATTCGATGGCCAACACCGCGGTTCCTGGTGTGTCCGCTGTGCCGTGCGTGTGATCATTGCTTGTACAGCCCTCTCGCAGTGTCCGGAGCAAGTATGGTGGGTCTGACACACCGGTGTCAATGTGTTCTTTTTTCCATTTCCAGGAGTGTATATCCATAAATGCAAAGTAAAGGCGTCTTCCAACGGAAGGACAGTGCTGTCTCTTGACATGCAGACAGGTAATGGGCCACAAGAAAGCAAACCCACAGCAGAGTTAGTCGAAGTTTAGAAAGGATATTGGTAGGTAGGTCATCACAGAGCATACCCACTGTAGTCCTGGTAGAGAGTATGGTATTGGTGGGCCACCAGAGGTGCAGACCCACTGCAGTCCTTGTAGAAATAATGGTATTGGTGGGCCATCAAAGATGCAGACCCACTGCAGTCCTTGTAGAAATAATTGTATTGGTGGACCATCAAAGGTGCAGACCCCCTGCAGTCCTTGTAGAAATAATGGTATTGGTGGGCCATCAAAGATGGAGACCCACTGTAGTCCTTGTAGAGACCGCCAGCAGCCATCTGTTGCGACTGTGCAGGTGCACAATCACCATCGAAGAGTCTTGCGGACAATATATCAAGTCCATAACCGCCACTTGTGCACTCACAAAGTTTTTGGAATTGTCCTTAGAACCAGCAATGCTGTTAACCAGTCCCTTGCTGAATTATCAACACACATGCAAATGCTACCAGTACACCTTTTCTTCTCGCATATTCTGTGTGTACTATGACTAACAAACGTGTGCACTGAAATGAAACTTAATTTGAAGAACTGGTGTCTATACAATTATAAATTTACATCATAAGAATACAATTACAAAGGTACAAAATACATCATTAAAGAACATAATAGTACAGATAACATTTGTAGTAATACAGGGTTTACAAAAGAATAGAAATAAACATGTGCATCAGTGTTACAGGAATTATGACATAAGAAAATAAATAAAATATTGAGAATAGTTTTCGAAACATTAATTTTACACAAGAGCACTGAAACAGAACAGAATAAATAATGTCTAAACATCTTTACAAAGTAAATAACGTATTATTAATGCAAATTATATTTGAGGATAACAGTATTCCTCATCATAGTGAATGTAGCTGAGTATTAGAAAAACTCTACAACATAAGTCTTATCAGATTAACATCTAAAGACAGGAAGAACACAAATACACAAGGGTACACAAACACATAGCGGTATAATACAAAAGGAAAAGACAGGGTTTATTTTACTGCAGTATTTTGCAAACAAAACTTTCTTTACTTCTTGGAGATCTCCCTTCATTCATCATTATTCCCAAAAAGTCTTATCTATACCTGCTTTCTGTATTCTATTCATATTTTTTTCAAAATAATTATTTCTCAGTGTACAATACTCATTTTGGCCCAAATCTTTTTCATATAACTTCTCAATGCATTCTTTCCCTATTCTCCATAGTTAGTTTCTTATATAGTCTACCCCCTCTTAAGCTAACTTAAATCTACTGAGCTCAGATATATATACTAAGGGATGAGGCAATGCAGCAGTACAAAACAATTAACACAAAGAGCAATGACAAAAAAAAAGCAAATTGGCAAAGATAGCAGCAGTATATCTAAATTAGCAGAGCAAATGCAATATTATCACTAATATGAGCCAATGTGCAGCAAAAAGAAAAATAAATCAGTAGTAAAACAGGCTTAACAGAGTAATACAAAGTGAAATTTAATCGCACTATGCCTGGCAAGCAGCAGCAGCAAATGCAATAACTTACACCTAAACATGACAAAGCTCAAGCAGAAACAATATTACAGTAAAAATGGCCATGTTTAATACCTAAGTCACATCTTAACACTAGAGTGATGCATCACGAGAACTTTCTCTAGCAGACAAGTTACAAAATCGTAAAAAAAATTATTTATGGAATTCCTGTGAAGGGAAATGTCTATTTATGTTCCCTCGTTTTCTTGGAAGTAGATCATAAAATTATTATTTACTGGATCTGTAGGCATAAAATAACTATATTAGTGCATCTATTAAATTTTATTTTAACCAATGCTGCAGTGCAGCTAGAAACTAGATATTAAACAAAATGAGTAAATAAATACATAAAGCAAGCCATATGGCATTTCATAATGCAGTAAAAAATCAATTAGCAAGACAATAGCATTGAAATGTTTCTCATCGTTTCATTAGCCATTTTAGTAAATATCATAAATTAAGAGCTCCACAGTGTAATCATATGTTTTCAAGTTTGAGCGTGTCGTATTTGCGATGCTTTCGACAAAGAAATGTCAATAGCGAGGTTAATGGTCTCTTTTTTTTCTCCACCTAATGGCTCTCTTTTGTCAGACGTTTATCTCTTATCTGGGCGCCCAAAACGCATTACGTCAAGGTCACTTACCTTTCTTAATATTTACGACAGCAGTTTCCGCTACAGTGACAGTCTCATATAAAAATTTCACAGGGCGAGAATTTGCATTACAAATGTGTAGAAACAAAATCCTGTAAATATAACAGTGTCCAAAAAATTTTCGCCTCATTGTGATACACTCGCGCATTTACAAACAGTTCATAACTTTTAAAGTACGATTCTTGGTTTACAACATCCTTTTCCACAAACCAGAGTCCCTAACTTATATTCATTATTCATATACATATAAACACGTAATCACATTCCTCATATATGGTAGCATCATCTTATTGATCATATACATACCTCAACAACATAACACACATCGTCATCGTAAGAATAACATCATAACAGATCAATCACATTTCAAAATCGTCGCAGCTTCTTTCAATAATTTCAAGACCTAAGAAAAATTCAATAGTATCATCTACCTCAAACGTACTTTAAAAATCATGATCCCATACCAAATACATCATTCAAAGCTCTCATAATATCACAATGGTTCCGAAAAAATATGAACAGTTCACAAAGTACAGATAAAATACAATTTCATATGTGTGAAGTTATCGAACTCTGTAATTGCGTAAACATGTGTCACTGACATAGTAAAAAAAATGTTTGTTTCCCTGTTAAATAATCAGATAGCTGTGTAATTCTGTGTTAGAGAAATATGGTACCGATGTGTAAAGTTGTATAAGAAAAAACGATATTAGCTAGGGTCCTTGTGTTTGCCACACACATGGTACAAAAAGTAAGCGTCTACCCCCATGAGGATTAATGTAATAATACCCTCAGGTGTTACAGATTACAGAAATGGAATGAAATGTATCACGGAAAACTTTCATTGTAATTCAAAAATCTTTAAACATTAATGTTTTAAGTACAAAATCAATCACTCAAATACATGTACTGTAGCGCTAAACTGTGCGTCTTGTTGTAAGACAATCTCTGTCATTACTTAAGGGTGAAAAATGTGCCAAGTGTCGTAATTATCGTCGTCCATAAGCAAAGTTCTGTAGAAGTCAATGTACTTACCTCGTAATAAACAAAGTGAATTTGTATGCGCATAGATATCGTAGTTGTTACGCTTATTGCCGCGATGAAGTAAGTACTGTACTGTAACGTATTCTTGTGCTGCGGAAAAGGCTGTCTCACTGTAGCTATACCACAAAGTTACTACTAAAACATGTTTTACTTTCCAGAAGAATTCAGAAAAACTGTGCTCATATAAAACAGATACAGCGCAAAAGCAATAATATAAATGATGTCACACACTAGTAGCGTCATGGTATAATCGTGTAACTGTCAAAGCAACCAAATACTAAGTCATCTTTAATCTCACAGAAACTACTTCAAATAAGGAATGTCTTTTCAAGTAAACCAAAATGTTGCATTAAAATCTCATTACAGTATCGGCATATGTTCTAAGTATGTGAGCCTTATAGTCATTACATAATCGTACAACTAACAAGCAAGAATTTTCACACACAATAACAGTGTGTCGCCTGTTCACTATCACAATGCAGTGGCAATTACTGTCTAAATATGTTCCCTAGGTTCTAGACTGGATAGTTAACTTCAAAACATTGTTGCATGATAACAGTTTCTAAGTGTGACAACGCGTACTAGTAGCATGAAGTGAAAAATTTTACGGCAAAGACTTAGTTAAAAAGCTGATTATCTTTCAATAAACGGTTTTACATGTGAAATGTGGTGCAATCCTCTACTCTTCCTAGTATGCAGAGTTTCAACTTCAATGCAATTGTCATGCAGTATACATCGGTAAAGAATGCTAAAATTTTTCTCAAGGTTATCGTCTATGTTATTTTTCTCTGAGCCAGCCGGCGCACATGGCTGCCTGCGGTGCGAGTCATTGTCTGTCTCTTTGTTGGCGCGCATCGTTATTGGGATGAGGAGACCCAACTTCCACAAATTCACCTTGCCGAGAGAGCCCAGCCCTGTTTGAATCACGCCAGTTCTGATGAAATTCAGGTCTGTCGTTATGATTATATCGTCTGTCGTCATGTCGGTAGTTCCTGTAGTTTCTTTCTTGTCGGTTAAGTGGTGGAGAATTACTCCCTGAATTATCACTGCACAGTGGACCGTTGTGTCTGAAGTTATTCTGTCTCCCATGATAATAATAGTTCTGATTGCCATATTGTCTGTTTCTATCATTGTCTCTGTTATGTTCATTACTACGGAAATGCGATCTTTCTTTGTAACTATGACTCTGCCAGTGGTTGTCATATGGGTGGTGTCTGTTTTGTTCACGATTTGCGTTGTAAGAATAGCCTTGTCATGTCCAGTTATTATTTCTGTCGTCACGGAATTGTGATGCATCTGACCTGTAATTGTTGTGCTCCTGTTTTCGCGTTCCGCGATTGTCAGTGTCAATTTCCAGTTCTTGTAAGAGTCCCTGAAAAGCTTCAATGTCGTCTTTGCAACGTCCTGCCAAAATAATATGTCGTAAATGTTCAGGCAATTTGATTAAGCGAATGCGGATGAGTTCTGAGGTGCTGTATGGGTTTGACAGGTACTGATTCTTGCGCAACATGTCTTCAAAATATTTCACAAGACTGGAAATTCAGATTGTTCGAAATGTTTCATCTTTATGATGCTATGTTTTACTCGGTCTTGTGTAGCTTGAGACCAATATGCTGAGAGGAAAGCATGGTAAAATTCTCCTTCACTGACCGATCGCATTCTTACAGCTGGTTCATTCTCTAAATAGCCACACATAAATACTAATCTGTGCTCTAATGACCAGTTGGGAGGAAAACAATGAGAGAATTGATGAAGCCATGCTTTGAATTTACATGTAGTAATAAACAGCTTATAGTCAAAATCATCATGTCGGCGAGTCGCAAATCGGTCATTGTTACTGCGTTTCGGCGGTTCCATCTCAAAATTCAGTGTACCTTGCCAATTTCTTTCATAATTTCCGAACTGCCCTGTGTTATTATTTTGTGGCTGTTTCGTATTTCTATGTCACTCTCCCCGTATTGGAGGGCGAGTGTCCTCTGAAATATGAATATTCTTGTATTACTTGTGTCAACTGATGTTGTACTTGCCAGATTTCTCTTTGGTGTTGCGTATTAATTTGATTCTGATTTTGTTTGAATTTCCTAATTTGTTCATACTCTTCTGTATCATTAAAGACTACCGGTCTTGTGTCATTCAGATTATCATCTACCTTCGTAGATAAATTATTTAGCTGATCCGAAAGTTCGACTACTTTCTCTGATAATGAACTAATTTCCTCCATGTGTCTTTCTGAACCAATTTTCGGAGTATCTACTGTGTCCTTTAAGTTTTCCTGAGTTTTTGCAAGTAGTGAAACCGAATCGGTAGATGCAACTGAGTCAATTTTAGCTTGCAAGGTCTCGTGATTTTCATGAACAATAGTTTGCAGTTCTTTTATGGCGGCATCGTGATTCTGTAATGCATTTTCATGCCGCGAAAAAATAGGTTGAAAATGCTCACAAACTTGTGTTTTTACATCATTACAGACTTTTTGACATTTCGATTCGATCTTATGTAACTCAGTAGTTAAATCGTCACGTGTTTGTTCAAACGTGTTGTCTAACTTTTGAAGATTTTGTTCCATTGTGTCTAACTTTTGAAGATTTTGTCCCATTTGTTGCATTAATTGTAACAACAATATGTAATTGTAATAACAATATGGCTGCCTATACTCGGCAACCATATTTTTACCAAATCCATGTTACAATAGATGGTCGTATTAATAATGAAGCAGTGATCTACTATCACTGCCATCGTGTAGAATCATACAAATCCTAACCACCGGTCTACAGGTGTCAGAACTGTTTCCAGTACAGTGACTGTCTGACACAAAATTGCAAGATCCTTCCGACCCATCCGCAATACAAACAAAACCACTACCATAAACAGTGCCAAAGCGTACAATCCTGACTCACCTGCATCACCTACAGTCACCCCATCTCATATATATCCATAAATGCAAAGTAAAGGCGTCATATACAAAACCAAACTTACCGTCTGTTTATCCCAATAACTTCATGCTTTCTATCTACACCTCAAAGAGATTAATTGTAGAACCACTGCTTTCCACTACATCCAATACCTTTGCACGTCCACAGATCATACTACAGACAACGATACCAGCCCCAGTCAACTTCCATCTTAATGTATAAGTCATGTACACCCAAAGCTAATCCTACATGGTCTTCAGCTACCCCAAAATACTACCTTAAAACATTTACCTAACCCTGTTTCGTCACTAAATACATTATGGCATACTAGCAGCACAACATCCTATCTATAATATCTGTTCTCTCAGCACCAACAAAATGCTCTCCATGCATGTGTTATATCAGCATGTCACCAATGCGTTATTTGTCAACATACACCCTATGAAGCACAGACATTCCTACCATGTTAGCCTGAGTTAGGGTTGCATTGACTGCCTGTGCCTTTCCAGTACTTCACCCTTTCAGTTTGCCTCAAGAATATGACTGTAAGCCTTGTAGCCATCTACATCTGACCCTACAACTTCTTCAACCATAATCGTCACACTATCTTCACCTACATCAGTCACAGACCTTAAGCTTTGAAACGTCCCCTAAGAAAAATTAATGAATTACTGTGCTGGTAAACCCCTTTCGTTATTTGATTAGATTAGATTAGATTAGATTAGATTAGATTAATACTAGTTCCATGGATCATGAATACGATATTTCGTAATGATGTGGAACGAGTCGAATATTCCAATACATGACATAATTAGGTTAATTTAACAACATACTTAAGTTAATATAACAACTTTATTTTTTGTGTGTTTTTTTATTTTTATTTTTTTATTTTTTTTTATTTTTTTTTAATTTATATCTAAAAATTCCTCTATGGAGTAGAAGGAGTTGTCATTCAGAAATTCTTTTAATTTCTTCTTAAATACTTGTTGGTTATCTGTCAGACTTTTGATACTATTTGGTAAGTGACCAAAGACTTTAGTGCCAGTATAATTCACCCCTTTCTGTGCCAAAGTTAGATTTAATCTTGAATAGTGAAGATCGTCCTTTCTCCTAGTATTGTAGTTATGCACACTGCTATTACTTTTGAATTGGGTTTGATTGTTGATAACAAATTTCATAAGAGAGTATATATACTGAGAAGCTACTGTGAATATCCCTAGATCCTTAAATAAATGTCTGCAGGATGATCTTGGGTGGACTCCAGCTATTATTCTGATTACACGCTTTTGTGCAATAAATACTTTATTCCTCAGTGATGAATTACCCCAAAATATGATGCCATATGAAAGCAATGAGTGAAAATAGGCGTAGTAAGCTAATTTACTAAGATGTTTATCACCAAAATTTGCAATGACCCTTATTGCATAAGTAGCTGAACTCAAACGTTTCAGCAGATCATCAATGTGTTTCTTCCAATTTAATCTCTCATCAATGGACATACCTAAAAATTTGGAATATTCTACCTTAGCTATATGCTTCTGATTAAGGTCTATATTTATTAATGGCGTCATACCATTCACTGTATGGAACTGTATGTACTGTGTCTTATCCAAATTCAGTGAGAGTCCGTTTACAAGGAACCACTTAGTAATTTTCTGAAAGACAGTATTGACAATTTCATCAGATAATTCTTGTTTCTCAGGTGTGATTACTATACTTGTATCATCAGCAAAGAGAACTAACTTTGCCTCTTCATGAATATAGAATGGCAAGTCATTAATATATAATAAGAACAACAAAGGACCCAAGACTGACCCTTGTGGAACCCCATTCTTGATAGTTCCCCAGTTTGCGGAATGTGCTGATCTTTGCATGTTACGAGAACTACTTATTTCAACTTTCTGCACTCTTCCAGTTAGGTACGAATTAAACCATTTGTGCACTGTCCCACTCATGCCACAATACTTGAGCTTGTCTAGCAGAATTTCATGATTTACACAATCAAAAGCCTTTGAGAGATCACAAAAAATCCCAATGGATGGTTTTCGGTTATTCAGATCATTCAAAATTTGACTGGTGAAAGCATATATGGCATTTTCTGTTGAAAAACCTTTCTGGAAACCAAACTGACATTTTGTTAGTACTTCATTTTTACAGATATGTGAAGCTACTCTTGAATACATTACTTTCTCAAAAATTTTGGATAAAGCTGTTAGAAGGGAGATTGGGCGGTAATTGTTGACATCAGATCTATCCCCCTTTTTATGCAAAGGTATAACAATAGCATATTTCAGTCTATCAGGGAAAATGCCCTGTTCCAGAGAGCTATTACACAGGTGGCTGAGAATCTTACTTATCTGTTGAGAACAAGCTTTTAGTATTTTGCTGGAAATGCCATCAATTCCATGTGAGTTTTTGCTTTTAAGCAAGTTTATTATTTTCTTAATTTCAGAGGGAGAAGTGGGTGAGAGTTCAATTGTATCAAATTGCATAGGTATGGCCTCTTCCATTAACAGCCTAGCATCTTCTAATGAACACCTGGATCCTACTATATCCACAACATTTAGAAAATGATTATTAAAAATATTTTCAACTTCTGACTTTTTGTTCGTAAAGCTTTCATTCAATTTGATGGTAATAATGTCTTCCTCTGCTCTTGGTTGACCTGTTTCTCTTTTAATAATATTCCAAATTGTTTTAATTTTATTATCAGAGTTGCTGATTTCAGACATGATACACATACTCCTGGATTTTTTAATAACTTTTCTTAATATAACACAGTAGTTTTTATAATTTTTGATAGTTTCTGGGTCACTACTCTTTCTTGCTGTCAGATACATTTCCCTTTTCCGGTTACAAGATATTTTTATACCCTTAGTAAGCCATGGTTTGTTACAAGGTTTCTTACGAGTATATTTAACTATTTTCTTGGGGAAGCAGTTTTCAAATGCATTTACAAAAATGTCATGAAATAAATTATATTTTAAATTGGCATCAGGTTCACGGTACACCTCATCCCAGTCTAACTGCTGTAGGCTTTCCCTGAAATTTGCAATTGTTAAATCGTTGACTGAACGTACTACTTTGGAGGACTGTTTAGTATTGCTGAATGGAGCTATGTCATATATTGTAACTAGCTGTGCACCATGATCAGAAAGACCATTCTCAACAGGCTGAGCATTTATCTGGTTAAACTTATCTTGGTCTACAAAGAAGTTATCTATCAGTGAGCTGCTATTCTTTACCACCCGAGTAGGAAAATCAATAACGGGTGTCAAATTGAAAGAACCGAGTAATACTTCAAGGTCATTTTTCCTATTACCCTCTTTCAGAGAATCTACATTGAAGTCCCCACAAATAATAATTTGCTTCCCCCTGTCTGACAGATAGCACAACAAGGAGTCCAAATTTTTCAGAAATAGATGAAAATTTCCTGATGGGGACCTATATACAGTTACAATTATAAATGTGCCTTTATTTAATTTAAGCTCACAGGCACATGCTTCTATATGTTTCTCTACAGAAAACTTTTTTGTTTCTATACTTTTTGCACAATGATAACTTTTGACATATATGGCAACTCCTCCTTTCTCCATATTTTCTCTCATTACATGTGCAGAGAGCTTATAACCACTTACATTTACCTTATCCATATCAGTAACAATGTGATGCTCAGACAGGCATAGTATATCTATTTCATTCTCAGCTTCTAAATCTTCTAAACAAACCAGAAGCTCATCTACTTTATTCTTTAAACTCCCAATATTTTGATGAAATATACTTACATTATTTTTAATTATACTTTTATGAGAACCTTTCCTTATTCTAACATTTGCAGTACTCTCCTGTCTGAGTTTCTCATTGTGCTTAGGCCTAGTTCCTATACCAGTGGTCACATGGTGTTCAGAGAGGCACATTATGTCAACTGGGTTGGGTGACTTTAATTCATCAATGCAATTACCTAGGACTGAGATACAACTTGGTGGAGATAAAATTTCTGGTGATTGGTGAAAATTTATAATTGGTAGCTGTGATTGGTGATCTAATGTGCTAGAATTGTGCTGTTTAATTTCTTTCCTAAACTAAAGATTTGTTTCAATCCTGACCTCTCGTAGAACTTGACATCTTTCTGTCTTACCTATCCTAAAAAAGATGCTGCTCCAACACCTGTAACCACTGGTATTTTACCATTCATGGCAGTGCCTCCCCCCCTTATATTTCCTGCTATTACCCCAGCCAGTTTCCCCTTCCCTTTCCTGTTGAGATGTAGGCCGTGCCTGGTATAGTCCCACCTACTGAGATAATCAACAGGAACCACACCAATATGAGCCCCGCACCTGACCCAAGCAGCCGTTCCAACTCCAAATTAACTCTCCCAACAGAAGAGTCCAATTGAGGCCGGTCATGGCGTCTCAGGACAGATACAAACTCAACATTGGTGTGTCTCGATGCCGACGCAATCTTCACCAGGTCACACTCTATACTGTACCCAGGATCTCTGTCGATGCTGTTCCCTGGCCCTCCCACAATAACCACGGTGTCTTCCCTGGTAAATCCTTTACAGAGTGAACCTAAATCCTCTGTCACCTGATCCAGACTAGCACTTGGTTTGAAAAAATTTGTGACCTGGTATTCTGGTCCTAATTCCTCCTGCAGAAGTTGGCCTACACCTCTGGCATGAGAACTGCCTAACAACAAAACTTTCTTCCTTTTCGATGACTTTCCTACATTCTTTTTCAATTTCCTATTGAAAGTTTGTTGTGTCCTGTCTACACCTACCTCTGCTTGAGGCTCATCAGTTTGTAACTGAAGCAACAGGTCAAACTTATTTTTGACATTCACCACAAAACTGTCAGACTTAGTTCTAGGCCTGTTCCTTCTGCTACCTGTTGCCACTTCCCACCTCTCTTTGCCCTTCTCCCTCCTTAACCTGTCCAGATCTTCCCTAGCCTGATCTAGCTCAGCCTGAAGGGCAGCAATTTTCCCCTCCTGTTCCACTATCTTCCTATCTCTGCTGCAAATCCTACATAACCACTGATGAGCCTGATCCACTTTCCCAACACCCACGCCACTGCAGTCCCCCCAGTGAAAAAAACTACTGCATCCATCACACCAAACCCCGGAACTAACTATTCTACGGCAAGTCAGGCACTTCTCACTCATGGCAAAAATAATACTTTAGCTAGAATAAATCAATTAAATTACCGAAAATCAAAAAAGACGTTACAAGAATTAAGCCTATTCACAAATGTATATAAGCAAGTTTCTGATTTAAAATTCCGCTGTTTTTCTGAGATCAGTATTAAAACAACGAAGGTATACGCAATTTATTATATATTTCACTCGATGGAATGGAAAAAGGACAATTAAACGAGATACTTTAACTTTGATTCTCGAAAAACGTTACGAGAATTAGGCCTATAAACAAATGTATATAGGCAAGTTTCTGATATAAAATTACGCTGTTTTTCTGAAATCTGTATTAAAACAATGAAGTTATACGCTATTTACGGTAGTTTACTTATTCGTTACCGAGGAACTAGTTAAATTACCGTGAAACAAGAAACAACCACGTTTACAAAATTTAAGCCTAAGCGCGACTTCGCGAAGTTACGATCTTTTCGTGTTTTCTGAAAAAATACGCAAAGAAAAGTCAAACCTTTAACGGCAAGACTAAACGATACACTAATGCACGTATTTAATTTGTTGTCGGCGTTAAACTAAATTATATTCCTGTCTAAATCACTTAACTTTCTGGAAATGGTTTCTGGCGTCACTTACTCGGCGGCCATCTTGGCAAAGACCATTGATTTTCAAACAGCTGAGCAGAACTGAACGTACTGAGACATTTCTCTCTTTACTTATTTTGACCATCACTAAGCTGACACACAACATTTTTAGCGCAACACAATCTGACTTTCAATAATCCCTACAAAAGAATGGCCCTGACTAACATTAAACTATACCTTTCACAAATCACTTACCTCACAACATTCTTCGTTACTCAAACTACTGCAATACAGCGAGCGCCACTACTGCCAGCTAAATAAAAGATTCAAACTACAGAAGGCATTAACTACTGATAGGCATAGTTAGCAAATGAAAGTTTTCGATAGAGAACAAACAATGCATTTACCTTAATAGTGTTCAAAGTTCATAATATATAGCAGTTCATGACATCCAGTCTTAGAAATTTACTGTCTCTGATGGACACATGTCCAGATCATCCGCTCTCAAAACTCCGCCATCTCTCTCCCCACATCCACCACTTCTGGTGGCTCACCTTCAACTGCGCAACGCTACGCGCTGTTAACATCCAGCTGCCCAACACTACAATGGCGAATATTCTAACAATGCCAACCAGCCACAGACTGCACACAGCACAGTCAGTGATTTTCATACAGAGCGCTACATGGCGTTACCAATAAAAAAAACCTAAACAGCCTACTTACAGCTTCATAGCTGGTCCCCCAAAAATATTGTGTAGTGGTGTTACATTTCTGCTGGTATTTTGGGAGTTATATCCACAGAATGTTAAGAATAAACCAATCAGTGTGATTTAAGATTCTTCTTAAACCATCCGCTGCAGTTTGTTAATTTTTTCCTTATCTGTCTCTCTCTAACTAAACGAAGTAATGATGAATCTGTTCTGCCACTTCTCTTAAATAAACTTGATAAGGTCTTTAGGCTAACAAAACTGGTTTGTCAGGAAGACGATACGGTATTTCAGAGTGTGTCCCTTTCATACATACTTTCAGAATGTCCCCTTGCCCCAAGCTCAAAACAGCGTATTCTTTAATGGAGTATGCAGATAGAAAAAAAAATGTATCAGGTGGATCTGTATATGGACCATCGTGCCTTACACAGAACGTCAGTGTCTCCATATCTCCATTCACATCTTATGAATCATCACGGGAGTTATGCTTCCAAAGGCTTCGCCTAACTCTTAAGTAATTTTTCATTAGTCTCGCAATGTTGTACCACATAATGTGACTTACGATCAAACAAAAATAAAGACGCCCCACGAAGGAATTATCCGAATGGAACGGAAATCAGTAGATATGATGTAAATCTCCAGACAAATAAATGATTACAATTTCAGAAAATTTGGCTGATTTATTCAAGAGAACGAGCTTCACAAATTGGCTAGTCAGTAACACATTTATGCACCTCTGACCCATTTGCAAGCACTTATTCAACTTGGCGTTGATTTACAAAGTTGTTGGATGTGCTCCTGAGAGACAAAGGGATATCATGCCAAATTTTGTCCAATTTGCGCATTAGATCATCAAAATCCCGAGCTCCATGAGGGCCCTGTCCATAAGGCTCCAAACATTCTCAGTTGGGAGAAATTCAACGACCGTGCTGGCCAAGGTAGGATTTGACAAGCACGAAGACAAGCGGTAGAAACTGTCGCTGCCGCCGTGTGCGTGATGACACTCACTGCCAGAGTGACCTGGCATGAAGGGCAACAAAACCGGGGGTAGAATATCGTTGAAGTACCGCTGTGTTATTCGGGTGTCTTGGATGACAACCAAAGGGAAAAGGAAGGAAAGTTCGGATTTTACGTCCCTCGACATCGAGATCATTACAGATGGAGCATAAGCTCGGAATGTTTCAGCAGCGGCGAGGAAATCGGCATTGCCCTGTCAAACGGATCTTCACGGCATTTGCCTGGAGCGATGTAGGGAAATCACTGTAAACCTAAATCTGGGTGGCCGAACGCTGATTCGAACTGTCATCGTCCCGAATTTGAGTCTCTCTCAGTGACAACCAAAGGGGTCCTGCTATGAAATGAAATGGCACGCCAGACCATCACTCTTGGCTGTTGTGCCGTATGGCAGGCGACAGTTAGGTTGGTAACCCACTGTTGTCAGGGAAGGCTCCAGACACATCTTCGCAGGTCATCGTGCTCATTTCTTAGTGGGAGTCATCACTGAAGAGAATTCTAGCCCATGAAAGAGATTCCAGGCCGAATGGTCCCGATACTGCTGCAAACGAGCTTCTCGGTGTACAGAGAACACCTGTTAACGATCCTTGTCACTCAAGCACCAGCTGCACGACGGATCGATGATAATGATGAGTCCGGGGCTTTGATAGCCTCACTGACTTTCGCTCGGTCCTCACGTTTGTCGTCCCTCCAGGCCGACAGCTTCCTTTCTGTCGCTGTGATCGGCTGTGGTTCACCCATTCCTGCCAACATCATCGCATAGTGGCATCGCTCTTATTCAAATGTCTAGCAATTCTTTGAAACCAACCACGCGTTCCCTCTCATATGCTGACATCTGAACGTATTGTTCACGTTACTGTAGCGAGGCGTTGTTACAGTCCAACTGAGTACACGGAATGACATTCGCAAAACCTTTATACTCTGTTGTAGTATCCTCACCAGCTGCGCGGTGAAATTGCGCTGCAGCGTCACACATTCATCCACCGGCTACGAAAGCTCAAAATTTTGTATTTTCCTTCGATAAATGTACGAAGATTAATTAGTAACCAATTTGCAAATATGTTTGACTGGAGACTGCTCAATTCATTGACGGTCGACTGCACACGCTTCCTCTCGCGTTTTCTTACGTCGACTACGCGGCCTGCCTTTGACATTGCCGGGTAAAACAGCACATTTCTCTCAATCTGGCAGGGTTAATTTACAAGGTGGACCATGGCAAATGTTCTTATTATCACTCTCAATACTTGCTCTGTCTATGGATTTCGTGAAGCCACACATGCGCCTCTAATCGCTCATTTAGACAGTAAAGTCATCGCCAGGGGTCACAGTTGAAACAATGAAATATGAAACAAAATAATACGATAATGACAAATCTTTTTGTCAACTCCAAGGCAGCGATGTAAAAAAAATTTATTTCCTCAGTTCTACAACCCCAAGTGAGAGATGGGGACTTTTCGGATACCCTGTAGATGAAATAGACTTGCGTAACATTTATGCAATGAATCTCTAATATCTGTCTTTCAGAACAGATTCCGCCTTACTTAATTTCGAGTAATTACCTCCAGATATTTGTTGGTTGTTAGATATTCTAACTATTGATCATCGATGATATAGCAAAACAGCACCTAATTTTATCATGCAGAGGAGACTCTTATTTCAGCTACCGTTCACAGAACAGCACGTACTTGCTGTGATTGTTTTGCAGACGAGGAGTGGCAGCTGAAGGACAGAAGCAACGCTACGCTTTCCGTGGACACTGGCTGCCTGCAGTTGTTGGCCGACGCCCTGGACCACCCCACGTGTCCGCTGGAAGACCTGCCACCGGAGGCGATCGAGCAGCGCGAGCAGTGCCGCGTCCAGCTGTGGGATGACATGGTGCAGAGGCTACCCCACATACCCGTCACCAGCTACCTGGCCTACACGCAGAGGGCGAACGTCAATCTCTGCCTGTTGGCCTGGATGAGTGTCAACTCGTTCAGCGTTTGTCAGGACGTCTCCTTTAGTATGATACAGTCTGTGGATGATGCTCGGTGCTTCTTCGATAGTCCTGACCACAAATCTTGTCCGGAATTGAACGTTACATATGCCATCTGCTCTGTTTCCAGAGCTATTCTGTTATTGAAGTGTCGCGATTTTTCCTTCCATAAGCAAGTCGAGGTATGTGGTGTCAGTTTACGCCCAGATGGGTTGCATTCAGGTAAGATGGGAGGATCGTCGATCACTCCCTTGAAAGGGTATGTAAAGCCAACTGAAAGAGCACTGAACTACAAAGCCAGATTAAGCAATGCTACCTTGAAATACAAGGATTTTAGAATCGATCGCTTAAAACCTTTAGAAATTTCATTTATAGCTCTAAATATTCTTTTCCGTTCTCTCACTGCCGGGGTATACATGTACCTTCCCCAGCTACGCAATTTGCCTGGAAAGATATTCTTGTCCTTCCAGATCACAGGTATAATCCAGGTCTTGGGTTCTGAGGTCGTGTATCGTATGTCAGGTGTCCCCAACTTATCTACAGCGGTGCAGATTGATAGTGCCCTCACACTTCTCAGCTGTATGTGGCTAAACTCATTCTGCTACCAAATGTACGCATGCATTCGCCATCTCAGGCTTCCTAATGATCTGCTACCTGCTGAAGCAAGCAAGATATTCCGTCGTCAGGCGCTGTATGCACTAGCACCGTGGAGCATACTATGTGCGGCAAGTATTTCTTTGGAAAATACGAGCAAGTATTACCTGATCCACAGTCGGATACTATTCCTCGTAGGGATTTCACTCTCGATAACTCTCAATTTGGTTCTCCTCGGATTGGTGGGATACATGTACCTACGTAATCGGAACGCCATGCGGCGACTCAGAATTTCTAGTAAAGACAAATTTGGGTCAAAGAAACAAATTGTTTTCCTGTCAGTTAAGACAGTCTTCTTAAGTGGCATAGGTATAATCGTTAGAATTGGTTTCCACCAGGTGCAAGGTATTGCACAGTTCGTGTACTACGTTCATATAGCTACGATGGCTCAGGGACCTCTGCTATTCGTTTTTTTCATTTGTAACGAATCAACACTCCCTTTGCTGAAGACGACCTTGCTAGTATGGTGGAAACCAGATACTGTCAGTCCGAGGCAAGAGTTGTGTTCGGCAGCTGAGAGAAATCTGGAAAGGAGAGCCGCTGTTCACTGTACATTTGCAGAATCCTCGTTGTCATGTCCTTGAGTGTTACTCTCAGAACACTGTTTCCATTGTAGACCGTACAGTTTCTGTTAGTTATAAAGATAGAATCTACCTTACGAGACAAAATTAGCTGTGACCGATATGTTAAAACAGTGACTCACTTTTGAAATCTGTTCTTCATTTTCAACCACGTGGTTATTTCTACATGGTAGCCTATCTACGTATAGTAAAGGACGCTAATAATTAATTACAAGTGTGAAATGTAGCTTGAAGTGAACGCAAATTTTAAGCAACGGTGCTACACAAGATTGGAGTAAAGGCATTTTTGAGGTGGGGTGTTGAGCGACTGACGGGTAAAGGTGCCATAGAAGACGTTACAAATGAATGTATTTCCTGTGTGCTAGCTTTATACAAGGATGAACGTTATTTAGAAGAGAATGTATACAAACAATATTGACGAAGGAAAAGCATGTGCCTGTGCTCAACTAAAAGAGGACTTCTTTTTCCAGGAGTTAAACTGTATGTGTACAGTATGTACAGTTTAGTGAGATTTGTAGTCAGTAAACGATGGTCCATTGTTCAAATACAAACTGACTGACTGACCTACGCAGATGAAACAGGTGTCTGTGTATACCTAATATCGAGTCCTACTGAACACTCTGCAATAAACGATACTAAGTAGATTTGATTTTTAGATACTCCGAATGTCATGACATGTAATAAGAAAGGGCTGTCATATTTGATGCAATGGCAAAATGGGAGATGTCGCCTCACTCGCCATCGTCATACATCACGCTGTAGGTGCCATGTGCAGCTCATTTTCACACATCTTGGATCACAGAAGAACACTGACAGTGGAAGCGAACCAGGCTGAATCAGGTATGATTCCACAGTGAAGCAAGCATTAACATTCTGAAGGATATATATGCATTAAACATTCATCGAATAAAATAAACTTCGACCAGTATCAATCATAAATACATATGTAGTCTTCAGTTACTCAACTTCTCTCTCTTACTTGTCGAAACAAATTGTTTTGGACGCATTCTCGCTGGCAAAATTACTTGAAGAGTTGTTACATTAGCTCAGTGGTTCTGTAGCATATTTGTTGCTCAGAGAGACTTGCTACGTATCACATGTTCCGTTAGCACTAAACATAAGACTGTCGTGTCCATTATTAGGGCGCTTAGATTTTGTGTCACGTAGTGTGGACAGTCAGACTTTTTTGGGGCGGTGTGGGGGGGGGGGGGGCATATTATTGGGGGAAACCGACCGCATCTGCCAAGGCTAAGTTGCAAAACTCAGGGCTCAGTGCGGGGATTCGTGATCAGGCCATAGGGCCATATAGATCATTCTTTTCCCAGCATGCAGTAACAACGTGTAGCATACCTAAACGAGACAACAACCTTCATCTGCAAACCTCTAATAAAGCAAAACGGAACGTTGACAATCCGCTATACGGACATTATGGTTTTAATTGTGAAGTTGGATCTTCTACGTTCTCCAGCATGTTTGTTACCTTGTTTTAAAGTTTGTGAGTACACTTGTATTTTCATCCATTCTCGTAATTAGTGCTTATGGCTCTCGCATTACTTTCATTTATAGGAGTTTAATCATTATCATTGTGTTTTCCTTGTTATTCCGATACATTCCTGATGAAGTAGTTACAAACCACGAAACCAATTGTACCTAAACAAAATTGGTTTACACAGTGCTGTTTGCGGAGTTCCTGCTGCATCATCTACTACCACAGCAGCAGAGCAGGTGCCCGGACTACAGAGTCGTTTGTAATTATTTTCAGTACGTTGTTTATTCCAAGGTTTGTTAGTGCCACTAATGTGTCAGGATAAAACTACTTGTAAATCTTGGGCATTATACGAATCAGATGTTTCAAACGTGGAAGATTGTTCTCTTTGGTGTTCTTGACAGGACAAATGTGAATCAGCGTAAACATTTTGAATTTAAGATGTTATGTTTCTAGCAACTCTGCCTGTTTTCAGAGGGATATGGTTTGCCCTTTTGAAATTTTGTCTGAGTCTCTACAAACGGATTCGTCCATTGTGACGCTTTAACCAGAACCGGAACTCGTCTTTGCTGGAGCAGGAAAGTCGGCTGTCTTGTAAGCCTTCGTATGAACAGGAATTTCTTTTTGTTCGGTTGATTCACATTTCCTTTTTATGAGAAATTCTCTGAGTATTTAGTGCTTGACATCATTTGTAGCGTCGTACGTCCAGCTGATTCCCAGACGTTCAGAAAGTCAACTTGACACTCGAGGAGGCACCCCTGTCAGGACTTCATCGAACTCCGAAAAGAATTTTGCTGCAGTACCGAACAGACTAACGGCAAAAATAATCATTCCATAAGTTTTTTCGAAAGTGAAATTCAAGTCATAGGAGCCCTTACATAAGAGAATCGAACTATGGTGATTTCAACTTTCTTCACAGGCACAAGAAAATGTCGACTGATAATTACATAAAAAGTCAACGAGTACTGAAACCAGCATAATACTATTCTGGCCTTGTGACACGGACAGTCATTTCACTGGAGGGTGCCACAGTGTCAGGAAAGACGCGAAGCATTACGGGATGCAAGTGGTCCGCAGTAACGTTCTACATTTAGATCTACATCGATACTGCGCAGTCGACCTTAAGGTGCGTGGCGGCGGGTACTTGGTACCAATACCAATCATTTCCTTTCCCGTTCCACTCGCAAATTGAACGGGGGACAACCGACTGTCTATATTCCTCCGTATGAGCCCTAATTTCTCGTATCTTATCTTCGTAGTCCTGGCGCGCAGTGTATGTTGCAGGCACCATAATCGTTCTGCAGTCAGCTTCAAATGCCAGTTTCCTAAATTTTCTCGCTAGCGTGTGTTACCTCCCATTTCCTGATCGGCCTACTGAATTGCTACATAATTGACCGTGATCGCGTATGCCTAATGAAATTTTACAGTGATTAAGGCTACCATTATCGAAGGAAAATAATGCCTGTTAGTAGGAGGAAATTGTACAGATGCTTCTGAAGGAATGATCTAGTCTAAACCTAACCTTAAAATTTGATAATAGTTTTGAAATGGATGGGAAATAGTGCAATCGCTCACGAGCCACACAAGGGAAAAGGGCACCACCTAATATTTTTAATACAAAAAATCCTGGTAGTACAAAAAAATACTGATTAGTAAAAAAGGGATAATTTACAGTCGCCAAGCCAATAACGCCATGAATCTCCAGAACCTTAAGAAAGATAATGACAAAGAAAATCAAGCAAATAATCAACAGTGTAGTAACAGAACGTTGTCTCCCTGTCCCACAACACAACAGTTCTCGAGAAAATAAATGAATCGGAAAGCACTGAGTTTACAGTTACTCGACCTGAAGCACTAAATTTTGAAAGCAAAGTTAAACGAAGTTACTGGTGAAATAAATGACTGGCTGTAATTTAAGCTTTTTTACTCAAAAAATGACTCTCAGTAACCTTAGCGTAGCCTGATGCAAAATTTGGAAAAGAGCAAGCTATTTACCTTTAATTATTGAAAGACTGAACTGAATTAACTTCAAGCAAATGAGTAAGTGAATTTACTTTTAACGCAAGAGCAGTAAGGTACTTACAAAGCCAGCAGAAGTCAATCGCTAAGCTAAATACAAAATAAATGAAACTGGTCACTCTTAATTTGTGCTGTACGCCAGTGAAATTTTACATTACTTTAAGTGAGTGAAGTTAATACTCAAAATTTCAGATTCATGAAGGATCTGTTATACAACTCAATAATGAACAGTTATAGAGACAGCAAAATTTAAACAAACTAGTCAATAGCAAACAAACAAAACTGGTAATGAACAGTTCACCAATTTTCATATTTTTACGACACTCGGTGATTGCATGGTAAAATAAGAGACTTTGTATGGTAATAATGTCTTGGACAATTACAACACAGGTGACACACATGTTTTAACTATTGCAGGTTATTATGAAAGAAAATTAGTAAGGTTTGTGAAAGAAATGTCACTGAGTAATGCCTATACAATATTAGCAATACACTGTCAGTTAACAGTCTTACGATGTTGTAGCTTTGCGGACGACAGAGAATGTAGCCAAACAGTGCTGAACTGCTGCTGTTGCGGCTTTTTGCGAACCACGAGTCGTTTCCAGATCCACGGATAATTATGTGACAGGCAACAGTTAGAATTGCTGGTTGTAAATTACCCTCCTACACATCACCATTATATCTCTCTATTATATGCAAAAGTTTGAAAGCTTCGAGAGGAATAAGATATACGAAAGAAAAACGTTTTACTTATCTTCATTTTCTCTTCTTGTTGTTGTTGGCTGCAAGTCTTGTTGTATCTAGGGGTACATCCCTGAGGCCGAAATTTTGATTTAACGGGTTCCTGATGACTGAACAACTGATGAAGATTTGCCTGTTGCTATGAATATCTCTTTATTTTATCCCATTCTTTTACATCACACCGACTTTGCACTTCCACTTCAGAACATCAATTCACATTGTTGTTGACAAGATTAGAAATTCGTCGACTTCCATCATAGGCATGCCCACTAGTACATAACAGTCTGTATATTCACGATATTCCAAAGAGTTTACAAAGCAAAAGAGTTCACAAAGTTTCTCGGCAGAAGAAGAATCTTGGATAAAATATATCATTATTTTATAAATGATTTTAGAAAAAATATAATAACTTGCGTTACATCATGCCATTAATAATATGAATTTTTAGTATACCAGTAATTTCGTAATTTCAAATATTTTTAAAAGAAGAGTAATTTTAACTGTACATACAGAGTACTAACAAATTAATTTCTCTTTACACTTTTTACCCATAAACATAACACATCATATACAAAATCAATTGAAGTTCATTCAGTTAGACAGCTGATGTAATGTTCACCTATACAAGAATCGACAGTCTACATGGTATCGGTTATTTCTATAAGAAAAAAGATAATGTTAGGGGAAGGTGACCCATTACAATATCCCCCTCACAAAATTTGGAACCAGAATGTTTATAATATTTTGTGACAGACTATAAGATTTTCCAAATGGTGTACAAAATGATGCCCAGGATAGGCCACAGACGTATAGAAGTATCTTGTACATAACATTAATGAAAACATAAGAAAAATATCTCTTATATAAATCATAACATATACATATATCAGGATATGGCATTCAGATTTTCAGATTTGTGGAACATTCTGTCGCAAGACAAATAATAAAAGGTCAAAACTACATCATTACACCTCTAAACTATAGCAAAAACTATGGAAAAATATTAGGGCCTGAGTTTACGGTGTGGGGACTGACCGAAGAATCCAAACCAGACCGGGTACAAACCACAGAAATGAATAAAGATCATAATCATATCAATAAGTTCGTTTACATGCAAAGAGTAAGTGCAAGTAGCATCTAGCCTCAATCAATGGTTGTACGATCTCCTTGAGTACACACACACACACACACACACACACACACACACACACACACACACACACACACACTCACACACACACACACAGTCACGATGACAGGGGTACCAAAAACAGAGCTTAGCATGAGTGTGTTCACAACTAAAGTTCCAACAAGATATAATATTGCATTACTCAAGATAAATACGGGTAAACAGTCATAAATTAGCTTTGAATGATGACACAATCCAGTAGCTTGAGAACAAAAATCAGTGTATGAAAGCAGGCACATATACATCTTATTATATTTTCCATACTAGTAAATGTCTTCCACACTACTTGCTAATGGTCCACCCAAACTAACATACATGCATAAAAGCCTAGAAGATTCACTTACAAATAAAAAATACATACCGATTTAAAGTTACATAATGATTCGAAAGTCAATCCTCCTACATCTATTTATTCTGAATAACACTTTCTTTAGCAGTCTTGGCTAACAATTCACAAATACCAGTCGCAACACAGATCCAGTCATCAGATACTTGAGCCCGTTACCCAGCACCCATGATCTCTTGAAAGTTGACTCGTCCAGCACGGTACAGCCATACACCCATGTGGGGAGTGAATCCACCCACATTTGTCAGTTTCCTCCTTAGAATTCACATCAAACACTCCGACAGACAGATAACTTCCTATCTAGCATTCACATCAAATCTTGAAACATTGTTTTGTGTACTAACTATGCTGTTCAATACCTCCTTCACATCACACAAGATATGTTCTCCTTAGTAGCATTTAAAGTCAGTTATATGGGATTTATGTCAGTTGAGATTAAAATGCGTTAACATATGAGACATTAAAATCAGAGTTAAATGCAATGAAAAGAATGAACTAATAAGGTAATACACAGATATGCTGAGATACCATTTGTAATTTTTGCAACACAAATTACGAATATTGTCCCATATCAAAACTGCAAAAAGATCTACTCATTTAGCCTCATGGCATATATTTATCAAATTCTAAAGCATAAATCTATAACATAACATAATAATGTAGTGTATCATAGGTTTTAATGCAGTCAACAGGTAAGACAGAACTTTAGAAATCACATCACCTTACATAACAAATTCCAGGCAAACAAAACACAGTTGTCTAGTCTCATGCATCTACAGCTAGATTTAAACTCAGTCAGTGGATAAGACAGAACTCTAGAAACTACATGATCTTACACACTAAATTGATGGCAAACAAAACAAAATTATGTAAAAAATCTACAGATGCATTGTACAATTTCTTCTAGACTAAGGATCATTATGCATCCATGTTCATATGTCTTGTCCTCTATACTACATGTTAACAGTACTTGACATTTTACATACTTGCTTTGCTTACCACTAGCTCCTGTTATCTTTACAAATGCAATGGGCATTTCCACAAAATTCTTACCATATTTAATCTTGTCTCTAAATTGCTCAGATATACAACAACGTGGACTACCTGTATCAATAAAACAGTTCCCTTCCCACTGATCAGTCTTAATCTTAATGTAAGAACATCCAAAATCTGAATCATCGTCTTTGTTATTAGACACTTCATGTAAAAGATCACTTTCTATTTCATCAAATGCTACAGCTTCACTGTTTTTGCAGGGTTTTATCAACTTTACTGGTATCATAGCATTACTTTGATCATTCATATTGTCAGGTAAGGATTGCACACACTGAATGGGTTCCATAGCATAACTAATATCCTTTATTAGAGAAGGAACACAAAATGTATTACTGTCAAAATTACATTTCCTACTTAGATATTCTTTCACTTGCTTCCACAAATTTGGATACAAATTTTGACTAACCATGGCTAACTTATTCCAGAATGCACATTTATCTATGTTATCATCAATTTGGTGTGAAAAAATTTGAAAAAATTTCACCTTTATTCCCTAGGTTTACAGATAACTCACCTCTACTGTTTGGACCATTATTCTGCATTACATTAACGAAAAACTGCTTGGAATGGACTGGTATCCCATGACTCTCACTTCATCACGAACATCACTTACCTTACCTGTATTCAAAAATAACTCTGAAATTTCATTATTCTTTAACCCCACAAAAACCTGATACTCATCATCATCATATTCTTCCAAAATTACTTCACCAATAACGTACTAAACAACACAAGTCTCATCTCTATTAAAGTCACACACCTAACCTACATTCGTTTGCAATAAGCTACGAATCTCAGGCTTACCAACCTCAGTCATTTCACAGCTCGCATTCACATCTACATCAAACATACCACCTGACTGAGATCCAATACAGTCATCACCTGTTTTGTATACATCGATAAAACTGTTTTCTGACCAAGAGAAGAAATCATTAGTAAATACTTCATCAAAATTGTCGTTACTCTCACATTCGGTTTGTGATTAGTATCTACACCATTATAATTAAACACAGTATTTCAAAACTTATGGTCAAAACATAAATGAGAAATCTGGTGTTCCTTCTGTTCAACTTCAGATACCTGTGCCACATTCTTAATACTCTTATAATCGTCTAATTCTAAGTGTAAATTAGGGGTCCTATACTTGTTGCGTTTCCTCATCCCAAAACTGTGGACCTTCATTGACGCCGACAGCCGCTTGCTGAATGGCCACCTCTATCATTGTTTCTTCTGTTAAATTGCTCATGGTTATCCCCATTGTTGCTATTCTGCTGATGTTCTAAATTTCTGTCTCTATTACCATGTTGACCCTGATAGAAATTATCATTACCTCTGTTTCTGTATTTGTTACCATTGTGATTTCTATCATTACGATTGTTATGGCACATACTTCTTTCTACTGCCCTATCCAACCTGTCTACATATCATAAAAATTGTTCAAGGCAATCGTAAGGTCCGTGTACTAAATCCCATTGCAACCCTTCTGGTAATCTCCTTTTAAGTGCCTAAATCAGTCATTTAATCGACTGGTTTGTCAAGGTGCGTTGATTCTTATGAAACGCTTTCAGCGTACCATCCCTATTCCTATAATTAGGACCTCTGTTCAGCTCCCAACCAAAATTTATTTAAAAAAAATTTTTCGAGACTTTGGTGTGTTTCCCACATCCAAGACAGAGCCTCCAAGACATCTTTTAAGAAATTTTATTTTTTGATCATCACTCATGCCCAACACAAAACTACCTCTGCAGTGGTGTAGGAAATCCACTGGATGTAAAATGTCTGACAGAAAACTTTTGATTGGAATATTGGACCATGCAATACCATTATTGGAATACAGATTGTTGTTAATAAAATTTCCTGAACTACTGAAATTTTTTGGTCTAAAACATTTACATTAGTTAGCATACTATTTTTAACATTAAAATTTTTTTGACCTAAACTACTAAAGTTCTATTCCATTTTTGCTCCTACAGCTTTCTGTTCAACTCTGATGTCATTATCATTCTTCTCCTGATTTGCAGATTGTGCAACTGACTCATTTCCAAAACAATAAACTTATTTTTTTATACATCGACTTTTTCATTCACACTTTTTAATCCCCCTGACATGCGTCTTTTAGTTCCGAAAACTGATTACTAAGTTGGTCTATATTATTTTTGTCCATTTTATCATTGTTTTCAGTTCGTATTTCCGTTAACTGACCAGTAACTGCACTCAGTTTTGCCAGAATGAACTGCATAACGTCAGTTTTAACGGTTTCTTTGCTTTCTACAGTTTTACTTGGTTGAAATAGGTCTTGGCTGGATCCTACAGCTTCCACATCTACATCACTACCCTGGTCTCTACTCATTTCCAAGCATTCACACGAGTCCATCAAAAATATTAATTTCACAAATAGTGTACTTATCTTTTCTGATGTCCTTCGTCGTATTTGTAAAATTCTCTTCCAATTCATCTAGTCTGTCATTGTTTATATTACCTCGTCACTCTTGATCCGACTTTGTTGGGCCACCCTCAGGTCTTCTTTCAGCAAGTGATTGGAGCTTCCGAATGTACAGTATATAACAACTGGAAGAGGTATAAATTACTGTCCTTTCTTCTTCTGCAACAGACGCCGTAACTAGTAATCTTACCCTCCTACACATCACCATTGTATTTCTCTATTATTTGCAAAAGGTTCGAAATCTTCGAGAGGTGTAACATATCTATTTATTTGGTATAAATTTATTTGGTATAATTTATTTAATTTATTTGGTATAAATCTCTCAATTGCGGCCGATACTATTTCTTTGGATTTGAGCCACATCTGGTCTACACTTACATCATTAATTTGGAAAGTGTGGAGATTGTCCGTCAGGAAGGCGGCAAGTGAATTTTTAACTGCTTTTTTGAATAGGTATATTTTTCGCATATTTTTCGAGGATTTGGGGATAACAATATTCAGTCTCATCACGACAACCCTGTGTTCATTAATCCCTGAATCGCTTTTGATGCTCGTTATTAACTCAGGATTATTTGTTGCTAAGAGGTCAAGTGTGTTTTCACAACCGTTTACTATTCGGTGGGCTCATGAACTAACTGCTCGAAATAATTTTCAGAGAATGCGTTTAGCAAAATTTCGGATGATATTTCATGCATACCTCCGGAATTGACCATGTATTTTCGCCAACATATCGAGGCTAAATTAAAGTCACCACGAACTATTATCTTATGAGTCGGGTATGTGTTTGAAATCAAACTCAAGTTTTCTTTGAACCTTCCAGCAACTGTATAATCATATCAACTATAATCACTCGCCAGATATAAGGTAACTGAAACTAACATGAGATATCAATTCAGTGTAAATTTCATGTGAGAACTGACCCCTCCTCTTGTGGCAGTTTATTGGAGCAACAAGTCATTCCATGTGACTGCAAAGGGCACACCATTCCCATTTTCTGGAATGGTTGCAAGGCAGATGCACGTAATTGCAGGCCTACATTACGGATAACAATCTGTTGAAGCATTAAAGAACACAGTTAACATTTGTGACACTCTTTGTAGACCAGAATTGTCCTCTCTAGGTCTCAACAAGAATTTGATGAAGGGTAATTGTATGAAACTTTGCTGATAAAGGATGGAGCAATAAATGAAATACTCGAAAGTGTCATTCATTTGTTCTCAATAAATGGTCTAGCACTTCATTTACAAAGAAAAGGCATCTTATTCAGTTTTGTACAAGGAAAGACAAATCATCACTAATAATGAAGCATGATGGAAAAGACATATGTGAAAACTGATAAAAATACCTGGAGGTACATAGTGATGAGAACCTGAATTATAAATCACATATTAGGGAACTTTTCAAACAACTGAGTGCAGCAATATTTGCTCTAAATATGATTGCCATAAGTGGCAATGACAGCATTAGAAAATTTAACTTCCTTCTTTCATTGATGTCATATGGACTATCCTCAAACTTCACATAGATAAAGAAATTAGGTAGCCTCACAAAACATACACTCTTACGAAGTTTGTTGTAAAGGATCAGCACAATTTGAAAATAATACTAGCATTCATAAATACAATACTAGGAAGAAAAACAGTGGGACCTAATCTTGTTGTAGCACAGTAAGAAGCATAGCATGCAGCCATAAAAATATTTGACCACCTCCCTTTAATTAACAAGGTGCTGGCTGATAATAAAAGTTGACAAGTGCTATTCCATAGATGAATTTCTGAGAACGAACCAACAGGTTAGCCATGAGCACTGATGCACTGCTTCCTGGACTTGTGTAGGTGTGCTGGCCCCAGACTGAATCAGCCCAGCAGGTTAACAACGAGGGTCGGTTTGCCGGCAAGTCTGGATGTGGTTTTTAGGCAATTTTGCACATCCCACAAGGTAAATATTGGGCTGGTCCCCATGTACCACCTCTGTTACACAACTTGCAGACATTTGAAAAACATTTGCACTAGTTCATGGCTTACACTAGACGCAGACAGCTAGGGTACATTACTTCTGTCCTGGGGGGTACGTGATGGTGACAGGAAGGACATCTGGCAACCCTCTGATACCAACATTGCCAGCTCCATAGTATCAGGGTCGACCCCATGTTGAAGTGGAACAAAGGCCCAAGCAAATAATGAGAAGGCGACATCCAAAAATGAACATATCTACTAAATGCCATTTTTCACAGTCAACATGAAACTTATTTTGGGCATACATAAGAATGAAAATAGCATATTGTAGTGTGAATGCCTTTTACTTTTAGGCCAAAAGGCAGTTCATATCTGTAAATCAAATCTACAATAAAAATATTCCTTTAAAAAGCACATTTAAATATGGTCATGTTCTCATTACATGAACCATGAGTGATTTTCAAAAGCAAGATTCTTTTGTTTTCTTTCAAAATAACTTACCTCTTACTGTATAATGCTTGTTATACCATATCATTTCACATATTTTTATAGTGCAGTATGTGATATCATAGAACAAAATTGTAAATTGGCCACTGTAGCACCAATATTAGTTTTCACTCTTTTATTCAAATTTCAGGTTTTATTGTTACTTCACAATTATTTTAAATGTTTCAGATCACCATACCAGAATAAAATTATGTAACTGTGGCATTAACTATCTTTAGAAATATTGTTTGACATAAGTGTTACATTTAAACGTGGAAACCAGAATAATTTTCTTAACAATCACAAGCAACATGGAAATATCATCAGTGATGGTTGAGTTCCAACTTAACTCCTAGTGATTTCTCCAGTCTTCTTAAAAAATAGTTTACTGTAAACCATCAACATCTTTTTTCCTGTTATCTTAAACTGGATGGCTGAAATGTACTTTGGCTTTGGGTTTTGTAATGGTTCATCTGCTCTATTACATCTAGCTGGGACTTCTAGAATGCAGTTGCCTTAACATCAGTACAAGTGTTTCCCATAGCTTTGTACTTGTGTATGGAAATACATTTTATTTCACATATGTAATGTAGATCTTGAAGGCCCTTAGATAGGAATTTCATATCAGTCAGCAAGGTTTCTTAGCTCAGTCACTGATTGTAGATCTCGTTGTATTCCTCTTTTGTTACAATTGTTGGCCTTTTTCTGAGAAGTTTTCCTATTCTATCAAAAATGCAGTCAGTGGATAAGTAACTCTGTCCTTGTAATAATAATTATTAGTACTATGCAACATATTATGAGGGAGCACAGAAGCACAAACTGTTGCTCTGCATGAGATCAACAGTGTGACTGGAATAGAAATCACTCGACTGGATCTGATGGATTAGTTATCCTTCACACAAAATGTGTATGTGGACACACATGTATTTTCATAGGCTTGTATCTTGGCAAATGTTTGATTTCACTTACATTGTATGATTATTTAGGTTCTGCTTATCCTGTGTCTCATTTATTTTAAATTCCAGACATGTTTGCCTTTGCATATAAGCTCCTCATATGTGGCTGGGTCACACACATAAAATTTTGTTGAAGATTGAGACTGAAACAAAAAGCAACAAAGTTCAGTAAATAGTCAGCATGAACTAATGTTGTGCAATGAGAACCCCAGAAAAACAGACGATAATAGCTCTCAGGTTACAATTGTCTTCCTCAACTTCCAGAAAACACTTGGTGGGGGGCAGGGTGCATGTTAAATGCTTGCTACACCCTCATTATTCTTTATGCCACTTTTGATTTTTGGGTCATGACAAATGCTGAACATCTTGATGAGATCAGTCTCATTGACTGGGTGCACATTTGTCAAACATGGATTTCATGAGCTGGGGAACAGTCCATTGCTACTCGAAGCTCTGGACGTGCTTTTGCCTACCATACAATGACACAGTAATGGAACATTGTACGTCATAGCGGATGGGATTTTGAATTTATTGGCTGAACTGTGAAAATTGTAGGAGAAAAATAATTTTGAAGATGCACCATTTGTCAATAAGGGTTGAGGGGATTGGCTATTCAAGTGAAACATTCATTACTGAGTAACTGCTATGGAATATGCTGTACTGAGGTAAGCAGGGTTCTGTTTGGGTGGGCCCCAATCTCCCTACCTGGGACCAAATAGGCTTCTGATTATCTCACTGTATAAATTTTCAGAGGGATATTGGTCGACCCTACCACCCCATCATCAAGTGAGATCAGCAAACATCATTTAACAGTAAAAATGTGATAGTAACACAGTATCAGGAGAATTATTAAAGAATGTTGCACTACTTACAGAACAAAATGCAGGTTAGCATTGCTTAAATCTAGAGAATTTTCTGTTGCAGAGGGAAGGCATAATTTCTTTAACTTGAGCAAAGGTTGGACACAGATTTGAACCATTGCCTCCTGACTCGCATTCATGTGTGTATCTTCTTCTGCTTCTACACAATGAGCACTAATCCAAAAGGATTGCTGAAGACATGGTCCTGGATGGTTATTGATTCATTCAAGAGACATACTTGAGGTATAAGGACTTCTGAAATTAAGTTACACATCATCTCATGCTAAGACCATTACGCAACAGGCACGGCACACTGTTGGAAGAGTGTGCATGTTCCCGATTTCCTCCAGAGACAATTCTGCTGCAGTATGGACAACAGGTTCATCATATTGTGGGAGTGAAATGGCACTCCAAAGTTGAAGTACAAGGAACAGTATGGCTCTTGTTGGCAAAACATCTAAATTGCACACAAATTCGCCATGAAATTCTGTCAGTGTATGGCCCAAATGAGGTGCAATGCAATGTAGCATCCAGTCGTAGTGAAACAGTGCCAACAGTTTGATGAAGACCATTCAGTCTTTCCAGCAAGCTGGTTGGATATCTGGCAGGAAAGAGATTTTCCATCAAAGAGGAAATTCACACAGCAGTCCTCAAATTGTTCCATGACTGAGTGGCAGATTTATATTGTCAAGAAACTGAACAGTTGGTGGGATGTTGCAATTGTTGTTTACAGATCTTGGTGACTGTAGCGAGAAGTAGTATCTACATCACTTTGAATTGTATTGAGCATATAGTAAAAGTTATTCAGTCTGTCATAGTAACGGGTAACTTTCTTTTTGAAGTCTCATAGTTTCCTGCTGCTTCCACACGTTTCTTTGACAATCATCAGATGTCAGGCTACTCCTGGATGCATCGGTGAATGGAATCCTACTCCACTGATTGAGCACCCATCTCCACAGACCAATGCTTTGGGGGAGGGATGTTAGCGTCAACTGTAATGGTGGTCACATTGATAATGTGGAGACTTGGATTCTGTCTTGACCATAGTTGCCTGATATCCCAGTATAGGTGGGATCATCCCAAATATCTGGTTGGAAACCCAACTCTCAACTGTACTTTGTTGGGATAGATAAAAATCCTGGTTACATAAAAATGGACAACATTTTATATAATGTTGTGGTCTTCACTTCAAATTGTTCATTACCGATTTCAATTGAGGGGCAGTCTTGTAAGAGTTACTGACTTTAAACTTCTGCTTTTATTAAGAGCGCTAAGTTGCCATACTTGACTCAATAGCCATTGTTTTCGCGTAGTGCATCAGAGGTCAATCGTGACAGTGCTTTGTAATTCTCTGGTGGAAAAATTGAATAGGGTTGTGCAGTTTCCTTCTCCTGTGGCAGCCTTAGTTGTCTTGATGCCAATAAATGATGATCTTATCAAAGCATTCAAAAGAGAAGTTGTGACGAAGGAAGCTGGGATAATTTTTACTTCCCCTTGTTTTGCCATATGCCTCCTTAAAATTCGTTTTTTCACTTTCAACTAATTACTATTAACATATGTGAATATAATCTGCATTTTCATAAAAGAGAAAGGTTGGCCCTCAGTTTTAAAGAATTTAACACCAGGTCTAATTTTGTGTGTGTAATTGATTTTCTAATTTATATTGAGTATACCTAGTTAGTATCTTTTAGTATAGAGCAAAATCAGTCATTTTTATGTAACTTGAATTCTATTGTTGACTTATAAACAAATGTAAATCTTGTAATAATTGCAAACATTTGGAATATGAAATTCTAGTATTCGTAAAGTAACTATTTGGCTCTAGTTGGAAACATGTTAGCAGATTTGACAAAAGTATTGCTTGCATAACTATATATGTGAATTTCATGATTAAAAGAAATAATTCGGCCTAACTCTTGTAGTAGAAGAAACTGTTAAAAAGACGGAATTTTTAGAAGTAATCAGTTAACTGATTAAATTAAATTTTAATTGCAATTTCTGTAAATTTAATTTTGAACAATGCGTAGTTTTGGTACCTATTATTGTGGTGATATATAGGGGTCATGAGACAGTCAGTACATGGCCAAGTTTCAGACGATGAAGTTGTGTTGGTTAGAACAACCACAATGCATCACCTTAACAGTGATGTAAGTGGTACAGGAATTGGCCATGTGTTCAAACAATGACAGTGTCTGTTCCATCCATACCTGATTATTCCAAAAGAACTGTGAATTATTTGGTTATGTTTTTATTGCTTGTAGATGTTCAACAGTAAGCATTATGTGGATGTTTGCCTGGAAACTAGTAATGAGGCTTATGGGAAGTTGTGTACTGCCCATATATAACTGTGTATTATTGGGAGGTTGTGAAAATTGAAAGTAAAAGATTGTGAAGTGCAACTGTGCATCTGTCGGCTACATCATTTACAGTAGACAGTACTGCACGTCCACCCCCTATGTTTTCAGGACGTATGTCGACACTGAGGACAACAAAGAAACAAAGTAGGCAAACCACAACAAAATGGCAGTTTACTTGCAGCACAGTATAAACTATGTTGAAAAATGAATTGACTTTGGAGAATGTGTCTACAGGACTTTCAAACCATTTTCCCTGACAGTGAAACAGAGCTCATTTTCAGAATTTGTAGAAGTGATTTCTTGATATGAATTTCTTGTAGATGGGGATCTGATGTTTGAAGAATGTGTGCAGTTAAAGAACTTTCTCAAGGAAGAAGAGAAGAACTTTTTAAGCTGAAATGTGATTAGTGGAAGGAATTTTTTTCATTGTTATGAAAACTATGTCAACTTCTTCGAACTTTTCCATTTTGCTTCAGATGAGTTTTCAGCCTGATGATGAACACCAGGTGAGCTGAGAGGAACCTTTTCCCAGCAGCTACATTAGAGGCTGAAATAATAATGAAGATGGTTTAGTGATTTAAATGTCTCCAGTTTTGTTGCTTTCTTGACGAGGAAGAAGAGAAGATTCTATGAAGGAGATTGAAAAGTGAGCAAAAATCTCAATAAGGTAAAAAACAGTGGTTTGTTATTTTGAATTGTAGCCTGTGTGTGTTTAGTCTTGGTTTTTTTAAAAAATCCCAATTTAGTTCAGAAAAAACTTGGCGACTGGTCTGTACTAATACAGCTGCCTTCTAAATGGGCTGTGCACAGCTCTTTTGCATTTTCTTGTGCGTACCTATGAGCAAAAACTCTTATGCTGTAATCAGGTTGTTGACTCCAGGCTACCACCGGAAGATGGTTTGTCTCACAGTAGTGGTTCTCTGTTTGAATGATGTCACTGTGGTGTATGACAAATTGACAGGCAACTTACCATGCTGCCAACCTTCCTGCCATAGACTGACAATTTGAATAAGCCTGAAATGATCCTTCAGAGCGTGTATACAGGCAACACAGTGCACACAGCTGAAGATTTTAATGAACCTGTCTCACAAAGACTTCTGTTCAATAGTAGATTATGATAAATATTCTGGTTAACAAAGTATCCGATTCCATTCATTTTTCAGCTATGTTTTTTCAATAATTGCAAATCTGCTGTTCAAAAATGGAATCCTTTTGGATTGATAATTTGTTTGAAATTTCTTTCTTTTTCTTTGATGTTTGAGAATATTGATTATATTATAAATTTCATTTTTTTCAACTGTAAAATGGCATGTGTTTCACATTTTGAAATTATTTGGCTATGAAAATACCTCATAGCACTTCTCTATCAAATAAAAACTGTTATAATTTTTCATAAACACCAGAATGGTTCCTGAAGTTAATATTGTAAATATGTGCCTTTGATGCTTTGCACCAGTGTGTTGAGTTGTGCTATCTTTGTTAACTTTCTCAATAGTTTTAGTGAGGTTACTGAATGAGAGTTGTTGTGTTGGACCAAGTCTTCGACTTGATGTCACATGGAACCAAGTGCAGTTTTATCTGTTGGACTGAGTAATGTGAACTCAGTGTATATCATGAACTGTAATTTGTTTTTATATTTGTGCAACTCTGAAATCAGTGTCCATTTAAAAGTGACTCCTTTTAGCCAGTTGCCAAAGCTTTAAAAATGTAGTGTTAATTGTTGATTACATTCGGAGAATTGTCATACCTCACTAACAGGAAACAAAGGGTGTCAGTGCAAGGGACTAGTGAATTAAGTCATCAGTCATCATCAAAATGGGAAGAAATTACATGTGGTGTCCCACAGGGATCCATCTTAGGGCCATTGCTTTTTCTTGTGTACATTAATGATCTCTCATCAGTTACACTGCCAGAACAGAGTTCGTTTTGTTTGCAGATGACACAAGTATTGCAATAAATAGTATGTCATGTGTAGTTCTAGAAAGATCTGCTAATGATATTTTCATGGATATTAATAAATGGTTTAAAGCCAACTCACTGAGATTAAACTTCAAAAAGACTCACTATATGCAATTCAGAACCTGTAAGAGGTTTCTACCCAGCATATGCATAAAATACAAAGAAGAACAGATAGAAGAGGTTGACAGTCTTAAATTCCTGTGATTACAACTTGATAATAAATTCAGTTGGGAAGAGCGCACCACAGAACTGCAGAAACACCTTAACAAATCTGTATTTGCATTTTGAGTGTTAGCAGACATAGGCGACATAAAAATGAAAAAGCTTGCATACTTTGCCTACTTTCATTCCATAATGTCATATGGTATAATATTGGGGTAACTCTTCAAGTCAAACAAAAGTTTTCAGAGTCCAAAAGCGTGTAATACGTATTATTTGTGGAGTAAATTCACGGACGTCCTGTAGAAACCTGTTCAAAGAACTGGGTATACTAACTACTGCCTCTCAGTATATTTACTCATTAATGAAATTTGTTCTAAATAATATATCTCTTTTTCCAACAAACAGCTCAGTTCATACATACAATACCAGGAACAAAAATGATCTGCACAAGGACTTAAAAGCACTTACTTTAGTTCAAAAAGGGGTCCACTACTAAGGAACACTCATCTTCAATAATTTTCCAGTAAACATAAAAAATTTAGTTACAAATAAAGATCGGTTTAAAAGGAGCCTGAAAGACTTACTAATGGCCAACTCCTTCTACTCCATTGATGAATTTTTTAATAGAAACAAATGATGTATTGTATATATTCATACTATTAGTATTGTTATTTCAGCTTTAAAAAAAATAATAAATAAAAAAAATTGACATGTTCCACATCCACGAGGATCTCCTCATCACAGATCTATGGAATGAAAACTAATCTAATCTAATCTAAAGGGCTTTGCAAAAAGTACAATGTTCTTTCATCCGCCAGTCAAGATATTAACTGAAACCATACGACCTAGGGCCCACAATGAATTGTACTGCTAAATATATTTGGATGGTGAGCTGAGCCACAAAATACTTCAAATCATGTCGATGATTGTCGATACTGTTTTCTAGGTTATGCAACAAGTGTCATTGGAACTCTATCCTACAGTGTCATATCCCAACATTACACTTCAGACAGTTCTGAAAAAGAATGTTACAGCTTTAATTACATCATTTCAATAATTTCTTGTTGTTCGGAATGAGGAACAGGACTCTTAGAAGACACAGGAATCAATGTTCAGAGAGAAGAAATAAAGCTCTTGATATCAGAGGCAGGAAAGGACTTGGAAGATAAGTTGAATGGAATGCAAGGGATAAAAATCATACATTGTTGACATTCCTACCTGAAATTTCCATTGGTTGTTTTAAAAATGGTAAAATTCCACCAACCAACATGTTGCCCCCTGCCAGTGGTGTAATGTGATGCAGCATGGAGGGGCAGCTGGTCAGCACACCTCTCTCCTGGGATGTTTTGACTGTGGAACCACTACTAATCAGTCAAGCAGCTCCTCAGCTAGCCTCACAAGACTGAGAGCATTCTGTACCAGTCTCCCCTCACCGAGGACAAATCGCCGGCAGTACCAGCAATCGAACCCAGGTCTGCCAAATGGCAGTTAGTTGAATGGTGCAGCTAAGGAGGCAGACAATGGAATAGATAGTGTGTTAAAGAGTAGTTCTAAGATGAACATAAGACAAGGATAATGGAATGTAGTCAAGTTGAATCAGGAGATGTGGAGGGAATTACTTGGGATGATCAAAAAGTTTCCATTTGAAAGCTGTATGACGAGGGGTCGAAAAGCTTCTGCCCTAACAAATAAAGAATGACAGAAATTTCATAATATCAATTCATTTGTCTATATAATACCTGTGTACAGTAATACACTTGAAGGCATGCTCAGATGACTTCTGCAAACCATTCAAATAAAAGGTCTTTGATTTCAAGTCCAAGAAAGCATCAGTCACTGCATCATCATCCTTTGAGGTATTTTTTTGCGTTTGGGAAAAGAAAAAAGTCTGACACAGTCATATCTGGAGAATATGGCAGGTGATGTAAGAATTCGAACCTGCAGTCATGCAGAGTTTCCAATATTGCGAGGTCTTTGTGCACCGGTGCATGTCCTGATGCTAAAGAGTTCAGTGAGCCACTTTTCCACACCACATTTTCCTTATCTCTTCTCTCAAATGGCACAGGAGGATGCAACAGTATAAAGCATTGATAGTTGCAACCATTAGGGTGAAGGATGTTTTCATTGCTGTGAGTCTTGTTCTGTCTCAGGATCAAAGAGGTGAACCCACATTTTGTCTATTGTGACATACCTTGCAAGAAAGCCATCTTCATTCACTTCAAATTGGCAGATGATTTCTTCACAACACTGCACATGTTCCTGTATCTCATCTGCACTCGAGTCTTTGTGGACCCACCGAGATGAAACTTTCAGCATTCCCAAAATATCCACAACAGTGTCATGAGCACACCCGTGGGAGATTCCAAATGTGGTTTCAATGTGCTGCAGTGTCCCTGCAAAACGTTATCGTGAATTGTAGCTACTGTTTCATCAGTGGCAGGCTTTCCATTCCTTGGTGCTTCTCTCGCACTCATTCTTCTGTGTTTGAAGTCAGACGCCCAGTTTTTCACTGTTGCACAAGATGGAACACTGTCCGTAAGTGTATTCCGCATGTCCTCCACAATTTCCCTGGACATCATTCCCTTCAAATGAAGGTATTCAACCACTACACAGTTCTTGATTCTCCCAATATTCACCACTTTGCTTACACTACAGTATAGAATGCATCTTAGTGGCTACACTAATGAAGGTGGAGCTGCGACATTTGACTTGTGTACCCATATAGAGTCACCATAAAAGTATGTGGTGGTGTTTGTGTGAGACTTTACAGTAACTATCTGGGGCTAGAAACTTTCAGCCACCCCTCATATGACAATCAGGCAAAATTATGATGAGAACTGAGGCAATCATCCTACCAGTGCACCAGGTTGAAGATGCCCATTTGGTAGAACACTGTGTCCTGCTTTGTCAAGAAGTCCGTCACTGCTTGTTGCACACCCTCTTGCAACAGGAATCATTGATCCTTCAAGACCTTTCTAAGGGACCAAAGGCATGATAAGCTCACAGGTAGAGATCAGGACTGTAGGGTGGCTACTCGAGTGTCTCCCACTTTAGCTGGTGTCTGCATTCTGGGGATGTGTATTATCCAACTTGATGCACCATTGCACAGTGGTGGTTTTCAACAGAAGTGCTGCTTCATACACATTCTTCAGTGTATGATGGATGTCTACCAGTGTTTGTCCTCCAGCAGCTGAGAAAAGAACAACAGTATGTGATCCTGTTTGGACATATTTGGTAATAACACTGCCGTAGTTCCAATTTCTACATTTACTACATGCACTTCAGAAACGCACAAATGGCACACATTGCTTCTGTAACAACACTGGAGTCATGCTACGTTGCTTTTAATCTCTGGCAACACCCTTGATTGGAAACTTTTTATTGTCCATTATAGATTAGAAAATGACACACCGAAGATAATAGAAGTGTTTTGTTATTTTGGTAACAAAATTATTGATGATGGCTGACACAGAGAGGATATAAAATGCAGGCTGGCCTGTCTGATGGACAGAATATCCGAAAAAGAGAAATATGTTAAGAGTGGATATAAATTTAAATGTTAAGGAGTCTTTTCTGGATGTATCTGCCTGAAGTGTCACCTTGCTCTGAAACTAGGTGTGAACAACAAGCAGTTCAAGCTAGAAAAGGATAGTATCTTTTGAAATGTGTTTCTAGAAAGAAATTTTGATGATTACATGGATGAAACATAAAGGTAAACTCTGTCCATCGGTACTGGCCGACCACCGTGTCATCATCTGCCAATGACATCCAGCACACCACTATCCTGCCTGTGTCAGTTTTCTTGACTTTGAGCCCTGCTTGCTCGAGTAGCTCCTCAGTTGGCATCACAAGGGTGAATGTACACCGTTCCAATCCTCTCACCCAGGAAAAATCCCTGGCAGTACCGGGAATATAAACCTGCGTCCTCCCCATGATAGGCCGCAGCAGTGAATACTAAGTTACAGAGGTGGATAGATGACTAGGACTGGTACTAGATACCCTCTGCAATGCACCTAGAGGTGTCTTATGGAATAATTATGCAGTTTCAGATCAAATTACTAAGGAGATTGTACTGAATGAAATTGAGGAGAAATGAAATTTTCAGCACAACTTGACTAAAAGAAGGAACTGGTGGATAAGACATACCCTGATACATCAAGGAATCATCAATTTGATATTGGTGGGATTTGAGTGAGGGGAGGAAAAACTGTTGAGTGGGAAATACAGTAAGCAGGTTCAAATGGATGTAGGCTTGCATATGATAGACTAGCATAGAGAGCTGCATCAAACCAGTCTTTGGACTGAAGACCACAACAATAAAAACAGTTGGCTGCATGTAGGAATTTTCTGTTGTCAGGAAAGCAATGAGAAAGGATTTTCTGATAAAGAAAACTGTAAACACTATACATAAATGTGGTGTAAAATGTTTCTTGAGCTGTTTATGAAGTCAGAGAAATCATATATTATTTCTTTTGGCACGAAAAACCTGTACAGAATGATTAAACCACACCTACCCATGGGTTTTATGCAACTTCCAATGCCTACAAATGTCATGGACAAGATTTTCATTTCTCTCACCCACTACATGCAAATTACTAGTCCTACATAAAAAATGAACAGTATGTTTTTTGTGATAAATTTAATGTAGCCATTTTTTTTGGGGGGGGGGGTGGTATACACCACTTCTAACAAACACCGAACAACGTGCTCCAGTACACGGCTGCCAAATACATCGCTGGCCGCACTTCTCTGGGCGGCTCGCGGCTACCATTGCTGGCCGCCTTCGCGCGCGCGCATGTCAGCACACAGCAATTGGCTACGCCAGGAAACATTGCGATTGGTTTTCCCTGGAAAACAGCAACCCCAGCCAATGGCTCCATTAACTAGCAATCCGAATATAAACCCAGCTGCCGCCGCAAATGACAGTTCTCATCGGGAAGTGCAGTACGCCGTGTTCCAGCTGCTTGTGGATGACTCGCCGCACCACTCGAGGTTACCTGGCTGCTCAGCGGAAAATTTTGTGACTTCACTCGGAGAGACTGAACTTCACTGGACTTGGGAATAATTACGGGATGTGCACCCCACCATGCACATTCGGACATTGGTATAACCCAACTTAAATTTTGCATTACTTCTGAGTGTGAGCCTGGGTAGATGCTTGACTAACATAATTGTTAAAAAGTGATTTGTGATTTAATAAACCAGACTGAAGATGTCATTGTGTTATTCTTGGTTATAACAGGGGGGGGGGGATACGATTTTGCTAGAGCCCCAAATGCATTTTTCTTGAATAACACAAAAACTGTAGCCTCCAACAAAAACTTATTCCAGTACAAAATTTAATGTAGTTAATTTTCATACAAAAAGGTCCTGTTCATTGTTTTTGTAGGCCTAACAGGGTGCATGTAATGAGGAGAGAAGATTAAAATCATGGGTGGGGTTCTTGAAAATGTTGCAGGTTGCATAAAACTTTATGGCAGGGGCAGCTGAATAACCCTGTGTATGATCCAGAAGATTCAACAACATTCTTAACACACCTCATGGTCAGGCTGCTGATAGAAAACAGGTGATTCATATTGGCTTTGTGCATCCCCATTATGTGACTGCAGTAAAGAAGAGGATGTGGGATGTTCTCTGTCAACTTTTATACCCACACTGGTATGGCAAAAGACATTAAACATACAAAGCATATCAGAAAAGTAAGTACCATTGTGGGAAAAGGACTCATGAAATCATTTCTTCAGACCAAAGAAGAACCCAAAAAATTACTGACCAGTATCATTAACATTGGGTTCTCTGCAGAATTGTAGAACACATTCTGAATTCAAATGCAATAAATTTCCTAGATACTGTGAAACTTATGTCCACAAATCAGCATGGTTTTAGCAAGTATTACTCATGCGAAACTCAGCTTGCCTTTCTCTCACATGATATACTGCAAACTATGGAAAAAGGGCAACAGGGAGATTTCATATTCTCAGATTTCTAAAAAGCATTGGATATGATGCCCCACTGCAGACTGTTACTGAAGGCATGAGCATAAAGAATAGGTCTCCAGATATGAAAGTTGCTCAAAGACTTCTCAAGTAGCAGGACCCTGTGTGCTGTCCTTGAGGGCTGGTGTCAGTCAGTGACAAGGATATTGTAAGGAGGGCCCCAGGGAGACGTGAAAGGACTGCTATTTTTTTTTTTCTATATGCTAAAATGATTTGGCAGTGAGGGTGAGCAGCAATCTCCAGCCGTTTGTCGATGATGCTGTCACGCACAGGAAGGTGTCATCATTGAGTGACTTTAGGAGAATACAAGATAATATATCTAAAAACAAAGTTGATGTGACTTACCAAACGAAAGTGTTGGTATGTTGATAGACACACAAATAAAAACAAACACACACACAAAATTCAAGCTTTTGCAACCCACAGTTGCTTCATCAGGACAGAGGTAACGAGAGGGAAAGATGAAAGGATGTGGGTTTTAAGGGAGAGGGTAAGAAGTCATTCCAATCCCGGGAGCAGAAAGACTTACCTTAGGGGCAAAATAGGACAGGTATACACTCGCACACACACACATATCCATCCGTACATATACGTTCTATCCACAATTGACCACACATCCTGCTGAGTAGAGGCAGTTCCCTTACCTAACATCACTGCCGAGACTGTGGCCGAGGGTTTTATCTCCTCACGGATTGCTAGGTTCGGTCGTCCAACCACCATCACCACTGACTGAGGTCAGCAGTTTGAATCTTACATGTTTACCATTTTATGTAACATCTGCGCCATAAAGAAAATTCACACCACAGCCTACCACCCACAAAGCAATGGGCAAGTGGGATGGTGGCACCACACTCTGAAAACAGTGTTCAGGTGACAGAACTGCCTCTGGTCTGAAGCACTTCCATGAGTACTCCTCAGCCTCTGTTCAGCTTTCAAGTCCGACTAATAGGGAACTATCTCAGAATTCGTTTTTGTGGAGAACCCCGTCCTACCAGGGGAATCCATCACCCTCAAGTACCTGAACACTCCCCATACCCCCGTCTAACGATGTCATAAGTTGCGTGGACACCCACCTCAAACATGCACGTCTGCACCCACCCATCAGCCACTCCCGCCAGACGCTTACTTGCCAACCACTCTCAACATTTGCGACCATGTAATGCTGAGAGACAATTCGGTCTGACAACCTCTGCAACCACCTTATCTCGACCCCTTTAAAGTCCTCCAGCAGGGCGATACAACTTTCGACATCAACGTCAAAGACAGTCCTCAAACTGTTTTGCTACACCAACTCAAACCAGCATTCGTGGACCACAATGTCCCTCTGCTGGCTCAGTCTGATCCTCCTAATGGCTCTCCAGCCAGTCTCCCTCCCGCTGTGGAGTCCGACGATGAATCTCCTCGGGCCACCACACTGTTTTATTCACCTGACACCTCTCTGTCACCTTTTGTGGGTTTCTCAGACATGTCATCCTCCACCTCGTGTGCAGGTTTTTGCCTGTACCTCATCGACTGTGGAGTCACCCTCTCCCATAGTCACCCTGCTCTGCAATGTACCCCCACACCGCGTGGACGACATTTCAGTCATCACTCTCGATGTTCGAGTTCTCATTCTACTCACAGACACCACAGCCCCGCCACCCAATGACCAGTTAAACATCAGTGTTGTGCATAGCCTCACCCTCCCTTGTGAGTGTGACCTGATGACAATTCGCACCTTCACCTCACTGGACAGCTCGATCAGCATCCGGGCTTGCCACACCCACACCCACACCCCATTATCCGTCTTTCAACCCACCTGCTCTCAGGCTGGCCGCCGTATCATCCAACCTCTCTGGCTCAACGGCTCCCATTGCTTTGCCTCCGAATTGAGCTCCGGTAGGGGTGGAGGACCTGGTTGTGTGGCTACCAGCTCGTACGAATACCAGCAACATCGATGCCCACATGGTCTTCCCTCAAGAATCATATGCAGCACTCCTTACTGCCAGGGAGGGAGTGGGTGGGTGGGGGGGGGGGTTGTGTGGCGTTGATAGGTCATATTGACGATAGACAACATTAATCTTTGGGACTCAGGTCGCTCATTCGAGCTGCCATTTTAATTCAGTCCGTTCTTAGACCTTGTACTGTGTGCGTGTGTATTATAATTGTCGACATATATGTATGTGCAAATATTACTGGGGACAGTTTATTCCATACACCGCTACTCGTATCCTGTTCCCATAAATTGTATTGTAAATATGTTACTCCTACTCTGTCTGATTTTTGCTAATACCAGTGATATTGCAGGGGATAAATGATTCCACATTAGGTGGCAGTGGCCTTGAGTGTGTGAATATATAAGTGCTTTCTATCTCTGAACATGGTCTTTCAGCCAAAAGCTTAAATGTTTAGTACTGTTTTCATTATACCTGTCTGCAGCTCACTGATTGCTCCATGTGGTAAATAGCAGTCCATCTTTTTCATAATATTGTTCATATTGTGTTTTTTTTTCATCTAAAATAGAAGCTACTTTAATTACATGATTTTCTGCGGGCTCATATACCGGTATATTTGTTTCTGCTTACAAATCCATGCATGAACTGCTAAATTGTAAGTATATTGCTCATATTCTACCTTATTTTTGTTTGTGTTCATTTTCATACTTTCTTGCGTTTAATGGAGAACTCATTGGAGTGGGAGGATGATTCTAGTGAATAAATTTTTGCTAAAATGTATTGTTTTTAGTACTTGTCAATAATGGGTGAAAAATATTTGTAGCTGCTGTTGAATTTTTTAGTATTTGTGAGGAAGAATTCTCTAGTCAATGAGACTACAAAACATAGTCTGTGGCAAAAAGCAATAGTATTCAAAGCATAATTGCATAGTCATTCAACGACAAGATGTAAAAAAGTTGAACACCAATTTTTTCAAAAGCTTGCTAGCATGAAGTTCTCCATTAAATGTGAGAAAGTCCAGAAGAGCGGTGTGAACATAAAGTAGAAAATGCGCAACATATTAAAACTAATTTAAATCAGGTAGTTCACATGTAGATTTGTACACAGAAACAAATATATGTGAGCCGACAGAAAAGCATGTGGCAAATCCAGCTTCTAGTTTATATGAAACAAAAAGAAATATGGAATCATTTACCACACAAAATGTTATGGAACAGTGCAGTACATACAAAAAGTTGTAATCAGGAACTCAATGTGATGAAACCAGCTCTCTTTGTCATGTCAGATGCTTGTTGGATTTTGACATGTGCTAACGTGCAGTTATTCCCACATGATAATGGCCACATGATCAAAATTGCAATATTGGGATTTACAAATCAACAGTTTTACAGTCAAAAGGTGAACATATTGTCATTTACAAACTCTTTTATAACTGTAGATCTCAACTATGAGAAATTAATCTTTGTTTTTTGATTGAAATTTCATGAATATATTACCTTGTATAGTCACAAAAAGATTTCCGTGCATGCACATAATCATTAAACTACGAAGCTCTCCAATAAAGTATAAATGAAAAATATTATCATCTAATACTTATATTCTGTTTGCTAAATGACTCAGTTTGTGGCCTTCTACAACACATTCCACATTTATAATGTGACACTCTGGTCACATCCAATGACAAGGCCATTACCCTTATTTATAGTGTTTCTGTTAACTTTGTCAGTAGAAACCTGCAAACAGTCTGTTGTAAAATTGAAATTGTGTGGTTTCAATAAAGAATACAAACATAAAACTGTGTTTTATCATGATTTTTAAAGAATTACTTACAAATCATCACATAATTAAAATACTGTAGTTAAGTACTGTATTATTATTCTTTACTATGCATTATGACATTTATTATTGTAGTTGGGGATGTCTGATTCTGAACTCGAGTAAAATGCTGAGTGGTTACAACTGAAGTGCGGCTGCTCTGGGAGATCCAGTGTGGGCTGTAATTACCATATGGTGGTGAAACCTGGTAGATACACTAATGGGATAATGCAGAACCAATTTACATTGGGAAAAAATTAATTTCAATTTTTGCCACCAAGTGCAAATATAGTGCCATACAGCATTTTGTAGACATCTCCGGAGCTCATATTGAACAAATTGTGTAAGAAGTGCTTAGTAATAAACTGATAATTATTCCCTTCTGTCTTGTTCGAACTTTTCTACTCCTGTCCTGTTCCTCATCTACTTCATGTGCAAACATGTCTATACATCTTTGTTGCATTCACAGTGCCAGATTTCCACTTGGCGGCCAAAATTGGAACTTATTTTTTTTTTTCCAGAGTAAATCACTTCTGTATTTACGCATTATAATATCTTCCAAGTTTTGCTGCCACATGATAAGTACAGCACACACTGGACCTCTGTGAGCAGCTGAATTTTAATTATAATCACCCAGTACTAGGGTGTTAAATTGTTCTTTAAAATCATTTATTTGCAATATACTACACATGAATCTGTTGGATTGGGCCTAATTCCTAGTATGTGTCCACCTTACACTAACTAAATCATCATGAGACAACATGCATTGTAATTGGCTTGTGTTAGCTGCAAATTGCATATAATATTTTGATGTGTGGATTTATGACATGTTGTTAAACATATAGACTGTTAATATGCTTCATTGGGTATTAAAAGTTGAATGATACACTGTTACATGAAGCAATGAATATGGATAATAATATGCTTCATATGCAGACTGTTGTATTACTATAAAGTGTTGACAAAGAACAATGAAGCAGTTGTAAGTAATGCCAGTGTGAAATTTTACCACAGTATTGGAGATCTGCATGTTTATGATGAAATTAAACAGAAAAGAGGTCAAGATAAGGAGATACATTTAACTCTTAATGCTACAGCAGTTGGTTGGTATTACAGATTGAAGAGCTCTGGCAGAAAGGAGGATCATAGTAAGGAATATGAAAGTAAAGTACAATTGGCAGAACTTTAAAATTAATTTTGTTATGTGTGCATTACAACATGTGAAGGGTGACTCAAAAGAAATAAAATTTTAGATAATAGAAAGTTTGCATACTTGATTGCTTAGAGCAAATCACTTGTTTTTAATTTTTATTTATTTATGCATTTATTTTACCTGGCAAGATTAGGGCCATCAGGCCCTCTCTTACACCTAACCAGGCATACTCAGATTCAACAAATTTCAGTTTCTACAGAACATTAAGGACATATAACATGTTATACAGTATTAATGTTAAAGAAAAAAATAGAGTATAAACGTAGTACAATGATATTTATAACAATCAAAAATAATTATAACAATCACGAATAATAATAATAATAATAGTAATGACTATGTATATGAAAGTAAACATATTTTTCTTTTATGAATGTCAGTCCTATTGCTAGTTGGGAATTTTCTCGTTATATTTTTGCAGCTTGTGAGTTATTCTCATCAAGCAGAGACATAAGACGATAGAATGGGATGAAAGAGATATAGAAGAGGTAGATAGGTTAGAGGAAGAGAAATAGAATGGTAAAATTCGAAGCTATGATGGAGAGGAGAAAGAAAGAGATGAGAGGGGCACAACAATGGTGGCTATACAGTCCCTAATATGTAAGTCTTGAGTTCCCTCTTGAATGTTGAGTGGTTCTGGATAAGATGCAGATCACAGGGGAGCACATTCCATAGTCGTATGGCTGAGATGGAGAATGACACGGAGAAAGATTTTGTGTTATGTAAAGGTATAGCCAAGATGCTAGACATATCTGATCTGGTATTGCGGTTGTGGAATGATGATAGGTGTTTAATGTGAGAAGATAAGTATTGGATGCACCAGTATTGTTATCCATTCTGAATATATGCCCAAAAAACTGTAGTCTCCTCTTCCTCATTACATCAGTTAGTTTCTCCATTTTCAGATATAGCTCTCTGTTTGGTCTTAACCTGTATTCAGCATTATCGTTTCTTTTAGCTCCCAGTATTTTCCTTAAAATTCTTCTTTCTACCTTCTCTAGTTTCTCAAGATCTCCATTTCTTGTTAGTTTAAGTGTTTCTGCCGCATAGAGAGCTTCAGGTCTGGCCACTGTTTGGTAGTGTCTTAATTTCGTGTTCCAGGACAAGGATTTTTTATTATAAACGTTTTTGGTCATATGAAACACTCTTTCCATTTTGTGCACTCTAGTTTCTATAGCTATCTTTTCTTTGGCATTGTATGTAATCCACTCTCCTAGGTATTTAAAGGAATCTGTTTTGTGTATTGTGTTGTTGTCAACTGCAATATTTTGAGGAGCATCACAGATGTTTGTCATAAACTTTGTTTTTTCGTAGGATATTTGTAGTCCTACTTTGGCTGCTTGTTTTTGTAGTTCTCTTATTTGTTCTTGGGCATTGTCTAGTGAATCTGTAATCAATGCCATGTCATCTGCGAAGGCTAAACAGTCGACAGTGATCTTGTTTGGATTTCTCCCTAGTTGAATCCCTTTAGTATTGATGGCCTTCCTCCATTCTCGAACAACCTTCTCCAAGACACAATTGTAAAGCAGAGGTGACAGACCATCTCCCTGTCGAACACCTGACTTTATTTCAAACGATTTTGAGAGCTCTCCCCTAAATTTTACTTTCGATTTTGTATTTGTCAAAGTACCTTTAATTATTGCAGTTGTTTTAGCATCTAGTCCCAATTCTTTTAAGATATCAAGCAGTGTATTTCTGTCAATTGAATCATAGGCTTTTTTAAAATCCACAACAGTAATTACATATTTTAAGTTCCTGATTTTCCTCATTTCTATTATGTTCTTTAAATTTAGTATTTGTTCTGCACATGACCTTCCCTTCCTAAATCCAGCCTGATACTCTCCTAGCAGTTTGTCGAGTATCTCTTCTGCTCTTTTTAAAAGCGCCTTAGACAAGATCTTATAGGTCACTGGTAAGAGGGAGATTCCCCTATAATTGCTAGGATCTGTTTTCTTCCCTTTTTTATGTAGTGGATGTATTAATGCAGATGTCCAGTCTGGTGGTAATCTGTGTGTTGTCCAGATTTCTTTTAGTATTTCTGATAGAAACTGTATCATGTTGTCACTAGAGTACTTTCATAGTTCAGCAACTATATTATCCTCTCCAGGGGCTTTATTATTTTTAAGCTCTTTTATGAGTTCTTTTATTTCTTCTGTGGTTGGCGGCTTGGAGTCTGGTGGTGTTGGGTTTACAATATTGAAATTAAATTTTTCTTTCGGTGGATGAGTTATGTAGTTCTTCAAAATATTCAGCAAGTATTCTACAGTTCTCTATGCTATTGTATGCAGTTTTCTACGTTTTTGGGTCCGTGAAAAATAGACTAGGAGTAGAGTATTTCTTTAAGTTACTTTTGAAGGTTTTGTAAAAGTCCCTAGCATTGTTCTGTTTGAAGTTGGAGTCTATTGATACTAGTTGGTCTTTTATGTATTGAACTTGGATCTTTTTAAGGCCTTTTGAAGCTTGCTTCCGGGCTTCTTTTAGGGAGTTCCTATTTTTATCATTTTGGTTGGCATTCCAAATGTTCCAAGCTCGTTGTCTTGTTAGGATTAGTTTGTCACACTCATCATTCCACCAGGCATGTTCCCATTTTTTGGTAAGGAGAATGGTTTCTTCTGCTGTCTGTACTATATCTTTTTGAAGTTGTTCCCATGTTTTAGGTGTTTTCTTTTCCAAAAGTGTCCTGAAATTTACTTGTTTATTTATTTATTTACTTATTTTGTGCTCCATTTGGGCAACGTCACTGTGGATGTGTTCTAAACCAAATTTCTGCATAAATTAATAGAATTTTTTTTTTACTTTTAATCAGTAAGAACTCTGTACGTAAAAACACACACAAATCAGAATTAATTACACTGAAATTGTTACATGCAACATATAGTATGGCTAGTACCGTACAGCTTGAGCATGATAGCTCACGTCCCCAGGGGATTAGTGGGCCCTTCCTCGACCTTTTCTGGGCGGAAATTGCACAGGGCGGAAAATTTTCCGCCCCACCAGAAATCTACGAACTCTCCGCTCGTACCTGCGTCCATTTTGTCCTGTCCTACATGCAGCGGACCGTCCTAATCACCTTGCTCTACCTGTTCGCTGGACTCAGCCAAACCGAATTCCGCCCGCACAGTCCCGTCTGTCTGTTAGTATCGCTCTAGTTTTCGTAGACTTCACATCGTGCCACTTGGATATTACCATCTCAGTAATTGTGATATGGAAGTTTCAACGGCAATTCGTGGTAAGCCTAGTTGCCACTATGAAGGTTATTCTGACACAGTGAACAAAACGAAGGAAGATGGGACTATGATTTGGCGCTGTTCGAAACAGAAAGAGAAGCATTGCCGAGGAAAGCTTAAAACCAAGGATTCTACAGTGCTCTTTCCGCACGAGCATCAATGTAGAGCTCCGCGTGACGCAAGGTTGAAAGTACTGAGGACTGTGATTTCCCTAAATCACTCCAGGCAAATGCTGGGATGGTTCCTTTCAAAGGGCACGGCCGACTTCCTTCCCTGTCCTTCCCTAGTCCGATGAGACCGATGACCTCGCTGTCTGGTCTTCTCCAAAACAACCAACCAACCAACTGAGGACTCTGAACCAGGCAAAGAAGAGGGCACGAGAGGAAAATACGTCTATTTCCAAAATCTATTCAGAGGATCTACGTAGCTTGCATAATCGAGGGTACGACTTTGTGACAGAAATGCCAGAGCAGCGAATAACGAAGAGAATGTATTACAAGCAAAGGGCAAAGTCACAGTACAGGATCTTAGACTCAATCGCAAATATAAAGAAAATGAAATAAGACAACAAATTCGCATGTGTGCTACACTGGCATTTTTACGGCCTGAAGTTGTGCACCGGATTTTCCTAGGCTTTCTGACTTTTTCGGCTATTTTGTAGAGAGATGGTTGGAAAATGAAGAACATCCTATCAGCCTTTGGAGCTGCTACAAACGGCTCTATCGAACAACTAACTCTGTAAAGGGCTGGCATGACAAAATTAATAATATGCTTTCCAAACCAAATCCTAAAATTAGTGATGTAATTACTTGCCTGAAAACGGAACAGAAAATTCAACTTGCACGTTAATGAGAACAGAACTGATGTTGGAAGGTAACAGAAAGAAAACAGTGTACATAAACGGGATGTAAGGCTGGAGAAAATACTGAAAAAGTACGAGGGGTATGTTGAGGTAAGGGGTTTGCTTGAAGGCTATTCCTACCTTAAAAAAAAAGAAAAAAGTATATATATATATATATATATATATATATATATATATATGGTTATAATAGAAGGAAACATTCCATGGAGGAAAAATATGCCTAAAAACAAAGATGATGTGACTTACCAAATGAAAGTGCTGGCAGGTCGACAGACACACAAACGAACACAAACATACACACAAAATTCAAGCTTTCGCAACAAACCACTGCCTCACCAGGAAAGAGGGAAGGAGAGGGAAAGACGAAAGGATGTGGGCTCTAAGGGAGAGGGCAAGGAGTCACTCCAGTCCCGGGAGCAGAAAGACTCACCCTAGGGGGAAAAAAGGACGGGTATACACCCACACACACACACATCCATCCACACATATACAGACACAAGCAGACATATTTATATATGTCTGCCTGTGTCTGTATATATATATATTTATATACAGACACAAGCAGACATATTTATATATGTCTGCTTGCATCTGCACATGTGCGGATGGATATGCGTGTGTGCGCGAGTGTATACCCGTCCCTCCCTCCCCCCAAGGCAAGTCCCCCCGCTCCTGGGACTGGAACGACTCCCCACCCTCCCCCCCAAAAAACCCACATCCCCCCCTCCCCCTCTCTCCCCCCCCCCGACGAGGCAACAGTCCGTTGCGAAAGCCTGAATCCCGTGTGCATGCCTGTGTTCGTTCGTGCGTCCGTCGACCTGCCAGCACCCCCACCCGACAAGTTACATCATCCTTGTTTTTAGGTATATTTTTCCTACGCAGAATTTTTCCTTCTATTATAACTATATATATATATATATATATATATATATATATATATATATATATATATATATACCCAAAAACAAAGATGATGTGACTTACCAAATGAAAGTGCTGGCAGGTCGACAGACACACAAACGAACACAAACACACACACAAAACTCAAGCCCTCGCAACAAACTGCCACCTCACCAGGAAAAAGGAAGGAGAGGGAAAGACGAAAGGATGTGGGCTTTAAGGGAGAGGGTAAGGAGTCATTCCAGTCCCGGGAGCGGAAAGACTCACCTTATGGGGAAAAAAGGACGGGTATACACTCTCACACACACACATATCCATCCACACATACACAGACACAAGCAGACATATTTAAAGACAAAGAGTTTGGGCAGAGATGTCAGTCGAGGCAGAAGTGCAGAGGCAAAGATGTTAACTTGCCAAAGGATGGTATGTTGATAGAGACACTAACAAACACAAACACACACACAAAATTCAAGCTTTCGCAACCCACGGTTGCTTCATCAGGAAAGAGGGAAAGACGAAAGGATGTTGGTTTTAAGGGAAAGGGTAAGGAGTCATTCCAATCCCGGGAGCGGAAAGACTTACCTTATGGGGAAAAAGGGACAGGTATACACTCGCACACACACACATATCCATCCGCACATATACAGACACAAGCAGACATATGTAAAGGCAAAGAGTTTGGGCAGAGATGTCAGTCGAGGCGGAAGTACAGAGGCAAAGATGTTGTTGAATGACAGGTGAGGTATGAGCGGCGGCAACTTGAAATTAGTGGAGGTTGAGGCCTGGTGGGTAATGGGGAGAGAGGATATATTGAAGGGCAAGTTCCCATCTCCAGAGTTCTGATAGGTTAGTGTTAGTGGGAAGTATCCAGATACCCGGACAGTGTAACACTGTGCCAAGATGTGCTGGCCGTGCACCAAGGCATGTTTACCCACAGGGTGATCCTCATTACCAACAAACACTGTCTGTCTGTGTCCATTCATGCGAATGGACAGTTTGTTGCTGGTCATTCCCACATAGAAAGCTTCACAGTGTAGGCAGGTCAGTTGGTAAATCAAATGGGTGCTTTCACACGTGGCTCTGCCTTTGATCGTGTACACCTTCCGGGTTACAGGACTGGAGTAGGTGGTGGTGGGAGGGTGCATGGGACAGGTTTTACACCGGGGGCTGTTACAAGGGTAGGAGCCAGAGGGTAGGGAAGGTGGTTTTGGGATTTCATAGGGATGAACCAAGAGGTTACGAGGATTAGGTGGACAGCAGAAAGACACTCTTGGTGGAGTGGGGAGGATTTCATGAAGGATGGATCTCATTTCAGGGCAGGATTTGAGGAAGTCGTATCCCTGCTGGAGAGCCACATTCAGAGTCTGATCCAGTCCCGGAAAGTATCCTGTCACAAGTGGGGCACTTTTGGGGTTCTTCTATGGGAGGTTCTGGGTTTGAGGGGATGAGGAAGTGGCTCTGGTTATTTGATTCTGTACCAGGGTAGTTGCGAGATGCGAAAGTTATTTTCAGGTTGTTGGTGTAATGGTTCAGGGATTCAGGAATGGAGCAGATTCGTTTGCCACGAAGACCTAGGCTGTAGGGAAGGGACCGTTTGATATGGAATGGGTGGCAGCTGTCATAATGGAGGTACTGTTGCTTGCTGGTGGGTTTGATGTGGACGGATGCATGAAGCTGGCCATTGGACAGATGGAGGTCAATGTCAAGGAAAGTGGCATGGTATTTGGAGTAGGACCAGGTGAATCTGATGGAGTTGAGGTTGGAGAGGAAATTCTGGAGTACTTCTTCACTGTGAGTCCAGATCATGAAGATGTCATCAATAAATCTGTACCAAACTTTGGGTTGGCAGGCCTGGGTAACCAAGAACGCTTCCTCTAAGCGACTCATAAATAGGTTGGCGTTCGAGGGGGCCATCCTGGTACCCATGGCTGTTCCCTTTAATTGTTGGTATGTCTGGCCTTCGAAAGTGAAGAAGTTGTGAGTCACAACTTCAGACAGACGTTTACGCAGTGGTTGAGCTATGTATTTTGGAACCAAACGTGGACTTCTGTCATTCTCATCAATTACCATCCTCACAAAATCCTTTATTTATTTACAAATTCAGATAGAACCATTCTTCTGTTTGAGGTGCTGTCTAGGTAAGGTATTTACAGTTAGACTTGTTCCTAAGGTTTTAAGGTTTAAAAATTCAACTACGCTTGAAACTTATAACAACTTTATATGTGGTAAAAAGACTACAACAAAATTAGTACAAACTGTTATTTTTAGTTGAATGTGACATCCAAGTTTTAAAAACATTCTCACGTTGTGGCTGATATAGAAGGAGTCAGACGTTAACTTTATTTATTTATTTGTCCATATAAATCTCTTTTTAAGTACATATATTGTACACAGGATATTGGACAGAAAACATTTTTTGGCTATTGGATTTTCAAATATCAAACATAAATTTTTATGACAAATTGGATCTATACAGTTAATAATTACAAATTTTTGAAATACTGTATAACTTATTTCTCCAATTAAAGATACAAATTACATTTTTTCTTGCATAAGATACTGTGTGACTGAATAGTAGCAGTTTTTCAGAAGGTAGGATGTCACAGACTTTTTAAAGTTTTGTAGTTCAGTAAGAGATTTTATATGTCTTGGTAATCTGTTGAAAAGTTTTGTTCCTGCATGATGTACACCTTTTTGGCATAATGTGGTGTTACAATGATTGACATGTATGTCACTGTCTGACCTGGTACTGTAATCATGGACACTTTTGTTTTGAGGAAAAAGGTTTTCTTTTCTCAGTATGCTTTTTTTGACATGCGTGACTATTTCCAGTATATAAATGCAGGGAAGGGGTAGGATCTTTAGATCTTTAAAGAAAGGTTTGCATGATTTTCTGCTGCTCACTTGTTTCATTATTCTTATAATTGCCTTTTGTTTCCTGAAAACTGTTATGGCCTGATGTACATTTCCCCAGAAAATGATACCGTACTTCAGTATTGAATGTACACGAGCAAAGTATACAGCCCTAACTGTTTCTGCACTAGTACTGTTGCAGAGAATTCTTACCACATAGCTCATTTTTGCTAGTTTTGAATTTAGGGCTGTGATATGAGTATTCCATTTAAGATTTTCCTGTATATGAATCCCAAGAAATTTAGTTTCATTGACAGAACTAATGTTTTGGTTATCTATACGTATTACAGGTTGTGCCGGATTTTTATTTTGATCAGCGTGGAAATTCATTAGTACAGTTTTTTGGGGATTAACCATTAGCCTGTTTCTGGTAAACCATTCAGACACTCCTTTTGTAATATCTTTTGCAGATGCAGTAAGATTTTCTTCATTATTCCCTTCAATCAATAGACTGGTGTCATCTGCAAACAGTACTGGTTCAGAATCCCTAACGTGTGATGGGAAATCATTAATGTAGACCAAAAAAAGAAAGGGACCTAAAATGGAGCCCTGTGGAACACCATGAGTTAGTCCACATGGTTCTGAAACGTGTACCTGGAGTTCATTTCCTTCTGTGTACTTAATTTCAGTTACCTGAGAACGATATTCCAAATATGATTTAATCCACTGATTTGGCACACCTCTTACACCATACCATTCGAGCTTCCTCAGGAGTATAGAATGATCAATCACATCAAAAGCTTTTGTTAGGTCCAAGAATAAACCTGAGATATTTCTGTGGTTGTCCACTGCATTTAAGACATGGTTTATCAGATTGAAAGTGGCAGTTTCAATTGATCTCTGTGGTCTGAAGCCATGTTGACTGTTAGTTAACGCTTTTTTTATCTCATTATCTGTTAAACAAAAACGAATGATTAATGTTTGTTTTTAAATTTTTTGTCACTTACTACTTTGAAGATTCAACTGTAAGATTTCCAAGACAGTCAAAGGTCACTGACAGATACCAAAAAAGAAAATATTGCTACTACTTTCATTGGATTCTTCTTCATGTGCTCTTTCTTCGACTAATACACTGTCATCTTTTGCATGGCAGTTATGTGCAAGATTTTCTACGTTTTCTTTAAGTCCTTCAGTTTTATCAAGAACCACCTACTTAATAGGTTCTTAATTTTTGTTAGTCTCATCAAATTTTTGATTATCTACAAATGCTCTCTTCAACTATAATATTTTTGCTCCTTCTTTCATGTCCTTTGGGTCGAGTGGTTCTCTGACGAAAGTTTAACAAATTTCAGCACTGAACCAGCCAACAAATGGCCCTTCAAAAACCTGACCACAATTTACTTGTTTATTTATTTATTTACTTATTTTGTGCTCCATTTGGGCAACATCGCTGTGTGTGTGTTATAAACCAAATTTCTGCATAAATTAAAAGAATCTTTTTTTTTTTTTTTTGCTCTTAATCAGTAAGAACTCTCTACGTAAAAACATATACATATCAGAATTAATTACATTGAAATTGTTACATGCAATATACAGTATGCCTAGTACCGTACGGCTTGAGCATGCTAGCTCACATCCCCAGGGGATTAGTAGGCCCTTCCTCGACCATTTCTGGGCGGAAATTTCACAGGGCGGAAAATTCACAGGGTGGAGAATACACGGAGGATTAGTGGGCCCTTCCTCGACCTTTTCTGGGCGGAAATTTCGCAGGGCGGAAAATTCACAGGGCGGAGAATACATGACACCGTTTCAACTACGAAAAGGGGGGAGGGGGGGCGGGGGCGCTTGTAAACCACTAGACAAACTTTTTTCTCCAATGTATATAATCTTTCTCCTTATACGTATTTTCAAACAAAAATTGTACACACAACAGTGCGATGCTTTGTTTTATTTCTCGCCATCATTTTTACAGAATACAGGAAATTTGTATATACGGCTTATGATTAGAATGCTACTACGGAACCTGAATAGTCCGAAAGTTAGTAATCCTATCCATTCACAGACTAACATTGCGAAATGCCGTCACTGAAGGTGCATGCTTCTCATATGCAAACATAAACATCATTTCCGCCCTTTTTATTGCTCATGAAAACCACACATTGCATGTTGTACCACCATACAGCGAGACCTTCAGAGGTGGTGCTCCAGACTGCTGTACACACCTGTACCTCTAATATCCAGTAACACGGCTTCTTGCATTGATGTATGCCTGTATTTGTAGTGGCATACTGTCCGCAAGTTCATCAAGGCACTGTTGGTCCAGGTTGTCTCACTCCTCAACGGCGATTCGGCGTAGATCCCTCCGACTGGTTGGTGGGTCACGTCGTCCATAAACAGCCCTTTTCATACTATCCCAGGCATATTCGATACGGTTCATGTCTGCAGAACATGCTGGCTACTCTAGTGGAGCGATGTCGTTCTCCTGAAGGAAGTCATTCGCAACATGTGCATGATGGAGGCGCCAATTGTCGTCCATGAAGACTAATGCCTCGCCAATATGCTGTCGATATGGTTGCACTATCGGTCGGAGGATGGCATTGACGTATCGTACAGCCGTTACGGCGCCTTCCATGACCACCAGCGGCGTACGTCAGCCCCACATAATGGCACCCCAAAACAGCAGGGAACCTCCACCTTGCTGCACTCGCTGGACAGTGTGTCTAAGGGGTTCAGCCTGACCGGGTTACCTCCAAACACGTCTCCAATGATTGTCTGGTTGAAGGCATATGCGACACTCATCGATGAAGAGAACGTGATGCCAATCTTGAGCGGTTCATTCGAGATGTTGTTGGACCCAACTGTACCGCGCTGCATTGTGTCGTGGTTGCAAAGATGGACCTCGCCATGGGCCTTGGGAGTGAAGTTGCACATCATGCAGCATATTGCGCAAAGTTTGAGTTGTAACACGACGTCCTGTGGCAGCACTAAAAGCATTATTCAACGTGGTGGCGTTGCTGTCAGGATTCCTCCGAGCCATAGTCCGTAGGTAGCGGTCATCAACTGCAGTAGTAGCCCTTGGGCGGCCTGAGCGAGGCATGTCATCGACAGTTCCTGTCTCTTTGTACCTCCTCCATGTCGAACAATATCGTTCTGGTTCACTCCGAGACGCCTAGACACTTCCCTTGTTGACCAGATCGAACCAGCATGGTTGAACGACAGACTACACGAGCCGTGGACCTCCTTCCTGGTGGAATAACTGGAACTGATCGGCTGTCGGACCCCCTCCGTCTAATAGGCGCTGCTCATGCATGGTTGTTTACATCTTTGGGCGGGTTTAGTGACATCTCTGAACAGTCAAAGGGACTGTGTCTGTGATACAATATCCATTGTCAACGTCTATCTTCAGGAGTTCTGGGAACTGGGGCGATGCAAAACTGTTTTTGATGTGTGTTTATCAGATAAAGAGGTGTTTGGATACTGAAGTTGCTTAAAGTGAACAGGTAAATTGGCTGGGACTATCGACTTACTACGGGGTATCAAGGTTTCGTTTGCAGTAACAATAAACAATAAATAGAAATGGTAAGTGGCCGCGGTGGGGTATGGGGGGGGATGAAGTGAACATAGAGAAGAGGGATTAGGAGATGGACAGAAAGAGGGAAAGGAGGAGGAGATGGTGGAAGAGAGGGGAAAGAGGGTCAGAGAGGAGAGGGGGGAGGAGTTTAGGATGTACATTCAATTCCCAAGCATTTTTAGCAATTGCGACGCTTTGCCAGGTTTGCTACTTCCATACAATTTCAAGGGTGCTTCGCAACGAGATTTGGACTCAAAATGTATTTCCATTGTTGGAAAATATGTAGGCTTGTAAAATAGCTGTTTTTTTCTCTGTGGATTGTTGGTAATTTTTTATTACGGTAAAGATAGTAAAAATGCATTGACATAGTCTCATGGTTTGCAGTTTGCTGTATCCTTGATCTCTGCAAAGGTGCGAAGGAAATGTCTCAATCTCATCTATCACAAGGCCAGGAAGAAAGGGCATTTGACGGTAAGTACGACGGTTGTTGACAATAAATGTTTTTCAACTATGATGGAGGTGTCATGCTAAGATATGTGGAGTTCTTATGATGACACAGTCTGACCATTTGTGTAAGAGTTGTATTCTGATCGTGTTTTCGCACAACTGATACTATAATTCAGTTTTTCATTGGTTCACTCATATAAAAAATTAACAGTATTTTGATTGATTAGAATTATAATATTAGAGGTAATTGCACGAAACTGCTCTATTGTAACCGAAGGGACGAATTTTAGTTTCTTAACTTCACCTTCAACAGATTTACAGTCTTCAGTCCTGCGACGGGTTTGATGCAGCTCTCCATGCTACTCTATCCTGTGCAAGCTTCTTCATCTCCCAGTACTTACTGCAACCTACATCATTCTGAATCTGCTTAGTGTATTCATCTCTTGGTCTCCCTCTACGATTTTTACCATCCATGCTGCCCTCCAATGCTAAATTTGTGATCCCTTGATGCCTCAGAACATGTCCTTCCAACCGGTCCCTTTTTCTTGTCAAGTTGTGCCACAAACTCCTCTTCTCTCCAATTCTATTCAATATGTCCTCATTAGTTATGTGATCTACCCATCTAATCTTCAGCATTCTTCTGTAGCACCACATTTCGAAAGCTTCTCTTCTCTTCTTGTCCAAACTATTTATCGTTCACGTTTCACTTCCATACATGGCTACACTCCATACAAATACTTTCAGTAACGAATTCCTGACATTTAAATCTATATTCGATGTTAACAAATTTTTCTTCTTCAGAAACGCTTTCCTTGCCATTGCCAGTCTGCATTTTATATCCTCCCTACTTCGACCATCATCAGTTATTTTGCTCCCCAAATAGCAAAACTCCTTTACTACTTTAAGTGTCTCATTTCCTAATCTAATTCCCTTTTGTTGATGTTCATCTTATACCCTCCTTTCAAGACACTGTCCATTCCGTTCAACTGCTCTTTCAAGTTCTTTGCTGTCTCTGGCAGAATTAGAATGTCCTCGGCGAACCTCAAAGTTTTTATTTCTTCTCCATGGGTTTTAATACCTACTCCGAACTTTTCTTTTGTTTCCTTTATTGCTTCCTCAATATACATATTGAATAACATCGGGGATAGGCTACAACCCTGTCTCACTCCTTCCCAACCACTGCTTCCATTTTATACGCCTCGACTGTTATAACTACCATCTGCTTTCTGTAAACATTGTAAATTGCCTTTCGCTCCCGGTATCTACCAGTTTTTCCATTCGTCTGTAAAGAATTCGCGTTAGTATTTTGCAGCTGTGACTTATTAAACTGATAGTTCGGTAATTTTCACATCTGTCAACACCTGCTTTCTTTGGGATTGGAATGATTATATTCTTCTTGAAGTCTGAGGGTATTTCGCCTGTCTCATATATCTTGCTCACCAGATGGTAGAGCTTTTTAAGGGCTGGCTCTCCCAAGGCTATCAGTACTTCCAATGGAATGTTGTCTACTCCCGGGGCCTTTCGACTCAGGTCTTTCAGTGCTCTGTCAAACTCTTCACGCAGTATCGTATCTCCCATTTCATCTGCATCTACATCCTCTTCCATTTCCATAATTTTGTCCCCAAGTACATCGCCCTTGTATAGACCCTTTATATACTCCTTCCACCTTTCTGCTTTCTGTTCTTTTCTTAGAACTGGGTTTCCATCTGAGTTGATATTCATACAAGTGGTTCTCTTATCTCCAAAGGTCTCTTTAATTTTCATGTAGGCAGTATTTTTCTTACCCCTCGTGAGATAAGCCTCTACATCCTTACATTTGTCCTCTAGCCATCCCTGCTAAGCCATTTTGCACTTCCTGTCAATCTCATTTTTGAGACGTTTGTATTCCCTTTTGCCTGCTTCATTTACTAAGTTTTCATATTTTCTCTTTTCATCAATTAAATTCAATATTTCTTCTGTTACCCAAGGATTTCTACTAGCCCTCGTCTTTTTACCTACTTGATCCCCTGCTGCCTTGACTACTTCATCCCTCTGAGCTACCCATTCTTCTTCTACTGTATTTCTTTCCCCCATTCCTGTCAATTGTTCTATTATGCTCTCCCTGAAACTCTGTACAACCTCTGGTTCTTTCAGTTTATCCAGGTCCCATCTCCTTAAATTCCCACCTTTTTGCAGTTTCTTCAGTTTTAATCTACAGTTCATAACCAATAGATTGTGGTCAGAGTCCACATCTGCCCCTGGAAATGTATTACAATTTAAAACCTGGTTCCTAAATCTCTGTCTTACCATTATATAATCTATCTGATACCTTCTAGTTTCTCCAGGACTCTTCCATGTATACAGCTTTCTTTTATGATTCTTGAACCAAGTGTTAGCTATGATTAAGTTATGCTCTGTGCAAAATTCTACCAGATGGCTTCCTCTTTCATTTCTCTCCCCCAATCCATATTCACTCACTATGTTTCCTTCTCTCCCTTTTCCTACTCTCGAATTCCAGTCACCCATGACTATTAAATTTTCGTCTCCCTTCACTACCTGAATAATTTCTTTTATCTTATCATACATTTCATCAATTTCTTCATCATCTGCAGAGCTAGTTGGCATATAAACTTGTACTACTGTAGTAGGCATGGCCTTCGTGTCTATCTTGGCCACAATAATGCGTTCACTATGCTGTTGGTAGTAGCTTACCCGCACACCTATTTTTTTATTCATTATTAAACCTACTCCTGCATTACCCCTATTTGATTTTGTATTTATAACCCTGTATTCGCCTGACCAAAAGTCTTGTTCCTCCTGCCACCAAACTTCACTAATTCCCACTATATCTAACTTCAACCTAACCATTTGCCTTAAATTACAAGCATATAATAAAGAATACAAAAATTATATATTTTTGCTTATATTACCGAAGGTAATGATAAAATTAATAGTTTAAACCGAAACATTGAACAAACACATTGCAATTTATATTTGGGAAGGGTGGAATGTTAAATGTAGTATATGAAAGCTAACACTAAAACCAGCATTGAAAGCGTACACGAAATGTTTTATGCCCTGCACGACGTCATAAAGTTCAAACATACCTATAGCAAGGCAAAGACGGGCATCTGTCGATCACTTACACTGCACTTTTAACATACGCAGCACGAAGGAATTTCGAGAGGAAACTTACAAAGTATTTGGTGTAATGAAGGCTCATGTCACCCCATATCTTACGTGATCTGGGATGTCACTAAGGAATGGCGAATGCTCTATAATTAATTTAAGATTCCTAACATTATAGCAAAGCTAAATGCTAGGAACATTAAGTGGACTGATAATGTAATTAGATTACACGTATACATGAGTAAGAAGGAAGAAAACAATAAGGACAGCTGATTCTTTAGTAATCTCGAAAAGAATGTAAGATTTTTGAAAATTACGAATTGGAGAGACAATTGGAGTAACAGACGAGTCTGTCTCACCATTGTTGCGTCAATAACAATTGGCCCTATATAGCTTGTAATTACGTCAAAATAATAATATAATGATAACATTAATAGTATAATATCAAAATATGTGACTGTTCTGTAAGAGTGAAAGGTGCATGGACACATTCAATCACATACTCAGATACGACCAGAATAACAGCTGCAATATCACTAAAGTCATCGACCTGAAAATATGCATTACCTTTGACAGCTATGAAGCCCTTTGTTAGCTCACATAAAATCCGACTCCTAAATGTCGAAGAAGAAACACAAATTATCATGTATACCCGTCGGTTGCCTAGATATTCCTACTGCTTTAGTACGGTTCTAAGGATCAATCTTGAAGCGCAGTTTCCTGAACTTAATTAACACGAGTGGTCTGTCGATGACATTCGCAGTAATTTAACTTACCTACGCGACTCGTAGACTGAGAGTCTGAAAAAACTTACCTTAGACGTTGAAGTTCAAAGGCATCAAATACATTCGGCGTAATATGCTCAACAGATGGGAGGTATAGGATGATATGGCTTTTAATTTATTTTGCGGTGGAGGGGAAGAGAGGAATATTGTACTACAGTTGTGCAAATCGATCGCCATTAACCTTGATATATTACAAAATAGCAACCGTGCACTGTATACCGTTACAATTAACACAAGTCGTCAATACGTGAAACCATACACATGCGAGACCACCCACCACGGGAGTGGTGCATAGGCAACGGAAAAAGCATGCGAAGTTCAGAAGAACGCGAAATTCCGAAGATTGGCGAAAATTTACAGACGCGCGAAATTTGGCACGGACTTCAATGTGAGATGCCTTTAATAGGTTCCACAACGAAACATTGTCTCGAAATTTGGTAGAAAATCCGATGAAATTCTGGTCGTATGTAAAGTACACAAGCGGCAACACGCAGTCAATACCTTCGCTGGGCAGTGACGATGGTACTGTTACCGACGACTGTGCCGCTAAAGCGGAGTTATTGAACGCAGTTTTCCGAAATTCCTTCACCAGGGAAGACGAATGGAATATGCCAGAATTTGAAACACGGACAGCTGCCACCATGAGTTTCTTAGAAGTAGATACCTTAGGGGTTGCGAAGCAACTCAAATCGCTTGATCTACATCTATCTACATCTATACTCCGCGAGCCACCTTACGGTGTGTGGCGGAGGGTACTTATTGTACCACTATCTGATCCCCCCTTCCCTGTTCCATTCACGAATTGAGCGTGGGAAGAACGACTGCTTGTAAGTCTCCGTATTTGCTCTAATTTCTCGGATCTTTTCGTTGTGATCATTACGCGAGATATATGTGGGCGGTAGTAATATGTTGCCCATCTCTTCCCGGAATGTGCTCTCTCGTAATTTCGATAATAAACCTCTCCGTATTGCGTAACGCCTTTCTTGAAGTGTCCGCCACTGGAGCTTGTTCAGCATCTCCGTAACGCTCTCGCGCTGACTAAATGTCCCCATGACGAATCGCGCTGCTTTTCGCTGGATCATGTCTATCTCTTCTATTAATCCAACCTGGTAAGGGTCCCATACTGATGAGCAATACTCAAGAATCGGACGAACAAGCGTTTTGTAAGCTACTTCTTTCGTCGATGAGTCACATTTTCTTAGAATTCTTCCTATGAATCTCAACCTGGCGCCTGCTTTTCCCACTATTTGTTTTATGTGATCATTCCACTTCAGATCGCTCCGGATAGTAACTCCTAAGTATTTTACGGTCGTTACCGCTTCCAATGATTTACCACCTATGGCATAATCGTACTGGAATGGATTTCTGCCCCTATGTATGCGCATTATATTACATTTATCTACGTTTAGGGAAAGCTGCCAGCTGTCGCACCATGCATTAATCCTCTGCAGGTCTTCCTGGAGTACGTACGAGTCTTCTGATGTTGCTACTTTCTTGTAGACAACCGTGTCATCTGCAAATAGCCTCACGGAGCTACCGATGTTGTCAACTAAGTCATTTATGTATATTGTAAACAATAAAGGTCCTATCACGCTTCCTTGCGGTACTCCCGAAATTACCTCTACATCTGCAGATTTTGAACCGTTAAGAATGACATGTTGTGTTCTTTCTTCTAGAAAATCCTGAATCCAATCACAAACCTGGTCCGATATTCCGTAAGCTCGTATTTTTTTCACTAAACGTAAGTGCGGAACCGTATCAAATGCCTTCCTGAAGTCCAGGAATACGGCATCAATCTGCTCGCCAGTGTCTACGGCACTGTGAATTTCTTGGACAAATATGGCGAGCTGAGTTTCACATGATCTCTGTTTGCGGAATCCATGTTGGTTATGATGAAGGAGATTTGTATTATCTAAGAACGTCATAATACGAGAACACAAAACATGTTCCATTATTCAACAACAGATTGACGTAAGCGAAATAGGCCTATAATTATTCGCATCTGAAATGGCTGGTTCAAATGGCTCTGAGCACTATGGGACTCAACTGCTGAGGTCATTAGTCCCCTAGAACTTAGAACTAGTTAAACCTAACTAACCTAAGGACATCACAAACATCCATGCCCGAGGCAGGATTCGAACCTGCGACCGTAGCGGTCTTGCGGTTCCAGACTGCAGCGCCTTTAACCGCACGGCCACTTCGGCCGGCATTCGCATCTGATTTATGACCCTTCTTGAAAATGGGAACGACCTGCGCTTTCTTCCAGTCGCTAGGTACTTTACGTTCTTCCAGCGATCTACGATAAATTGCTGATAGAAAGGGGGCAAGTTCTTTAGCATAATCACTGTAGAATCTTAAGGGTATCTCGTCTGGTCCGGATGCTTTTCCGCTACTAAGTGATAGCAGTTGTTTTTCAATTCCGATATCGTTTATTTCAATATTTTCCATTTTGGCGTCCGTGCGACGGCTGAAGTCAGGGACCGTGTTACGATTTTCCGCAGTGAAACAGTTTCGGAACACTGAATTCAGTATTTCTGCCTTTCTTCGGTCGTCCTCTGTTTCGGTGCCATCGTGGTCAACGAGTGACTGAATAGGGGATTTAGATCCGCTTACCGATTTTACATATGACCAAAACTTTTTAGGGTTCTTGTTTAGATTGTTTGCCAATGTTTTATGTTCGAATTCGTTGAATGCTTCTCTCATTGCTCTCTTTACGCTCTTTTTCGCTTCGTTCAGCTTTTCCTTATCAGCTATGATTCGACTACTCTTAAACCTATGATGAAGCTTTCTTTGTTTCCGTAGTACCTTTCGTACATGATTGTTATACCACGGTGGATCTTTCCCCTCGCTTTGGACCTTAGTCGGTACGAACTTATCTAAGGCGTACTGGACGATGTTTCTGAATTTTTTCCATTTTTGTTCCACATCCTCTTCCTCAGAAATGAACGTTTGATGGTGGTCACTCAGATATTCTGCGATTTGTGCCCTATCACTCTTGTTAAGCAAATATATTTTCCTTCCTTTCTTGGCATTTCTTATTACACTTGTAGTCATTGATGCAACCACTGACTTATGATCACTGATACCCTCTTCTACATTCACGGAGTCGAAAAGTTCCGGTCTATTTGTTGCTATGAGGTCTAAAACGTTAGCTTCACGAGTTGGTTCTCTAACTATCTGCTCGAAGTAATTCTCGGACAAGGCAGTCAGGATAATGTCACAAGAGTCTTCAGGTTGATACGGGCAAGTCTTCAGGTCGAGATTGTATACCGATTAGGTTCCTTTCAGATTACGCTGATACAATAGCTCCCTACTTAGCAATCACATACAACCGCTCGCTCACAGATAGATCTGTACCTGCAGATTGGAAAATTGCGCAGGTCGCACCAGTGTTTAAGAAGGGTAGTAGGAGTAATCCATCGAACTACAGACCTATATCATTGACGTCGGTTTGCAGTAGGGTTTTGGAGCATATACTGTATTCAAAAATTATGAATCACCACGGAGGGAACGATCTATTGATACGTAATCAGCATGGTTTCAGAAAACATCGTTCTTGTGCAACGCAGCTAGCTCTTTATTCGCACGAGGTAATGGCCGCTATCGACAGGGGATCTCAAGTTGATTCCGTATTTCTAGATTACCGGAAAGCTTTTGACACCGTTCCTCACAAGCGACTTCTAATCAAGCTGCGGGCCTATGGGGTATCGTCTCAGTTGTGCGACTGGATTCGTGATTCCCTGTCAGGAAGGTCGCAATCCGTAGTAACAGACGGCAAATCATCGAGTAAAACTGAAGTGATATCAGGTGTTCCCCAGGGAAGCGTTCAGGGGCCTCTGCTGTTCCTGATCTATGTAAATGACTTGGGTGACAATCTGAGCAGTTCTCTTACGTTGTTCGCAGATGATGCTGTAATTTAGCGTCTAGTAAGGTCATCCGAAGACCAGTATCAGTTGCAAAGCGATTTAGAAAAGATTGCTGTATGGTGTGGCAGGTGGCAGTTGACGCTAAATAACGAAAAGTATGAGGTGATCCACATGAGTTCCAAAAGAAATTCGTTGGAATTCGATTACTCGACAAATAGTACAATTCTCAAGGCTGTCAATTCAACTAAGTACCTGGGTGTAAAAATTACGAACAACTTCAGTTGGAAAGACCACATAGATAAAACTGTGGGGAAGGCGAGCCAAAGGTTGCGTTTCATTGGCAGGACACTTAGAAGATGCAACAAGTCCACTAAAAAGACAGCTTACACTACACTCGTGCGTCGTCTGTTAGAATATTGCTGCGCGGTGTGGTATCCTTACCAGGTGGGATTGACGGAGGACATCGAAATGGTGCAAAAGAGGGAAGCTCATTTAGTATTATCGCGTAATAGGGGAGAGAGTGTGGCAGATATGATACGCGAGTTGGGATGGAAGTCATTAAACCAAAGACGTTTTTCGTCGCGGCGAGATCTATTTACGAAATTTCAGTCACCAACTATCTCTTCCGAATGCGAAAATATTTTGTTGAGCCCAACCTACATAGGTAGGAATGATCATCAAAATAAAATAAGAGAAATCAGAGCTCGAACAGAAAGGTTTAGGTGTTCGTTTTTCCCGCGCGCTGTTCGGAAGTGGAATGGTAGGGAGATAGTATGATTGTGGTTCGATGAACCCTCTGCCAAGCACTTAAATGTGAACTGCAGAGTAATCATGTAGATGTAGATGTAGAATGCCACCTGTTTGTGTTGTAGACACGTTATGTAGTTAGGAAAGCACAGGATGGTTATAGTCAGACTTTAGCCACTTGAGCCGCTGTTGACGGGAAAATATTTACCGTATGAGTGCCCAGTTTTATAGGTATTTCACTCAAACTGTGCGCTCCAGGATTTACGTTGGTAGTAGTCTTAGTGTCATCATGACTTGCCGTTAAATGCATGTAGTGGTACGCGGACGTAGAGGTGAAACACAAGCAAGCATCAGCGTGCACTACAGCTGCAGACAGTCAACGTAGGTCTGGATGAGGTGAACAGAGCTTTACGGTAAAGCTGTTATATCAAAATAACAGCAATAGCGCTCCTGCTCTTCGGGAGTATCGAAGCGTGAAAGAAAGGTTGAGAGGTCCTCTTTCGACACCGGAATTGAAGAACATGATTCAAAATTCGAATTACAACTACCTCTACATCTACATCGATACTCTGAAATCGACCTTAGGACGTGTGGCAAAAACGACTGTCTGTATGCCTCCGTATTTACCCTAATTTCTCGTATCTTATCTTCGTGGCCCTTACGTGCATTGTATGTTGGATGATGATGATGATGTTTGGATTGTGGGGCGCTCAACTGCGCGGTTATCAGCTCCCGTACAAATTCCCAACCTTTGCTCAGCCCAGCCTTGCCACTTTCATGAATGATGATGAAATGATGAGGACAACACACATCCAGCCATCTCGAGGCAGGTGCTCGGGAAGCGAGAACGCGACCGTGAGAACAATGTATGTTGGTGACAACAGAATCGTTCTACAGTCAGCTTCAAATGTCGGTTACCTAAATTTCCTCAATAGTCTTCGTCGAAACGGGTCGCCTTCCTTCCGGGAATTTCCATTTGAGTTCCCGAAGGATCCCCGTAACGCTTTCATGTAGTTCGAAACTGCCAGTAACAAATTTCGCAGTCCGCTTTTGAATTGCTTGTATGTCTTCCTTTAAGCCGTCCTGGTGCGGATCCCAAACACTCCAACAGTAGTCAAGAATAGGTCACACTAGCGTACTATATGCGGTCGCCTTTACAGGTGAATCTGAATTCTGCCAATAGAACGAAGTCGGTCATTCGCCTTTCCGACCACAGTCCTTATATGTTAGCTTTGCAACGTTTCGCCCAGATAATTAAAGGACGTGACTGTGTCTGCAGGACAGTACTAATGTTGTATCCGAACATTACGGATTTGTTTCTCCTACTCATCCGCATTAACTGGGGATTTGGGAATTGTTCCTGGGAGAAGCTGACAGCCAGTTGCGCTACAAATTGTTGAAAAAGTTTCTGTTGCCACGGCGGAGAATGCTGGACGCAGTGTGGGGTTTGACGTGAGCGAAGCGAAGGGGGCAGCCTGTTTCCCAGCTGAGAAGTCCCAGGCAGCAGTAGAGCAATGTCCAGTGTGGTTCCAGGCTGTACGCTGCAGACGGCAGTCCCGTTACGCAACGCTTGTAGCCTGGGACTTAGAAGCGGTATGCAGTTAACAAACTTTACCCTCTTATGTGGAAATTAAAATGTGTTTCTTTCAACGTCATATTCGTAATTTCATTTCCGCATGCCTTTGCAAAAATTTCCGTAAAATTTCATTGTCCTACGATCACTCGGTTTTCATGGGGGGAGGAGGAGGGGGCGTGCTTTAAAGTACCGAAAGTTTAATTATTATAACCAAGCTCTACAGGGTGTTTCAAGTTCACGAGGTTGTAGACGGAACTTAGTGGATCGAGTTTTACATAGGAACCTGTGTCCGGAAACGCCATCCAACGACGGCATACAGCGTCAAAATTATAGGCGCCGGCGCTTGTACATATACAGGGTGTGTCAAAAAAATGTATACACACTTTGAAGCGTTATAGAAAATTTATTTACCGTTCTACAATGTTAAATTTCTGGAAATGGATAGCTTAAAGTCCAATTCTAAAAATAAATGTACTTTGCAAATGTGATTAATGTTCAAACTGGTGGCCTTCAGCATCAATGCATTTCTGAGTACGAGTCACCACCGATTCCGTACATCGTACCAAAGTGTCCAATGAGATTTCTGCGCACACTGCCTGAATCTCATTCCAAAGTGTGTCCAGGTTACGTAGTTTACGTTTGTACACCTCATCTTTTACTGTGCCCCATAAGAAGAAATCCAGTGGCGTGAGGTCTGGAGAGCGTGCAGGAAACTCGCTGGGTCCCCTGCGTCCTATCCACTGGCCTGGCACATTGTGATCCAGGTATGCTCGTACGTCCCTATGATAGTGCGGCGGGGCGCCATCTCATTGGAAATAAAACTCATCATTACTGTATAATGCACGAATGGCAGGGAATATGGAGTCAGCAAGCATTGTTAGGTACGTTTCTCCAGTAACAGTACCTTCAAAGCGGAAAGGCCCAATAAGTCCCCTTGCAGACAAACCACACCACACATTTACACCAGGCAAATTCACAGCCTTCTCATCTGTAATGTGAGGATTATCTTCAGCCCGTACACGATCGTGTCTATTCACAGTTCCATTGAGTTTGAATTGGGCTTCATCCGACCAAATTATGCTACCCATAAATCCCGGTTCACGTCTTACCATCTCCTGAACCCATTCACAAAAGTCTAACCTTCGATCTGGATCGTCGTCACTCAGCTGTTGCACCAGCCTTGGAATGTACACACGAAACTTGCCTTTCTTCAGAATGCGTAGCGCACTACTAGCACTTACATTACCCTCACATGCCACTTGCCTTGAAGATTTTTGAGGCGAACGCTAAAACAGTTCCAAGACCGCAGCTGTGGAATCATCACTTGTAGCTGTACAAGGTCGCCCTGATCGACCTTTATGCACATCACACACTGTTCCATGAATTTCGAATTTGTCTCGTAGACGTGTAATTGTTAACCTTGAAGGTGGTTCTGTACCATACTCACTTCTTCACTGTCTTCGAACCGCAGCTACATTCTCCAACTTCCAGTACCACTTAATTATCTGCTTCCGCGGTTCAAAGCTCAAACGCACGTCCGCCATGTTGCAGTTACTTCCTTGCCACTGCTGCCACCTGTCGAAGAAACATAACATTACTTTCTCACAAATATTTAACCTTGTAGAACGGGAAATAATTTGTCTATGACAGTTCAAAGTGTGTATACATTTTTTTGGCGCACCCTGTATATATACGCAGGGTGATTCCACGACGATGTTAAAAAGGGTAAGGTCGCTGCCCCAGAAACGCGCTTTTTGTATACCGTGATTTTATGGTGCAACATGCAACTGTGAACAATATGTATATCCACATAGCCTGTTGCACAAGAGGCTTTATGTTTTTAAATATTTTATTAATGTGCTATTTTTATCCACTTAACATGTGTGATGCCAGCGTAAAAGGAACATGTTTAGAGCAAAAAGATTTTGAGACCTGAAGATGACAGCACAATCTGTTGAAATAGGTTGTCTTAAATTTAAAAAAGTAATATATGCGATCCTGGCTATTGAATGGTTTTTCACAATTTAACAGATCGCCCTTCAGCCATCCCAAAATGACAAAATTCAAGGAAACGAACCAGTCGAAAGTTATAAGCGAAAACAGTCCTGATACCTCTGACAGTCGGATACACGTACTGGTGCTGTTGTTGCTAAGACAGCAGGGCAGGCAGCCAGAGGTGATAGTACGGACCAATAGAAGCAAAAAACGTCCAATAAACGTGGGCTCAAAAATGCATACCTTAAGTGCTATGAGCGCTTGTTCAGCAGATATGTGTTTCACACATAGCATAGTATACGTTATTAAACTTCCGGGAAAATGCTACGAACGTACGCACAAGCCTAACATATTGCGTAACACGTGCTCCCTTTCAAACAACAATACTCAAGTCAGAAAGTTGACCAGCTTACGAATGTAATTTCTTCTGATAACCAGCAAAAGAGATCAGCATACACATTACTACTACTGCTACTACTAATACAACTCGCGCCAGGAAACAAGGAATAACTTTTCGATATAGCACACGTGCTTGCGGAGAAGTGGCGTGAACAGAGAATCAGTGGTTGCAAGACAATATGAAAACTAATCACAGTATTTATATTCACTTCAGCTCAATCTAGAAATAGCATAACGGCCTTTCTGCAGTACTCATAGCAATACATAGTTTCCTTAACCGAACTCCATCCGACCAATGCCCTCCCTCAACCACACTCGCCAACGAAGTATCTGTTCTCCATGAAAGAATGATTTTGATGACAGTCATGTGAATATTCGCACATATCCCCTATGAACAAAGGTAAATTTTAACGTTCGTCGAAGTAATACTGCCTGACATACAGTCACTAATTTGACTCCATGCGCGACTTGGCGCAGAGCGAGCATGAACTTCTGACGATGTAGAGTTGTTATATCTCGGACAGTCTTTGTTGAAAGAAATGAAATTTGTCCGTCTTCTACAGCTGTAAACATTATCTTAAGAGCAATAACGAAAAGAATTTTAAGAGCTATCTTCAGCCAGAAAATTTTAGATAAAATAACCCGAGAAAATGGACTTTCGAAAAATTTCCATGTTTATTTTTGATATAGCAAGAGACTAACGGTGTGACGAACGTGAACCTTGGCATGTAGTAACTTAAATATACAAGATTCCCAGATATAAAGTTTCATTCATGTACCACTTTCCAATACTGGGTAATTTAAGTACGAAGTTGAAGATTTCGTGAAAAGGTCAAAAATGCGCAATTTTCGTCCTGATTTTGCAAAAAACTATGTCCTAAAAATCTCTCTAACCTGGACTTATTAGAAAGTCCATGGTTTAAACGGCCTAGAAAAGTGTATTTGATTACCAAACGCGGGATAATAATACTAGATGATTTTAACCAGATTTGGGCACGGAAATCGCGACACGAAAAAAATGCGAACTTTAGGTTCTTATATCTCGTAGAGTAAACACATGGTGAACACGAAACTTAATTCGCAGTACCTCGGTAGCACAAGAGTGTAGAATACAAAATCATTGAGCTAATATTTTCCAAATTATCGTTTTCTACTAAAGCCTCAAAACGAGTCTCATTCGAAATAACGTATTTTTAGCTTCCTCCCAGAACAGTGGGTAAAATATCCAACAGAGGTATATAAATTGACGCAAACTAGCTGCGCATACAGTTATAACTTTGGGTTATACCTCGTTCATTAAAGGCATGATAAAAATAAAATTTTGGAAACAGCAACTTAGTAACATATCATTCACGTGCTGCTTTCTCAATTTCCACAAAATCAGTTCAGACTAGATTTTCGTAAAAATTACGAGAATAAATCACATTCAATTTGCTTTTAGTAAATCTCTTTTGCATAACTGATTTCAAACTAATATCATTTTAAAGAGCATGTTTTCAACTTATAAAACCATGGTCGATTTTCCAACGTGCTCTAACAGTACCTGAAAACGACAGACAAATCTGAGGGAATGTTCCAGGTAACAGACAATATTGCAGCAACCTGTTGTCTGTGTTTCACTGCACGTTGTTTTTATTTTTAAATTGACACGTAATATCTCTCTCTATTGCTTTGATCCATGGTGACATTGAAACTACCGGTCCAAGAACAGAAACCGGCAACGCCATCGCCGTAGGGGTCATTCCTGGTAACCGTGTAATACCTGGCAGACGTCGGTTTCTTTATTCAGGCTCCCAAACGTCTAATTTGGTTTCTTAATTTAGGTTCTAAAGCCTTGTGGTATCCGTCTGCTAAAATGCCAGTACCTTATCTCCAGATCACAAATCTGTAGCAGCGTCTCACATGTGTGGCAAGCAAAAAGGAATACAAATTTTGATTTTAAAATTCTCAACGCTGAACTTTACCAAACATGTTTCGGCACCTTCGCGCTGTCATCGATGGGTACTTTTATTCAGTTCTAAAAATGCAAACATGTTTTAAGTGATAATTATTATCACGAAAATTATGCATAGCAACAGTTAATGTCTGCCGTGATTCTTGCCTTATTTTGTGAATGTTAGTTTCTGTAGGGCATTCCCTACAGCTTTCTATACGCAAGGAAATGGTGTCATTGTAAGTTTGAGTGGGAAGTTAAGAAGTTACTATATCTAAAAATGTAAATTTGTTGACCAAAAAGGTTTTCGCGACTGTATTTTGCGATTACTTACAGTTACTTCCGTAGTATCCGTCGTCATCTGTATAAGCATCTGTTGTGGAGCTACACAAAACATTATCTGTTCCATTCAGTCCTAGCTCTTTGACGTCGTTTCTTCTCTCTGAACTTTAATTCCATTTTCAAATTTCTCCTTGGTTTCCTTTTATCCATGCTCTGTCAACAGAATGAAAAACATGTGAAATACAACCCTGAATAATCCCTTCTGAACTACTGTTTCATATTCTTCATCTAGAACTGCAGTCTGGTTTGGGCACACACTTAGGTACAAGCGGCGTCCATCAGATTGCTTAAACACGAGGGTAATGAGTCCACAATCTTTTGAAAGAGTTCATTTGAGATGTCTCGTGTAACTTATTCTATCTCTCCTCCGACTCATTTGGTGCATCCAGTTTTGGAAAATATAATTTTTAATGTCAAATATCACAAAAGCTTGAGATCAGAGCTTCTGTTTTATTTTGGTTACATTCTCGTCGTAGCAGCTAATGTCTTTGAAGCAGCTCGTCCAATCAAGTGTGAAGACATGGTGCACTGGCTAGCATGAAAGCTGCTTTATTGACATTTCCCCAGTCACGTATCACGTACCAAACATATGTATTTAATACAGATGTTGGTCAGTTATCCTATAGGCTGTCATACCGTGCCACGCTGTCACTTATCAATTCCCTACAATCACGTTACGAGATTTAATTCAGAGCACAAGTGTCTGTCGCTCCTACTTATGAAACCACCAGTCAATATAACATTTTCCAACAAATACACTACTGACCATTAAAATTGCTACACCAAGAAGAAATTCAGATGATAAATGGGTATTCATTGGACAAATATATTATACTAGAACTGACATGTGATTACATTTTCACGCAATTTGGGTGCATAGATCCTGAGAAATCAATAACCAGAAAAACCACCTCTGGTCGTAATAACGGTCTTGATACGCCTGGGCATTGAGTCAAACAGAGCTTGGATGGCGTGTACAGGTACATCTGCCCATGCACTTTCAACACGATACCACAGTTCATCAACAGTAGTGACTGGCGTATTGTGACGAGCCAGTTGCTCGGCCACCATTGACCAGACGTTTTCAATTGATGAGAGATCTGGAGAATGTGCTGGCCAGGGCAACAGTCGAACATTTTCTGTATCCAGAAAGGCCCGTACAGGACCTGCAACATGCGGTCGTGCATTATCCTGTTCCAGTGTAGGGTTTCGGAGGGATCGAATGAAGGGTAGAGCCAGGGGTCGTAACACATCTGAAATGTAATGTCCACTGTTCAAAGTGCCGTCATTACGAACAAGAGGTGACCGAGACGTGTAACAAATGGCACCTGATACCATCACGCCGGGTGATACGCCAGTATGGCGATGACGAATACACGCTTCCAATGTGCGTTCACCGCGATGTCGCCAGACACGGATGCGACCATCATGATGCTGTAAACAGAACCTGGATTCATCCGAAAAAAATATCGTTTTGCCATTCGAGCACCCAGGTTCGTCGTTGAGTACACCATCGCAGGCGCTCCTGTCTGTGATGCAGCGTCAAGGGTAACCGCAGCCATGGTCTCCGAGCTGATAGTCCATGCCGCTGCAAACGTCGTCGAACTGTCCGTGCAGATGGTTGTTGTCTTGCAAACGTCCCCATCTGCTGACTAAGGGATCGAGATGTGGCTGCACGATCCGTTACAGCCATGCGCATAAGATGCCTGTCATCTCGACTGCTAGTGATACGAGGCCGTTGGGATCCAGCACGGCGTTCCGTATTACCCTCCTGAACCCACCGATTCCATATTCTGCTTACAGTCATTGGGTCTCGACCAACGCGTGCAGCAATGTCGCGATACGATAAACCGCAATCGCGATAGGCTACAATCCAACATTTATCAAAGTTGGAAACGTGGTGGTACGCATAACTTTTTAATATATTCGGAGGACTGCATGTACAGTCTATTCCGCTACTTCCATGTTCAGCCTTTACCTATATTCATGTTAGCCAAACATTAGTATTTTCCAAAGCAATTCCTTGTTTTCCTCAGAACGCGAAATCGAGGGATGCCGAGATCTCTGAACCTCATTATCCCATTAAATCAAACTTTCCTGTGTGTACGTCATACCTTTTTCGTGCTGACATTCTATTTGGTGCTTCATTTTTGCGGACGTTGCGTGGAATAATGTGAAGGCTGCACTATATTTCAACGAGACAGCTGCTCGTCATCTTCAAGTGCACACTGACTTGTCGCTGCAGTGGATCGCCGATATATGCGCCGGCTTGCTAGAAAAGCGCGGGCGCGAAGGGGTGGGGCTGTAACGTCATCTTAGACAAATCATGGAGCATGGCGACATCCAGCGCCCCTGTCAGAGAAAAGGGCCACAGTCTACGCATGCGCGACGCGGGAAAAGCACGGTGGTCCAGCGTCCGGATTCCAATAAGCATCTATGTTGACTCTAATTCGCTCGTCTGCGTCCGACGATGCGCTAGTGACACCAATGCTGGTTCCCATGCCTTGTGGACTGAAGTCCGAGTACGTGGAGGTAGACGAAAGGATCTTTGCCTCTCCGTAGTTCATACTACATCCTCTGTCAAGATCAGCAACAGCAGACTTTTCTACTCGACCCATTCTGGCGTGACGTCTATCTTCAGCGCATCTATTGTTAACAGTGCGACACGTCCGGCCAATGTATAATTTCCCTGGCACGGAATTTTATCGTTCCGTGATCTCCTTAAACCTTAACAGAACCCAGCATCGTTTGCACACACTGTGACCCTGCCTTCATTTCTCTCCACTTCCATGGTGAACAAAATGCTTGGGTGGAGGGAGTTAAGGTGTTTCAGAAATGCAGGAAGCCTTGCTGCCTCACGTGGCCTTACTAAAAAGGTGTCATCCACGTACCTCCAGAAACATTTAGGTTTCAACACAGTTGACTGAACTGCTTTTTCCTCGAAGTCTTCCATGAAAATGTTAGCTACTATGGGAGACAAATGGTTATGCATATATATAAAATTAATGTTATACAGAGATTAAACACTTTGCGTCTCGAACCAGCTGACATATTATTGAGTTTCAATGTGGTCTCTTTGTCCACACGAGTATCTCCGATGGATTGACTACAACCCATAGGAGCTAAGTTGGAGGAGGCTATCTTACAGCTATTGAAACATGTGCTTACCTTGTCCTACTTTTTATTTAATGAACGACATTTTGAGCAAACTGACTTTGTCTCCAGTAGCAGCTAACCTTTTCAGGGAAGACTTCGAGAAAAAAGCAATCAGTCAGCTCTGTCAAAACCGAAAAGATTCCGGAGATATGTGTATGGCACCTTTGTGGTATAGCCATATGGGGCAGCATCACTTGCCGCATTTTTGAAACATCTTAACTCCGTCCATCCTAGCATCTGGTTCAGAATGGAAGTGGAGAAAAATCAAGTCACCCAATTCTTAAATGTCTTGGCCCCCAGAAAAGAAGACGTTTCCTAAGGTCACATCAGGTTCTGTAAACCAACTCACAGTGGTCTATACCAACGAGCTAAGGGCTGTCATCATCCATCTCAACGCAGTGACATATTATGATTGTCGTTCATAGGGCTAGAGATATCTCAGCTGCATGGAGCTTGTCAGTAGAGCTTATCTATCTTAGCTTTGTGTATGTACTCTGATAAACCTATCTGTAATGGATTTCAACCTGCATGCACTTAACTTCAGGAATAGCCCTCATCTATCTCAACACAGTGACATATTATGATTGTCGTTTATAGGGCTAGAGTTATCTCAGCTGCAGGGAGCTTATCAGTAGAGCTTATCTATCTTTGCTTTGTGTTTGTACTCTGATAAACCGATCCGTAATGGATTTCAACCTGCATGCACTTAACTTCAGGAATAGCCATCATCCATCTCAACACAGTTACGTGTTATGACTGTCATTCATAGGGCTAGAGTTATCTCAGCTGCAGGGAGCTTATCAGTAGAGCTTATCTATCTTTGCTTTGTGTTTGTACTCTGATAAACCAATCCGTAATGGATTTCAACCTGCATGCACTTAACTTCAGGAATAGCCATCATCCATCTCAACACAGTGACGTGTTATGACTGTCGTTCATAGGGCTAGAGTTATCTCAGCTGCAGGGAGCTTGTCAGTAGAGCTTATCTATCTCTGCTTTGTGTTTGTACTCTGATAAACCGATCCGTAATGGATTTCAACCTGCATGCACTTAATTCAGGAATAGCCATCATCCATCTCAACACAGTGACGTGTTATAACTGTCGTTCATAGGGCTAGAGTTATCTCAGCTGCAGGGAGCTTGTCAGTAGAGCTTATCTATCTTTGCTTTGTGTTTGTACTCAGATAAACCGATCTGTAATGGATTTCAACCTGCATGCACTTAACTTCAGGAATAGCCATCACCCATCTCAACACAGTGACGTGTTATGACTGTCGTTCATAGGGCTAGAGTTATCTCAGCTGCAGGGAGCTTATCAGTACAGCTTATCTATCTTTGCTGTGTGTTTGTACTCTGATAAACCGATCTGTAATGGATTTCAACCTGCATGCACTTAACTTTAGGAATAGCCATCATCCATCTCAACACAGTGAGTGTTATGACTGTCGTTCATAGGGCTAGAGTTATCTCAGCCGCAGGGAGCTTATCAGTAGAGCTTACCTATCTTTGCTTTGTGTTTGTACTCTAATAAACCGATCTGTAATGGATTTCAACTTGCATGCACTTAACTTCAGGAATAGCCATCATCCATCTCAACACAGTGACGTGTTATGACTGTCGTCATAGGGCTAGAGTTATCTCAGCTGCAGGGAGCTTATCAGTAGAGCTTATCTATCTTTGCTTTGTGTTTGTACTCTGATAAACCAATCCATAATGGATTTCAACCTGCATGCACTTAACTTCAGGAATAGCCATCATCCATCTCAACACAGTGACGTGTTATGACTGTCGTTCATAGGGCTAGAGTTATCTCAGCTGCAGGGAGCTTGTCGGCAGAGCTTATCTATCTTTGCTTTGTGTTTGTACTCTGATAAACCGATCTGTAATGGATTTCAACCTGCATGCACTTAACTTCAGGAATAGCCATCATCCATCTCAACACAGTGACGTGTTATGACTGTCGTTCATAGGGCTAGAGTTATCTCAGCTGCAGGGAGCTTATCAGTACAGCTTATCTATCTTTGCTTCGTGTTTGTACTCTGATAAACCGATCCGTAATGGATTTCAACCTGCATGCACTTAACTTCAGGAATAGCCATCACCCATCTCAACACAGTGACGTGTTATGACTGTCGTTCATAGGGCTAGAGTTATCTCAGCTGCAGGGAGCTTATCAGTACAGCTTATTGATCTTTGCTTTGTGTTTGTACTCTGATAAACCGATCTGTAATGGATTTCAACCTGCATGCACTTAACTTCAGGAATAGCCATCATCCATCTCAACACAGTGACGTGTTATGACTGTCGTTCATAGGGCTAGAGTTATCTCAGCTGCAGGGAGCTTGTCAGTAGAGCTTATCTATCTTTGCTTTGTATTTGTACTCCAATAAACCTATCTGTAATGGATTTCAACCTGCATGCACTTAACTTCAGGAATAGCCACCATCCATCTCAACACAGTGACGTGTTATGACTGTCGTTCATAGGGCTAGCGTTATCTCAGCTGCAGGGAGCTTGTCGGTAGAGCTTATCTATCTTTGCTTTGTGTTTGTACTCTGATAAACCGATGTGTAATGGATTTCAACCTGCATGCACTTAACTTCAGGAATAGCCATCATCCATCTCAACACAGTGACGTGTTATGACTGTCGTTCATAGGGCTAGAGTTATCTCAGCTGCAGGGAGCTTGTCAGTAGAGCTTATCTATCTTCGCTTCGTGTTTGTACTCTGATAAACCGATCCGTAATGGATTTCAACGTGCATGCACTTAACTTCAGGAATAGCCATCACCCATCTCAACACAGTGACGTGTTATGACTGTCGTTCATAGGGCTAGAGTTATCTCAGCTGCAGGGAGCTTATCAGTAGAGCTTATCTATCTTTGCTTTGTGTTTGTACTCTGATAAACCAATCCGTAATGGATTTCAACCTGCATGCACTTAACTTCAGGTATAGCCATCATCCATCTCAACACAGTGACGTGTTATGACCGTCATTCTTAGGGCTAGAGTTATCTCAGCTGCAGGGAGCTTATCAGTACAGCTCATCTATCTTTGCCTAGTGTTTGTACTCTGATAAACCGATCCGTAATGGATTTCAACCTGCATGCACTTAACTTCAAGAATAGCCACATCCATCTCAACATAGTGACGTGTTATGACTGTCGTTCATAGGGCTAGAATTATCTCAGCTGCAGGGAGCTTGTCAGTAGAGCTTATCTATCTTTTCTTTGTGTTTGTACTCTGATAAACCGATCTGTAATGGATTTCAACCTGCATGCACTTAACTTCAGGAATAGCCATCATCCATCTCAACACAGTGACGTGTTATGACTGCCGTTCATTGGGCTAGAGTTATCTCAGCTGCAGGGAGCTTATCAGTACAGCTTATCTATCTTTGCTTTGTGTTTGTACTCTGATAAACCGATCCGTAATGGATTTCAACCTGCATGCACTTAACTTCAGGAATAGCCATCATCCATCTCAACACAGTGACGTGTTATGACTGTCGTTCATAGGGCTAGAGTATTCTCAGCTGCAGGGAGCTTATCAGTAGAGCTTATCTATCTTTGCTTTGTGTTTGTACTCTGATAAACCGATCCGTAATGGATTTCAACCTGCATGCACTTAGCTTCAGGAATAGCCATCATCCATCTCATCACAGTGACGTGTTATGACTGTCGTTCATAGGGCTAGAGTTATCTCAGCTGCAGGGAGCTTTTCAGCAGAGCTTATCTATCTTTGCTTTGTGTTTGTACCCTGATAAACCGATCCGTAATGGATATCAACCTGCATGCACTTAACTTCAGGAATAGCCATCATCCATCTCTACACAGTGACGTGTTATGACTGTCGTTCATAGGGCTAGAGTTATCTCAGCTGCAGGGAGCTTATCAGTAGAGCTTATCTATCTTTGCTTTGTGTTTGTACTCTGATAAACCAATCCGTAATGGATTTCAACCTGCATGCACTTAACTTCAGGAATAGCCATCATCCATCTCAACACAGTGACGTGTTATGACTGTCGTTCATAGGGCTGGAGTTATCTCAGCTGCAGGGAGCTTATCAGTAGAGCTTATCTATCTTTGCTTTGTGTTTGTACTCTGATAAACCAATCCGTAATGGATTTCAACCTGCATGCACTTAACTTCAGGAATAGCCATCATCCATCTCAACACAGTGACGTGTTATGACTGTCGTTCATAGGGCTGGAGTTATCTCAGCTGCAGGGAGCTTATCAGTAGAGCTTATCTATCTTTGCTTTGTGTTTGTACTCTGATAAACCAATCCGTAATGGATTTCAACCTGCATGCACTTAACTTCAGGAATAGCCATCATCCATCTCTACACAGTGACGTGTTATGACTGTCGTTCATAGGGCTAGAGTTATCTCAGCTGCAGGGAGCTTATCAGTAGAGCTTATCTATCTTTGCTTTGTGTTTGTACTCTGATAAACCAATCCGTAATGGATTTCAACCTGCATGCACTTAACTTCAGGAATAGCCATCATCCATCTCTACACAGTGACGTGTTATGACTGTCGTTCATAGGGCTAGAGTTATCTCAGCTGCAGGGAGCTTATCAGTAGAGCTTATCTATCTTTGCTTTGTGTTTGTACTCTGATAAACCAATCCGTAATGGATTTCAACCTGCATGCACTTAACTTCAGGAATAGCCATCATCCATCTCAACACAGTGACGTGTTATGACTGTCGTTCATAGGGCTGGAGTTATCTCAGCTGCAGGGAGCTTATCAGTAGAGCTTATCTATCTTTGCTTTGTGTTTGTACTCTGATAAACCTATCTGTAATGGATTTCAACCTGCATGCACTTAACTTCAGGAATAGCCATCATCCATCTCAACACAGTGACGTGTTATGACTGTCGTTCATAGGGCTAGAGTTTATAACGATATGTTTACGTAATGAGTATACATAAACATACAGTTATAAACGTCCCCGTTCGTAGTCGCTAATTATAACAATATGTTTACTTTTGTGCTGTAACATATAGCTATAATCAGCGGTGGAAACATATTTGCGAACGCCCACCGTGTGCGGATGATTCTTCTTTGATCGTCTGATCAGTCGGAAGTTGCATTGCAGAGGAGAGTAAATGCCTATTCAAAATATAATTATTTTGGATAGCTCAACATGAATTTCCTAAGGGACCGTAGTTTATCATGCATTTATCAGTAGAGTATGGCGCGGAGAACTCGACGAAAGAATTCGTGACTGTGAACTCTCTATTTGGCAGGAACATAAAGAAAATTAAATAACTTCATGAAGGAGTGAGACATAGATTCTATATTAAATAAATAGTCCATATACCAATTCCATGAAACTCTGAATTTATGGCAATTAATAGAAGAACTTACACTGCAATGAAGGATTTAACATGGATGACGTTTTGACTGGCACTTCTCTTAATGAAAACAATTCCTTCGACGTTTTCACATACACGTCGCACAATAAATCTACTGCTAGGCACTTTTAATATTACACATTTAGACTAGAACAATATTAATTTTAACAATAATAATACGGCGGCAAGACTTGCGCGTCCGACACAAGTTACAGGAAACAAGAGAGGAATGAGTAACTGTTCATCGAGAATATCTCGTACCTCAAAAAAATATGTGTAAAAGTGTTCTTCTTCTGTCCGTTTTTCGCGCCGCGGTTTTCAAAGTCAATAACTCACTGCATCTCTGACGGCGCTTCGACAATAAACAAGTTACGTCACAGGTCGTTCACCTTTTACATTCTCGCAACATTATTTGCTAACTGTAGCTGTTGCCGAGCGACTGCTCGATTAGTGAATGATTTAAAATGATAAGACAATCACATAATGTTACATTGCCTTCCATGGGAATCTTGGAAATCAAGGAGATTACCAAGATTCACATGTCACCGTTAACATTATGGGATTGAGTACTTTACAGATTTACTTTGATCAAACACAGTATTCCTGTCATTTGATTATTAGGATTACACAAATTTGGTGATCTCTCATTCATAGACAAAGACAGTTCTTAAGGTAAAGATACACAAAAAAATTAAAAAACTAAGACAATAAATCTACGAAGTTTACAATGGACATTATACATTATACATTATACATTATACTCATTACAGTCTTTTTTTTTTTTTTTTTTTTTTTTTACAGAGTTCATACCGACCATCCTGGTGGCCTCAAGTTATTGTCCAGAGCTCATAGGCTCTTTGCTCCTGAAAGAAAACACATAGGATTCATCTTTTTATACGCACATAATTCTCACACATGGAATTTCTCACACGTGTCCATTTTTATACACATATAATTCTCACACATGGAATTTCTCACACGTGTCCATTTTCCATTGCTCACTAGTTGTCATGATTTTTACGCTTTCACTGTTTTTGTATTGACAGGTAAGTTAAAATTTGATTCTTCTCCAGGTGAAGCTTATGCCTTGAGAAGTTGGATCGTTACTTTGCGGTCTCCGAGTAGAAAACCTTTCATCAGCTCTGGCGGGCGAGTCTCACTCGCACGTTACGTACACACGTTACATGTAACAAAAGAAATATAAATACCCATTAGTCTAAAAACTAAGCTTAAATCTATTTTAGGACTTGGGATTCATAGGAATTTGACTTTGTCACTATTCGCGTGTGGTTTGGCTGTTCACATTTCATCCACGGGATATAACATTAGCATTGTATGTGATATGTTGTGAACTCATATAAGAGTCTTTTATTTTGGGAGCGGCTTTCATGGAAAGTCCGTTTCGTCGAACTGCAGCGGGAGTGCTGTGCTAGTACATCACTTTAAATTTAACGCGTTTGTTGCGTCGATGTACGTTGACACAGGCTGATTGTTAGAGCTGAATCGCAACTTGAGGCGCTCACTAGCCTCCACGCGGTACTTCAGCTTTTCCGCGCACGGTTCAGTGAACACGTTGCGTCGATGGTGTTGTGGTATTTTGTGGTTTGCTGAGCTGGTGAGGAGGGACGAGAATTATCAGGGACAGAGGCTCCATTGAAACCATCCCTGTCTCCACATTTTCCAGCCGATTTTGAAGATTTTAAGGTAGGCTAGCGCTCGCACTTTGCAAAGCAGCTAACACACTTGGTTTCCGATGCACTGCACGTAATCACATCACCGCCTTCGGTTACACAACCGGACTATCATTGTCCGTCGGCCTATCTGCACGTTTAACACTTTTTTCTCTTCACCGTGAATGAAATTATCACTTACTTATAAGAACGATGCATTGCTTCGTGTCTGTGGCAGACTTCCACACCATTTTAAGCCTTCACTTATACACTACTATGTACACAATTTTTTTTACAGTTTATAATCAAATAGTTTGTCTCACTTTGAAGCTTGTTAATTCAGAGCTTTGATTATCATGTCCATTTCAATTTCTGTTACTTTGTTGGTAACTACCTTAACATTTCGCTTTACATTGTTCCTCATCTTTCTCTAAGACTAATTATGCTTTTAGTTCACAGTCACAATACATTAGTTTCTCCGATCTGCTAGCAATTATTATTATTTTAATTCATTTCAATCGTTCTTTCTATTTATTAGATTCATTAAAGTTATCACTGTCATTTCAACAAAAATTCTCTTTTTACTAGATGTGAGGATCAATCAGTCACATTTGATTGCCTTCTCACATGAGAACAGAACACCATTCAAGAAAATTTCAAATTCCTTATCGCGATCTCGGTTTGCGTCTCGGATTGACTTTAAAAGGAAAAATAAAGACATTTCAAAACTAGCTTTTCCCGATTTCGTTCACGCGCTTCCTTTTGAAAATCGTATGCCAAACCAGCCTTCCACGTCAACCGCATTTCTCAATCTGTGACGTCAAGTCTACGGGACGGGTTTAGACGGGTTAGGATATTTACACAAATTCAGAAGAAAGACATAGATATAATAGTACATAGAAGAAGAAATCTAGCAAACAACTCCTTGTTCCTTATGACTTAGAAATTAATTTTCCTTTGCGCCGTACGTCTGCGTACACGCTCCAATTACAAACTAGCTACTTTGTTTTTCCGGCGGTTTCATTGTCATTTTATTCTCGCCTTGACGTCTGCTTGCGCTACACTGCATTGGCCTCTATATATGACCTTAAGTCATAATTGCTTTGTCCTTGCCACTTACACTCTTATACTTGGTATTTATTTCACTCATGGCTTTGAATGTATCTGTCCTGCGTATTGCAATTACAATTAATGCTACTTTGTTTATCTAGCTGAAGGATAGCGCTTTCGTGGTCATGTTGGTACTTACAAGCAACTCACATGCTTCGTAAACATTACGTTATTTTAATGCAGAGATGAACCTGTTCCAGATTTCTATGTACATTGGAACTTAATCTAGACATAGCTGACTTAGAAACTAGTTACATGTTTTCCTTTTTAGTGGGATCAGGAACCAATAATTGTCAAGCGACCTTTGTCCTTGACGAAAATAAATTTCGTTTCTCGATCATTGCTCCTTGAACTTAAAAAAAAAGTTCTTACATACTATGTTTTATTTTCACTTCTTTAGCATTTCATATCGCAGAAGCCGGCTTGTTAGGCACATCCTTCGCTTTATATTTCATTTCTCTCTCTTAAATATTATCTCCTTAAAACTAAATCTTAAAACTAGAGTTCTTGGAGTTGATCACTTTCTTTGTTAAACAAGATTTTTTTTATCAGCTTGTCTGTACTTAAATTATGGCTCAAGATAACATATTTTAAATTGTCTGCTGTATAGCAAGATAGACTCACTGTCGTGTAATATATATTCTAAGCATTTTTTTTTAACGAAGTCAAATCAGTTGTCACTTAGTCACTAGCGGCTAACCTTCTCTTGTCATTATAAAGCTTTCCTTTTGACTTATTCTGTAGCATGATATTTTTTAAGATCAGAGTGATGGTATAATCCTTTTATTTTTCCATTTGCGGGATCAGAAATCAGATAACAACCTGTATGCGGTATACGAAGGATCTCGTAAGGTCCCTCAAAAAGACTTTGCCATTTTCAATTTTTGTGTAAGAGCAACGATGGTTTAAAGTGTGTTTTTTACAAGACCTTTTCGCCTACTTTATAAGTTAACACCTTATTAATATGTTTGTCATACGCCTTCTTGCGTAAATTGGCTTGGGTGGTCAACGTTGTTAGAGCTTGTCTTATTCTGGCGTCTAAACTAGTACTTGCGTTGTTACACTTAAGAATTGAATTGACCCATTCATTTTTCTCTTGGTCAGAAGACATCAACTTACTCGGAGTGAAACCAGTAGACAGGTGTGGTAGATTATTCACAATTTCCTCGAAAGGTGACACAAAGTCAACCCAGCGAGTCTGCTGATTTGGTATATAAGTACGAATAAAACGATTAAACTCCTTGAACACCCGCTCAGTCGGGTTCGACTGCGGTCTAAACTTGGAGATAAGGATTTGCCTAATTTGATGACTAGCAAGGAAAAGTTTCCATCTTTTGCAGACAAAGTTAAACCCATTGTCTGAGAGAATTGATTCAGGTTTTCCGAATCTAGGAAAGTAGTCACGTTCTAAACGATTGATGATTAGTTGAGTATTTGCAGATCTCATAGCGTACAATCTCAAATGTTTGGTAAATAGATCAATGACAGCTACAAGGTACCTTAGTCCTCCACGACCTCGTGGGAGGGGTCCTGCCAGATCTATGCCTAGGGTTTGTCTAGGTTTCTCTGTGATAATAGGATTCAAAGGCAGTATATTCGAAAGATTAAAAGGTTTTGCCTTTTGACAAATGATACAGTGTTTCAAGAGCTTGTGAATTCTGCTATGAAGGTTAGGGATATACCAGTACTTTGCTATTTTACGCTTACACTTTTCTGGACCAAAGTGTCCCCACGAAATATGTGTATACCAGAGTAAGTGTTCTACATATTCCTGCGGAATGCATACTAGCCAATTTTCTGATGACAGTGATGTTCGATGGAAAAGAACTTGATTATGCAATTTGTAATATTTGCACATGCGATGGGTAGGATTAGTTTCGAGGATCTGTTTCACACCTCTCCATTTTGAATCAGTTTCCTGCAATTGGACAATCTGGTCACAAAGATCAAGAAAATATTTCTGATGTATTGGATCCTTCATCAATAAAATTCTGTAATTTGACATTTGTTCCAAAAGTTCAGTACTGTCCAAAGAGCCTTCAGGCATGCGAGATAGAGCATCCGCAATAATGTTATCTTTGCCTTTTATGTAGATTATTTCGAAGTCATATTCCTGTAAGAAAAGACACCACCTCGTTAAGCGAGGATGTAGGAGTTTACACGTCAGAAGAAAACTAAGAGCCTGATGATCAGAATAGACTTTGATTTTCTTGCCATTAATGTAGTAGTTGAATCTCTTGAAAGCCCAAACTACTGCAAGAGCTTCCAACTCAGTAACAGAATAGGATCGTTCAGTTTCTGTAAGAACCCTACTAGCAAAACTAATTACTCTGATGTCTGGTTTTCCATTGGTTTCATGGATCTGGAAGAGACATGCACCTAATCCCTGAAAACTTGCGTCAGATGACACACAAAATTCCTTATCCATATCTGGATGATAAAGAATGTTGCTATTTAACAAAGCTTCTTTGATATCGAGGAATGCCTTTTGACAGTCGTCAGTCCAATTCCACTGAGTATTTTTCTTTAACAATTTCAATAAATCAGGGTTGTTCATTACTTGCTTTGGTAAAAATCTTCTGAAGAATGAAGCGAGTCAAAGATAACCTTTAAGTTGTCGTTTTGAAGATGGGACAGGAAAATTTTTAATTGCACTTAGCTTAGCCGGATCAGGACGGATTCCGTCAGATGAAATGACGTGTCCTAAGAATTTGATTTCGGCTCGGCCAAAGTGTGACTTTTGCAAGTTGGCAGTGACTCCGTATTCCAGGAATCGCTGAAACACTTTCTGTATTAATTCAACGTGGCCTTCCCAGGTTTTAGTGGCAATTAAAAGATCATCAACGTAGAGAGTGACTTCATCAATAAGATCTGGACCAAGAACATGATCTAAGGCAGAGATGAATACTCCAGAACTAACATTCAATCCAAAAGGCATGACCTGAAATTGATAGGATCTGCCGGCGAAGATAAATGCCGTATATTTTCGTGAGTTAGGATTTAGTCTCACTTGCCAAAATGACATTTTCAAATCTATGCTACTCAAATATTTAACTCCATAAAATCTCTGGAGGTGTTCTTCAATCGCTTCAGGTCTCGTTCGTACTGGCACAACAATTTTATTTATGTTTCGTGCGTCAAGTACGAGTCGTACTGTGTTATCCTGTTTCAAAATCGTCAACAACGGGCTACTATATGGTGAATTAGAATACTCTATGACTTTCCAGTTCAACATTTTCTTAATTTCATTACGAACTGCTTCCCTTCTTGCATACGGTATGGGATATGTCGTGCGACAGAAAGTTTGGTGCGGCACCACTTCCATAGTATATTCATAGTCTTTTATAATACCGGGTCGTTTTGAAAACACGTTGATATAGTGTGACAACAAACTGAATAATTCCTGTCGCTGAGGTTCGGATAACTCTGTTGATTCTGTAGTCTTATTGGTTATTTCCTGCTGAGAGGGTAAGTCACTGACTGTTATTGTATCATTAAATGTATCACAGTTACCATAAAACAAATTGAAATGATTACGACAAGGTTTTCTCCCTATCCTTTGTAATCTAATGCTATTACAAGTGCCAAAGTTTTTTACTCTTTCTTTCACTAACTCCAGTGCAACTTCTGTTTGCTGTACTAACAGTGTGCAAATGCCTATATAAAGATCTATTCGGGCTCTATATCGTCGTAAAAAATCCATTCCCAAGAGACATGGCACTGCCAAATTCTTGACAACGAGGAAAATACATTTTATGGGTATTGATTGAATCTCCAGTGGTACCCAAGCTTGTATACTGACCTTTTGTGTCTGGGAGCCGATGGCTCCTGTTATTGAACATCCTTGGACGGGTAATGTTGGAATTTTAATTAATGTACTAATTTGCTTATAGAAACATAAGGACATAGCATTAATATTTGCACCTGTATCTAGGATTACAGTCGTCAAAATTCCGGCTATAGGAAGTTTTGTCATAGCTTGCACTTGGTCATCTATCGGTTCATCACCGTCAGTTGTCTCTTTCTCTTGTAATAATTCTTGTCTCATGTCAATCCCGTCATTGTATCTCAGTACAAGTACGTCATGGTTAGTCTCTCCGTCGAAGTGGTAGCCCCCATTCTGTCTCACAGCATCACTTAGGGAGCTTTCAGATGCTGGACTTAGTTTTCCTGCTTGTGTGGTTTTGATTGGCATTCATCATTAGAAAGTTCGACCAATCTGACATTGTGAGAACACTGAGAAACAAAATTACTGTTATGCACAAACCTCGTGTCAAAATGTTGCTGCGTTTGTTCTGGTGTCCAATACGTGTTACTGTCTTCCGCGTTTGCGAATAATACAGGGGGATTGTAATGCCTTCGCGGGGTCTGATAATTTTTATTACTATTATGATTTCCGGAATTGTTACTGTGAAATCCACCTTCACACTGTGGGTTGCCGTTAAACTGTGTGTTTCTGTACATTCCCTGCGCTTGATTTTTACTAGGCGCGGAGTTGTATTGGTATGAGTGGGCGTTATCAGCTGTTTGTTGCTGCCCGTAATCTGAGTGTTGGCTGCGCGAGTACGGTGCATTCCATTGCGATCCGCTCTGCTGTTGCCAATCTTTTTGACTGAAACCGTTTCCAAACTTCTGCTTGTACGATTGATTGCCGTACTGGTTACCAGTCGTGTTATACACGGGATTGAATAGGTTGTGTTGATTATGTCTATTCCTTTTGTGCGGATATCCACTGCCTTTATTTCCGTTTTGCCAATCGTTACTACTTTTTGAACCGTTCCCTGGCTTTTCATAGCCGTTACTGTCGTAATGTTGTGGCCAAGAATTGTGCGGAGTATTCCGCGGTTTGTTAGCTCTCATGTCCTCATAGATCAGGTCTAGGGAATCTAATATCGACAGAAAGGTATCTGGATCATCATCTGGTATGGCTATCAGCTTTTCACGAATCGAAATGGGTAATTTAGACTTGAGAATCATAATTACATCTTTACTATTGATGGGGTTATCCCAATACCTAATTTTGCCAAGATATTTTTCGAAGTACTTTCTCAGGCTACTATTCCTGGGGTCAAATTGTTCTGCATTATAGACTTCTTTACGAAGGCGCTTCTGAACACCTTCGCTCCAATATTTGCTGAGGAAACAGTGCTCAAACTCCTCACATGTTCGACACTTATCAACCATTTCTGTTCCCCATATTGCCGATTCGCCACCTATATATCCGGTAACAAATTGGATACGCTGTCTATCAGTCCACGAATTTGGAAAAATGCCGTAGAATCCACGAAGAAAGACAATTGGGTGGATATTTCGTTTTTCTGGGTTAAAGGTTTGAAAAACTCGATGCTTTATCATGCTTTCTTCCTTCACCATTTTTACTACTGAGTCAGATTCTTGATTTCGGTGACTAACTGGAATATGTGGTGGTGAAGTGTGTTCATTAGATACAACAGGTATTCGGAATTGCCGAAATAATTCATCTTCTTCCTCTGAGGCTAAAGAGTTAGGATAATTCGGTCTCTGTATTCGGGAACTACTACTCACTTGTGCCTTCAGGTTATTTAGCTGTTCCGTTACCTCTTGCTTCCAATTTGGTAATTCTTGCTGAAGGGTACGCCTAATGCTACCGAGTTCAGACATTACGGTATCTCCGGAGCTTCCAGGAGCTGACGAGATACCAAGAGTGGTTGCTTTCACAGTATCTACTAGGTCTTTGTTAATTTTATCTTCGACAAATTTGTCCTTTCCAGCAATCCAGTTCTCATACTTTTCTCTAAATTCTCTCTCATGACTATCTAGCCTCTCCTTTACTTTCGTTTCCGTTTCCAGAGTCAAATTTGACATTCCCTCAGTTAATTTTTCTACCTGCGTAGTTACTCTGTCTAATCTGTGATTAACCGTGGTTACGGTGGAGTCAAGATTCTTGGTTGCGTTTCGGATGTCAGCTGTCTCGCTTTGCATGATAGCTAAAGTGTCATTCAGTTCGAAAATTATTCCACTTCGCATTTGAGAAACAGCATCCTTAACTTGCTTTGCTACTTCTTTGGCTACGTTTTCTCTAACAGTTTTTATTTCTTCGCTTACTGTAGAAAGTTTATCTTCAATTGAGGCTAACATTTGTCTATTTTCGTCTTTCAAATCATTTTTAATGGAATTCACCATTTGGCGATTTTCCTCTTTCAATTGGCGATTTCCGTCCTGCATCATTTGACTTATTTGACTCAGTAGCTGTTTGAATACATCGTCTGTCACTACCCCTGAATTGCTTTCACCTGCCTCCCTTGTAACCGGTATATGGCTACGACTACTAGTGGCAGAAACTATGCTGGCATTGTCTAGTTCAGTACCAGTAACATTATGGTGTGAGGCACTAAAGTCCGTAAGATTTCCCACTTCACTTTCTACAATTGTTTCAATTGGTGTCTCAGCCCTACTAATTACCGTGCGGGACCGTAAGCGACGCGACACTTCACTCGTTTCATTCCGTTCCTTTGAATCTAGTGATGACATTTTATCGTCTGCCATAGCTCACTTATTTACAAACAGTAAGTCAATGAAGTTCGTTTGAACTACGGCCGTCAGCTGTCGACAGAGATGTAATTTATCGGTTGCGAGTCGGTTGTCACTGCTACGTCACAAGATCGGAATGTCGGGAGATGCACGTCACGAGAACAAGAGACTATTCTGGACCGTAAAGAAAGTATGGCTGCACACTGTTCAAAATAAATGAAAACTAAGGCTGGTCAGCTCCGTGAACAGGCAGCGAACATTTAAAAACAAATGATATGCAATACACAACAATGGAATTTAAACAATACTTGAAGAAATTACTAATCTACTAAATGCAATCTACTGAATTCAAAGCAAATTTTACTGCAACTAATAAATATCGTCACAAATTGATTAATGTCGGCTGAAATTAAGGAAGCTTGGGTACGGCTAACGAAATTTTAACTTACGTTACTGATGACTGCCTTGGGCGTTGCAACTAGATTTTCGCACAAATTCTGTTCCAAAAAAAAAATCTCTCTTCCGTAATTTTCTCTGAATATCTCGTTTCTTTCGCTCAATGGAAATTTTATTGGATGGCGTTTGATGTCATGTAACAAATAAAAAGCACAAGATTAGCTACAATTATTTATGAATATATCCACAATGCGTATCTTATATAAATTATTATTCCTTTGAGTATATATATTTTTTTTTTTTATTCAGGTCCCTGTTCGGGCGCCAATTATAACGATATGTTTACGTAATGAGTATACATAAACATACAGTTATAAACGTCCCCGTTCGTAGTCGCTAATTATAACAATATGTTTACTTTTGTGCTGTAACATATAGCTATAATCAGCGGTGGAAACATATTTGCGAACGCCGACCGTGTGCGGCTGATTCTTCTTTGATCGTCTGATCAGTCGGAAGTTGCATTGCAGAGGAGAGTAAATGCCTATTCAAAATATAATTATTTTGGATAGCTCAACATGAATTTCCTAAGGGACCGTAGTTTATCATGCATTTATCAGTAGAGTATGGCGCGGAGAACTCGACGAAAGAATTCGTGACTGTGAACTCTCTATTTGGCAGGAACATAAAGAAAATTAAATAACTTCATGAAGGAGTGAGACATAGATTCTATATTAAATAAATAGTCCATATACCAATTCCATGAAACTCTGAATTTATGGCAGTTAATAGAAGAACTTACACTGCAATGAAGGATTTAACATGGATGACGTTTTGACTGGCACTTCTCTTAATGAAAACAATTCCTTCGACGTTTTCACATACACGTCGCACTATAAATCTACTGCTAGGCACTTTTAGTATTACACATTTACACTAGAACAATATTAATTTTAACAATAATAATACGGCGGCAAGACATGCGCGTCCGACACAAGTTACAGGAGACAAGAGAAGAATGAGTAACTGTTCATCGAGAATATCTCGTACCTCAAAAAAAATTAGTAAAAGTGTTCTTCTTCTGTCCGTTTTTCGCGCCGCGGTTTTCTAAGTCAATAACTAACTGCATCTCTGACGGCGCCTCGACAATAAACAAGTTACGTCACAGGTCGTTCACCTTTTACATTCTCGCAACATTATTTGCTAACTGTAGCTGTTGCCGAGCGACTGCTCGATTAGTGAATGATTTAAATTGATAATTGTGTTTGTACTCTGATAAACCGATCCGTAATGGATTTCAACCTGCATGCACTTAACTTCAGGAATAGCCATCATCCATCTCAACACAGTGACGTGTTATGACCGTCGTTCTTAGGGCTAGAGTTATCTCAGCTGCAGGGAGCTTATCAGTAGATCTTATCTATCTATGCTTTGTGTTTGTACTCTGATAAACCGATCTGTAATGGATTTTAACCTGCATGCACTTAACTTCAGGAATAGCCATCATCCATCTCAACACAGTGACGTGTTACGACCGTCGTTCTTAGGGCTAGAGTTATCTCAGCTGCAGGGAGCTTATCAGTAGATCTTATCTATCTTTGCTTTGTGTTTGTACTCTGATAAACCGATCCGTAATGGATTTCAACCTGCATGCACTTAACTTCAGGAATAGCCATCATCCATCTCAACACAGTGACGTGTTATGACTGTCGTTCATAGGGCTAGAGTTATCTCAGCTGCAGGGAGCTTATCAGTAGAGCTTATCTATCTTTGCTTTGTGTTTGTACTCTGATAAACCGATGTGTAATGGATTTCAACCTGAATGCACTTAACTTCAGGAATAGCCACATCCATCTCAACACAGTGACGTGTTATGACTGTCGTTCATAGGGCTAGAGTTATCTCAGCTGCAGGGAGCTTATCAGTACAGCTTATCTATCTTTGCTTTGTGTTTGTACTCAGATAAACCGATCCGTAATGAGTTTCAACCTGCATGCACTTAACTTCAGGAATTGCCATCATCCATCTCAACACAGTGACGTGTTATGACTGTCGTTCATAGGGCTAGAGTTATCTCAGCTGCAGGGAGCTTTTCAGTAGAGCTTATCTATCTTTGCTTTGTGTTTGTACTCTGATGAACCAATCCGTAATGGATATCAACCTGCATGCAGCTAGCTTCAGGAATAGCCATCATCCATCTCAACACAGTGACGTGTTATGACTGTCGTTCATAGGGCTAGAGTTATCTCAGCTGCAGGGAGCTTATCAGTAGAGCTTATCTATCTTTGCTTTGTGTTTGTACTCTGACAAACCGATCTGTAATGGATTTCAACCTGCATGAACTTAACTTCAGGAATAGCCATCATCCATCTCAACACAGTGACGTGTTATGACTGTCGTTCATAGGGCTAGAGTTATCTCAGCTGCAGGGAGCCTATCAGTAGAGCTTATCTAACTTTGCTTTGTGTTTGTACTCTGATAAACCGATCCGTAATAGATTTCAACCTGCATGCACTTAACTTCAGGAATAGCCATCATCCATCTCAACCCAGTGACGTGTTATGACTGTCGTTCATAGGGCTAGAGTTATCTCAGCTGCAGGGAGCTTGTCAGTAGAGCTCATCTCTCTTTGCTTTGTGTTTGTACTCTGATAAACCTATCTCTAATGGATTTCAACCTGCATGCACTTAACTACAGGAATAGCCATCATCCATCTCAACACAGTGACGTGATATGACTGTCGTTCATAGGGCTATAGCTATCTCAGCTGCAGGACGCTTATCAGTACAGCTTATCTATCTTTGCTTTGTGTTTGTACTCTGATAAACCGATCCGTAATAGATTTCAACCTACATGCACTTAACTTCAGGAATAGCCATCATCCATCTCAACACAGTGACGTGTTATGACCGTCGATCTTAGGGCTAGAGTTATCTCAGCTGCAGGGAGCTTATCAGTAGATCTTATCTATCTTTGCTTTGTGTTTGTACTCTGATAAACCGATCTGTAATGGATTTCAACCTGCATGCACTTAACTTCAGGAATAGCCATCATCCATCTCAACACAGTGACGTGTTATGACTGTCGTTCATAGGGCTAGAGTTATCACAGCTGCAGGGAGCTTATCAGTAGAGCTTATCTATCTTTGCTTTGTGTTTGTACTCTGATAAACCGATCCGTAATGGATTTCAACCTGCATGCACTTAACTTCAGGAATAGCCATTATCCATCTCAACACAGTGACGTGTTATGACTGTCGGTCATAGGGCTAGAGTTATCTCAGCTGCAGGGAGCTTATCAGTAGAGCTTATCTATCTTTGCTTTGTGTTTGTAATCTGATAAACCGATCCATAATGGTTTTCAACCTGCATGCACTTAACTTCAGGAATAGCCATCATCCATCTCAACACAGTGATGTGTTATGACTGTCGTTCATAGGGCTAGAGTTATCTCAGCTGCAGGGAGCTTGTCAGTATAGCTCATCTATGTTTGCTTTGTGTTTGTACTCTGATAAACCGATCCGTAATGGATTTCAACCTGCATGCACTTAACTTCAGGAATAGCCACATCCATCTCAACACAGTGACGTGTTATGACTGTCGTTTAGAGGGCTAGAGTTATCTCAGCTGCAGGGAGCTTGTCAGTAGAGCTTATCTATCTTTGCTTTGTGTTAGTACTCTGATAAACCGATCTGTAATGGATTTCAACCTGCATGCACTTAACTTCAGGAATAGCCATCATCCATCACAACACAGTGACGTGTTATGACTGCCGTTCATAGGGATAGAGTTATCTCAGCTGCAGGGAGCTTATCAGTACAGCTTATCTATCTTTGCTTTGTGTTTGTACTCTGATAAACCGATCCGTAATGGATTTCAACCTGCATGCACTTAACTTCAGGAATAGCAATCATCCATCTCAACACAGTGACGTGTTATGACTGTCGTTCATAGGGCTAGAGTTATCTCAGATGCAGGCAGCTTGTCAGTAGAGCTCATCTATCTTTGCTTTGTGTTTGTACTCTGATAAACTGATCCGTAATGGATTTCAACCTGCATGCACTTAACTTCAGGAATAGCCATCATCCATCTCAACACAGTGACGTGATATGACTGTCGTTCATAGGGCTAGAGCTATCTCAGCTGCAGGGCGCTTATCAGAACAGCTTATCTATCTTTGCTTTGTGTTTGTACTCTGATAAACTGATCCGTAATGGATTTCAACCTGCATGCACTTAACTTCAGGAATAGCCATCATCCATCTCAACACAGTGACGTGTTATGACCGTCGATCTTAGGGCTAGAGTTATCTCAGCTGCAGGGAGCTTATCAGTAGATCTTATCTATCTTTGCTTTGTGTTTGTACTCTGATAAACCGATCTGTAATGGATTTCAACCTGCATGCACTTAACTTCAGGAATAGCCATCATCCATCTCAACACAGTGACGTGTTATGACTGTCGTTCATAGGGCTAGAGTTATCTCAGCTGCAGGGAGCTTATCAGTAGAGCTTATCTATCTTTGCTTTGTGTTTGTACTCTGATAAACCGATCCGTAATGGATTTCAACCTGCATGCACTTAACTTCAGGAATAGCCATCATCCATCTCAACACAGTGACGTGTTATGACTGTCGGTCATAGGGCTAGAGTTATCTCAGCTGCAGGGAGCTTATCAGTAGAGCTTATCTATCTTTGCTTTGTGTTTGTAATCTGATAAACCGATCCGTAATGGTTTTCAACCTGCATGCACTTAACTTCAGGAATAGCCATCATCCATCTCAACACAGTGACGTGTTATGACTGTCGTTCATAGGGCTAGAGTTATCTCAGCTGCAGGGAGCTTGTCAGTAGAGCTCATCTATGTTTGCTTTGTGTTTGTACTCTGATAAACCGATCTGTAATGGATTTCAACCTGCATGCACTTAACTTCAGGAATAGCCACATCCATCTCAACACAGTGACGTGTTATGACTGTCGTTCATAGGGCTAGAGTTATCTCAGCTGCAGGGAGCTTGTCAGTAGAGCTTATCTATCTTTGCTTTGTGTTTGTACTCTGATAAACCGATCCGTAATGGATTTCAACCTGCATGCACTTAACTTCAGGAATAGCCTTCATCCATCTCAACACAGTGACGTGTTATGACCGTCGTTCTTAGGGCTAGAGTTATCTCAGCTACAGGGAGCTTATCAGTAGATCTTATCTATCTTTGCTTTGTGTTTGTACTCTGATAAACCGATCTGTAATGGATTTCAACCTGCATGCACTTAACTTCAGTAATAGCCATCATCCATCTCAACACAGTGACGTGTTATGACTGTCGGTCATAGGGCTAGAGTTATCTCAGCTGCAGGAAGCTTATCAGTAGAGCTTATCTATCTTTGCTTTGTGCTTGTAATCTGATAAACCGATCCGTAATGGATTTCAAACTGCATGCACTTAACTTCAGGAATAGCCGTCATCCATCTCAACACAGTGACGTGTTATGACTGTCGTTCATAGGGCTAGAGTTATCTCAGCTGCAGGGAGCTTATCAGTACAGCTTATCTATCTTTGCTTTGTGTTTGTACTCTGATAAACCGATTTGTAATGGAATTCAACCTGCATGCACTTAATTTCAGGAATAGCCATCATCCATCTCAACACAGTGACGTGTTATGACTGTCGTTCATAGGGCTAGAGTTATCTCAGCTGCAGGGAGCTTATCAGTACAGCTTATCTATCTTTGCTTTGTGTTTGTACTCTGATAAACTGATCCGTAATGGATTTCAACCTGCATGCACTTATCTTCAGGAATAGCCATCATCTATCTCAAGACAGTGACGTGTTATGACTGTCGTTCATAGGGCTAGAGTTATCTCAGCTGCAGGGAGCTTATCAGTACAGCTTATCTATCTTTGCTTTGTGTTTGTACTCTGATAAACCGATCCGTAATGGATTTCAACCTGCATGCACTTAACTTCAGGAATTGCCATCATCCATCTCAACACAGTGACGTGTTATGACTGTCGTTCATAGGGCTAGAGTTATCTCAGCTTCAGGGAGCTTTTCAGTAGAGGTTATCTATTTTTGCTAGGTGTTTGTACTCTGATAAACCGATCCGTAATTGATATCAACCTGCATGCAGTTAGCTTCAGGAATAGCCATCATCCATCTCAACACAGTGACGTGTTATGACTGTCGTTCATAGGGCTAGAGTTATCTCAGCTGCAGGGAGCTTATCAGTACAGCTTATCTATCTTTGCATTGTGTTTGTACTCTGATAAACCGATCCGTAATGGATTTCAACCTGCATGTACATAACTTCAGGAATAGCCATCATCCATCTCAACACAGTGACGTGTTATGACTGTCGTTCATAGGGCTAGAGTTATCTCAGCTGCATGGGGCTAATCAGTAGAGCTTATCTATCTTTGCTTTGTGTTTGTACTCTGATAAACCGATCCGTAATAGATTTCAACCTGCATGCACTTAACTTCAGGAATAGCCATCATCCATCTCAACACGGTGACGTGTTATGACTGCCGTTCATAGGGCTAGAGTTATCTCAGCTGCAGGGAGCTTATCAGTAGAGCTTATCTATCTTTGCTTTGTGTTTGTACTGTGATAAACCGATCCGTAATGGATTTCAACCTACATGCACTTAACCTCAGGAATAGCCATCATCCATCTCAACACAGTGACGTGTTATGACTGTCGTTCATAGGGCTAGAGTTATCTCAGCTGCAGGGAGCTTATCAGTACAGCTTATCTATCTTTGCTTTGTGTTTGTACTCTGATAAACCGATCCGTAGTGGATTTCAACCTGCATGCACTTAACTTCAGGAATAGCCATCATCCATCTCAACATAGTGACGTGTTATGACTGTCGTTCATAGGGCTAGAGTTATCTCAGCTGCAGGGAGCTTATCAGTAGAGCTTATCTATCTTTGCTTTGTGTTTGTACTCTGATAAACCGATCCGTAATGGATTTCAACCTGCATGCACTTAACTTCAGGAATAGCCATCATCCATCTCAACACAGTGACGTGTTATGACTGTCGGTCATAGGGCTAGAGTTATCTCAGCTGCAGGGAGCTTATCAGTAGAGCTTATCTATCTTTGCTTTGTGTTTGTAATCTGATAAACCGATCCGTAATAGTTTGCAACCTGCATGCACTTAACTTCAGGAATAGCCATCATCCATCTCAACACAGTGACGTGTTATGACTGTCGTTCATAGGGCTAGAGTTATCTCAGCTGCAGGGAGCTTGTCAGTAGAGCTCATCTATGTTTGCTTTGTGTTTGTACTCTGATAAACCGATCTGTAATGGATTTCAACCTGCATGCACTTAACTTCAGGAATAGCCATCATCCATCACAACACAGTGACGTGTTATGACTGCCGTTCATAGGGATAGAGTTATCTCAGCTGCAGGGAGCTTATCAGTACAGCTTATCTATCTTTGCTTTGTGTTTGTACTCTGATAAACCGATCTGTAATGGATTTCAACCTGCATGCACTTAACTTCAGGAATAGCAATCATCCATCTCAACACAGTGACGTGTTATGACTGTCGTTCATAGGGCTAGAGTTATCTCAGATGCAGGCAGCTTGTCAGTAGAGCTCATCTATCTTTGCTTTGTGTTTGTACTCTGATAAACTGATCCGTAATGGATTTCAACCTGCATGCACTTAACTTCAGGAATAGCCATCATCCATCTCAACACAGTGACGTGATATGACTGTCGTTCATAGGGCTAGAGCTATCTCAGCTGCAGGGCGCTTATCAGAACAGCTTATCTATCTTTGCTTTGTGTTTGTACTCTGATAAACTGATCCGTAATGGATTTCAACCTGCATGCACTTAACTTCAGGAATAGCCATCATCCATCTCAACACAGTGACGTGTTATGACCGTCGATCTTAGGGCTAGAGTTATCTCAGCTGCAGGGAGCTTATCAGTAGATCTTATCTATCTTTGCTTTGTGTTTGTACTCTGATAAACCGATCTGTAATGGATTTCAACCTGCATGCACTTAACTTCAGGAATAGCCATCATCCATCTCAACACAGTGACGTGTTATGACTGTCGTTCATAGGGCTAGAGTTATCTCAGCTGCAGGGAGCTTATCAGTAGAGCTTATCTATCTTTGCTTTGTGTTTGTACTCTGATAAACCGATCCGTAATGGATTTCAACCTGCATGCACTTAACTTCAGGAATAGCCATCATCCATCTCAACACAGTGACGTGTTATGACTGTCGGTCATAGGGCTAGAGTTATCTCAGCTGCAGGGAGCTTATCAGTAGAGCTTATCTATCTTTGCTTTGTGTTTGTAATCTGATAAACCGATCCGTAATGGTTTTCAACCTGCATGCACTTAACTTCAGGAATAGCCATCATCCATCTCAACACAGTGACGTGTTATGACTGTCGTTCATAGGGCTAGAGTTATCTCAGCTGCAGGGAGCTTGTCAGTAGAGCTCATCTATGTTTGCTTTGTGTTTGTACTCTGATAAACCGATCTGTAATGGATTTCAACCTGCATGCACTTAACTTCAGGAATAGCCACATCCATCTCAACACAGTGACGTGTTATGACTGTCGTTCATAGGGCTAGAGTTATCTCAGCTGCAGGGAGCTTGTCAGTAGAGCTTATCTATCTTTGCTTTGTGTTTGTACTCTGATAAACCGATCCGTAATGGATTTCAACCTGCATGCACTTAACTTCAGGAATAGCCTTCATCCATCTCAACACAGTGACGTGTTATGACCGTCGTTCTTAGGGCTAGAGTTATCTCAGCTACAGGGAGCTTATCAGTAGATCTTATCTATCTTTGCTTTGTGTTTGTACTCTGATAAACCGATCTGTAATGGATTTCAACCTGCATGCACTTAACTTCAGTAATAGCCATCATCCATCTCAACACAGTGACGTGTTATGACTGTCGGTCATAGGGCTAGAGTTATCTCAGCTGCAGGAAGCTTATCAGTAGAGCTTATCTATCTTTGCTTTGTGCTTGTAATCTGATAAACCGATCCGTAATGGATTTCAAACTGCATGCACTTAACTTCAGGAATAGCCGTCATCCATCTCAACACAGTGACGTGTTATGACTGTCGTTCATAGGGCTAGAGTTATCTCAGCTGCAGGGAGCTTATCAGTACAGCTTATCTATCTTTGCTTTGTGTTTGTACTCTGATAAACCGATTTGTAATGGAATTCAACCTGCATGCACTTAATTTCAGGAATAGCCATCATCCATCTCAACACAGTGACGTGTTATGACTGTCGTTCATAGGGCTAGAGTTATCTCAGCTGCAGGGAGCTTATCAGTACAGCTTATCTATCTTTGCTTTGTGTTTGTACTCTGATAAACTGATCCGTAATGGATTTCAACCTGCATGCACTTATCTTCAGGAATAGCCATCATCTATCTCAAGACAGTGACGTGTTATGACTGTCGTTCATAGGGCTAGAGTTATCTCAGCTGCAGGGAGCTTATCAGTACAGCTTATCTATCTTTGCTTTGTGTTTGTACTCTGATAAACCGATCCGTAATGGATTTCAACCTGCATGCACTTAACTTCAGGAATTGCCATCATCCATCTCAACACAGTGACGTGTTATGACTGTCGTTCATAGGGCTAGAGTTATCTCAGCTTCAGGGAGCTTTTCAGTAGAGGTTATCTATTTTTGCTAGGTGTTTGTACTCTGATAAACCGATCCGTAATTGATATCAACCTGCATGCAGTTAGCTTCAGGAATAGCCATCATCCATCTCAACACAGTGACGTGTTATGACTGTCGTTCATAGGGCTAGAGTTATCTCAGCTGCAGGGAGCTTATCAGTACAGCTTATCTATCTTTGCATTGTGTTTGTACTCTGATAAACCGATCCGTAATGGATTTCAACCTGCATGTACATAACTTCAGGAATAGCCATCATCCATCTCAACACAGTGACGTGTTATGACTGTCGTTCATAGGGCTAGAGTTATCTCAGCTGCATGGAGCTAATCAGTAGAGCTTATCTATCTTTGCTTTGTGTTTGTACTCTGATAAACCGATCCGTAATAGATTTCAACCTGCATGCACTTAACTTCAGGAATAGCCATCATCCATCTCAACACGGTGACGTGTTATGACTGCCGTTCATAGGGCTAGAGTTATCTCAGCTGCAGGGAGCTTATCAGTAGAGCTTATCTATCTTTGCTTTGTGTTTGTACTGTGATAAACCGATCCGTAATGGATTTCAACCTACATGCACTTAACCTCAGGAATAGCCATCATCCATCTCAACACAGTGACGTGTTATGACTGTCGTTCATAGGGCTAGAGTTATCTCAGCTGCAGGGAGCTTATCAGTACAGCTTATCTATCTTTGCTTTGTGTTTGTACTCTGATAAACCGATCCGTAGTGGATTTCAACCTGCATGCACTTAACTTCAGGAATAGCCATCATCCATCTCAACATAGTGACGTGTTATGACTGTCGTTCATAGGGTTAGAGTTATCTCAGCTGCAGGGAGCTTATCAGTAGAGCTTATCTATCTTTGCTTTGTGTTTGTACTCTGATAAACCGATCCGTAATGGATTTCAACCTGCATGCACTTAACTTCAGGAATAGCCATCATCCATCTCAACACAGTGACGTGTTATGACTGTCGGTCATAGGGCTAGAGTTATCTCAGCTGCAGGGAGCTTATCAGTAGAGCTTATCTATCTTTGCTTTGTGTTTGTAATCTGATAAACCGATCCGTAATAGTTTGGACCTGCATGCACTTAACTTCAGGAATAGCCATCATCCATCTCAACACAGTGACGTGTTATGACTGTCGTTCATAGGGCTAGAGTTATCTCAGCTGCAGGGAGCTTGTCAGTAGAGCTCATCTATGTTTGCTTTGTGTTTGTACTCTGATAAACCGATCTGTAATGGATTTCAACCTGCATGCACTTAACTTCAGGAATAGCCACATCCATCTCAACACAGTGACGTGTTATGACTGTCGTTTAGAGGGCTAGAGTTATCTCAGCTGCAGGGAGCTTGTCAGTAGAGCTTATCTATCTTTGCTTTGTGTTAGTACTCTGATAAACCGATCTGTAATGGATTTCAACCTGCATGCACTTAACTTCAGGAATAGCCATCATCCATCACAACACAGTGACGTGATATGACTGTCGTTCATAGGGCTGGAGCTATCTCAGCTGCAGGGCGCTTATCAGAACAGCTTATCTATCTTTGCTTTGTGTTTGTACTCTGATAAACTGATCCGTAATGGATTTCAACCTGCATGCACTTAACTTCAGGAATAGCCATCATCCATCTCAACACAGTGACGTGTTATGACCGTCGATCTTAGGGCTAGAGTTATCTCAGCTGCAGGGAGCTTATCAGTAGATCTTATCTATCTTTGCTTTGTGTTTGTACTCTGATAAACCGATCTGTAATGGATTTCAACCTGCATGCACTTAACTTCAGGAATAGCCATCATCCATCTCAACACAGTGACGTGTTATGACTGTCGTTCATAGGGCTAGAGTTATCTCAGCTGCAGGGAGCTTATCAGTACAGCTTATCTATCTTTGCATTGTGTTTGTACTCTGATAAACCGATCCGTAATGGATTTCAACCTGCATGTACATAACTTCAGGAATAGCCATCAGTCATCTCAACACAGTGACGTGTTATGACTGTCGTTCATAGGGCTAGAGTTATCTCAGCTGCAGGGAGCTAATCAGTAGAGCTTATCTATCTCTGCTTTGTGTTTGTACTCTGATAAACCGATCCGTAATAGATTTCAACCTGCATGCACTTAACTTCAGGAATAGCCATCATCCATCTCAACACAGTGACGTGTTATGACTGCCGTTCATAGGGCTAGAGTTATCTCAGCTGCAGGGAGCTTATCAGTAGAGCTTATCTATCTTTGCTTTGTGTTTGTACTCTGATAAACCGATCCGTAATGGATTTCAACCTACATGCACTTAACTTCAGGAATAGCCATCATCCATCTCAACACAGTGACGTGTTATGACGGTCGTTCATAGGGCTAGATTTATCTCAGCTGCAGGAAGCTTGTCAGTAGATCTCATCTATCTTTGCTTTTTGTTTGTACTCTGATAAACCGATCTGTGATGGATTTCAACCTGCATGCAATTAACTTCAGGAATAGCCATCATCCATCTCAACACAGTGACGTGTTATGACTGTCGTTCATATGGCTAGAGTAATCTCAGCTGCAGTGAGCTTATCAGTACAGCTTATCTATCTTTGCTTTGTGTTTGTACTCTGATGAACTGATCTGTAATGGATTTCAACCTGCATGCACTTAACCTCAGGAATAGCCATCATCCATCTCAACACAGTGACGTGTTACGACTGTCGTTCATAGGGCTAGAGTTATCTCAGCTAAAGGGAGCTTATCAGTACAGCTTATCTATCTTTGCTTTGTGTTTGTACCCTGATAAACCTATCTGTAATGGATTTCAACCTGCATGCACTTAACTTCAGGAATAGCCATCACCTATCTCAACACAGTGACGTGTTATGACTGTCGTTCATAGGGCTAGAGTTATCTCAGCTGCAGGGAGTTTATCAGTACACCTTATCTATCTTTGCTTTGTGTTTGTACTCTGATAAAACGATTTGTAATGGATTTTTACCTGCATGCACTTAATTTCAGGAATAGCCATCATCCATCTCAACACAATGACGTGTTATGACTGTCGTTCATAGGGCTAGAGTTATCTCAGCTGCAGGGAGCTTGTCAGTAGAGCTTATCTATCTCTGCTTTGTGTTTGTACTCTGATAAACCGATCTGTAATGGATTTCAACCTGCATGCACTTAACTTCAGGAATAGCCATCATTCATCTCAACACAGTGACGTGATATGACTGTCGTTCATAGGGCTAGAGCTATCTCAGCTGCAGGGCGCTTATCAGAACAGCTTATCTATCTTTGCTTTGTGTTTGTACTCTGATAAACCGATCTGTAATGGATTTCAACCTGCATGCACTTAACTTCAGGAATAGCCATCATCCATCTCAACACAGTGACGTTTTATGACCGTCGTTCTTAGGGCTAGAGTTATCTCAGCTGCAGGGAGCTTATCAGTAGATCTTATCTATCTTTGCTTTGTGTTTGTACTCTGATAAACCGACCTGTAATGGATTTCAACCTGCATGCACTTAACTTCAGGAATAGCCATCATCCATCTCAACACAGTGACGTGTTATGACTGTCGTTCATAGGGCTAGAGTTATCTCAGCTGCAGGGAGCTTATCAGTAGAGCTTATCTATCTTTGCTTTGTGTTTGTACTCTGATAAACCGATCTGTAATGGATTTCAACCTGCATGCACTTACCTTCAGGAATAGCCATCATCCATCTCAACACAGTGACGTGTTATGACCGTCGTTCTTAGGGCTAGAGTTATCTCAGCTGCAGGGAGCTTATCAGTAGATCTTATCTATCTTTGCTTTGTTTTTGTACTCTGATAAACCGATCTGTAATGGATTTTAACCTGCATGCACTTAACTTCAGGAATAGCCATCATCCATCTCAACACAGTGACGTGTTATGACCGTCGTTCTTAGGGCTAGAGTTACCTCAGCTGCAGGGAGCTTATCAGTAGATCTTATCTATCTTTGCTTTGTGTTTGTACTCTGATAAACCGATCCGTAATGGATTTCAACCTGCATGCACTTAACTTCAGGAATAGCCATCATCCATCTCAACACAGTGACGTGTTATGACTGTCGTTCATAGGGCTAGAGTTATCTCAGCTGCAGGAAGCTTATCAGTACAGATTATCTATCTTTGCTTTGTGTTTGTACTCTGATAAACCGATCCGTAATGAGTTTCAACCTGCATGCACTTAACTTCAGGAATTGCCATCATCCATCTCAACACAGTGACGTGTTATGACTGTCGTTCATAGGGCTAGAGTTATCTCAGCTGCAGGGAGCTTTTCAGTAGAGCTTATCTATCTTTGCTTTGTGTTTGTACTCTGATAAACCAGTCCGTAATGGATTTCAACCTGCATGCAGCTAGCTTCAGGAATAGCCATCATCCATCTCAACACAGTGACGTGTTATGACTGTCGTCCATAGGGCTAGAGTTATCTCAGCTGCAGGGAGCTTATCAGTAGAGCTTATCTATCTTTGCTTTGTGTTTGTACTCTGATAAACTAATCCGTAATGGATTTCAACCTGCATGCACTTAACTTCAGGAATAGCCATCATCCATCTCAACACAGTGACGTGTTATGACCGTCGATCTTAGGGCTAGAGTTATCTCAGCTGCAGGGAGCTTATCAGTAGATCTTATCTATCTTTGCTTTGTGTTTGTACTCTGATAAACCGATCTGTAATGGATTTCAATCTGCATGCACTTAACTTCAGGAATAGCCATCATGCATCTCATCACAGTGACGTGTTATGACTGTCGTTCATAGGGCTAGAGTTATCTCAGCTGCAGGGAGCTGATCAGTAGAGCTTATCTATCTTTGCTATGTGTTTGTACTCTGATAAACCGATCCGTAATGGATTTCAACCTGCATGCACTTAACTTCAGGAATAGCCATCACCCATCTCAACACAGTGACGTGCTATGACTGTCGTTCATAGGGTTAGAGTTATCTCAGCTGCAGGGAGCTTATCAGTACAGCTTATCTATCTTTGCTTTGTGTTTGTACTCTGATAAACCGATCCGTAATGGATTTCAACCTGCATGCACTTAACTTCGGGAATAGCCATCATACATCTCAACACAGAGACGTGTTATGACTGTCGATCAAAGGGCTAGAGTTATCTCAGCTGCAGGGAGCCTATCAGTAGAGCTTATCTATCTTTGCTTTGTGTTTGTACTCTGATAAACCGATCCGTAATAGATTTCAGCCTGCATGCACTTAACTTCAGGAATAGCCATCATCCATCTCAACACAGTGATGTGTTATGACTGTCATTCATAGGGCTAGAGTTATCTCAGCTGCAGGGAGCTTGTCAGTAGAGCTCATCTATCTTTGCTTTGTGTTTGTACTCTGATAAACTGATCCGTAATGGATTTCAACCTGCATGCACTTAACTTCAGGAATAGCCGTCATCCATCTCAACACAGTGACGTGATATGACTGTCGTTCATAGGGCTATAGCTATCTCAGCTGCAGGACGCTTATCAGTACAGCTTATCTATCTTTGCTTTGTGTTTGTACTCTGATAAACCGATCCGTAATGGATTTCAACCTGCATGCACTTAACTTCAGCAATAGCCATCATCCATCTCAACACAGTGACGTGTTATAACCGTCGTACTTAGGGCTAGAGTTATCTCAGCTACAGGGAGCTTATCAGTAGATCTTATCTATCTTTGCTTTGTGTTTGTACTCTGATAAACCGATCCGTAATGGATTTCAACCTGCATGCACTTAACTTCAGGAATAGCCATCATCCATCTCAACACAGTGACGTGTTATGACTGTCGTTCATAGGACTAGAGTTATCTCAGCTGCAGGGAGATTTTCCGTAGAGCTTATCTATCTTTGCTTTGTGTTTGTACTCTGATAAACTGATCTGTAATGGATTTCAAACTGCATGCACTTAACTTCAGGAATAGCCATCATCCATCTCAACACAGTGACGTGTTATGACTGTCGGTCATAGGGCTAGAGTTATCTCAGCTGCAGGGAGCTTATCAGTAGAGCTTATCTATCTTTGCTTTGTGTTTGTAATCTGATAAACCGATCCGTAATGGATTTCAACCTGCATTCACTTAACTTCAGGAATAGCCATCATCCATCTCAACACAGTGACGTGTTATGACTGTCGTTCATAGGGCTAGAGTTATCTCAGCTGCAGGGAGCTTGTCAATAGAGCTCATCTATCTTTGCTTTGTGTTGGTACTCTGATAAACCGATCTGTAATGGATTTCAACCTGCATGCACTTAACTTCAGGAATAGCCACATCCATCTCAACACAGTGACGTGTTATGACTGTCGTTCATAGGGCTAGAGTTATCTCAGCTGCAGGGAGCTTGTCAGTATAGCTTATCTATCTTTGCTTTGTGTTTGCACTCTGATAAACCGATCTGTAATGGATTTCAACCTGCATGCACTTAACTTCAGGAATAGCCACCATCCATCTCAACACAGTGACGTGTTATGACTGCTGTTCATAGGGCTAGAGTTATCTCAGCTGCAGGGAGCTTATCAGTACAGCTTATCCATCTTTGCTTTGTGTTTGTACTCTGATAAACCGATTTGTAATGGATTTCAACCTGCATGCACTTAGTTTCAGGAATAGCCATCATCCATCTCAACACAGTGACGTGTTATGACTGTCGTTCATAGGGCTAGAGTTATCTCAGCTGCAGGGAGCTTATCAGTACAGCTTATCTATCTTTGCTTTGTGTTTGTACTCTGATAAACTGATCTGTAATGGATTTCAACCTGCATGCACTTACCTTCAGGAATAGCCATCATCCATCTCAACACAGTGACGTGTTATGACTGTCGTTCATAGGGCTAGAGTTATCTCAGCTGCTGGGAGCTTATCAGTAGAGCTTATCTATCTTTGCTTTGTGTTTGTACTCTGATAAACCGATCCGTAATGGATTTCAACAGGCATGCACTTAACTTCAGGAATTGCCATCATCCATCTCAACACAGTGACGTGTTATGACTGTCGTTCATAGGGCTAGAGTTATCTCAGCTGCAGGGAGCTTATCAGTAGAGCTTATCTATCTTTGCTTTGTGTTTGTACTCTGATAAACCGATCCGTAATGGATTTCAACCTGCATGCACTTAACTTCAGGAATAGCCATCACCCATCTCAACACAGTGACGTGTTATGACTGTCGTTCATAGGGCTAGAGTTATCTCAGCTGCAGGGGCTTATCAGTACAGCTTATCTATCTTTCCTTTGTGTTTGTACTCTGATAAACCAATCCATAATGGATTTCAACCTGCATGCACTTAACTTCAGGAATAGCCATCATCCATCTCAACACAGTGACGTGTTATGACTGTCTTTCATAGGGCTAGAGTTATCTCAGCTGCAGGGAGCCTATCAGTAGAGCTTATCTATCTTTGCTTTGTGTTTGTACTCTGATAAACCGATTCGTAATAGATTTCAACCTGCATGCACTTAACTTCAGGAATAGCCATCATCCATCTCAACACAGTGACGTGTTATGACTGTCGTTCATAGGGTTAGAGTTATCTCAGCTGCAGGGAGCTTGTCAGTAGAACTTATCTATCTCTGCTTTGTGTTTGTACTCTGATAAACCGATCTGTAATGGATTTCAACCTGCATGCACTTAACTTCAGGAATAGCCATCATCCATCTCAACACAGTGACGTGATATGACTGTCGTTCATAGGGCTAGAGCTATCTCAGCTGCAGGGCGCCTATCAGAACAGCTTATCTATCTTTGCTTTGTGTTTGTACTCTGATAAACTGATCCGTAATGGATTTCAACCTGCATGCACTTAACTTCAGGAATAGCCATCATCCATCTCAACACAGTGACGTGTTATGACCGTCGATCTTAGGGCTAGAGTTATCTCAGCTGCAGGGAGCTTATCAGTAGATCTTATCTATCTTTGCTTTGTGTTTGTACTCTGATAAACCGATCTGTAATGGATTTCAACCTGCATGCACTTAACTTCAGGAATAGCCATCATCCATCTCAACACAGTGAGGTGTTATGACTGTCGTTCATAGGGCTAGAGTTATCTCAGCTGCAGGGAGCTTATCAGTAGAGCTTATCTATCTTTGCTATGTGTTTGTACTCTGATAAACCGATCCGTAATGGATTTCAACCTGCATGCACTTAACTTCAGGAATAGCCATCACCCATCTCAACACAGTGACGTGTTATGACTGTCGGTCATAGGGCTAGAGTTATCTCAGCTGCAGGGAGCTTATCAGTAGAGCTTATCTATCTTTGCTTTGTGTTTGTCATCTGATAAACCGAACCGTAATGGTTTTCAACCTGCATGCACTTAACTTCAGGAATAGCCATCATCCATCTCAACACAGTGACGTGTTATGACTGTAATTCATAGGGCTAGAGTTATCTCAGCTGCAGGGAGCTTGTCAGTAGAGCTCATCTATGTTTGCTTTGTGTTTGTACTCTGATAAACCGATCTGTAATGGATTTCAACCTGCATGCACTTAACTTCAGGAATAGCCACATCCATCTCAACACAGTGACGTGTTATGACTGTCGTTCATAGGGCTAGAGTTATCTCAGCTGCAGGAGGCTTGTCAGTAGAGCTTATCTATCTTTGCTCTGTGTTAGTACTCTGATAAACCGATCTGTAATGGATTTCAACCTGCATGCACTTAACTTCAGGAATAGCCATCATCCATCACAACACAGTGACGTGTTATGACTGCCGTTCATAGGGATAGAGTTATCTCAGCTGCAGGGAGCTTATCAGTAGAGCTTATCTATCTTTGCTTTGTGTTTGTACTCTGATAAACCGATCCGTAATGGATTTCAACCTGCATGCACTTAACGTCAGGAATAGCCATCATCCATCTCAACACAGTGACGTGTTAAGACTGGCGTTCATAGGGCTAGAGTTATCTCAGATGCAGGCAGCTTGTCAGTAGAGCTCATCTATCTTTGCTTTGTGTTTGTACTCTGATAAACTGACCCGTAATGGATTTCAACCTGCATGCACTTAACTTCAGGAATAGCCATCATCCATCTCAACACAGTGACGTGATATGACTGTCGTTCATAGGGCAATAGCTATCTCAGCTGCAGGACGCTTATCAGTACAGCTTATCTATCTTTGCTTTGTGTTTGTACTCTGATAAACCGATCCGTAATGGATTTCAACCTGCATGCACTTAACTTCAGGAATAACCATCATCCATCTCAACACAGTGACGTGTCATGACCGTCGTTCTTAGGGTTAGAGTTATCTCAGCTACAGGGAGCTTATCAGTAGATCTTATCTATCTTTGCTTTGTGTTTGTACTCTGATAAACCGATCTGTAATGGATTTCAACCTGCATGCACTTAACTTCAGGAATAGCAATCATCCATCTCAACACAGTGACGTGTTATGACTGACGGTCATAGGGCTAGAGTTATCTCAGCTGCAGGGAGCTTATCAGTAGATCTTATCTATCTTTGCTTTGTGTTTGTACTCTGATAAACCGATCTGTAATGGATTTCAACCTGCATGCACTTAACTTCAGGAATAGCCATCATCCATCTCAACACAGTGACGTGTTATGACTGTCGTTCATAGGGCTAGAGTTATCTCAGCTGCAGGGAGCTTATCAGTAGAGCTTATCTATCTTTGCTATGTGTTTGTACTCTGATAAACCGATCCGTAATGGATTTCAACCTGCATGCACTTAACTTCAGGAATAGCCATCATCCATCTCAACACAGTGACGTGTTATGACTGTCGGTCATAGGGCTAGAGTTATCTCAGCTGCAGGGAGCTTATCAGTAGAGCTTATCTATCTTTGCTTTGTGTTTGTCATCTGATAAACCGATCCGTAATGGTTTTCAATCTGCATGCACTTAACTTCAGGAATAGCCATCATCCATCTCAACACAGTGACGTGTTATGACTGTCGTTCATAGGGCTAGAGTTATCTCAGCTGCTGGGAGCTTCTCAGTAGAGCTCATCTATGTTTGCTTTGTGTTTGTACTCTGATAAACCGATCTGTAATGGATTTCAACCTGCATGTACTTAACTTCAGGAATAGCCACATCCATCTCAACACAGTGACGTGTTATGACTGTCGTTCATAGGGCTAGAGTTATCTCAGCTGCAGGGAGCTTGTCAGTAGAGCTTATCTATCTTTGCTCTGTGTTAGTACTCTGATAAACCGATCTGTAATGGATTTCAACCTGCATGCACTTAACTTCAGGAATAGCCATCATCCATCACAACACAGTGACGTGTTATGACTGCCGTTCATAGGGATAGAGTTATCTCAGCTGCAGGGAGCTTATCAGTAGAGCTTATCTATCTTTGCTTTGTGTTTGTACTCTGATAAACCGATCCGTAATGGATTTCAACCTGCATGCACTTAACTTCAGGAATAGCCATCATCCATCTCAACACAGTGACGTGTTATGACTGTCGTTCATAGGGCTAGAGTTATCTCAGATGCAGGCAGCTTGTCAGTAGAGCTCATCTATCTTTGCTTTGTGTTTGTACTCTGATAAACTGATCCGTAATGGATTTCAACCTGCATGCACTTAACTTCAGGAATAGCCATCAACCATCTCAACACAGTGACGTGATATGACTGTCGTTCATAGGGCTATAGCTATCTCAGCTGCAGGACGCTTATCAGTACAGCTTATCTATCTTTGCTTTGTGTTTGTACTCTGATAAACCGATCTGTAATGGATTTCAACCTGCATGCACTTAACTTCAGGAATAGCCACCATCCATCTCAACACAGTGACGTGTTATGACTGCCGTTCATAGGGCTAGAGTTATCTCAGCTGCAGGGAGTTTATCACTACAGCTTATCTATCTTTGCTTTGTGTTTGTACTCTGATAAACCGATTTGTAATGGATTTCAACCTGCATGCACTTAATTTCAGGAATAGCCATCATCCATCTCAACACAGTGACGTGTTATGACTGTCGTTCATAGGGCTAGAGTTATCTCAGCTGCAGGGAGCTTATCAGTAGAGCTTATCTATCTTTGCTTTGTGTTTGTACTCTGATAAACTGATCCGTAATGGATTTCAACCTGCATGCACTTATCTTCAGGAATAGCCATCATCCATCTCAACACAGTGACGTGTTATGACTGTCGTTCATAGGGCTAGAGTTATCTAAGCTGCAGGGAGCTTATCAGTACAGCTTATCTATCTTTGCTTTGTGTTTGTACTCTGATAAACCGATCCGTAATGGATTTCAACCTGCATGCACTTAACTTCAGGAATTGCCATCATCCATCTCAACACAGTGACGTGTTATGACTGTCGTTCATAGGGCTAGAGTTATCTCAGCTTCAGGGAGCTTTTCAGTAGAGGTTATCTATCTTTGCTAGGTGTTTGTACTCTGATAAACCGATCCGTAATTGATATCAACCTGCATGCAGTTAGCTTCAGGAATAGCCATCATACATCTCAACACAGTGACGTGTTATGACTGTCGTTCATAGGGCTAGAGTTATCTCAGCTGCAGGGAGCTTATCAGTAGAGCTTATCTATCTTTGCTTTGTGTTTGTAATCTGATAAACCGATCCGTAATGGATTTCAACCTGCATTCACTTAACTTCAGGAATAGCCATCATCCATCTCAACACAGTGACGTGTTATGACTGTCGTTCATAGGGCTAGAGTTATCTCAGCTGCAGGGAGCTTGTCAGTAGAGCTCATCTATCTTTGCTTTGTGTTGGTACTCTGATAAACCGATCTGTAATGGATTTCAACCTGCATGCACTTAACTTCAGGAATAGCCACATCCATCTCAACACAGTGACGTGTTATGACTGTCGTTCATAGGGCTAGAGTTATCTCAGCTGCAGGGAGCTTGTCAGTAGAGCTTATCTATCTTTGCTTTGTGTTTGTACTCTGATAAACCGATCTGTAATGGATTTCAACCTGCATGCACTTAACTTCAGGAATAGCCACCATCCATCTCAACACAGTGACGTGTTATGACTGCCGTTCATAGGGCTAGAGTTATCTCAGCTGCAGGGGCTTATCAGTACAGCTTATCCATCTTTGCTTTGTGTTTGTACTCTGATAAACCGATTTGTAATGTATTTCAACCTGCATGCACTTAGTTTCAGGAATAGCCATCATCCATCTCAACACAGTGACGTGTTATGACTGTCGTTCATAGGGCTAGAGTTATCTCAGCTGCAGGGAGCTTATCAGTACAGCTTATCTATCTTTGCTTTGTGTTTGTACTCTGATAAACTGATCTGTAATGGATTTCAACCTGCATGCACTTACCTTCAGGAATAGCCATCATCCATCTCAACACAGTGACGTGTTATGACTGTCGTTCATAGGGCTAGAGTTATCTCAGCTGCTGGGAGCTTATCAGTAGAGCTTATCTATCTTTGCTTTGTGTTTGTACTCTGATAAACCGATCCGTAATGGATTTCAACAGGCATGCACTTAACTTCAGGAATTGCCATCATCCATCTCAACACAGTGACGTGTTATGACTGTCGTTCATAGGGCTAGAGTTATCTCAGCTGCAGGGAGCTTATCAGTAGAGCTTATCTATCTTTGCTTTGTGTTTGTACTCTGATAAACCGATCCGTAATGGATTTCAACCTGCATGCACTTAACTTCAGGAATAGCCATCACCCATCTCAACACAGTGACGTGTTATGACTGTCGTTCATAGGGCTAGAGTTATCTCAGCTGCAGGGAGCTTATCAGTACAGCTTATCTATCTTTCCTTTGTGTTTGTACTCTGATAAACCAATCCATAATGGATTTCAACCTGCATGCACTTAACTTCAGGAATAGCCATCATCCATCTCAACACAGTGACGTGTTATGACTGTCTTTCATAGGGCTAGAGTTACCTCAGCTGCAGGGAGCCTATCAGTAGAGCTTATCTATCTTTGCTTTGTGTTTGTACTCTGATAAACCGATCCGTAATAGATTTCAACCTGCATGCACTTAACTTCAGGAATAGCCATCATCCATCTCAACACAGTGACGTGTTATGACTGTCGTTCATAGGGTTAGAGTTATCTCAGCTGCAGGGAGCTTGTCAGTAGAACTTATCTATCTCTGCTTTGTGTTTGTACTCTGATAAACCGATCTGTAATGGATTTCAACCTGCATGCACTTAACTTCAGGAATAGCCATCATCCATCTCAACACAGTGACGTGATATGACTGTCGTTCATAGGGCTAGAGCTATCTCAGCTGCAGGGCGCTTATCGGAACAGCTTATCTATCTTTGCTTTGTGTTTGTACTCTGATAAACTGATCCGTAATGGATTTCAACCTGCATGCACTTAACTTCAGGAATAGCCATCATCCATCTCAACACAGTGACGTGTTATGACCGTCGATCTTAGGGCTAGAGTTATCTCAGCTGCAGGGAGCTTATCAGTATATCTTATCTATCTTTGCTTTGTGTTTGTACTCTGATAAACCGATCTGTAATGGATTTCAACCTGCATGCACTTAACTTCAGGAATAGCCATCATCCATCTCAACACAGTGACGTGTTATGACTGTCGTTCATAGGGCTAGAGTTATCTCAGCTGCAGGGAGCTTATCAGTAGAGCTTATCTATCTTTGCTATGTGTTTGTACTCAGATAAACCGATCCGTAATGGATTTCAACCTGCATGCACTTAACTTCAGGAATACCCATCATCCATCTCAACACAGTGACGTGTTATGACTGTCGGTCATAGGGCTAGAGTTATCTCAGCTGCAGGGAGCTTATCAGTAGAGCTTATCTATCTTTGCTTTGTGTTTGTCATCTGATAAACCGAACCGTAATGGTTTTCAACCTGCATGCACTTAACTTCAGGAATAGCCATCATCCATCTCAACACAGTGACGTGTTATGACTGTAATTCATAGGGCTAGAGTTATCTCAGCTGCAGGGAGCTTGTCAGTAGAGCTCATCTATGTTTGCTTTGTGTTTGTACTCTGATAAACCGATCTGTAATGGATTTCAACCTGCATGCACTTAACTTCAGGAATAGCCACATCCATCTCAACACAGTGACGTGTTATGTCTGTCGTTCATAGGGCTAGAGTTATCTCAGCTGCAGGGAGCTTGTCAGTAGAGCTTATCTATCTTTGCTCTGTGTTAGTACTCTGATAAACCGATCTGTAATGGATTTCAACCTGCATGCACTTAACTTCAGGAATAGCCATCATCCATCACAACACAGTGACGTGTTATGACTGCCGTTCATAGGGATAGAGTTATCTCAGCTGCAGGGAGCTTATCGGTAGAGCTTATCTATCTTTGCTTTGTGTTTGTACTCTGATAAACCGATCCGTAATGGATTTCAACCTGCATGCACTTAACTTCAGGAATAGCCATCATCCATATCAACACAGTGACGTGTTAAGACTGGCGTTCATAGGGCTAGAGTTATCTCAGATGCAGGCAGCTTGTCACTAGAGCTCATCTATCTTTGCTTTGTGTTTGTACTCTGATAAACTGACCCGTAATGGATTTCAACCTGCATGCACTTAACTTCAGGAATAGCCATCATCCATCTCAACACAGTGACGTGATATGACTGTCGTTCATAGGGCAATAGCTATCTCAGCTGCAGGACGCTTATCAGTACAGCTTATCTATCTTTGCTTTGTGTTTGTACTCTGATAAACCGATCCGTAATGGATTTCAACCTGCATGCACTTAACTTCAGGAATAACCATCATCCATCTCAACACAGTGACGTGTCATGACCGTCGTTCTTACGGTTAGAGTTATCTCAGCTACAGGGAGCTTATCAGTAGATCTTATCTATCTTTGCTTTGTGTTTGTACTCTGATAAACCGATCTGTAATGGATTTCAACCTGCATGCACTTAACTTCAGGAATAGCAATCATCCATCTCAACACAGTGACGTGTTATGACTGACGGTCATAGGGCTAGAGTTATCTCAGCTGCAGGGAGCTTATCAGTAGATCTTATCTATCTTTGCTTTGTGTTTGTACTCTGATAAACCGATCTGTAATGGATTTCAACCTGCATGCACTTAACTTCAGGAATAGCCATCATCCATCTCAACACAGTGACGTGTTATGACTGTCGTTCATAGGGCTAGAGTTATCTCAGCTGCAGGGAGCTTATCAGTAGAGCTTATCTATCTTTGCTATGTGTTTGTACTCTGATAAACCGATCCGTAATGGATTTCAACCTGCATGCACTTAACTTCAGGAATAGCCATCATCCATCTCAACACAGTGACGTGTTATGACTGTCGGTCATAGGGCTAGAGTTATCTCAGCTGCAGGGAGCTTATCAGTAGAGCTTATCTATCTTTGCTTTGTGTTTGTCATCTGATAAACCGATCCGTAATGGTTTTCAATCTGCATGCACTTAACTTCACTAATAGCCATCATCCATCTCAACACAGTGACGTGCTATGACTGTCGTTCATAGGGCTAGAGTTATCTCAGCTGCTGGGAGCTTCTCAGTAGAGCTCATCTATGTTTGCTTTGTGTTTGTACTCTGATAAACCGATCTGTAATGGATTTCAACCTGCATGTACTTAACTTCAGGAATAGCCACATCCATCTCAACACAGTGACGTGTTATGACTGTCGTTCATAGGGCTAGAGTTATCTCAGCTGCAGGGAGCTTGTCAGTAGAGCTTATCTATCTTTGCTCTGTGTTAGTACTCTGATAAACCGATCTGTAATGGATTTCAACCTGCATGCACTTAACTTCAGGAATAGCCATCATCCATCACAACACAGTGACGTGTTATGACTGCCGTTCATAGGGATAGAGTTATCTCAGCTGCAGGGAGCTTATCAGTAGAGCTTATCTATCTTTGCTTTGTGTTTGTACTCTGATAAACCGATCCGTAATGGATTTCAACCTGCATGCACTTAACTTCAGGAATAGCCATCATCCATCTCAACACAGTGACGTGTTATGACTGTCGTTCATAGGGCTAGAGTTATCTCAGATGCAGGCAGCTTGTCAGTAGAGCTCATCTATCTTTGCTTTGTGTTTGTACTCTGATAAACTGATCCGTAATGGATTTCAACCTGCATGCACTTAACTTCAGGAATAGCCATCAACCATCTCAACACAGTGACGTGATATGACTGTCGTTCATAGGGCTATAGCTATCTCAGCTGCAGGACGCTTATCAGTACAGTTTATCTATCTTTGCTTTGTGTTTGTACTCTGATAAACCGATCTGTAATGGATTTCAACCTGCATGCACTTAACTTCAGGAATAGCCACCATCCATCTCAACACAGTGACGTGTTATGACTGCCGTTCATAGGGCTAGAGTTATCTCAGCTGCAGGGAGTTTATCACTACAGCTTATCTATCTTTGCTTTGTGTTTGTACTCTGATAAACTGATCCGTAATGGATTTCAACCTGCATGCACTTATCTTCAGGAATAGCCATCATCCATCTCAACACAGTGACGTGTTATGACTGTCGTTCATAGGGCTAGAGTTATCTAAGCTGCAGGGAGCTTATCAGTACAGCTTATCTATCTTTGCTTTGTGTTTGTACTCTGATAAACCGATCCGTAATGGATTTCATCCTGCATGCACTTAACTTCAGGAATTGCCATCATCCATCTCAACACAGTGACGTGTTATGACTGTCGTTCATAGGGCTAGAGTTATCTCAGCTTCAGGGAGCTTTTCAGTAGAGGTTATCTATCTTTGCTAGGTGTTTGTACTCTGATAAACCGATCCGTAATTGATATCAACCTGCATGCAGTTAGCTTCAGGAATAGCCATCATCCATCTCAACACAGTGACGTGTTATGACTGTCGTTCATAGGGCTAGAGTTATCTCAGCTGCAGGGAGCTTATCAGTACAGCTTATCTATCTTTGCATCGTGTTTGTACTCTGATAAACCGATCCGTAATGGATTTCAACCTGCATGTACATAACTTCAGGAATAGCCATCATCCATCTCAACACAGTGACGTGTTATGACTGTCGTTCATAGGGCTAGAGTTATCTCAGCTGCAGGGAGCTAATCAGTAGAGCTTATCTATCTTTGCTTTGTGTTTGTACTCTGATAACCGATCTGTAATGGATTTCAACCTGCATGCACTTAACTTCAGGAATAGCCATCATCCATCTCAACACAGTGACGTGTTATGACTGTCGTTCATAGGGCTAGAGTTATCTCAGCTGCAGGAAGCTTATCAGTAGAGCTTATCTATCTTTGCTTTGTGTTTGTACTCTGATAAACCGATCCGTAATGGATTTCAACCTGCATGCACTTAACTTCAGGAATAGCCATCATCCATCTCTACACAGTGACGTGTTATGACTGTCGTTCATAGGGCTAGAGTTATATCAGCTGCAGGGAGCTTATCAGTAGAGCATATCTATCTTTGCTTTGTGTTTGTACTCTGAGAAACCGATCCGTAATAGATCTCAACCTGCATGCACGTAACTTCAGGAATAGCCATCATCCATCTCAACACAGTGACGTGTTATGACTGCCGTTCATAGGGCTAGAGTTCTCTCAGCTGCAGGGAGCTTATCAGTAGAGCTTATCTATCTTTGCTTTGTGTTTGTACTCTGATAAACCTTTCCGTAATGGATTTCAACCTACATGCACTTAACCTCAGGAATAGCCATCATCCATCTCAACACAGTGACGTGTTCTGACTGTCGTTCATAGGGCTAGAGTTATCTCAGCTGCAGGGAGCTTATCAGTACAGCTTATCTATCTTTTCTTTGTGTTTGTACTCTGATAAACCGGCCCGTAATGGATTTCAACCTGCATGCACTTAACTTCAGGAATAGCCATCATCCATCTCAACACAGTGACGTGTTATGACGGTCGTTCATAGGGCTAGAGTTATCTCAGCTGCAGGAAGCTTGACAGTAGATCTCATCTATCTTTGCTTTGTGTTTGTACTCTGATAAACCGATCTGTAATGGATTTCAACCTGCATGCAAATAACTTCAGGAATAGCCATCATCCATCTCAACACAGTGACGTGTTATGACTGTCGTTCATAGGGCTAGAGTTATCTCAGCTGCAGGGAGCTTATCAGTACAGCTTATCTATCTTTGCTTTGTGTTTGTACTCTGATAAACCGATCCGTAATGGATTTCAACCTGCATGCACTTAATTTCAGGAATAGCCATCATCCATCTCAACGCAGTGACGTGTTATGACTGTCGTTCATAGGGCTAGAGTCATCTCAACTGCAGGGAGCTTGTCGGTAGAGCTTATCTATCTTTGCTTTGTGTTTGTACTCTGATAAACCGATCTGTAATGGATTTCAACCTGCATGCACTTAACTTCAGGAATAGCCATCATCCATCTCAACACAGTGACGTGTTATGACTGTCGTTCATAGGGCTAGAGTTATCTCAGCTGCAGGGAGCTTATCAGTAGAGCTTATCTATCTTTGCTATGTGTTTGTACTCTGATAAACCGATCCGTAATGGATTTCAACCTGCATGCACTTAACTTCAGGAATAGCCATCATCCATCTCAACACAGTGACGTGTTATGACTGTCGGTCATAGGGCTAGAGTTATCTCAGCTGCAGGGAGCTTATCAGTAGAGCTTATCTATCTTTGCTTTGTGTTTGTCATCTGATAAACCGATCCGTAATGGTTTTCAACCTGCATGCACTTAACTACAGGAATAGCCATCATCCATCTCAACACAGTGACGTGTTATGACTGTCGTTCATAGGGCTAGAGTTATCTAAGCTGCAGGGAGCTTGTCAGTAGAGCTCATCTATGTTTGCTTTGTGTTTGTACTCTGATAAACCGATCTGTAATGGATTTCAACCTGCATGCACTTAACTTCAGGAATAGCCACATTCATCTCAACACAGTGACGTGTTATGACTGTCGTTCATAGGGCTAGAGTTATCTCAGCTGCAGGGAGCTTGTCAGTAGAACTTATCTATCTTTGCTCTGTGTTAGTACTCTGATAAACCGATCTGTAATGGATTTCAACCTGCATGCACTTAACTTCACTAATAGCCATCATCCATCTCAACACAGTGACGTGCTATGACTGTCGTTCATAGGGCTAGAGTTATCTCAGCTGCTGGGAGCTTCTCAGTAGAGCTCATCTATGTTTGCTTTGTGTTTGTACTCTGATAAACCGATCTGTAATGGATTTCAACCTGCATGTACTTAACTTCAGGAATAGCCACATCCATCTCAACACAGTGACGTGTTATGACTGTCGTTCATAGGGCTAGAGTTATCTCAGCTGCAGGGAGCTTGTCAGTAGAGCTTATCTATCTTTGCTCTGTGTTAGTACTCTGATAAACCGATCTGTAATGGATTTCAACCTGCATGCACTTAACTTCAGGAATAGCCATCATCCATCACAACACAGTGACGTGTTATGACTGCCGTTCATAGGGATAGAGTTATCTCAGCTGCAGGGAGCTTATCAGTAGAGCTTATCTATCTTTGCTTTGTGTTTGTACTCTGATAAACCGATCCGTAATGGATTTCAACCTGCATGCACTTAACTTCAGGAATAGCCATCATCCATCTCAACACAGTGACGTGTTATGACTGTCGTTCATAGGGCTAGAGTTATCTCAGATGCAGGCAGCTTGTCAGTAGAGCTCATCTATCTTTGCTTTGTGTTTGTACTCTGATAAACTGATCCGTAATGGATTTCAACCTGCATGCACTTAACTTCAGGAATAGCCATCAACCATCTCAACACAGTGACGTGATATGACTGTCGTTCATAGGGCTATAGCTATCTCAGCTGCAGGACGCTTATCAGTACAGCTTATCTATCTTTGCTTTGTGTTTGTACTCTGATAAACCGATCTGTAATGGATTTCAACCTGCATGCACTTAACTTCAGGAATAGCCACCATCCATCTCAACACAGTGACGTGTTATGACTGCCGTTCATAGGGCTAGAGTTATCTCAGCTGCAGGGAGTTTATCACTACAGCTTATCTATCTTTGCTTTGTGTTTGTACTCTGATAAACTGATCCGTAATGGATTTCAACCTGCATGCACTTATCTTCAGGAATAGCCATCATCCATCTCAACACAGTGACGTGTTATGACTGTCGTTCATAGGGCTAGAGTTATCTAAGCTGCAGGGAGCTTATCAGTACAGCTTATCTATCTTTGCTTTGTGTTTGTACTCTGATAAACCGATCCGTAATGGATTTCAACCTGCATGCACTTAACTTCAGGAATTGCCATCATCCATCTCAACACAGTGACGTGTTATGACTGTCGTTCATAGGGCTAGAGTTATCTCAGCTTCAGGGAGCTTTTCAGTAGAGGTTATCTATCTTTGCTAGGTGTTTGTACTCTGATAAACCGATCCGTAATTGATATCAACCTGCATGCAGTTAGCTTCAGGAATAGCCATCATCCATCTCAACACAGTGACGTGTTATGACTGTCGTTCATAGGGCTAGAGTTATCTCAGCTGCAGGGAGCTTATCAGTACAGCTTATCTATCTTTGCATCGTGTTTGTACTCTGATAAACCGATCCGTAATGGATTTCAACCTGCATGTACATAACTTCAGGAATAGCCATCATCCATCTCAACACAGTGACGTGTTATGACTGTCGTTCATAGGGCTAGAGTTATCTCAGCTGCAGGGAGCTAATCAGTAGAGCTTATCTATCTTTGCTTTGTGTTTGTACTCTGATAACCGATCTGTAATGGATTTCAACCTGCATGCACTTAACTTCAGGAATAGCCATCATCCATCTCAACACAGTGACGTGTTATGACTGTCGTTCATAGGGCTAGAGTTATCTCAGCTGCAGGAAGCTTATCAGTAGAGCTTATCTATCTTTGCTTTGTGTTTGTACTCTGATAAACCGATCCGTAATGGATTTCAACCTGCATGCACTTAACTTCAGGAATAGCCATCATCCATCTCTACACAGTGACGTGTTATGACTGTCGTTCATAGGGCTAGAGTTATATCAGCTGCAGGGAGCTTATCAGTAGAGCATATCTATCTTTGCTTTGTGTTTGTACTCTGAGAAACCGATCCGTAATAGATCTCAACCTGCATGCACGTAACTTCAGGAATAGCCATCATCCATCTCAACACAGTGACGTGTTATGACTGCCGTTCATAGGGCTAGAGTTCTCTCAGCTGCAGGGAGCTTATCAGTAGAGCTTATCTATCTTTGCTTTGTGTTTGTACTCTGATAAACCTTTCCGTAATGGATTTCAACCTACATGCACTTAACCTCAGGAATAGCCATCATCCATCTCAACACAGTGACGTGTTCTGACTGTCGTTCATAGGGCTAGAGTTATCTCAGCTGCAGGGAGCTTATCAGTACAGCTTATCTATCTTTTCTTTGTGTTTGTACTCTGATAAACCGGCCCGTAATGGATTTCAACCTGCATGCACTTAACTTCAGGAATAGCCATCATCCATCTCAACACAGTGACGTGTTATGACGGTCGTTCATAGGGCTAGAGTTATCTCAGCTGCAGGAAGCTTGACAGTAGATCTCATCTATCTTTGCTTTGTGTTTGTACTCTGATAAACCGATCTGTAATGGATTTCAACCTGCATGCAAATAACTTCAGGAATAGCCATCATCCATCTCAACACAGTGACGTGTTATGACTGTCGTTCATAGGGCTAGAGTTATCTCAGCTGCAGGGAGCTTATCAGTACAGCTTATCTATCTTTGCTTTGTGTTTGTACTCTGATAAACCGATCCGTAATGGATTTCAACCTGCATGCACTTAATTTCAGGAATAGCCATCATCCATCTCAACGCAGTGACGTGTTATGACTGTCGTTCATAGGGCTAGAGTCATCTCAACTGCAGGGAGCTTGTCGGTAGAGCTTATCTATCTTTGCTTTGTGTTTGTACTCTGATAAACCGATCTGTAATGGATTTCAACCTGCATGCACTTAACTTCAGGAATAGCCATCATCCATCTCAACACAGTGACGTGTTATGACTGTCGTTCATAGGGCTAGAGTTATCTCAGCTGCAGGGAGCTTATCAGTAGAGCTTATCTATCTTTGCTATGTGTTTGTACTCTGATAAACCGATCCGTAATGGATTTCAACCTGCATGCACTTAACTTCAGGAATAGCCATCATCCATCTCAACACAGTGACGTGTTATGACTGTCGGTCATAGGGCTAGAGTTATCTCAGCTGCAGGGAGCTTATCAGTAGAGCTTATCTATCTTTGCTTTGTGTTTGTCATCTGATAAACCGATCCGTAATGGTTTTCAACCTGCATGCACTTAACTACAGGAATAGCCATCATCCATCTCAACACAGTGACGTGTTATGACTGTCGTTCATAGGGCTAGAGTTATCTAAGCTGCAGGGAGCTTGTCAGTAGAGCTCATCTATGTTTGCTTTGTGTTTGTACTCTGATAAACCGATCTGTAATGGATTTCAACCTGCATGCACTTAACTTCAGGAATAGCCACATTCATCTCAACACAGTGACGTGTTATGACTGTCGTTCATAGGGCTAGAGTTATCTCAGCTGCAGGGAGCTTGTCAGTAGAACTTATCTATCTTTGCTCTGTGTTAGTACTCTGATAAACCGATCTGTAATGGATTTCAACCTGCATGCACTTAACTTCAGGAATAGCCATCATCCATCTCAACACAGTGACGTGATATGACTGGCGTTCATAGGGCTATAGCTATCTCAGCTGCAGGACGCTTATCAGTACAGCTTATCTATCTTTGCTTTGTGTTTGTACTCTGATAAACCGATCCGTAATGGATTTCAACCTGCATACACTTAACTTCAGGAATAGCCATCATCCATCTCAACACAGTGACGTGTCATGACCGTCGTTCTTAGGGTTAGAGTTATCTCAGCTACAGGGAGCTTATCAGTAGATCTTATCTATCTTTGCTTTCTGTTTGTACTCTGATAAACCGATCTGTAATGGATTTCAACCTGCATGCACTTAACTTCAGGAATAGTTATCATCCATCTCAACACAGTGACGTGTTATGACTGTCGGTCATAGGGCTAGAGTTATCTCAGCTGCAGGGAGCTTATCAGTAGATCTTATCTATCTTTGCTTTGTGTTTGTACTCTGATAAACCGATCTGTAATGGATTTCAACCTGCATGCACTTAACTTCAGGAATAGCCATCATCCATCTCAACACAGTGACGTGTTATGACTGTCGGTCATAGGGCTAGAGTTATCTCAGCTGCAGGGAGCTTATCAGTAGAGCTTATCTATGTTTGCTTTGTGTTTGTCATCTGATAAACCGATCCGTAATGGTTTTCAACCTGCATGCACTTAACTTCAGGAATAGCCATCATCCATCTCTACACAGTGACGTGTTATGACTGTCGTTCATAGTGCTAGAGTTATCTCAGCTGCAGGGAGCTTCTCAGTAGAGCTCATCTATGTTTGCTTTGTGTTTGTACTTTGATAAACCGATCTGTAATGGATTTCAACCTGCATGCACTTAACTTCGGGAATAGCCACATCCATCTCAACACAGTGACGTGTTATGATTGTCCTTCATAGGGCTAGAGTTATCTCAGCTGCAGGGAGCTTGTCAGTAGAGCTTATCTATCTTTGCTCTGTGTTAGTACTCTGATAAACCGATCTGTAATGGATTTCAACCTGCATGCACTTAACTTCAGGAATAGCCATCATCCATCACAACACAGTGACGTGTTATGACTGCCGTTCATAGGGATAGAGTTATCTCAGCTCCAGGGAGCTTATCAGTAGAGCTTATCTATCTTTGCTTTGTGTTTGTACTCTGATAAACCGATTCGTAATGGATTTCAACCTGCATGCACTTAACTTCAGGAATAGCCATCATCCATCTCCACACAGTGACGTGTTATGACTGTCGTTCATAGGGCTAGAGTTATCTCAGCTGCAGGGAGCTTGTCAGTAGAGCTCATCTATCTTTGCTTTGTGTTTGTACTCTGATAAACTGATCCGTAATGGATTTCAACCTGCATGCACTTAACTTCAGGAATAGCCATCATCCATCTCAACACAGTGACGTGATATGACTGTCGTTCATAGGGCTATAGCTATCTCAGCTGCAGGACGCTTATCAGTACAGCTTATCTATCTTTGCTTTGTGTTTGTACTCTGATAATCCGATCTGTAATGGATTTCAACCTGCATGCACTTAACTTCAGGAATAGCCATCATCCATCTCAACACAGTGACGTGTCATGACCGTCGTTCTTTGGGTTAGAGTTATCTCAGCTACAGGGAGCTTATCAGTAGATCTTATCTATCTTTGCTTTGTGTTTGTACTCTGATAAACCGATCCGTAATAGATTTCAACCTGCATGCACTTAACTTCAGGAATAGCCATCATCCATCTCAACACAGTGACGTGTTATGACTGCCGTTCATAGGGCTAGAGTTATCTCAGCTGCAGGGAGCTTATCAGTAGAGCTTATCTATCTTTGCTTTGTGTTTGTACTCTGATAAACCTATCCGTAATGGATTTCAACCTACATGCACTTAACCTCAGGAATAGCCATCATCCATCTCAACACAGTGACGTGTTCTGACTGTCGTTCATAGGGCTAGAGTTATCTCAGCTGCAGGGAGCTTATCAGTACAGCTTATCTATCTTTGCTTTGTGTTTGTACTCTGATAAACCGGCCCGTAAAGGATTTCAACCTGCATGCACTTAACTTCAGGAATAGCCATCATCCATCTCAACACAGTGACGTGTTATGACGGTCGTTCATAGGGCTAGAGTTATCTCAGCTGCAGGAAGCTTGACAGTAGATCTCATCTATCTTTGCTTTGTGTTTGTACTCTGATAAACCGATCTGTAATGGATTTCAACCTGCATGCAATTAACTTCAGGAATAGCCATCATCCATCTCAACACAGTGACGTGTTATGACTGTCGTTCATAGGGCTAGAGTTATCTCAGCTGCAGGGAGCTTATCAGTACAGCTTATCTATCTTTGCTTTGTGTTTGTACTCTGATAAACCGATCCGTAATGGATTTCAACCTGCATGCACTTAACTTCAGGAATAGCCATCATCCATCTCAACGCAGTGACGTGTTATGACTGTCGTTCATAGGGCTAGAGTCATCTCAACTGCAGGGAGCTTGTCGGTAGAGCTTATCTATCTTTGCTTTGTGTTTGTACTCTGATAAACCGATCCGTAATGGTTTTCAACCTGCATGCACTTAACTTCAGGAATAGCCATCATCCATCTCAACACAGTGACGTGTTATGACTGTCGTTCGTAGGGCTAGAGTTATCTCAGCTGCAGGGAGCTTGTCAGTAGAGCTCATCTATGTTTGCTTTGTGTTTGTACTCTGATAAACCGATCTGTAATGGATTTCAACCTGCATGCACTTAACTTCAGGAATAGCCACATCCATCTCAACACAGTGACGTGTTATGACTGTCGTTCATAGGGCTAGATTTATCTCAGCTGCAGGGACCTTGTCAGTAGAACTTATCTATCTTTGCTCTGTGTTAGTACTCTGATAAACCGATCTGTAATAGATTTCAACCTGCATGCACTTAACTTCAGGAATAGCCATCATCCATCTCAATACAGTGACGTGATATGACTGTCGTTCATAGGGCTATAGCTATCTCAGCTGCAGGACGCTTATCAGTACAGCTTATCTATCTTTGCTTTGTGTTTGTACTCTGATAAACCGATCCGTAATGGATTTCAACCTGCATACACTTATTTTCAGGAATAGCCATCATCCATCTCAACACAGTGACGTGTCATGACCGTCGTTCTTAGGGTTAGAGTTATCTCAGCTACAGGGAGCTTATCAGTAGATCTTATCTATCTTTGCTTTGTGTTTGTACTCTGATAAACCGATCTGTAATGGATTTCAACCTGCATGCACTTAACTTCAGGAATAGCAATCATCCATCTCAACACAGTGACGTGTTATGACTGTCGGTCATAGGGCTAGAGTTATCTCAGCTGCAGGGAGCTTATCAGTAGATCTTATCTATCTTTGCTTTGTGTTTGTACTCTGATAAACCGATCCGTAATGGATTTCAACCTGCATGCACTTAACTTCAGGAATAGCCATCATCCATCTCAACACAGTGACGTGTTATGACTGTCGGTCATAGGGCTAGAGTTATCTCAGCTGCAGGGAGCTTATCAGTAGAGCTTATCTATGTTTGCTTTGTGTTTGTCATCTGATAAACCGATCCGTAATGGATTTCAACCTGCATGCACTTAACTTCAGGAATAGCCATCATCCATCTCAACACAGTGACGTGTTATGACTGTCGTTCATAGGGCTAGAGTTATCTCAGCTGCAGGGAGCTTCTCAGTAGAGCTCATCTATGTTTGCTTTGTGTTTGTACTCTGATAAACCGATCTGTAATGGATTTCAACCTGCATGCACTTAACTTCAGGAATAGCCACATCCATCTCAACACAGTGACGTGTTATGACTGTCCTTCATAGGGCTAGAGTTATCTCAGCTGCAGGGAGCTTGTTAGTAGATCTTATCTATCTTTGCTCTGTGTTAGTACTCTGATAAACCGATCTGTAATGGATTTCAACCTGCATGCACTTAACTTCAGGAATAGCCATCATCCATCACAACACAGTGACGTGTTATGACTGCCGTTCATAGGGATAGAGTTATCTCAGCTGCAGGGAGCTTATCAGTAGAGCTTATCTATCTTTGCTTTGTGTTTGTACTCTGATAAACCGATCCGTAATGGATTTCAACCTGCATGCACTTAATTTCAGGAATAGCCATCATCCATCTCAACACAGTGACGTGTTATGACTGTCGTTCATAGGGCTAGAGTTATCTCAGATGCAGGCAGCTTGTCAGTAGAGCTCATCTATCTTTGCTTTGTGTTTGTACTCTGATAAACTGATCCGTAATGGATTTCAACCTGCATGCACTTAACTTCAGGAATAGCCATCATCCATCTAAACACAGTGACGTGTTATGACTGTCGTTCATAGGGCTAGAGTTATCTCAGCTGCAGGGAGCTTGCCAGTAGAGCTCATCTATCTTTGCTTTGTGTTTGTACTCTGATAAACCGATCTGTAATGGATTTCAACCTGCATGCACTTAACTTCAGGAATAGCCACATCCATCTCAACACAGTGACGTGATATGACTGTCGTTCATAGGGCTATAGCTATCTCAGCTGCAGGACGCTTATCAGTACAGCTTATCTATCTTTGCTTTGTGTTTGTACTCTGATAAACCGATCCGTAATGGATTTCAACCTGCATACACTTAACTTCAGGAATAGCCATCATCCATCTCAACACAGTGACGTGCCATGACCGTCGTTCTTAGGGTTAGAGTTATCTCAGCTACAGGGAGCTTATCAGTAGATCTTATCTATCTTTGCTTTGTGTTTGTACTCTGATAAACCGATCTGTAATGGATTTCAACCTGCATGCACTTAACTTCAGGAATAGTTATCATCCATCTCAACACAGTGACGTGTTATGACTGTCGGTCATAGGGCTAGAGTTATCTCAGCTGCAGGGAGCTTATCAGTAGATCTTATCTATCTTTGCTTTGTGTTTGTACTCTGATAAACCGATCTGTAATGGATTTCAACCTGCATGCACTTAACTTCAGGAATAGCCTTCATCCATATCAACACAGTGACGTGTTATGACTGTCGTTCATAGGACTAGAGTTATCTCAGCTGCAGGGAGCTTATCAGTAGAGCTTATCTATCTTTGCTATGTGTTTGTACTCTGATAAACCGATCCGTAATGGATTTCAACCTGCATGCACTTAACTTCAGGAATAGCCATCATCCATCTCAACACAGTGACGTGTTATGACTGTCGGTCATAGGGCTAGAGTTATCTCAGCTGCAGGGAGCTTATCAGTAGAGCTTATCTATGTTTGCTTTGTGTTTGTCATCTGATAAACCGATCCGTAATGGTTTTCAACCTGCATGCACTTAACTTCAGGAATAGCCATCATCCATCTCTACACAGTGACGTGTTATGACTGTCGTTCATAGTGCTAGAGTTATCTCAGCTGCAGGGAGCTTCTCAGTAGAGCTCATCTATGTTTGCTTTGTGTTTGTACTCTGATAAACCGATCTGTAATGGATTTCAACCTGCATGCACTTAACTTCAGGAATAGCCACATCCATCTCAACACAGTGACGTGTTATGATTGTCCTTCATAGGGCTAGAGTTATCTCAGCTGCAGGGAGCTTGTCAGTAGAGCTTATCTATCTTTGCTCTGTGTTAGTACTCTGATAAACCGATCTGTAATGGATTTCAACCTGCATGCACTTAACTTCAGGAATAGCCATCATCCATCACAACACAGTGACGTGTTATGACTGCCGTTCATAGGGATAGAGTTATCTCAGCTCCAGGGAGCTTATCAGTAGAGCTTATCTATCTTTGCTTTGTGTTTGTACTCTGATAAACCGATCCGTAATGGATTTCAACCTGCATGCACTTAACTTCAGGAATAGCCATCATCCATCTCAACACAGTGACGTGTTATGACTGTCGTTCATAGGGCTAGAGTTATCTCAGCTGCAGGGAGCTTGTCAGTAGAGCTCATCTATCTTTGCTTTGTGTTTGTACTCTGATAAACTGATCCGTAATGGATTTCAACCTGCATGCACTTAACTTCAGGAATAGCCATCATCCATCTCAACACAGTGACGTGATATGACTGTCGTTCATAGGGCTATAGCTATCTCAGCTGCAGGACGCTTATCAGTACAGCTTATCTATCTTTGCTTTGTGTTTGTACTCTGATAATCCGATCTGTAATGGATTTCAACCTGCATGCACTTAACTTCAGGAATAGCCATCATCCATCTCAACACAGTGACGTGTCATGACCGTCGTTCTTAGGGTTAGAGTTATCTCAGCTACAGGGAGCTTATCAGTAGATCTTATCTATCTTTGCTTTGTGTTTGTACTCTGATAAACCGATCCGTAATAGATTTCAACCTGCATGCACTTAACTTCAGGAATAGCCATCATCCATCTCAACACAGTGACGTGTTATGACTGCCGTTCATAGGGCTAGAGTTATCTCAGCTGCAGGGAGCTTATCAGTAGAGCTTATCTATCTTTGCTTTGTGTTTGTACTCTGATAAACCTATCCGTAATGGATTTCAACCTACATGCACTTAACCTCAGGAATAGCCATCATCCATCTCAACACAGTGACGTGTTCTGACTGTCGTTCATAGGGCTAGAGTTATCTCAGCTGCAGGGAGCTTATCAGTACAGCTTATCTATCTTTGCTTTGTGTTTGTACTCTGATAAACCGGCCCGTAATGGATCTCAACCTGCATGCACTTAACTTCAGGAATAGCCATCATCCATCTCAACACAGTGACGTGTTATGACGGTCGTTCATAGGGCTAGAGTTATCTCAGCTGCAGGAAGCTTGACAGTAGATCTCATCTATCTTTGCTTTGTGTTTGTACTCTGATAAACCGATCTGTAATGGATTTCAACCTGCATGCAATTAACTTCAGGAATAGCCATCATCCATCTCAACACAGTGACGTGTTATGACTGTCGTTCATAGGGCTAGAGTTATCTCAGCTGCAGGGAGCTTATCAGTACAGCTTATCTATCTTTGCTTTGTGTTTGTACTCTGATAAACCGATCCGTAATGGATTTCAACCTGCATGCACTTAACTTCAGGAATAGCCATCATCCATCTCAACGCAGTGACGTGTTATGACTGTCGTTCATAGGGCTAGAGTCATCTCAACTGCAGGGAGCTTGTCGGTAGAGCTTATCTATCTTTCCTTTGTGTTTGTACTCTGATAAACCGATCCGTAATGGTTTTCAACCTGCATGCACTTAACTTCAGGAATAGCCATCATCCATCTCAACACAGTGACGTGTTATGACTGTCGTTCGTAGGGCTAGAGTTATCTCAGCTGCAGGGAGCTTGTCAGTAGAGCTCATCTATGTTTGCTTTGTGTTTGTACTCTGATAAACCGATCTGTAATGGATTTCAACCTGCATGCACTTAACTTCAGGAATAGCCACATCCATCTCAACACAGTGACGTGTTATGACTGTCGTTCATAGGGCTAGAGTTATCTCAGCTGCAGGGACCTTGTCAGTAGAACTTATCTATCTTTGCTCTGTGTTAGTACTCTGATAAACCGATCTGTAATAGATTTCAACCTGCATGCACTTAACTTCAGGAATAGCCATCATCCATCTCAACACAGTGACGTGATATGACTGTCGTTCATAGGGCTATAGCTATCTCAGCTGCAGGACGCTTATCAGTACAGCTTATCTATCTTTGCTTTGTGTTTGTACTCTGATAAACCGATCCGTAATGGATTTCAACCTGCATACACTTAACTTCAGGAATAGCCATCATCCATCTCAACACAGTGACGTGTCATGACCGTCGTTCTTAGGGTTAGAGTTATCTCAGCTACAGGGAGCTTATCAGTAGATCTTATCTATCTTTGCTTTGTGTTTGTACTCTGATAAACCGATCTGTAATGGATTTCAACCTGCATGCACTTAACTTCAGGAATAGCAATCATCCATCTCAACACAGTGACGTGTTATGACTGTCGGTCATAGGGCTAGAGTTATCTCAGCTGCAGGGAGCTTATCAGTAGATCTTATCTATCTTTGCTTTGTGTTTGTACTCTGATAAACCGATCTGTAATGGATTTCAACCTGCATGCACTTAACTTCAGGAATAGCCTTCATCCATATCAACACAGTGACGTGTTATGACTGTCGTTCATAGGGCTAGAGTTATCTCAGCTGCAGGGAGCTTATCAGTAGAGCTTATCTATCTTTGCTATGTGTTTGTACTCTGATAAACCGATCCGTAATGGATTTCAACCTGCATGCACTTAACTTCAGGAATAGCCATCATCCATCTCAACACAGTGACGTGTTATGACTGTCGGTCATAGGGCTAGAGTTATCTCAGCTGCAGGGAGCTTATCAGTAGAGCTTATCTATGTTTGCTTTGTGTTTGTCATCTGATAAACCGATCCGTAATGGATTTCAACCTGCATGCACTTAACTTCAGGAATAGCCATCATCCATCTCAACACAGTGACGTGTTATGACTGTCGTTCATTGGGCTAGAGTTATCTCAGCTGCAGGGAGCTTCTCAGTAGAGCTCATCTATGTTTGCTTTGTGTTTGTACTCTGATAAACCGATCTGTAATGGATTTCAACCTGCATGCACTTAACTTCAGGAATAGCCACATCCATCTCAACACAGTGACGTGTTATGACTGTCCTTCATAGGGCTAGAGTTATCTCAGCTGCAGGGAGCTTGTTAGTAGATCTTATCTATCTTTGCTCTGTGTTAGTACTCTGATAAACCGATCTGTAATGGATTTCAACCTGCATGCACTTAACTTCAGGAATAGCCATCATCCATCACAACACAGTGACGTGTTATGACTGCCGTTCATAGGGATAGAGTTATCTCAGCTGCAGGGAGCTTATCAGTAGAGCTTATCTATCTTTGCTTTGTGTTTGTACTCTGATAAACCGATCCGTAATGGATTTCAACCTGCATGCACTTAATTTCAGGAATAGCCATCATCCATCTCAACACAGTGACGTGTTATGACTGTCGTTCATAGGGCTAGAGTTATCTCAGATGCAGGCAGCTTGTCAGTAGAGCTCATCTATCTTTGCTTTGTGTTTGTACTCTGATAAACTGATCCGTAATGGATTTCAACCTGCATGCACTTAACTTCAGGAATAGCCATCATCCATCTCAACACAGTGACGTGTTATGACTGTCGTTCATAGGGCTAGAGTTATCTCAGCTGCAGGGAGCTTGTCAGTAGAGCTCATCTATCTTTGCTTTGTGTTTGTACTCTGATAAACCGATCTGTAATGGATTTCAACCTGCATGCACTTAACTTCAGGAATAGCCACATCCATCTCAACACAGTGACGTGTTATGACTGTCGTTCATAGGGCTAGAGTTATCTCAGCTGCAGGGAGCTTGTCAGTAGAGCTTATCTATCTTTGCTTTGTGTTTGTACTCTGATAAACCGATCTGTAATGGATTTCAACCTGCATGCACTTAACTTCAGGAATAGCCACCATCCATCTCAACACGGTGACGTGTTATGACTGCCGTTCATAGGGCTAGAGTTATCTCAGCTGCAGGGAGCTTATCACTACAGCTTATCTATCTTTGCTTTGTGTTTGTACTCTGATAAACCGATTTTTAATGGATTTCAACCTGCATGCACTTAATTTCAGGAATAGCCATCATCCATCTCAACACATTGACGTGTAATGACTGTCGTTAATAGGGCTAGAGTTATCTCAGCTGCAGGGAGCTTATCAGTACAGCTTATCTATCTTTGCTTTGTGTTTGTACTCTGATAAACTGATCCGTAATGGATTTCAACCTGCATGCACTTATCTTCAGGAATAGCCATCATCCATCTCAACACAGTGACGTGTTATGACTGTCGTTCATAGGGCTAGAGTTATCTAAGCTGCAGGGAGCTTATCAGTACAGCTTATCTATCTTTGCTTTGTGTTTGTACTCTGATAAACCGATCCGTAATGGATTTCAACCTGCATGCACTTAACTTCAGGAATTGCCATCATCCATCTCAACACAGTGACGTGTTATGACTGTCGTTCATAGGGCTAGAGTTATCTCAGCTTCAGGGAGCTTTTCAGTACAGGTTATCTATCTTTGCTAGGTGTTTGTACTCTGATAAACCGATCCGTAATTGATATCAACCTGCATGCAGTTAGCTTCAGGAATAGCCATCATCCATCTCAACACAGTGACGTGTTATGACTGTCGTTCATAGGGCTAGAGTTATCTCAGCTGCAGGGAGCTTATCAGTACAGCTTATCTATCTTTGCATCGTGTTTGTACTCTGATAAACCGATCCGTAATGGATTTCAACCTGCATGTACATAACTTCAGGAATAGCCATCATCCATCTCAACACAGTGACGTGTTATGACTGTCGTTCATAGGGCTAGAGTTATCTCAGCTGCAGGGAGCTAATCAGTAGAGCTTATCTATCTTTGCTTTGTGTTTGTACTCTGATAACCGATCTGTATTGGATTTCAACCTGCATGCACTTAACTTCAGGAATAGCCATCATCCATCTCAACACAGTGACGTGTTATGACTGTCGTTCATAGGGCTAGAGTTATCTCAGCTGCAGGAAGCTTATCAGTAGAGCTTATCTATCTTTGCTTTGTGTTTGTACTCTGATAAACCGATCCGTAATGGATTTCAACCTGCATGCACTTAACTTCAGGAATAGCCATCATCCATCTCAACACAGTGACGTGTTATGACTGTCGTTCATAGGGCTAGAGTTATATCAGCTGCAGGGAGCTTATCAGTAGAGCATATCTATCTTTGCTTTGTGTTTGTACTCTGATAAACCGATCCGTAATAGATTTCAACCTGCATGCACTTAACTTCAGGAATAGCCATCATCCATCTCAACACAGTGACGTGTTATGACTGCCGTTCATAGGGCTAGAGTTATCTCAGCTGCAGGGAGCTTATCAGTAGAGCTTATCTATCTTTGCTTTGTGTTTGTACTCTGATAAACCAATCCGTAATGGATTTCAACCTACATGCACTTAACCTCAGGAATAGCCATCATCCATCTCAACACAGTGACGTGTTATGACTGTCGTTCATAGGGCTAGAGTTATCTCAGCTGCAGGGAGCTTATCAGTACAACTTATCTATCGTTGCTTTGTGTTTGTACTCTGATAAACCGATCCGTAATGGATTTCAACCTGCATGCACTTAACTTCAGGAATAGCCATCATCCATCTCAACACAGTGACGTGTTATGACGGTCGTTCATAGGGCTAGAGTTATCTCAGCTGCAGGAAGCTTGACAGTAGATCTCATCTATCTTTGCTTTGTGTTTGTACTCTGATAAACCGATCTGTAATGGATTTCAACCTGCATGCAATTAACTTCAGGAATAGCCATCATCCATCTCAACACAGTGACGTGTTATGACTGTCGTTCATAGGGCTAGAGTTATCTCAGCTGCAGGGAGCTTATCAGTACAGCTTATCTATCTTTGCTTTGTGTTTGTACTCTGATAAACCGATCCATAATGGATTACAACCTGCATGCACTTAACTTCAGGAATAGCCATCATCCATCTCAACGCAGTGACGTGTTATGACTGTCGTTCATAGGGCTAGAGTCATCTCAACTGCAGAGAGCTTGTCGGTAGAGCTTATCTATCTTTGCTTTGTGTTTGTACTCTGATAAACCGATCTGTAATGGATTTCAACCTGCATGCACTTAACTTCAGGAATAGCCATCATCCATCTCAACACAGTGACGTGTTATGACTGTCGTTCATAGGGCTAGAGTTATCTCAGCTGCAGGGAGCTTATCAGTACTGCTTATCTATCTTTGCTTTGTGTTTGTACTCTGATAAACCGATCCGTAATGGATTTCAAACTGCATGCACTTAACATCAGGAATAGCCATCACCCATCTCAACGCAGTGACGTGTTATGACTGTCGTTCATAGGGCTAGAGTTATCTCAGCTGCAGGGAGCTTGTCAGTAGAGCTTATCTATCTTTGCTCTGTGTCAGTACTCTGATAAACCGATCTGTAATGGATTTCAACCTGCATGCACTTAACTTCAGGAATAGCCATCATCCATCACAACACAGTGACGTGTTATGACTGCCGTTCATAGGGATAGAGTTATCTCAGCTGCAGGGAGCTTATCAGTAGAGCTTATCTATCTTTGCTTTGTGTTTGTACTCTGATAAACCGATCCGTAATGGCTTTCAACCTGCATGCACTTAACTTCAGGAATAGCCATCATCCATTTCAACACAGTGACGTGTTATGACTGTCGTTCATAGGGCTAGAGTTATCTCAGATGCAGGCAGCTTGTCAGTAGAGATCATCTATCTTTGCTTTGTGTTTGTACTCTGATAAACTGATCCGTAATGGATTTCAACCTGCATGCACTTAACTTCGGGAATAGCCATCATCCATCTCAACACAGTGACGTGATATGACTGTCGTTCATAGGGCTATAGCTATCTCAGCTGCAGGACGCTTATCAGTACAGCTTGTCTATCTTTGCTTTGTGTTTGTACTCTGATAAACCGATCCGTAATGGATTTCAACCTGCATGCACTTAACTTCAGGAATAGCCAACATCCATCTCAACACAGTGACGTGTTATGACTGTCGTTCATAGGGCTAGAGTTATCTCAGCTGCAGGGAGCTTATCAGTACAGCTTATCCATCTTTGCATCGTGTTTGTACTCTGATAAACCGATCCGTAATGGATTTCAACCTGCATGTACATAACTTCAGGAATAGCCATCATCCATCTCAACACAGTGACGTGTTATGACTGTCATTCATAGGGCTAGAGTTATCTCAGCTGCAGGGAGCTAATCAGTAGAGCTTATCTATCTTTGCTTTGTGTTTGTACTCTGATAACCGATCTGTAATGGATTTCAACCTGCATGCACTTAACTCAGGAATATACATCATCCATCTCAACACAGTGACGTGTTATGACTGTCGTTCATAGGGCTAGAGTTATCTCAGCTGCAGGAAGCTTATCAGTAGAGCTTATCTATCTTTGCTTTGTGTTTGTACTCTGATAAACCGATCCGTAATGGATTTCAACCTGCATGCACTTAACTTCAGGAATAGCCATCATCCATCTCAACACAGTGACGTGTTATGACTGTCGTTCATAGGGCTAGAGTTATATCAGCTGCAGGGAGCTTATCAGTAGAGCATATCTATCTTTGCTTTGTGTTTGTACTCTGATAAACCGATCCGTAATAGATTTCAACCTGCATGCACTTAACTTCAGGAATAGCCATCATCCATCTCAACACAGTGACGTGTTATGACTGCCGTTCATAGGGCTAGAGTTATCTCAGCTGCAGGGAGCTTATCAGTAGAGCTTATCTATCTTTGCTTTGTGTTTGTACTCTGATAAACCTATCCGTAATGGATTTCAACCTACATGCACTTAACCTCAGGAATAGCCATCATCCATCTCAACACAGTGACGTGTTATGACTGTCGTTCATAGGGCTAGAGTTATCTCTGCTGCAGGGAGCTTATCAGTACAGCTTATCTATCTTTGCTTTGTGTTTGTACTCTGATAAACCGATTTGTAATGGATTTCAACCTGCATGCACTTAACTTCAGGAATAGCCATCATCCATCTCAACGCAGTGACGTGTTATGACTGTCGTTCATAGGGCTAGAGTCATCTCAACTGCAGGGAGCTTGTCGGTAGAGCTTATCTATCTTTGCTTTGTGTTTGTACTCTGATAAACCGATCTGTAATGGATTTCAACCTGCATGCACTTAACTTCAGGAATAGCCATCATCCATCTCAACACAGTGACGTGTTATGACTGTCGTTCATAGGGCTAGAGTTATCTCAGCTGCAGGGAGCTTATCAGTACTGCTTATCTATCTTTGCTTTGTGTTTGTACTCTGATAAACCGATCCGTAATGGATTTCAACCTGCATGCACTTAACGTCAGGAATAGCCATCACCCATCTCAACACAGTGACGTGTTATGACTGTCGTTCATAGGGCTAGAGTTATCTCAGCTGTAGGGTGCTTATCAGTACAGCTTATCTATCTTTGCTTTGTGTTTGTACTCTGAAAAACCGATCTGTAAAGGATGTCATCCTGCATGCACGTAACTTCAGGAATAGCCACATCCATCTCAACACAGTGACGTGTTATGACTGTCGTTCATAGGGCTAGAGTTATCTCAGCTGCAGGGAGCTTGTCAGTAGAGCTTATCTATCTTTGCTCTGTGTCAGTACTCTGATAAACCGATCTGTAGTGGATTTCAACCTGCATGCACTTAACTTCAGGAATAGCCATCATCCATCACAACACAGTGACGTGTTATGACTGCCGTTCATAGGGATAGAGTTATCTCAGCTGCAGGGAGCTTATCAGTAGAGCTTATCTATCTTTGCTTTGTGTTTGTACTCTGATAAACCGATCCGTAATGGCTTTCAACCTGCATGCACTTAACTTCAGGAATAGCCATCATCCATCTCAACACAGTGACGTGTTATGACTGTCGATCATAGGGCTAGAGTTATCTCAGATACAGGCAGCTTGTCAGTAGAGATCATCTATCTTTGCTTTGTGTTTGTACTCTGATAAACTGATCCGTAATGGATTTCAACCTGAATGCACTTAACTTCAGGAATAGCCATCATCCATCTCAACAAAGTGACGTGTTATGACTGTCGTTCATAGGGCTAGAGTTATCTCAGCTGCAGGGAGCTTATCAGTAGAGCTTATCTATCTTTGCTTTGTGTTTGTAATCTGATAAACCGATCCGTAATGGATTTCAACCTGCATGCACTTAACTTCAGGAATAGCCATCATCCATCTCAACACAGTGACGTGTTATGACTGTCGTTCATAGGGCTAGAGTTATCTCAGCTGCAGGGAGCTTGTCAGTAGAGCTCATCTATCTTTGCTTTGTGTTTGGACTCTGATAAACCGATCTGTAATGGATTTCAACCTGCATGCACTTATCTTCAGGAATAGCCATCATCCATCTCAACACAGTGACGTGTTATGACTGTCGTTCATAGGGCTAGAGTTATCTAAGCTGCAGGGAGCTTATCAGTACAGCTTATCTATCTTTGCTTTGTGTTTGTTCTCTGATAAACCGATCCGTAATGGATTTCAACCTGCATGCACTTAACTTCAGGAATTGCCATCATCCATCTCAACACAGTGACGTGTTATGACTGTCGTTCATAGGGCTAGAGTTATCTCAGCTTCAGGGAGCTTTTCAGTAGAGGTTATCTATCTTTGCTAGGTGTTTGTACTCTGATAAACCGATCCGTAATTGATATCAACCTGCATGCAGTTAGCTTCAGGAATAACCATCATCCATCTCCACACAGTGACGTGTTATGACTGTCGTTCATAGGGCTAGAGTTATCTCAGCTGCAGGGAGCTTATCAGTAGAGCTTATCTATCTTTGCATCGTGTTTGTACTCTGATAAACCGATCCGTAATGGATTTCAACCTGCATGTACATAACTTCAGGAATAGCCATCATCCATCTCAACACAGTGACGTGTTATGACTGTCGTTCATAGGGCTGGAGTTATCTCAGCTGCAGGGAGCTAATCAGTAGAGCTTATCTATCTTTGCTTTGTGTTTGTACTCTGACAACCGATCTGTAATGGATTTCAACCTGCATGCACTTAACTTCAGGAATAGCCATCATCCATCTCAACACAGTGACGTGTTATGACTGTCGTTCATAGGGCTAGAGTTATCTCAGCTGCAGGAAGCTTATCAGTAGAGCTTATCTATCTTTGCTTTGTGTTTGTACTCTGATAAACCGATCCGTAATGGATTTCAACCTGCATGCACTTAACTTCAGGAATAGCCATCATCCATCTCAACACAGTGACGTGTTATGACTGTCGTTCATAGGGCTAGAATTATATCAGCTGCAGGGAGCTTATCAGTAGAGCTTATCTATCTTTGCTTTGTGTTTGTACTCTGATAAACCGATCCGTAATAGATTTCAACCTGCATGCACTTAACTTCAGGAATAGCCATCATGCATCTCAACACAGTGACGTGTTATGACTGCCGTTCATAGGGCTAGAGTTATCTCAGATGCAGGGACCTTATCAGTAGAGCTTATCTATCTTTGCTTTGTGTTTGTACTCTGATAAACCGATCCGTAATGGATTTCAACCTACATGCACTTAACCTCAGGAATTGCCATCATCCATCTCAACACAGTGACGTGTTATGACTGTCGTTCATAGGGCTAGAGTTATCTCAGCTGCAGGGAGCTTATCAGTACAGCTTATCTATCTTTGCTTTGTGTTTGTACTCTGATAAACCGATCCGTAATGGATTTCAACCTGCATGCACTTAACTTCAGGAATAGCCATCATCCATCTCAACACAGTGACGTGTTATGACGGTCGTTCATAGGGCTAGAGTTATCTCCGCTGCAGGAAGCTTGACAGTAGATCTCATCTATCTTTGCTTTGTGTTTGTACTCTGATAAACCGATCTGTAATGGATTTCAACCTGCATGCAATTAACTTCAGGAATAGCCATCATCCATCTCAACACAGTGACGTGTTATGACTGTCGTTCATAGGGCTAGAGTTATCTCAGCTGCAGGGAGCTTATCAGTACAGCTTATCTATCTTTGCTTTGTGTTTGTACTCTGACAAACCGATCCGTAATGGATTTCAACCTGCATGCACTTAACTTCAGGAATAGCCATCATCCATCTCAACGCAGTGACGTGTTATGACTGTCGTTCATAGGGCTAGAGTTATCTCAACTGCAGGGAGCTTGTCGGTAGAGCTTATCTATCTTTGCTTTGTGTTTGTACTCTGATAAACCGATCTGTAATGGATTTCAACCTGCATGCACTTAACTTCAGGAATAGCCATCATCCATCTCAACACAGTGACGTGTTATGACTGTCGTTCATAGGGCTAGAATTATCTCAGCTGCAGGGAGCTTATCAGTACTGCTTATCTATCTTTGCTTTGTGTTTGTACTCTGATAAACCGATCCGTAATGGATTTCAACCTGCATGCACTTAACGTCAGGAATAGCCATCACCCATCTCAACACAGTGACGTGTTATGACTGTCGTTCATAGGGCTAGAGTTATCTCAGCTGCAGGGTGCTTATCAGTACAGCTTATCTATCTTTGCTTTGTGTTTGTACTCTGAAAAACCGATCTGTAAAGGATGTCAACCTGCATGCACGTAACTTCAGGAATAGCCATCATCCATCTCAACACAGTGACGTGTTATGACTGTCGTTCATAGGGCTAGAGTTATCTCAGCTGCAGGGAGCTTATCAGTAGTGCTTATCTATCTTTGCTTTGTGTTTGTACTCTGATAAACCGATCCGTAATGGATTTCAACCTGCATGCACTTAACTTCACGAATAGCCATCATCCATCTCAACACAGTGACGTGTTATGACTGTCGTTCATAGGGCTAGAGTTATCTCAGCTGCAGGGAGCTTATCAATAGAGCTTATCTATCTTTGCTTTTTGTTTGTACTCTGATAAACCGATCCGTAATGGATTTCAACCTGCATGCACTTAACCTCAGGAATAGCCATCATCCATCTCAACACAGTGACGTGTTATGACTGTCGTTCATAGGGCTAGAGTTATCTCAGCTAAAGGGAGCTTATCAGTACAGCTTATCTATCTTTGCTTTGTGTTTGTACCCTGATAAACCTATCTGTAATGGATTTCAACCTGCATGCACTTAACTTCAGGAATAGCCATCATCCATCTCAACACAGTGACGTGTTATGACTGTCGTTCATATGGCTAGAGTTAACTCAGCTGCAGGGAGCTTATCAGTACAGCTTATCTATCTTTGCTTAGTGTTTGTACTCTGATGAACCGATCCATAATGGATTTCAACCTGCATGCACTTAACTTCAGGAATAGCCATCATCCATCTCAACACAGTGACGTGTTATGACTGTCGTTCATAGGGCTAGAGTTATCTCAGCTGCAGGGAACTTGTCAGTAGAGCTCATCTATCTTTGCTTTGTGTTTGTGCTCTGATAAACCGATCAGTAATGGATTTCAACCTGCATGCACTTAACTTCAGGAATAGCCACATCCATCTCAACACAGTGACGTGTTATGACTGTCGTTCATAGGGCTAGAGTTATCTCAGCTGCAGGGAGCTTGTCAGTAGAGCTTATCTATCTTTGCTTTGTGTTTGTACTCTGATAAACCGATCTGTAATGGATTTCAACCTGCATGCACTTAACTTCAGGAATAGCCACCATCCATCTCAACACAGTGACGTGTTATGACTGCCGTTCATAGGGCTAGAGTTATCTCAGCTGCAGGGAGCTTATCAGTACAGCTTATCTATCTTTGCTTTGTGTTTGTACTCTGATAAACCGATTTGTAATGGATTTCAACCTCCATGCACTTAATTTCAGGAATAGCCATCATCCATCTCAACACAGTGACGTGTTATGACTGTCGTTCATAGGGCTAGAGTTATCTCAGCTGCAGGGAGCTTATCAGTACAAGCTTATCTATCTTTGCTTTGTGTTTGTACTCTGATAAACTGATCCGTAATGGATTTCTACCTGCATGCACTTATCTTCAGGAATAGCCATCATCCATCTCAACACAGTGACGTGTTATGACTGTCGTTCATAGGGCTAGAGTTATCTCAGCTGCAGGGAGCTTATCAGTAGAGCTTATCTATCTTTGCTTTGTGTTTGTACTCTGATATACCGATCCGTAATGGATTTCAACCTGCATGCACTTAACTTCAGGAATTGCCATCATCCATCTCAACACAGTGACGTGTTATGACTGTCGTTCATAGGGCTAGAGTTATCTCAGCTGCAGGGAGCTTATCAGTAGAGCTTATCTATCTTTGCTTTGTGTTTGTACTCTGATAAACCGATCCGTAATGGATTTCAACCTGCATGCACTTAACTTCAGGAATAGCCATCACCCATCTCAACACAGTGACGTGTTATGACTGTCGTTCATAGGGCTAGAGTTATCTCAGCTGCAGGGAGCTTATCAGTACAGCTTATCTATCTTTGCTTTGTGTTTGTACTCTGATAAACCGATCCGTAATGGATTTCAACCTGCATGCACTTAACTTCAGGAATAGCCATCATCCATCTCAACACAGTGACGTGTTATGACTGTCGTTCATAGGGCTAGAGTTATCTCAGCTGCAGGGAGCCTATCAGTAGAGCTTATCTATCTTTGCTTTGTGTTTCTACTCTGATAAACCGATCCGTAATAGATTTCAACCTGCATGCACTTAACTTCAGGAATAGCCATCATCCATCTCAACACAGTGACGTGTTATGTCTGTCGTTCATAGGGCTAGAGTTTTCTCAGCTGCAGGGAGCTTGTCAGTAGAGCTTATCTATCTTTGCTTTGTGTTTGTACTCTGATAAACCGATCTGTAATGGATTTCAACCTGCATGCACTTAACTTCACTAATCACCCTCATCCATCTCAACACAGTGACGTGATATGACTGTCGTTTATAGGGCTAGAGCTATCTCAGCTGCAGGGCGCTTATCAGAACAGCTTATCTATCTTTGCTTTGTGTTTGTACTCTGATAAACCGATCCGTAATGGATTTCAACCTGCACGCACTTAACTTCAGGAATAGCCATCATCCATCTCAACACAGTGACGTGTTATGACTGTCGTTCATAGGGCTAGAGTTATCTCAGCTGCAGGGAGCTTGTCAGTAGAGCTTATCTATCTTTGCTCTGTGTCAGTACTCTGATAAACCGATCTGTAATGGATTTCAACCTGCATGCACTTAACTTCAGGAATAGCCATCATCCATCACAACACAGTGACGTGTTATGACTGCCGTTCATAGGGATAGAGTTATCTCAGCTGCAGGGAGCTTATCAGTAGAGCTTATCTATCTTTGCTTTGTGTTTGTACTCTGATAAACCGATCCGTAATGGCTTTCAACCTGCATGCACTTAACTTCAGGAATAGCCATCATCCATCTCAACACAGTGACGTGTTATGACTGTCGTTCATAGGGCTAGAGTTATCTCAGATGCAGGCAGCTTGTCAGTAGAGATCATCTATCTTTGCTTTGTGTTTGTACTCTGATAAACCGATCTGTAATGGCTTTCAACCTGCATGCACTTAACTTCAGGAATAGCCATCATCCATCTCAACACAGTGACGTGTTATGACTGTCGTTCATAGGGCTAGAGTTATCTCAGCTGCAGGGAGCTTATCAGTACAGCTTATCTATCTTTGCATCGTGTTTGTACTCTGATAAACCGATCCGTAATGGATTTCAACCTGCATGTACATAACTTCAGGAATAGCCATCATCCATCTCAACACAGTGACGTGTTATGACTGTCGTTCATAGGGCTAGAGTTATCTCAGCTGCAGGGAGCTAATCAGTAGAGCTTATCTATCTTTGCTTTGTGTTTGTACTCTGATAACCGATCTGTATTGGATTTCAACCTGCATGCACTTAACTTCAGGAATAGCCATCATCCATCTCAACACAGTGACGTGTTATGACTGTCGTTCATAGGGCTAGAGTTATCTCAGCTGCAGGAAGCTTATCAGTAGAGCTTATCTATCTTTGCTTTGTGTTTGTACTCTGATAAACCGATCCGTAATGGATTTCAACCTGCATGCACTTAACTTCAGGAATAGCCATCATCCATCTCAACACAGTGACGTGTTATGACTGTCGTTCATAGGGCTAGAGTTATATCAGCTGCAGGGAGCTTATCAGTAGAGCATATCTATCTTTGCTTTGTGTTTGTACTCTGATAAACCGATCCGTAATAGATTTCAACCTGCATGCACTTAACTTCAGGAATAGCCATCATCCATCTCAACACAGTGACGTGTTATGACTGCCGTTCATAGGGCTAGAGTTATCTCAGCTGCAGGGAGCTTATCAGTAGAGCTTATCTATCTTTGCTTTGTGTTTGTACTCTGATAAACCAATCCGTAATGGATTTCAACCTACATGCACTTAACCTCACGAATAGCCATCATCCATCTCAACACAGTGACGTGTTATGACTGTCGTTCATAGGGCTAGAGTTATCTCAGCTGCAGGGAGCTTATCAGTACAACTTATCTATCGTTGCTTTGTGTTTGTACTCTGATAAACCGATCCGTAATGGATTTCAACCTGCATGCACTTAACTTCAGGAATAGCCATCATCCATCTCAACACAGTGACGTGTTATGACGGTCGTTCATAGGGCTAGAGTTATCTCAGCTGCAGGAAGCTTGACAGTAGATCTCATCTATCTTTGCTTTGTGTTTGTACTCTGATAAACCGATCTGTAATGGATTTCAACCTGCATGCAATTAACTTCAGGAATAGCCATCATCCATCTCAACACAGTGACGTGTTATGACTGTCGTTCATAGGGCTAGAGTTATCTCAGCTGCAGGGAGCTTATCAGTACAGCTTATCTATCTTTGCTTTGTGTTTGTACTCTGATAAACCGATCCGTAATGGATTACAACCTGCATGCACTTAACTTCAGGAATAGCCATCATCCATCTCAACGCAGTGACGTGTTATGACTGTCGTTCATAGGGCTAGAGTCATCTCAACTGCAGAGAGCTTGTCGGTAGAGCTTATCTATCTTTGCTTTGTGTTTGTACTCTGATAAACCGATCTGTAATGGATTTCAACCTGCATGCACTTAACTTCAGGAATATACATCATCCATCTCAACACAGTGACGTGTTATGACTGTCGTTCATAGGGCTAGAGTTATATCAGCTGCAGGGAGCTTATCAGTAGAGCATATCTATCTTTGCTTTGTGTTTGTACTCTGATAAACCGATCCGTAATAGATTTCAACCTGCATGCTCTTAACTTCAGGAATAGCCATCATCCATCTCAACACAGTGACGTGTTATGACTGCCGTTCATAGGGCTAGAGTTATCTCAGCTGCAGGGAGCTTATCAGTAGAGCTTATCTATCTTTGCTTTGTGTTTGTACTCTGATAAACCTATCCGTAATGGATTTCAACCTACATGCACTTAACCTCAGGAATAGCCATCATCCATCTCAACACAGTGACGTGTTATGACTGTCGTTCATAGGGCTAGAGTTATCTCAGCTGCAGGGAGCTTATCAGTACAGCTTATCTATCTTTGCTTTGTGTTTGTACTCTGATAAACCGATCCGTAATGGATTTCAACCTGCATGCACTTAACTTCAGGAATAGCCATCATCCATCTCAACGCAGTGACGTGTTATGACTGTCGTTCATAGGGCTAGAGTCATCTCAACTGCAGGGAGCTTGTCGGTAGAGCTTATCTATCTTTGCTTTGTGTTTGTACTCTGATAACCGATCTGTATTGGATTTCAACCTGCATGCACTTAACTTCAGGAATACCCATCATCCATCTCAACACAGTGACGTGTTATGACTGTCGTTCATAGGGCTAGAGTTATCTCAGCTGCAGGAAGCTTATCAGTAGAGCTTATCTATCTTTGCTTTGTGTTTGTACTCTGATAAACCGATCCGTAATGGATTTCAACCTGCATGCACTTAACTTCAGGAATAGCCATCATCCATCTCAACACAGTGACGTGTTATGACTGTCGTTCATAGGGCTAGAGTTATATCAGCTGCAGGGAGCTTATCAGTAGAGCATATCTATCTTTGCTTTGTGTTTGTACTCTGATAAACCGATCCGTAATAGATTTCAACCTGCATGCACTTAACTTCAGGAATAGCCATCATCCATCTCAACACAGTGACGTGTTATGACTGCCGTTCATAGGGCTAGAGTTATCTCAGCTGCAGGGAGCTTATCAGTAGAGCTTATCTATCTTTGCTTTGTGTTTGTACTCTGATAAACCAATCCGTAATGGATTTCAACCTACATGCACTTAACCTCAGGAATAGCCATCATCCATCTCAACACAGTGACGTGTTATGACTGTCGTTCATAGGGCTAGAGTTATCTCAGCTGCAGGGAGCTTATCAGTACAACTTATCTATCGTTGCTTTGTGTTTGTACTCTGATAAACCGATCCGTAATGGATTTCAACCTGCATGCACTTAACTTCAGGAATAGCCATCATCCATCTCAACACAGTGACGTGTTATGACGGTCGTTCATAGGGCTAGAGTTATCTCAGCTGCAGGAAGCTTGACAGTAGATCTCATCTATCTTTGCTTTGTGTTTGTACTCTGATATACCGATCTGTAATGGATTTCAACCTGCATGCAATTAACTTCAGGAATAGCCATCATCCATCTCAACACAGTGACGTGTTATGACTGTCGTTCATAGGGCTAGAGTTATCTCAGCTGCAGGGAGCTTATCAGTACAGCTTATCTATCTTTGCTTTGTGTTTGTACTCTGATAAACCGATCCGTAATGGATTACAACCTGCATGCACTTAACTTCAGGAATAGCCATCATCCATCTCAACGCAGTGACGTGTTATGACTGTCGTTCATAGGGCTAGAGTCATCTCAACTGCAGAGAGCTTGTCGGTAGAGCTTATCTATCTTTGCTTTGTGTTTGTACTCTGATAAACCGATCTGTAATGGATTTCAACCTGCATGCACTTAACTTCAGGAATAGCCATCATCCATCTCAACACAGTGACGTGTTATGACTGTCGTTCATAGGGCTAGAGTTATCTCAGCTGCAGGGAGCTTATCAGTACTGCTTATCTATCTTTGCTTTGTGTTTGTACTCTGATAAACCGATCCGTAATGGATTTCAACCTGCATGCACTTAACATCAGGAATAGCCATCACCCATCTCAACACAGTGACGTGTTATGACTGTCGTTCATAGGGCTAGAGTTATCTCAGCTGCAGGGAGCTTGTCAGTAGAGCTTATCTATCTTTGCTCTGTGTCAGTACTCTGATAAACCGATCTGTAATGGATTTCAACCTGCATGCACTTAACTTCAGGAATAGCCATCATCCATCACAACACAGTGACGTGTTATGACTGCCGTTCATAGGGATAGAGTTATCTCAGCTGCAGGGAGCTTATCAGTAGAGCTTATCTATCTTTGCTTTGTGTTTGTACTCTGATAAACCGATCCGTAATGGCTTTCAACCTGCATGCACTTAACTTCAGGAATAGCCATCATCCATCTCAACACAGTGACGTGTTATGACTGTCGTTCATAGGGCTAGAGTTATCTCAGATGCAGGCAGCTTGTCAGTAGAGATCATCCATCTTTGCTTTGTGTTTGTACTCTGATAAACTGATCCGTAATGGATTTCAACCTGCATGCACTTAACTTCAGGAATAGCCATCATCCATCTCAACACAGTGACGTGATATGACTGTCGTTCATAGGGCTATAGCTATCTCAGCTGCAGGACGCTTATCAGTACAGCTTATCTATCTTTGCTTTGTGTTTGTACTCTGATAAACCGATCCGTAATGGATTTCAACCTGCATGCACTTAACTTCAGGAATAGCCAACATCCATCTCAACACAGTGACGTGTTATGACTGTCGTTCATAGGGCTAGAGTTATCTCAGCTGCAGGGAGCTTATCAGTACAGCTTATCCATCTTTGCATCGTGTTTGTACTCTGATAAACCGATCCGTAATGGATTTCAACCTGCATGTACATAACTTCAGGAATAGCCATCATCCATCTCAACACAGTGACGTGTTATGACTGTCATTCATAGGGCTAGAGTTATCTCAGCTGCAGGGAGCTAATCAGTAGAGCTTATCTATCTTTGCTTTGTGTTTGTACTCTGATAACCGATCTGTAATGGATTTCAACCTGCATGCACTTAACTTCAGGAATATACATCATCCATCTCAACACAGTGACGTGTTATGACTGTCGTTCATAGGGCTAGAGTTATATCAGCTGCAGGGAGCTTATCAGTAGAGCATATCTATCTTATCTTTGTGTTTGTACTCTGATAAACCGATCCGTAATAGATTTCAACCTGCATGCTCTTAACTTCAGGAATAGCCATCATCCATCTCAACACAGTGACGTGTTATGACTGCCGTTCATAGGGCTAGAGTTATCTCAGCTGCAGGGAGCTTATCAGTAGAGCTTATCTATCTTTGCTTTGTGTTTGTACTCTGATAAACCGATCCGTAATGGATTTCAACCTACATGCACTTAACCTCAGGAATAGCCATCATCCATCTCAACACAGTGACGTGTTATGACTGTCGTTCATAGGGCTAGAGTTATCTCAGCTGCAGGGAGCTTATCAGTACAGCTTATCTATCTTTGCTTTGTGTTTGTACTCTGATAAACCGATCCGTAATGGATTTCAACCTGCATGCACTTAACTTCAGGAATAGCCATCATCCATCTCAACGCAGTGACGTGTTATGACTGTCGTTCATAGGGCTAGAGTCATCTCAACTGCAGGGAGCTTGTCGGTAGAGCTTATCTATCTTTGCTTTGTGTTTGTACTCTGATAAACCGATCTGTAATGGATTTCAACCTGCATGCACTTAACTTCAGGAATAGCCATCATCCATCTCAACACAGTGACGTGTTATGACTGTCGTTCATAGGGCTAGAGTTATCTCAGCTGCAGGGAGCTTATCAGTACTGCTTATCTATCTTTGCTTTGTGTTTGTACTCTGATAAACCGATCCGTAATGGATTTCAACCTGCATGCACTTAACGTCAGGAATAGCCATCACCCATCTCAACACAGTGACGTGTTATGACTGTCGTTCATAGGGCTAGAGTTATCTCAGCTGTAGGGTGCTTATCAGTACAGCTTATCTATCTTTGCTTTGTGTTTGTACTCTGAAAAACCGATCTGTAAAGGATGTCAACCTGCATGCACGTAACTTCAGGAATAGCCACATCCATCTCAACACAGTGACGTGTTATGACTGTCGTTCATAGGGCTAGAGTTATCTCAGCTGCAGGGAGCTTGTCAGTAGAGCTTATCTATCTTTGCTCTGTGTCAGTACTCTGATAAACCGATCTGTAATGGATTTCAACCTGCATGCACTTAACTTCAGGAATAGCCATCATCCATCACAACACAGTGACGTGTTATGACTGCCGTTCATAGGGATAGAGTTATCTCAGCTGCAGGGAGCTTATCAGTAGAGCTTATCTATCTTTGCTTTGTGTTTGTACTCTGATAAACCGATCCGTAATGGCTTTCAACCTGCATGCACTTACCTTCAGGAATAGCCATCATCCATCTCAACACAGTGACGTGTTATGACTGTCGATCATAGGGCTAGAGTTATCTCAGATGCAGGCAGCTTGTCAGTAGAGATCATCTATCTTTGCTTTGTGTTTGTACTCTGATAAACTGATCCGTAATGGATTTCAACCTGAATGCACTTAACTTCAGGAATAGCCATCATCCATCTCAACAAAGTGACGTGTTATGACTGTCGTTCATAGGGCTAGAGTTATCTCAGCTGCAGGGAGCTTATCAGTAGAGCTTATCTATCTTTGCTTTGTGTTTGTAATCTGATAAACCGATCCGTAATGGATTTCAACCTGCATGCACTTAACTTCAGGAATAGCCATCATCCATCTCAACACAGTGACGTGTTATGACTGTCGTTCATAGGGCTAGAGTTATCTCAGCTGCAGGGAGCTTGTCAGTAGAGCTCATCTATCTTTGCTTTGTGTTTGGACTCTGATAAACCGATCTGTAATGGATTTCAACCTGCATGCACTTATCTTCAGGAATAGCCATCATCCATCTCAACACAGTGACGTGTTATGACTGTCGTTCATAGGGCTAGAGTTATCTAAGCTGCAGGGAGCTTATCAGTACAGCTTATCTATCTTTGCTTTGTGTTTGTTCTCTGATAAACCGATCCGTAATGGATTTCAACCTGCATGCACTTAACTTCAGGAATTGCCATCATCCATCTCAACACAGTGACGTGTTATGACTGTCGTTCATAGGGCTAGAGTTATCTCAGCTTCAGGGAGCTTTTCAGTAAAGGTTATCTATCTTTGCTAGGTGTTTGTACTCTGATAAACCGATCCGTAATTGATATCAACCTGCATGCAGTTAGCTTCAGGAATAACCATCATCCATCTCCACACAGTGACGTGTTATGACTGTCGTTCATAGGGCTAGAGTTATCTCAGCTGCAGGGAGCTTATCAGTAGAGCTTATCTATCTTTGCATCGTGTTTGTACTCTGATAAACCGATCCGTAATGGATTTCAACCTGCATGTACATAACTTCAGGAATAGCCATCATCCATCTCAACACAGTGACGTGTTATGACTGTCGTTCATAGGGCTGGAGTTATCTCAGCTGCAGGGAGCTAATCAGTAGAGCTTATCTATCTTTGCTTTGTGTTTGTACTCTGATAACCGATCTGTAATGGATTTCAACCTGCATGCACTTAACTTCAGGAATAGCCATCATCCATCTCAACACAGTGACGTGTTATGACTGTCGTTCATAGGGCTAGAGTTATCTCAGCTGCAGGAAGCTTATCAGTAGAGCTTATCTATCTTTGCTTTGTGTTTGTACTCTGATAAACCGATCCGTAATGGATTTCAACCTGCATGCACTTAACTTCAGGAATAGCCATCATCCATCTCAACACAGTGACGTGTTATGACTGTCGTTCATAGGGCTAGAGTTATATCAGCTGCAGGGAGCTTATCAGTAGAGCTTATCTATCTTTGCTTTGTGTTTGTACTCTGATAAACCGATCCGTAATAGATTTCAACCTGCATGCACTTAACTTCAGGAATAGCCATCATGCATCTCAACACAGTGACGTGTTATGACTGCCGTTCATAGGGCTAGAGTTATCTCAGATGCAGGGACCTTATCAGTAGAGCTTATCTATCTTTGCTTTGTGTTTGTACTCTGATAAACCGATCCGTAATGGATTTCAACCTACATGCACTTAACCTCAGGAATTGCCATCATCCATCTCAACACAGTGACGTGTTATGACTGTCGTTCATAGGGCTAGAGTTATCTCAGCTGCAGGGAGCTTATCAGTACAGCTTATCTATCTTTGCTTTGTGTTTGTACTCTGATGAACCGATCCGTAATGGATTTCAACCTGCATGCACTTAACTTCAGGAATAGCCATCATCCATCTCAACACAGTGACGTGTTATGACGGTCGTTCATAGGGCTAGAGTTATCTCAGCTGCAGGAAGCTTGACAGTAGATCTCATCTATCTTTGCTTTGTGTTTGTACTCTGATAAACCGATCTGTAATGGATTTCAACCTGCATGCAATTAACTTCAGGAATAGCCATCATCCATCTCAACACAGTGACGTGTTATGACTGTCGTTCATAGGGCTAGAGTTATCTCAGCTGCAGGGAGCTTATCAGTACAGCTTATCTATCTTTGCTTTGTGTTTGTACTCTGACAAACCGATCCGTAATGGATTTCAACCTGCATGCACTTAACTTCAGGAATAGCCATCATCCATCTCAACGCAGTGACGTGTTATGACTGTCGTTCATAGGGCTAGAGTTATCTCAACTGCAGGGAGCTTGTCGGTAGAGCTTATCTATCTTTGCTTTGTGTTTGTACTCTGATAAACCGATCTGTAATGGATTTCAACCTGCATGCACTTAACTTCAGGAATAGCCATCATCCATCTCAACACAGTGACGTGTTATGACTGTCGTTCATAGGGCTAGAGTTATCTCAGCTGCAGGGAGCTTATCAGTAGTGCTTATCTATCTTTGCTTTGTGTTTGTACTCTGATAAACCGATCCGTAATGGATTTCAACCTGCATGCACTTAACTTCACGAATAGCCATCATCCATCTCAACACAGTGACGTGTTATGACTGTCGTTCATAGGGCTAGAGTTATCTCAGCTGCAGGGAGCTTATCAATAGAGCTTACCTATCTTTGCTTTTTGTTTGTACTCTGATAAACCGATCCGTAATGGATTTCAACCTGCATGCACTTAACCTCAGGAATAGCCATCATCCATCTCAACACAGTGACGTGTTATGACTGTCGTTCATAGGGCTAGAGTTATCTCAGCTAAAGGGAGCTTATCAGTACAGCTTATCTATCTTTGCTTTGTGTTTGTACCCTGATAAACCTATCTGTAATGGATTTCAACCTGCATGCACTTAACTTCAGGAATAGCCATCATCCATCTCAACACAGTGACGTGTTATGACTGTCGTTCATATGGCTAGAGTTAACTCAGCTGCAGGGAGCTTATCAGTACAGCTTATCTATCTTTGCTTAGTGTTTGTACTCTGATGAACCGATCCATAATGGATTTCAACCTGCATGCACTTAACTTCAGGAATAGCCATCATCCATCTCAACACAGTGACGTGTTATGACTGTCGTTCATAGGGCTAGAGTTATCTCAGCTGCAGGGAACTTGTCAATAGAGCTCATCTATCTTTGCTTTGTGTTTGTGCTCTGATAAACCGATCAGTAATGGATTTCAACCTGCATGCACTTAACTTCAGGAATAGCCACATCCATCTCAACACAGTGACGTGTTATGACTGTCGTTCATAGGGCTAGAGTTATCTCAGCTGCAGGGAGCTTATCAGTACAAGCTTAGCTATCTTTGCTTTGTGTTTGTACTCTGATAAACTGATCCGTAATGGATTTCTACCTGCATGCACTTATCTTCAGGAATAGCCATCATCCATCTCAACACAGTGACGTGTTATGACTGTCGTTCATAGGGCTAGAGTTATCTCAGCTGCAGGGAGCTTATCAGTAGAGCTTATCTATCTTTGCTTTGTGTTTGTACTCTGATATACCGATCCGTAATGGATTTCAACCTGCATGCACTTAACTTCAGGAATTGCCATCATCCATCTCAACACAGTGACGTGTTATGACTGTCGTTCATAGGGCTAGAGTTATCTCAGCTGCAGGGAGCTTATCAGTAGAGCTTATCTATCTTTGCTTTGTGTTTGTACTCTGATAAACCGATCCGTAATGGATTTCAACCTGCATGCACTTAACTTCAGGAATAGCCATCACCCATCTCAACACAGTGACGTGTTATGACTGTCGTTCATAGGGCTAGAGTTATCTCAGCTGCAGGGAGCTTATCAGTACAGCTTATCTATCTTTGCTTTGTGTTTGTACTCTGATAAACCGATCCGTAATGGATTTCAACCTGCATGCACTTAACTTCAGGAATAGCCATCATCCATCTCAACACAGTGACGTGTTATGACTGTCGTTCATAGGGCTAGAGTTATCTCAGCTGCAGGGAGCCTATCAGTAGAGCTTATCTATCTTTGCTTTGTGTTTCTACTCTGATAAACCGATCCGTAATAGATTTCAACCTGCATGCACTTAACTTCAGGAATAGCCATCATCCATCTCAACACAGTGACGTGTTATGTCTGTCGTTCATAGGGCTAGAGTTATCTCAGCTGCAGGGAGCTTGTCAGTAGAGCATATCTATCTTTGCTTTGTGTTTGTACTCTGATAAACCGATCTGTAATGGATTTCAACCTGCATGCACTTAACTTCACTAATCATCCTCATCCATCTCAACACAGTGACGTGATATGACTGTCGTTTATAGGGCTAGAGCTATCTCAGCTGCAGGGCGCTTATCAGAACAGCTTATCTATCTTTGCTTTGTGTTTGTACTCTGATAAACCGATCCGTAATGGATTTCAACCTGCACGCACTTAACTTCAGGAATAGTCATCATCCATCTCAACACAGTGACGTGTTATGACTGTCGTTCATAGGGCTAGAGTTATCTCAGCTGCAGGGAGCTTGTCAGTAGAGCTTATCTATCTTTGCTCTGTGTCAGTACTCTGATAAACCGATCTGTAATGGATTTCAACCTGCATGCACTTAACTTCAGGAATAGCCATCATCCATCACAACACAGTGACGTGTTATGACTGCCGTTCATAGGGATAGAGTTATCTCAGCTGCAGGGAGCTTATCAGTAGAGCTTATCTATCTTTGCTTTGTGTTTGTACTCTGATAAACCGATCCGTAATGGCTTTCAACCTGCATGCACTTAACTTCAGGAATAGCCATCATCCATCTCAACACAGTGACGTGTTATGACTGTCGTTCATAGGGCTAGAGTTATCTCAGATGCAGGCAGCTTGTCAGTAGAGATCATCTATCTTTGCTTTGTGTTTGTACTCTGATAAACTGATCCGTAATGGATTTCAACCTGAATGCACTTAACTTCAGGAATAGCCATCATCCATCTCAACACAGTGACGTGATATGACTGTCGTTCATAGGGCTATAGCTATCTCTGCTGCAGGACGCTTATCAGTACAGCTTATCTATCTATGCTTTGTGTTTGTACTCTGATAAACCGATCCGTAATGGATTTCAACCTGCATGCACTTAACTTCAGGAATAGCCATCATCCATCTCAACACAGTGGCGTGTCATGACCGTCGTTCTTAGGGTTAGAGTTATCTCAGCTACAGGGAGCTTATCAGTAGATCTTATCTATCTTTGCTTTGTGTTTGTACTCTGATAAACCGATCTGTCATGGATTTCAACCTGCATGCACTTAACTTCACGAATAGCCATCATCCATCTCAACACAGTGACGTGTTATGACTGTCGTTCATAGGGCTAGAGTTATCTCAGCTGCAGGGAGCTATTCAATAGAGCTTATCTATCTTTGCTTTTTGTTTGTACTCTGATAAACCGATCCGTAATGGATTTCAACCTGCTTGCACTTAACCTCAGGAATAGCCATCATCCATCTCAACACAGTGACGTGTTATGACTGTCGTTCATAGGGCTAGAGTTATCTCAGCTAAAGGGAGCTTATCAGTACAGCTTATCTATCTTTGCTTTGTGTTTGTACCCTAATATACCTATCTGTAATGGATTTCAACCTGCATGCACTTAACTTCAGGAATAGCCATCATCCATCTCAACACAGTGACGTGTTATGACTGTCGTTCATATGGCTAGAGTTAACTCAGCTGCAGGGAGCTTATCAGTACAGCTTATCTATCTTTGCTTAGTATTTGTACTCTGATGAACCGATCCATAATGGATTTCAACCTGCATGCACTTAACTTCAGGAATAGCCATCATCCATCTCAACACAGTGACGTGTTATGACTGTCGTTCATAGGGCTAGAGTTATCTCAGCTGCAGGGAGCTTATCAGTACTGCTTATCTATCTTTGCTTTGTGTTTGTACTCTGACAAACCGATCCGTAATGGATTTCAACCTGCATGCACTTAACTTCAGGAATAGCCATCATCCATCTCAACGCAGTGACGTGTTATGACTGCCGTTCATAGGGCTAGAGTTATCTCAACTGCAGGGAGCTTGTCGGTAGAGCTTATCTATCTTTGCTTTGTGTTTGTACTCTGAAAAACCGATCTGTAATGGATTTCAACCTGCATGCACTTAACTTCAGGAATAGCCATCATCCATCTCAACACAGTGACGTGTTATGACTGTCGTTCATAGGGCTAGAGTTATCTCAGCTGCAGGGAGCTTATCAGTACTGCTTATCTATCTTTGCTTTGTGTTTGTACTCTGATAAACCGATCCGTAATGGATTTCAACCTGCATGCACTTAACGTCAGGAATAGCCATCACCCATCTCAACACAGTGACGTGTTATGACTGTCGTTCATAGGGCTAGAGTTATCTCAGCTGCAGGGAGCTTATCAGTACTGCTTATCTATCTTTGCTTTGTGTTTGTACTCTGATAAACCGATCCGTAATGGATTTCAACCTGCATGCACTTAACGTCAGGAATAGCCATCACCCATCTCAACACAGTGACGTGTTATGACTGTCGTTCATAGGGCTAGAGTTATCTCAGCTGCAGGGTGCTTATCAGTACGGCTTATCTATCTTTGCTTTGTGTTTGTACTCTGAAAAACCGATCTGTAAAGGATGTCAACCTGCATGCACGTAACTTCAGGAATAGCCATCATCCATCTCAACACAGTGACGTGTTATGACTGTCGTTCATAGGGCTAGAGTTATCTCAGCTGCAGGGAGCTTATCAGTACTGCTTATCTATCTTTGCTTTGTGTTTGTACTCTGATAAACCGATCCGTAATGGATTTCAACCTGCATGCACTTAACTTCACGAACAGCCATCATCCATCTCAACACAGTGACGTGTTATGACTGTCGTTCATAGGGCTAGAGTTATCTCAGCTGCAGGGAGCTATTCAATAGAGCTTATCTATCTTTGCTTTTTGTTTGTACTCTGATAAACCGTTCCGTAATGGATTTCAACCTGCTTGCACTTAACCTCAGGAATAGCCATCATCCATCTCAACACAGTGACGTGTTATGACTGTCGTTCATAGGGCTAGAGTTATCTCAGCTAAAGGGAGCTTATCAGTACAGCTTATCTATCTTTGCTTTGTGTTTGTACCCTAATATACCTATCTGTAATGGATTTCAACCTGCATGCACTTAACTTCAGGAATAGCCATCATCCATCTCAACACAGTGACGTGTTATGACTGTCGTTCATATGGCTAGAGTTAACTCAGCTGCAGGGAGCTTATCAGTACAGCTTATCTATCTTTGCTTAGTATTTGTACTCTGATGAACCGATCCATAATGGATTTCAACCTGCATGCACTTAACTTCAGGAATAGCCATCATCCATCTCAACACAGTGACGTGTTATGACTGTCGTTCATAGGGCTAGAGTTATCTCAGCTGCAGGGAGCTTATCAGTACAGCTTATCTATCTTTGCTTTGTGTTTGTACTCTGATATACCGATCCGTAATGGATTTCAACCTGCATGCACTTAACTTCAGGAATTGCCATCATCCATCTCAACACAGTGACGTGTTATGACTGTCGTTCATAGGGCTAGAGTTATCTCAGCTGCAGGGAGCTTATCAGTAGAGCTTATCTATCTTTGCTTTGTGTTTGTACTCTGATAAACCGATCCGTAATGGATTTCAACCTGCATGCACTTAACTTCAGGAATTGCCATCATCCATCTCAACACAGTGACGTGTTATGACTGTCGTTCATAGGGCTAGAGTTATCTCAGCTGCAGGGAGCTTATCAGTAGAGCTTATCTATCTTTGCTTTGTGTTTGTACTCTGATAAACCGATCCGTAATGGATTTCAACCTGCATGCACTTAACTTCAGGAATAGCCATCACCCATCTCAACACAGTGACGTGTTATGACTGTCGTTCATAGGGCTAGAGTTATCTCAGCTGCAGGGAGCTTATCAGTACAGCTTATCTATCTTTGCTTTGTGTTTGTACTCTGATAAACCGATCCGTAATGGATTTCAACCTGCATGCACTTAACTTCAGGAATAGCCATCATCCATCTCAACACAGTGACGTGTTATGACTGTCGTTCATAGGGCTAGAGTTATCTCAGCTGCAGGGAGCCTATCAGTAGAGCTTATCTATCTTTGCTTTGTGTTTCTACTCTGATAAACCGATCCGTAATAGATTTCAACCTGCATGCACTTAACTTCAGGAATAGCCATCATCCATCTCAACACAGTGACGTGTTATGTCTGTCGTTCATAGGGCTAGAGTTATCTCAGCTGCAGGGAGCTTGTCAGTAGAGCTTATCTATCTCTGCTTTGTTTTTGTACTCTGATAAACCGATCTGTAATGGATTTCAACCTGCATGCACTTAACTTCACTAATCACCCTCATCCATCTCAACACAGTGACGTGATATGACTGTCGTTTATAGGGCTAGAGCTATCTCAGCTGCAGGGCGCTTATCAGAACAGCTTATCTATCTTTGCTTTGTGTTTGTACTCTGATAAACCGATCCGTAATGGATTTCAACCTGCACGCACTTAACTTCAGGAATAGCCATCATCCATCTCAACAGAGTGACGTGTTATGACCGTCGTTCTTAGGGCTAGAGTTATCTCAGCTGCAGGGAGCTTATCAGTAGATCTTATTTATCTTTGCTTTGTGTTTGTACTCTGATAAACCGATCTGTAATGGATTTCAACCTGCATGCACTTAACTTCAGGAATAGCCATCATCCATCTCAACACAGTGACGTGTTATGACTGTCGTTCATAGGGCTAGAGTTATCTCAGCTGCAGGGAGCTTATCAGTAGAGCTGATCTATCTTTGTTTGGGTTTGTACTCTGAGAAACCGATCCGTAATGGATTTCAACCTGCATGCACCTAACTTCAGGAATAGCCATCATCCATCTCAACACAGTGACGTGTTATGACCGTCGTTCTTAGGGCTAGAGTTATCTCAGCTACAGGGAGCTTATCAGTAGATCTTATCTATCTATGCTTTGTGTTTGTACTCTGATAAACCGATCCGTAATGGATTTCAACCTGCATGCACTTAACTTCAGGATTAGCCATCATCCATCTCAACACAGTGACGTGTTATGACTGTCGGTAATAGGGCTAGAGTTATCTCAGCTGCAGGGAGCTTATCAGTAGAGCTTATCTATCTTTGCTTTGTGTTTGTAATCTGATAAACCGATCCGTAATGGATTTCAACCTGCATGCACTTAACTTCAGGAATAGCCATCATCCATCTCAACACAGTGACGTGTTATGACTGTCGTTCATAGGGCTAGAGTTATATCAGCTGCAGGGAGCTTATCAGTAGAGCTTATCTATCTTAGCTTTGTGTTTGTACTCTGATAAACCGATCCGTAATAGATTTCAACCTGCATGCACTTAACTTCAGGAATAGCCATCATCCATCTCAACACAGTGACGTGTTATGACTGCCGTTCATAGGGCTAGAGTTATCTCAGCTGCAGGGAGCTTATCAGTAGAGCTTATCTATCTTTGCTTTGTGTTTGTACTCTGATAAACCGATCCGTAATGGATTTCAACCTACATGCACTTAACCTCAGGAATAGCCATCATCCATCTCAACACAGTGACGTGTTATGACTGTCGTTCATAGGGCTAGAGTTATCTCAGCTGCAGGGAGCTTATCAGTACAGCTTATCTATCTTTGCTTTGTGTTTGTACTCTGATAAACCGATCTGTAAAGGATGTCAACCTGCATGCACTTAACTTCAGGAATAGCCATCATCCATCTCAACACAGTTACGTGTTATGACTGTCGTTCATAGGGCTAGAGTTATCTCAGCTGCAGGGAGCTTATCAGTAGTGCTTATCTATCTTGGCTTTGTGTTTGTACTCTGATAAACGGATCCGTAATGGATTTCAACTTGCATGCACTTAACTTCAGGAATAGCCATCATCCATCTCAACACAGTGACGTGTTATGACTGTCGTTCATAGGGCTAGAGTTATCTCAGCTGCAGGGAGCTTATCAATAGAGCTTATCTATCTCTGCTTTTTGTTTTTACTCTGATATACCGATCCGTAATGGATTTCAACCTGCATGCACTTAACCTCAGGAATAGCCATCATCCATCTCAACACAGTGACGTGTTATGACTGTCGTTCATAGGGCTAGAGTTATCTCAGCTAAAGGGAGCTTATCAGTAGAGCTTATCTATCTTTGCTTTGTGTTTGTACCCTGATAAACCTATCTGTAATGGATTTCAACCTGCATGCACTTAACTTCAGGAATAGCCATCATCCATCTCAACACAGTGACGTGTTATGACTGTCGTTCATATGGCTAGAGTTATCTCAGCTGCAGGGAGCTTATCAGTACAGCTTATCTATCTTTGCTTTGTGTTTGTACTCTGATGAACCGATCTGTAATGGATTTCAACCTGCATGCACTTAACTTCAGGAATAGCCATCATCCATCTCAACGCAGTGACGTGTTATGACTGTCGTTCATCGGGCTAGAGTTATCTCAGCTGCAGGGAGCTTGTCGGTAGAGCTTATCTATCTTTGCTTTGTGTTTGTACTCTGATAAACCGATCTGTAATGGATTTCAACCTGCATGCACTTAACTTCAGGAATAGCCATCATCCATCTCAACACAGTGACGTGTTATGACTGTCGTGCATAGGGCTAGAGTTATCTCAGCTGCAGGGAGCTTATCAGTACAGCTTATCTATCTTTGCTTTGTGTTTGTACTCTGATAAACCGATCCGTAATGGATTTCAACCTGCATGCAATTAACGTCAGGAATAGCCATCACCCATCTCAACACAGTGACGTGTTATGACTGTCGTTCATAGGGCTAGAGTTATCTCAGCTGCAGGGTGCTTATCAGTACAGCTTATCTATCTTTGCTTTGTGTTTGTACTCTGATAAACCGATCTGTAATGGATGTCAACCTGCATGCACTTAACTTCAGGAATAGCCATCATCCATCTGAACACAGTGACGTGTTATGACTGTCGTTCATAGGGCTAGAGTTATCTCAGCTGGATGAAGCTTATCAGTAGAGCTTATCTATCTTTCCTTTGTGTTTGTACTCTGATAAACCGATCTGTAATGGATGTCAACCTGCATGCACTTAACTTCAGTAATAGCCATCATCCATCTCAACACAGTGACGTGTTATGTCTGTCGTTCTAGGGCTAGAGTTATCTCAGCTGCAGGGTGCTTATCAGTACAGCTTATCTATCTTTGCTTTGTGTTTGTACTCTGATAAACCGATCTGTAATGGATGTCAACCTGCATGCACTTAACTTCAGGAATAGCCATCATCCATCTCAACACAGTGACGTGTTATGACTGTCGTTCATAGGGCTAGAGTTATCTCAGGTGCAGGGAGCTTATCAGTACAGCTTATCTATCATTGCTTTGTGTTTGTACTCTGATAAACCGATCTGTAATGGATGTCAACCTGCATGCACTTAACTTCAGGAATAGCCATCATCCATCTCAACACAGTGACGTGTTATGACTGTCGTTCATAGGGCTAGAGTTATCTCAGCTGCAGGGAGCTTATCAGTAGTGCTTATCTATCTTTGCTTTGTGATTGTACTCTGATAAACCGATCCGTAATGGATTTCAACCTGCATGCACTTAACTTCAGGAATAGCCATCATCCATCTCAACACAGTGACGTGTTATGACTGTCGTTCATAGGGCTAGAGTTATCTCAGCTGCAGGGAGCTTATCAATAGAGCTTATCTATCTTTGCTTTGTGTTTGTACTCTGATATACCGATCCGTAATGGATTTCAACCTGCATGCACTTAACCTCAGGAATAGCCATCATCTATCTCAACACAGTGACGTGTTATGACTGTCGTTCATAGGGCTAGAGTTATCTCAGCTGCAGGGTGCTTATCAGTACAGCTTATCTATCTTTGCTTTGTGTTTGTACTCTGATAAACCGATCTGTAATGGATTTCAACCTGCATGCATCTCAACACAGTGACGTGTTATGACTGTCGTTCATATGGCTAGAGTTATCTCAGCTGCAGGGAGCTTATCAGTACAGCTTATCTATCTTTGCTTTGTGTTTGTACTCTGATAAACCGATCCGTAATGGATTTCAACCTGCATGCACTTAACTTCAGGAATAGCCATCATCCATCTCAACGCAGTGACGTGTTATGACTGTCGTTCATAGGGCTAGAGTTATCTCAGCTGCAGGGAGCTTGTCGGAAGAGCTTATCTATCTTTGCTTTGTGTTTGTACTCTGATAAACCGATCTGTAATGGATTTCAACCTGCATGCACTTAACTTCAGGAATAGCCATCATCCATCTCAACACAGTGACGTGTTATGACTGTCGTTCATAGGGCTAGAGTTATCTCAGCTGCAGGGAGCTTATCAATAGAGCTTATCTATCTTTGCTTTGTGTTTGTACTCTGATATACCGATCCGTAATGGATTTCAACCTGCATGCACTTAACCTCAGGAATAGCCATCATCCATCTCAACACAGTGACGTGTTTTGACTGTCGTTCATAGGGCTAGAGTTATCTCAGCTGTAGGGAGCTTATCAGTAGAGCATATCTATCTTTACTTTGTGTTTGTTCTCTGATAAACCGATCTGTAATGGATTTCAACCTGCATGCACTTAACTTCAGGAATAGCCATCATCCATCTCAACACAGTGACATGTTATGACTGTCGTTCATATGGCTAGAGTTATCTCAGCTGCAGGGAGCTTATCAGTACAGCTTATCTATCTTTGCTTTGTGTTTGTACTCTGATGAACCGATCTGTAATGGATTTCAACCTGCATGCACTTAACTTCAGGAATAGCCATCATCCATCTCAACACAGTGACGTTTTATGACTGTCGTTCATACGGCTAGAGTTATCTCAGCTGCAGGGAGCTTATCAGTAGAGCTTATCTATCTTTGCATTGTGTTTGTACTCTGATAAACCGATCTGCAATGAATTTCAACCTGCATGCACTTAACTTCAGGAATAGCCATCATCCATCTCAACACAGTGACGTGTTATGTCTGTTGTTCACATGGCTAGAGTTATCTCAGCTGCAGGGAGCTTATCAGTAGAGCTTATCTATCTTTGCTTTGTGTTTGTACTCTGATAAACCGATCCGTAATGGATTTCTACCTGCATGCACTTAACTTCAGGAATAGCCATCATCCATCTCAACACAGTGACGTGTTATGACTGTCGTTCATAGGGCTAGAGTTGTCTCAGCTGCAGGGAGCTTATCAGTAGAGCGTATCTATCTTTGCTTTGTGTTTGTACTCTGATAAACCGATCCGTAATGAATTTCAACCTGCATGCACTTAACTTCAGGAATAGCCATCATCCATCTCAACACAGTGACGTGTTATGACTGTAGTTCATACGGCTAGAGTTGTCTCAGCTGCAGGGAGCTTATCAGTAGAGCTTATCTATCTTTGCTTTGTGTTTGTACTCTGATAAACCGATCTGTAATGAATTTCAACCTGCATGCCCTTAACTTCAGGAATAGCCATCATCCATCTCAACACAGTGACGTGTTATGTCTGTTGTTCACATGGCTAGAGTTATCTCAGCTGCAGGGAGCTTATCAGTAGAGCTTATCTATCTTTGCTTTGTGTTTGTACTCTGATAAACCGATCCATAATGGATTTCAACCTGCATGCACTTAACTTCAGGAATAGCCATCATCCATCTAAACACAGTGACGTGTTATGACTGTCGTTCATAGGGCTAGAGTTGTCTCAGCTGCAGGCAGCTTATCAGTAGAGCTTATCTATCTTTGCTTTGTGTTTGCACTCTGATAAACCGATCTGTAATGAATTTCAACCTGCATGCACTTAACTTCAGGAATAGCCATCATCCATCTCAACACAGTGACGTGTAATGTCTGTTGTTCACATGGCTAGAGTTATCTCAGCTGCAGGGAGCTTATCAGTAGAGCTTATCTATCTTTGCTTTGTGTTTTTACTCTGATAAACCGATCCATAATGGATTTCAACCTGCATGCACTTAACTTCAGGAATTGCCATCATCCATCTCAACACAGTGACGTGTTATGACTGTCGTTCATAGGGCTAGAGTTGTCTCAGCTGCAGGGAGCTTATCAGTAGAGCTTATCTATCTTTGCTTTGTGTTTGTACTCTGATAAACCGATCTCTAATGAATTTCAACCTGCATGCACTTAACTTCCGGAATAGCCATCATCCATCTGAACACAGTGACGTGTTATGACTGTCGTTCATAGGGCTAGAGTTATCTCAGCTGCAGGGAGCTTATCAGTAGAGCGTATCTATCTTTGCTTTGTGTTTGTACTCTGATAAACCGATCCGTAATGAATTTCAACCTGCATGCACTTAACTTCAGGAATAGCCATCATCCATCTCAACACAGTGACGTGTTATGACTGTAGTTCATAGGGCTAGAGTTGTCTCAGCTGCAGGGAGCTTATCAGTAGAGCTTATCTATCTTTGCATTGTGTTTGTACTCTGATAAACCGATCTGTAATGAATTTCAACCTGCATGCACTTAACTTCAGGAATAGCCATCATCCATCTCAACACAGTGACGTGTTATGTCTGTTGTTCACATGGCTAGAGTTATCTCAGCTGCAGGGAGCTTATCAGTAGAGCTTATCTATCTTTGCTTTGTGTTTGTACTCTGATAAACCGATCCATAATGGATTTCAACCTGCATGCACTTAACTTCAGGAATAGCCATCATCCATCTCAACACAGTGACGTGTTATGACTGTCGTTCATATGGCTAGAGTTATCTCAGCTGCAGGGAGCTTATCAGTACAGCTTATCTATCTTTGCTTTGTGTTTGTACTCTGATAAACCGATCCGTAATGGATTTCAACCTGCATGCACTTAACTTCAGGAATAGCCATCATCCATCTCAACGCAGTGACGTGTTATGACTGTCGTTCATAGGGCTAGAGTTATCTCAGCTGCAGGGAGCTTGTCGGAAGAGCTTATCTATCTTTGCTTTGTGTTTGTACTCTGATAAACCGATCTGTAATGGATTTCAACCTGCATGCACTTAACTTCAGGAATAGCCATCATCCATCTCAACACAGTGACGTGTTATGACTGTCGTTCATAGGGCTAGAGTTATCTCAGCTGCAGGGAGCTTATCAATAGAGCTTATCTATCTTTGCTTTGTGTTTGTACTCTGATATACCGATCCGTAATGGATTTCAACCTGCATGCACTTAACCTCAGGAATAGCCATCATCCATCTCAACACAGTGACGTGTTATGACTGTCGTTCATAGGGCTAGAGTTATCTCAGCTGTAGGGAGCTTATCAGTAGAGCATATCTATCTTTACTTTGTGTTTGTTCTCTGATAAACCGATCTGTAATGGATTTCAACCTGCATGCACTTAACTTCAGGAATAGCCATCATCCATCTCAACACAGTGACATGTTATGACTGTCGTTCATATGGCTAGAGTTATCTCAGCTGCAGGGAGCTTATCAGTACAGCTTATCTATCTTTGCTTTGTGTTTGTACTCTGATGAACCGATCTGTAATGGATTTCAACCTGCATGCACTTAACTTCAGGAATAGCCATCATCCATCTCAACACAGTGACGTTTTATGACTGTCGTTCATACGGCTAGAGTTATCTCAGCTGCAGGGAGCTTATCAGTAGAGCTTATCTATCTTTGCATTGTGTTTGTACTCTGATAAACCGATCTGCAATGAATTTCAACCTGCATGCACTTAACTTCAGGAATAGCCATCATCCATCTCAACACAGTGACGTGTTATGTCTGTTGTTCACATGGCTAGAGTTATCTCAGCTGCAGGGAGCTTATCAGTAGAGCTTATCTATCTTTGCTTTGTGTTTGTACTCTGATAAACCGATCCGTAATGGATTTCTACCTGCATGCACTTAACTTCAGGAATAGCCATCATCCATCTCAACACAGTGACGTGTTATGACTGTCGTTCATAGGGCTAGAGTTGTCTCAGCTGCAGGGAGCTTATCAGTAGAGCGTATCTATCTTTGCTTTGTGTTTGTACTCTGATAAACCGATCCGTAATGAATTTCAACCTGCATGCACTTAACTTCAGGAATAGCCATCATCCATCTCAACACAGTGACGTGTTATGACTGTAGTTCATACGGCTAGAGTTGTCTCAGCTGCAGGGAGCTTATCAGTAGAGCTTATCTATCTTTGCTTTGTGTTTGTACTCTGATAAACCGATCTGTAATGAATTTCAACCTGCATGCACTTAACTTCAGGAATAGCCATCATCCATCTCAACACAGTGACGTGTTATGTCTGTTGTTCACATGGCTAGAGTTATCTCAGCTGCAGGGAGCTTATCAGTAGAGCTTATCTATCTTTGCTTTGTGTTTGTACTCTGATAAACCGATCCATAATGGATTTCAACCTGCATGCACTTAACTTCAGGAATAGCCATCATCCATCTAAACACAGTGACGTGTTATGACTGTCGTTCATAGGGCTAGAGTTGTCTCAGCTGCAGGCAGCTTATCAGTAGAGCTTATCTATCTTTGCTTTGTGTTTGCACTCTGATAAACCGATCTGTAATGAATTTCAACCTGCATGCACTTAACTTCAGGAATAGCCATCATCCATCTCAACACAGTGACGTGTAATGTCTGTTGTTCACATGGCTAGAGTTATCTCAGCTGCAGGGATCTTATCAGTAGAGCTTATCTATCTTTGCTTTGTGTTTTTACTCTGATAAACCGATCCATAATGGATTTCAACCTGCATGCACTTAACTTCAGGAATTGCCATCATCCATCTCAACACAGTGACGTGTTATGACTGTCGTTCATAGGGCTAGAGTTGTCTCAGCTGCAGGGAGCTTATCAGTAGAGCTTATCTATCTTTGCTTTGTGTTTGTACTCTGATAAACCGATCTCTAATGAATTTCAACCTGCATGCACTTAACTTCCGGAATAGCCATCATCCATCTGAACACAGTGACGTGTTATGACTGTCGTTCATAGGGCTAGAGTTATCTCAGCTGCAGGGAGCTTATCAGTAGAGCGTATCTATCTTTGCTTTGTGTTTGTACTCTGATAAACCGATCCGTAATGAATTTCAACCTGCATGCACTTAACTTCAGGAATAGCCATCATCCATCTCAACACAGTGACGTGTTATGACTGTAGTTCATAGGGCTAGAGTTGTCTCAGCTGCAGGGAGCTTATCAGTAGAGCTTATCTATCTTTGCATTGTGTTTGTACTCTGATAAACCGATCTGTAATGAATTTCAACCTGCATGCACTTAACTTCAGGAATAGCCATCATCCATCTCAACACAGTGACGTGTTATGTCTGTTGTTCACATGGCTAGAGTTATCTCAGCTGCAGGGAGCTTATCAGTAGAGCTTATCTATCTTTGCTTTGTGTTTGTACTCTGATAAACCGATCCATAATGGATTTCAACCTGCATGCACTTAACTTCAGGAATAGCCATCATCCATCTCAACACAGTGACGTGTTATGACTGTCGTTCATAGGGCTAGAGTTGTCTCAGCTGCAAGGAGCTTATCAGTAGAGCTTATCTATCTTTGCTTTGTGTTTGTACTCTAATAAACCGATCTGTAATGAATTTCAACCTGCATGCACTTAACTTCAGGAATAGCCATCATCCATCTCAACACAGTGACGTGTTATGACTGTCGTTCATAGGGCTAGAGTTATCTCAGCTGCAGGGAGCTTATCAGTAGAGCTTATCTATCTTTGCTTTGTGTTTGTACTCTGATAAACCGATCTGTAATGAATTTCAACCTGCATGCACTTAACTTCAGGAATAGCCATCATCCATCTCAACACAGTGACGTGTTATGTCTGTTGTTCACATGGCTAGAGTTATCTCAGCTGCAGGGAGCTTATCAGTAGAGCTTATCTATCTTTGCTTTGTGTTTGTACTCTGATAAACCGATCTGTAATGAATTTCAACCTGCATGCACTTAACTTCAGGAATAGCCATCATCCATCTCAACACAGTGACGTGTTATGACTGTCGTTCATAGGGCTAGAGTTGTCTCAGCTGCAGGGAGCTTATCAGTAGAGCTTATCTATCTTTGCTTTGTGTTTGTACTCTGATAAACCGATCTGTAATGAATTTCAACCTGCATTCACTTAACTTCAGGAATAGCCATCATCCATCTCAACACAGTGACGTGTAATGACTGTCGTTCATAGGGCTAGAGTTATCTCAGCTGCAGGGAGCTTATCAGTAGAGCTTATCTATCTTTGCTTTGTGTTTGTACTCTGATAAACCGATCTGTAATGGATTTCAACCTGCATGCACTTAACTTCAGGAATAGCCATCATCCATCTCAACACAGTGACGTGTTATGACTGTCGTTCATAGGGCTAGAGTTGTCTCAGCTGCAGGGAGCTTATCAGTAGAGCTTATCTATCTTTGCTTTGTGTTTGTATTCTGATAAACCGATCTGTAATGAATTTCAAAATGCATGCACTTAACTTCAGGAATAGTTATCATCCATCTCAACACAGTGACGTGTTATGACTGTCGTTCATAGGGCTAGAGTTGTCTCAGCTGCAGGGAGCTTATCAGTAGAGCTTATCTATCTTTGCTTTGTGTTTGTACTCTGATAAACTGATCTGCAATGAATTTCAACCTGCATGCACTTAACTTCAGGAATAGCCATCCTCCATCTCAACACAGTGACGTGTTATGTCTGTTGTTCACATGGCTAGAGTTATCTCAGCTGCAGGGAGCTTATCAGTAGAGGGCATCTATGTTTGCTTTGTGTTTGTACTCTGATAAACCGATCTGTAATGAATTTCAACCTGCATGCACTTAACTTCAGGAGTAGCCATCATCCATCTCAACACAGTGACGTGTTATGACTGTAGTAAATATGGCTAGAGTTATCTCAGCTGCAGGGAGCTTGTCAGTAGAGCTTATCTATCTTTGCTTTGTGTTTGTACTCTGATAAACCGATCTGTAATGGATTTCAACCTGCATGCACTTAACTTCAGGAATATCCATCATCCATTCAACACAGTGACGTGTTATGACTGTCGTTCATAGGGCTAGAGTTGTCTCAGCTGCAGGGAGCTTATCAGTACAGCTTATCTATCTTTGCTTTGTGTTTGTACTCTGATAAACCGATCTGTAATGAATTTCAACCTGCATGCACTTAACTTCAGGAATAGCCATCATCCATCTCAACACAGTGACGTGTTATGACTGTCGTACATAGGGCTACAGTTATCTCAGCTGCAGGGAGCTTACCAGTAGAGCTTATCTATCTTTGCTTTGTGTTTGTACTCTGATAAACCGATCTGTAATGAATTTCAACCTGCATGCACTTAACTTCAGGAATAGCCATCATCCATCTCAACACAGTGACGTGTTATGACTGTCGTTCATAGGGCTAGAGTTGTCTCAGCTGCAGGGAGCTTATCAGTAGAGCTTATCTATCTTTGCTTTGTGTTTGTACTCTGATAAACTGATCTGTAATGAATTTCAACCTGCATGCACTTAACTTCAGGAATAGCCATCATCCATCTCAACACAGTGACGTGTTATGTCTGTTGTTCACATGGCTAGAGTTATCTCAGCTGCAGGGAGCTTATCAGTAGAGCGTATCTATCTTTGCATTGTGTTTGTACTCTGATAAACCGATCCGTAATGAATTTCAACCTGCATTCACTTAACTTCAGGAATAGCCATCATCCATCTCAACACAGTGTCGTGTTATGACTGTCGTTCATAGGGCTAGAGTTGTCTCAGCTGCAGGGAGCTTATCAGTACAGCTTATCTATCTTTGCTTTGTGTTTGTACTCTGATAAACCGATCTGTAATGGATTTCAACCTGCATGCACTTAACTTCAGGAATAGCCATCATCCATCTCAACACAGTGACGTGTTATGACTGTCGTTCATAGGGCTAGAGTTGTCTCAGCTGCAGGGAGCTTATCAGTAGAGCTTATCTATCTTTGCTTTGTGTTTGTACTCTGATAAACCGATCTGTAATGAATTTCAACCTGCATGCACCTAACTTCAGGAATAGCCATCATCCATCTCAACACAGTGACGTGTTATGACTGTCGTTCATAGGGCTAGAGTTGTCTCAGCTGCAGGGAGCTTATCAGTACAGCTTATCTATCTTTGCTTTGTGTTTGTACTCTGATAAACCGACCTGTAATGAATTTCAACCTGCATGCACTTAACTTCAGGAATAGCCATCATCCATCTCAACACAGTGACGTGTTATGACTGTCGTTCATAGGGCTAGAGTTATCTCAGCTGCAGGGAGCTTATCAGTAGAGCCTATCTATCTTTGCTTTGTGTTTGTACTCTGATAAAGCGATCTGTAATGAATTTCAACCTGCATGCACTTAACTTCAGGAATAGCCATCATCCATCTCAACACAGTGACGTGTTATGCCTGTTGTTCACATGGCTAGAGTTATCTCAGCTGCAGGGAGCTTATCAGTAGAGCGTATCTATCTTTGCTTTGTGTTTGTACTCTGATAAACCGATCCGTAATGAATTTCAACCTGCATGCACTTAACTTCAGGAATAGCAATCATCCATCTCAACACAGTGACGTGTTATGACTGTCGTACATAGGGCTAGAGTTGTCTCAGCTGCAGGGAGCTTATCAGTGGAGCTTATCTATCTTTGCTTTGTGTTTGTACTCTGATAAACTGATCTGTAATGAATTTCAACCTGCATGCACTTAACTTCAGGAGTAGCCATCATCCATCTCAACACAGTGACGTGTTATGTCTGTTGTTCACATGGCTAGAGTTATCTCAGCTGCAGGGAGCTTATCAGTAGAGCGTATCTATCTTTGCTTTGTGTTTGTACTCTGATAAACCGATCCGTAATGAATTTCAACCTGCATGCACTTAACTTCAGGAATAGCCATCATCCATCTCAACACAGTGACGTGTTATGACTGTAGTTCATAGGGCTAGAGTTGTCTCAGCTGCAGGGAGCTTATCAGTAGAGCTTATCTATCTTTGCATTGTGTTTGTACTCTGATAAACCGATCTGTAATGAATTTCAACCTGCATGCACTTAACTTCAGGAATAGCCATCATCCATCTCAACACAGTGACGTGTTATGTCTGTTGTTCACATGGCTAGAGTTATCTCAGCTGCAGGGAGCTTATCAGTAGAGCTTATCTATCTTTGCTTTGTGTTTGTACTCTGATAAACCGATCCATAATGGATTTCAACCTGCATGCACTTAACTTCAGGAATAGCCATCATCCATCTCAACACAGTGACGTGTTGTGACTGTCGTTCATAGGGCTAGAGTTGTCTCAGCTGCAGGGAGCTTATCAGTAGAGCTTATCTATCTTTGCTTTGTGTTTGTACTCTGATAAACCGATCTGTAATGAATTTCAACCTGCATGCACTTAACTTCAGGAATAGCCATCATCCATCTCAACACAGTGACGTGTTATGACTGTCGTTCATAGGGCTACAGTTATCTCAGCTGCAGGGAGCTTATCAGTAGAGCTTATCTATCTTTGCTTTGTGTTTGTACTCTGATAAACCGATCTGTAATGAATTTCAACCTGCATGCACTTAACTTCAGGAATAGCCATCATCCATCTCAACACAGTGACGTGTTATGTCTGTTGTTCACATGCCTAGAGTTATCTCAGCTGCAGGGAGCTTATCAGTAGAGCTTATCTATCTTTGCTTTATGTTTGTACTCTGATAAACCGATCTGTAATGAATTTCAACTTGCATGCACTTAACTTCAGGAATAGCCATCATCCATCTCAACACAGTGACGTGTTATGACTGTCGTTCATAGGGCTAGAGTTGTCTCAGCTGCAGGGAGCTTATCAGTAGAGCTTATCTATCTTTGCTTTGTGTTTGTACTCTGATAAACCGATCTGTAATGAATTTCAACCTGCATGCACTTAACTTCAGGAATAGCCATCATCCATCTCAACACAGTGACGTGTTATGACTGTCGTTCATAGGGCTAGAGTTATCTCAGCTGCAGGGAGCTTATCAGTAGAGCTTATCTATCTTTGCTTTGTGTTTGTACTCTGATAAACCGATCTGTAATGGATTTCAACCTGCATGCACTTAACTTCAGGAATAGCCATCATCCATCTCAACACAGTGACGTGTTATGACTGTCGTTCATAGGGCTAGAGTTGTCTCAGCAGCAGGGAGCTTATCAGTAGAGCTTATCTATCTTTGCTTTGTGTTTGTACTCTGATAAACCGATCTGTAATGAATTTCAACCTGCATGCACTTAACTTCAGGAATAGTTATCATCCATCTCAACACAGTGACGTGTTATGACTGTCGTTCATAGGGCTAGAGTTATCTCAGCTGCAGGGAGCTTATCAGTAGAGCTTATCTATCTTTGCTTTGTGTTTGTACTCTGATAAACCGATCTGTAATGAATTTCAACCTGCATGCACTTAACTTCAGGAATAGCCATCATCCATCTCAACACAGTGACGTGTTATGACTGTCGTTCATAGGCCTAGAGTTGTCTCAGCTGCAGGGAGCTTATCAGTAGAGCTTATCTATCTTTGCTTTGTGTTTGTACTCTGATAAACTGATCTGTAATGAATTTCAACCTGCATGCACTTAACTTCAGGAATAGCCATCATCCATCTCAACACAGTGACGTGTTATGTCTGTTGTTCACATGGCTAGAGTTATCTCAGCTGCAGGGAGCTTATCAGTAGAGCGTATCTATCTTTGCTTTGTGTTTGTACTCTGATAAACCGATCTGTAATGAATTTCAACCTGCATGCACTTAACTTCAGGATTAGCCATCATCCATCTCAACACAGTGACGTGTTATGACTGTAGTTCATATGGCTAGAGTTATCTCAGCTGCAGGGAGCTTATCAGTAGAGCGTATCTATCTTTGCTTTGTGTTTGTACTCTGATAAACCGATCCGTAATGAATTTCAACCTCCATGCACTTAACTTCAGGAATAGCCATCATCCATCTCAACACAGTGACGTGTTATGACTGTCGTTCATAGGGCTAGAGTTGTCTCAGCTGCAGGGAGCTTATCAGTAGAGCTTATCTATCTTTGCTTTGTGTTTGTACTCTGATAAACCGATCTGTAATGGATTTCAACCTGCATGCACTTAACTTCAGGAATAGCCATCATCCATCTCAACACAGTGACGTGTTATGACTGTCGTTCATAGGGCTAGAGTTGTCTCAGCTGCAGGGAGCTTATCAGTAGAGCTTATCTATCTTTGCTTTGTGTTTGTACTCTGATAAACCGATCTGTAATGAATTTCAAACTGCATGCACTTAACTTCAGGAATAGCCATCATCCATCTCAACACAGTGACGTGTTATGACTGTCGTTCATAGGGCTAGAGTTGTCTCAGCTGCAGGGAGCTTATCAGTAGAGCTTATCTATCTTTGCTTTGTGTTTGTACTCTGATAAACCGATCTGTAATGAATTTCAACCTGCATGCACTTAACTTCAGGAATAGCCATCATCCATCTCAACACAGTGACGTGTTATGACTGTCGTTCATAGGGCTAGAGTTATCTCAGCTGCAGGGAGCTTATCAGTAGAGCTTATCTATCTTTGCTTTGTGTTTGTACTCTGATAAACCGATCTGTAATGAATTTCAACCTGCATGCACTTAACTTCAGGAATAGCCATCATCCATCTCAACACAGTGACGTGTTATGTCTGTTGTTCACATGGCTAGAGTTATCTCAGCTGCAGGGAGCTTATCAGTAGAGCGTATCTATCTTTGCTTTGTGTTTGTACTCTGATAAACCGATCCGTAATGGATTTCAACCTGCATGCACTTAACTTCAGGAATAGCCATCATCCATCTCAACACAGTGACGTGTTATGACTGTCGTACATAGGGCTAGAGTTGTCTCAGCTGCAGGGAGCTTATCAGTAGAGCTTATCTATCTTTGCTTTGTGTTTGTACTCTGATAAACTGATCTGTAATGAATTTCAACCTGCATGCACTTAACTTCAGGATTAGCCATCATCCATCTCCACACAGTGACGTGTTATGACTGTAGTTCATATGGCTAGAGTTATCTCAGCTGCAGGGAGCTTGTCAGTAGAGCTTATCTATCTTTGCTTTGTGTTTGTACTCTGATAAACCGATCTGTAATGGATTTCAACCTGCATGCACTTAACTTCAGGAATATCCATCATCCATTCAACACAGTGACGTGTTATGACTGTCGTTCATAGGGCTAGAGTTGTCTCAGCTGCAGGGAGCTTATCAGTACAGCTTATCTATCTTTGCTTTGTGTTTGTACTCTGATAAACCGATCTGTAATGAATTTCAACCTGCATGCACTTAACTTCAGGAATAGCCATCATACATCTCAACACAGTGACGTGTTATGACTGTCGTTCATAGGGCTAGAGTTATCTCAGCTGCAGGGAGCTTATCAGTAGAGCTTATCTATCTTTGCTTTGTGTTTGTACTCTGATAAACCGATCTGTAATGAATTTCAACCTGCATGCACTTAACTTCAGGAATAGCCATCATCTATCTCAACACAGTGACGTGTTATGACTGTCGTTCATAGGGCTAGAGTTGTCTCAGCTGCAGGGAGCTTATCAGTAGAGCTTATCTATCTTTGCTTTGTGTTTGTACTCTGATAAACCGATCCGTAATGAATTTCAACCTGCATGCACTTAACTTCAGGAATAGCCATCATCCATCTCAACACATTGACGTGTTATGTCTGTTGTTCACATGGCTAGAGTTATCTCAGCTGCAGGGAGCTTATCAGTAGAGCGTATCTATCTTTGCTTTGTGTTTGTACTCTGATAAACCGATCCGTAATGAATTTCAACCTGCATGCACTTAACTTCAGGAATAGCCATCATCCATCTCAACACAGTGACGTGTTATGACTGTCGTTCATAGGGCTAGAGTTGTCTCAGCTGCAGGGAGCTTATCAGTTGAGCTTATCTATCTTTGCATTGTGTTTGTACTCTGATAAACCGATCTGTAATGGATTTCAACCTGCATGCACTTAACTTCAGGAATAGCCATCATCCATCTCAACACAGTGACGTGTTATGACTGTCGTTCATAGGGCTAGAGTTGTCTCAGCTGCAGGGAGCTTATCAGTAGAGCTTATCTATCTTTGCTTTGTGTTTGTACTCTGATAAACCGATCTGTAAAGAATTTCAAACTGCATGCACTTAACTTCAGGAATAGCCATCATCCATCTCAACACAGTGACGTGTTATGACTGTCGTTCATAGGGCTAGAGTTGTCTCAGCTGCAGGGAGCTTATCAGTACAGCTTATCTATCTTTGCTTTGTGTTTGTACTCTGATAAACCGATCTGTAATGAATTTCAACCTGCATGCACTTAACTTCAGGAATAGCCATCATCCATCTCAACACAGTGACGTGTTATGACTGTCGTTCATAGGGCTAGAGTTATCTCAGCTGCAGGGAGCTTATCAGTAGAGCTTATCTATCTTTGCTTTGTGTTTGTACTCTGATAAACCGATCTGTAATGAATTTCAACCTGCATGCACTTAACTTCAGGAATAGCCATCATCCATCTCAACACAGTGACGTGTTATGTCTGTTGTTCACATGGCTAGAGTTATCTCAGCTGCAGGGAGCTTATCAGTAGAGCGTATCTATCTTTGCTTTGTGTTTGTACTCTGATAAACCGATCCGTAATGGATTTCAACCTGCATGCACTTAACTTCAGGAATAGCCATCATCCATCTCAACACAGTGACGTGTTATGACTGTCGTACATAGGGCTAGAGTTGTCTCAGCTGCAGGGAGCTTATCAGTAGAGCTTATCTATCTTTGCTTTGTGTTTGTACTCTGATAAACTGATCTGTAATGAATTTCAACCTGCATGCACTTAACTTCAGGAATAGCCATCATCCATCTCAACACAGTGACGTGTTATGTTTGTTGTTCACATGGCTAGAGTTATCTCAGCTGCAGGGAGCTTATCAGTAGAGCGTATCTATCTTTGCTTTGTGTTTGTACTCTGATAAACCGATCCGTAATGAATTTCAACCTGCATGCACTTAACTTCAGGAATAGCCATCATCCATCTCAACACAGTGACGTGTTATGACTGTCGTTCATAGGGCTGGAGTAGTCTCAGCTGCAGGGAGCTTATCAGTAGAGCTTATCTATCTTTGCTTTGTGTTTGTACTCTGATAAACCGATCTGTAATGGATTTCAACCTGCATGCACTTAACTTCAGGAATAGCCATCATCCATCTCAACACAGTGACGTGTTATGACTGTCGTTCATAGGGCTAGAGTTGTCTCAGCTGCAGGGAGCTTATCAGTAGAGCTTATCTATCTTTGCTTTGTGTTTGTACTCTGATAAACCGATCTGTAATGAATTTCATCCTGCATGCACTTAACTTCAGGAATAGCCATCATCCATCTCAACACAGTGACGTGTTATGACTGTCGTTCATAGGGCTAGAGTTGTCTCAGCTGCAGGGAGCTTATCAGTAGAGCTTATCTATCTTTGCTTTGTGTTTGTACTCTGATAAACTGATCTGTAATGAATTTCAACCTGCATGCACTTAACTTCAGGAATAGCCATCATCCATCTCAACACAGTGACGTGTTATGTCTGTTGTTCACATGGCTAGAGTTATCTCAGCTGCAGGGAGCTTATCAGTAGAGCTTATCTATCTTTGCTTTGTGTTTGTACTCTGATAAACCGATCTGTAATGAATTTCAAACTGCATGCACTTAACTTCAGGAATAGCCATCATCCATCTCAACACAGTGACGTGTTATGACTGTCGTTCATAGGGCTAGAGTTGTCTCAGCTGCAGGGAGCTTATCAGTACAGCTTATCTATCTTTGCTTTGTGTTTGTACTCTGATAAACCGATCTGTAATGAATTTCAACCTGCATGCACTTAACTTCAGGAATAGCCATCATCCATCTCAACACAGTGACGTGTTATGACTGTCGTTCATAGGGCTAGAGTTATCTCAGCTGCAGGGAGCTTATCAGTAGAGCTTATCTATCTTTGCTTTGTGTTTGTACTCTGATAAACCGATCTGTAATGAATTTCAACCTGCATGCACTTAACTTCAGGAATAGCCATCATCCATCTCAACACAGTGACGTGTTATGTCTGTTGTTCACATGGCTAGAGTTATCTCAGCTGCAGGGAGCTTATCAGTAGAGCGTATCTATCTTTGCTTTGTGTTTGTACTCTGATAAACCGATCCGTAATGGATTTCAACCTGCATGCACTTAACTTCAGGAATAGCCATCATCCATCTCAACACAGTGACGTGTTATGACTGTCGTACATAGGGCTAGAGTTGTCTCAGCTGCAGGGAGCTTATCAGTAGAGCTTATCTATCTTTGCTTTGTGTTTGTACTCTGATAAACTGATCTGTAATGAATTTCAACCTGCATGCACTTAACTTCAGGATTAGCCATCATCCATCTCCACACAGTGACGTGTTATGACTGTAGTTCATATGGCTAGAGTTATCTCAGCTGCAGGGAGCTTGTCAGTAGAGCTTATCTATCTTTGCTTTGTGTTTGTACTCTGATAAACCGATCTGTAATGGATTTCAACCTGCATGCACTTAACTTCAGGAATATCCATCATCCATTCAACACAGTGACGTGTTATGACTGTCGTTCATAGGGCTAGAGTTGTCTCAGCTGCAGGGAGCTTATCAGTACAGCTTATCTATCTTTGCTTTGTGTTTGTACTCTGATAAACCGATCTGTAATGAATTTCAACCTGCATGCACTTAACTTCAGGAATAGCCATCATCCATCTCAACACAGTGACGTGTTATGACTGTCGTTCATAGGGCTAGAGTTATCTCAGCTGCAGGGAGCTTATCAGTAGAGCTTATCTATCTTTGCTTTGTGTTTGTACTCTGATAAACCGATCTGTAATGAATTTCAACCTGCATGCACTTAACTTCAGGAATAGCCATCATCTATCTCAACACAGTGACGTGTTATGACTGTCGTTCATAGGGCTAGAGTTGTCTCAGCTGCAGGGAGCTTATCAGTAGAGCTTATCTATCTTTGCTTTGTGTTTGTACTCTGATAAACCGATCCGTAATGAATTTCAACCTGCATGCACTTAACTTCAGGAATAGCCATCATCCATCTCAACACATTGACGTGTTATGTCTGTTGTTCACATGGCTAGAGTTATCTCAGCTGCAGGGAGCTTATCAGTAGAGCGTATCTATCTTTGCTTTGTGTTTGTACTCTGATAAACCGATCCGTAATGAATTTCAACCTGCATGCACTTAACTTCAGGAATAGCCATCATCCATCTCAACACAGTGACGTGTTATGACTGTCGTTCATAGGGCTAGAGTTGTCTCAGCTGCAGGGAGCTTATCAGTAGAGCTTATCTATCTTTGCATTGTGTTTGTACTCTGATAAACCGATCTGTAATGGATTTCAACCTGCATGCACTTAACTTCAGGAATAGCCATCATCCATCTCAACACAGTGACGTGTTATGACTGTCGTTCATAGGGCTAGAGTTGTCTCAGCTGCAGGGAGCTTATCAGTAGAGCTTATCTATCTTTGCTTTGTGTTTGTACTCTGATAAACCGATCTGTAATGAATTTCAAACTGCATGCACTTAACTTCAGGAATAGCCATCATCCATCTCAACACAGTGACGTGTTATGACTGTCGTTCATAGGGCTAGAGTTGTCTCAGCTGCAGGGAGCTTATCAGTACAGCTTATCTATCTTTGCTTTGTGTTTGTACTCTGATAAACCGATCTGTAATGAATTTCAACCTGCATGCACTTAACTTCAGGAATAGCCATCATCCATCTCAACACAGTGACGTGTTATGACTGTCGTTCATAGGGCTAGAGTTATCTCAGCTGCAGGGAGCTTATCAGTAGAGCTTATCTATCTTTGCTTTGTGTTTGTACTCTGATAAACCGATCTGTAATGAATTTCAACCTGCATGCACTTAACTTCAGGAATAGCCATCATCCATCTCAACACAGTGACGTGTTATGTCTGTTGTTCACATGGCTAGAGTTATCTCAGCTGCAGGGAGCTTATCAGTAGAGCGTATCTATCTTTGCTTTGTGTTTGTACTCTGATAAACCGATCCGTAATGGATTTCAACCTGCATGCACTTAACTTCAGGAATAGCCATCATCCATCTCAACACAGTGACGTGTTATGACTGTCGTACATAGGGCTAGAGTTGTCTCAGCTGCAGGGAGCTTATCAGTAGAGCTTATCTATCTTTGCTTTGTGTTTGTACTCTGATAAACTGATCTGTAATGAATTTCAACCTGCATGCACTTAACTTCAGGAATAGCCATCATCCATCTCAACACAGTGACGTGTTATGTTTGTTGTTCACATGGCTAGAGTTATCTCAGCTGCAGGGAGCTTATCAGTAGAGCGTATCTATCTTTGCTTTGTGTTTGTACTCTGATAAACCGATCCGTAATGAATTTCAACCTGCATGCACTTAACTTCAGGAATAGCCATCATCCATCTCAACACAGTGACGTGTTATGACTGTCGTTCATAGGGCTGGAGTAGTCTCAGCTGCAGGGAGCTTATCAGTAGAGCTTATCTATCTTTGCTTTGTGTTTGTACTCTGATAAACCGATCTGTAATGGATTTCAACCTGCATGCACTTAACTTCAGGAATAGCCATCATCCATCTCAACACAGTGACGTGTTATGACTGTCGTTCATAGGGCTAGAGTTGTCTCAGCTGCAGGGAGCTTATCAGTAGAGCTTATCTATCTTTGCTTTGTGTTTGTACTCTGATAAACCGATCTGTAATGAATTTCATCCTGCATGCACTTAACTTCAGGAATAGCCATCATCCATCTCAACACAGTGACGTGTTATGACTGTCGTTCATAGGGCTAGAGTTGTCTCAGCTGCAGGGAGCTTATCAGTAGAGCTTATCTATCTTTGCTTTGTGTTTGTACTCTGATAAACTGATCCGTAATGAATTTCAACCTGCATGCACTTAACTTCAGGAATAGCCATCATCCATCTCAACACAGTGACGTGTTATGTCTGTTGTTCACATGGCTAGAGTTATCTCAGCTGCAGGGAGCTTATCAGTAGAGCGTATCTATCTTTGCTTTGTGTTTGTACTCTGATAAACCGATCTGTAATGAATTTCAACCTGCATGCACTTAACTTCAGGAATATCCATAAATCCATTCAACACAGTGACGTGTTATGACTGTCGTTCATAGGGCTAGAGTTGTCTCAGCTGCAGGGAACTTATCAGAAGAGCTTATCTATCTTTGCTTTGTGTTTGTACTCTGATAAACCGATCTGTAATGAATTTCAAACTGCATGCACTTAACTTCAGGAATAGCCATCATCCATCTCAACACAGTGACGTGTTATGACTGTCGTTCATAGGGCTAGAGTTGTCTCAGCTGCAGGGAGCTTATCAGTACAGCTTATCTATCTTTGCTTTGTGTTTGTACTCTGATAAACCGATCTGTAATGAATTTCAACCTGCATGCACTTAACTTCAGGAATAGCCATCATCCATCTCAACACAGTGACGTGTTATGACTGTCGTTCATAGGGCTAGAGTTATCTCAGCTGCAGGGAGCTTATCAGTAGAGCTTATCTATCTTTGCTTTGTGTTTGTACTCTGATAAACCGATCTGTAATGAATTTCAACCTGCATGCACTTAACTTCAGGAATAGCCATCATTCATCTCAACACAGTGACGTGTTATGTCTGTTGTTCACATGGCTAGAGTTATCTCAGCTGCAGGGAGCTTATCAGTAGAGCGTATCTATCTTTGCTTTGTGTTTGTACTCTGATAAACCGATCCGTAATGGATTTCAACCTGCATGCACTTAACTTCAGGAATAGCCATCATCCATCTCAACACAGTGACGTGTTATAACTGTCGTACATAGGGCTAGAGTTGTCTCAGCTGCAGGGAGCTTATCAGTAGAGCTTATCTATCTTTGCTTTGTGTTTGTACTCTGATAAACTGATCTGTAATGAATTTCAACCTGCATGCACTTAACTTCAGGAATAGCCATCATCCATCTCAACACAGTGACGTGTTATGTTTGTTGTTCACATGGCTAGAGTTATCTCAGCTGCAGGGAGCTTATCAGTAGAGCGTATCTATCTTTGCTTTGTGTTTGTACTCTGATAAACCGATCCGTAATGAATTTCAACCTGCATGCACTTAACTTCAGGAATAGCCATCATCCATCTCAACACAGTGACGTGTTATGACTGTCGTTCATAGGGCTAGAGTAGTCTCAGCTGCAGGGAGCTTATCAGTAGAGCTTATCTATCTTTGCTTTGTGTTTGTACTCTGATAAACCGATCTGTAATGGATTTCAACCTGCAGGCACTTAACTTCAGGAATAGCCATCATCCATCTCAACACAGTGACGTGTTATGATTGTCGTTCATAGGGCTAGAGTTGTCTCAGCTGCAGGGAGCTTATCAGTAGAGCTTATCTATCTTTGCTTTGTGTTTGTACTCTGATAAACCGATCTGTAATGAATTTCATCCTGCATGCACTTAACTTCAGGAATAGCCATCATCCATCTCAACACAGTGACGTGTTATGACTGTCGTTCATAGGGCTAGAGTTGTCTCAGCTGCAGGGAGCTTATCAGTAGAGCTTATCTATCTTTGCTTTGTGTTTGTACTCTGATAAACTGATCTGTAATGAATTTCAACCTGCATGCACTTAACTTCAGGAATAGCCATCATCCATCTCAACACAGTGACGTGTTATGTCTGTTGTTCACATGGCTAGAGTTATCTCAGCTGCAGGGAGCTTATCAGTAGAGCGTATCTATCTTTGCTTTGTGTTTGTACTCTGATAAACCTATCTGTAATGAATTTCAACCTGCATGCACTTAACTTCAGGAATATCCATAAATCCATTCAACACAGTGACGTGTTATGACTGTCGTTCATAGGGCTAGAGTTGTCTCAGCTGCAGGGAGCTTATCAGTAGAGCTTATCTATCTTTGCTTTGTGTTTGTACTCTGATAAACCGATCTGTAATGAATTTCAACCTGCATGCACTTAACTTCAGGAATAGCCATCGTCCATCTCAACACAGTGACGTGTTATGACTGTCGTTCATAGGGCTAGAGTTGTCTCAGCTGCAGGGATCTCATCAGTACAGCTTATCTATCTTTGCTTTGTGTTTGTACTCTGATAAACCGATCTGTAATGAATTTCAACCTGCATGCACTTGACTTCAGGAATAGCCATCATCCATCTCAACACAGTGACGTGTTATGACTGTCGTTCATAGGGCTAGAGTTATCTCAGCTGCAGGGAGCTTATCAGTAGAGCTTATCTATCTTTGCTTTGTGTTTGTACTCTGATAAACCGATCTGTAATGAATTTCAACCTGCATGCACTTAACTTCATGAATAGCCATCATCCATCTCAACACAGTGACGTGTTATGTCTGTTGTTCACATGGCTAGAGTTATCTCAGCTGCAGGGAGCTTATCAGTAGAGCGTATCTATCTTTGCTTTGTGTTTGGACTCTGATAAACCGATCCGTAATGAATTTCAACCTGCATGCACTTAACTTCAGGAATAGCCATCATCCATCTCAACACAGTGACGTGTTATGATTGTCGTTCATAGGGCTAGAGTTGTCTCAGCTGCAGGGAGCTTATCAGTACAGCTTATCTATCTTTGCTTTGTGTTTGAACTCTGATAAACCGATCTGTAATGGATTTCAACCTGCATGCACTTAACTTCAGGAATAGCCATCATCCATCTCAACACAGTGACGTGTTATGACTGTCGTTCATAGGGCTAGAGTTGTCTCAGCTGCAGGGAGCTTATCAGTAGAGCTTATCTATCTTTGCTTTGTGTTTGTACTCTGATAAACCGATCTGTAATGAATTTCAACCTGCATGCACTTAACTTCAGGAATAGCCATCATCCATCTCAACACAGTGACGTGTTATGACTGTCGTTCATAGGGCTAGAGTTGTCTCAGCAGCAGGGAGCTTATCAGTACAGCTTATCTATCTTTGCTTTGTGTTTGTACTCTGATAAACCGATCTGTAATGAATTTCAACCTGCATGCACTTAACTTCAGGAATAGCCATCATCCATCTCAACACAGTGACGTGTTATGACTGTCGTTCATAGGGCTAGAGTTATCTCAGCTGCAGGGAGCTTATCAGTAGAGCTTATCTATCTTTGCTTTGTGTTTGTACTCTGATAAACCGATCTGTAATGAATTTCAACCTGCATGCACTTAACTGCAGGAATAGCCATCATCCATCTCAACACAGTGACGTGTTATGTCTGTTGTTCACATGGCTAGAGTTATCTCAGCTGCAGGGAGCTTATCAGTAGAGCGTATCTATCTTTGCTTTGTGTTTGTACTCTGATAAACCGATCTGTAATGAATTTCAACCTGCATGCACTTAACTTCAGGAATAGCCATCATCCATCTCAACACAGTGACGTGTTATGACTGTCGTTCATAGGGCTAGAGTTATCTCAGCTGCAGGGAGCTTATCAGTAGAGCTTATCTATCTTTGCTTTGTGTTTGTACTCTGATAAACCGATCTGTAATGAATTTCAACCTGCATGCACTTAACTTCAGGAATAGCCATCATCCATCTCAACACAGTGACGTGTTATGTCTGTTGTTCACATGGCTAGAGTTATCTCAGCTGCAGGGAGCTTATCAGTAGAGCGTATCTATCTTTGCTTTGTGTTTGTACTCTGATAAACCGATCCGTAATGAATTTCAACCTGCATGCACTTAACTTCAGGAATAGCCATCATCCATCTCAACACAGTGACGTGTTATGACTGTAGTTCATATGGCTAGAGTTATCTCAGCTGCAGGGAGCTTGTCAGTAGAGCTTATCTATCTTTGCTTTGTGTTTGTACTCTGATAAACCGATCTGTAATGGATTTCAACCTGCATGCACTTAACTTCAGGAATATCCATCATCCATTCAACACAGTGACGTGTTATGACTGTCGTTCATAGGGCTAGAGTTATCTCAGCTGCAGGGAGCTTATCAGTACAGCTTATCTATCTTTGCATTGTGTTTGTACTCTGATAAACCGATCTGTAATGAATTTCAACCTGCATGCACTTAACTTCAGGAATAGCCATCATCCATCTCAACACAGTGACGTGTTATGACTTACGTTCATAGGGCTAGAGTTATCTCAGCTGCAGGGAGCTTATCAGTAGAGCTTATCTATCTTTGCATTGTGTTTGTACTCTGATAAACCGATCCGTAATGAATTTCAACCTGCATGCACTTAACTTCAGGAATAGCCATCATCCATCTCAACACAGTGACGTGTTATGACTGTCGTTCATAGGGCTAGAGTTGTCTCAGCTGCAGGGAGCTTATCAGTACAGCTTATCTATCTTTGCTTTGTGTTTGTACTCTGATAAACCGATCTGTAATGAATTTCAACCTGCATGCACTTAACTTCAGGAATAGCCATCATCCATCTCAACACAGTGACGTGTTATGACTGTCGTTCATAGGGCTAGAGTTATCTCAGCTGCAGGGAGCTTATCAGTACAGCTTATCTATCTTTGCTTTGTGTTTGTACTCTGATAAACCGATCTGTAATGAATATCAACCTGCATGCACTTAACTTCAGGAATAGCCATCATCCATCTCAACACAGTGACGTGTTATGACTGTCGTTCATAGGGCTAGAGTTATCTCAGCTGCAGGGAGCTTATCAGTAGAGCTTATCTATCTTTGCTTTGTGTTTGTACTCTGATAAACCGATCTGTAATGAATTTCAACCTGCATGCACTTAACTTCAGGAATAGCCATCATCCATCTCAACACAGTGACGTGTTATGTCTGTTGTTCACATGGCTAGAGTTATCTTAGCTGCAGGGAGCTTATCAGTAGAGCTTATCTATCTTTGCTTTGTGTTTGTACTCTGATAAACCGATCCGTAATGGATTTCAACTTGCATGCACTTAACTTCAGGAATAGCCATCATCCATCTCAACACAGTGACGTGTTATGACTGTCGTTCATAGGGCTAGAGTTGTCTCAGCTGCAGGGAGCTTATCAGTAGAGCTTATCTATCTTTGCTTTGTGTTTGTACTCTGATAATCCGATCTGTAATGAATTTCAACCTGCATGCACTTAACTTCAGGAATAGCCATCATCCATCTCAACACAGTGACGTGTTATGACTGTCGTTCATAGTGCTAGAGTTATCTCAGCTGCAGGGAGCTTATCAGTAGAGCTTATCTATCTTTGCTTTGTGTTTGTACTCTGATAAACTGATCTGTAATGAATTTCAACCTGCATGCACTTAACTTCAGGAATAGCCATCATCCATCTCAACACAGTGACGTGTTATGACTGTAGTTCATATGGCTAGAGTTATCTCAGCTGCAGGGAGCTTGTCAGTAGAGCTTATCTATCTTTGCTTTGTGTTTGTACTCTGATAAACCGATCTGTAATGGATTTCAACCTGCATGCACTTAACTTCAGGAATATCCATCATCCATTCAACACAGTGACGTGTTATGACTGTCGTTCATAGGGCTAGAGTTATCTCAGCTGCAGGGAGCTTATCAGTACAGCTTATCTATCTTTGCATTGTGTTTGTACTCTGATAAACCGATCTGTAATGAATTTCAACCTGCATGCACTTAACTTCAGGAATAGCCATCATCCATCTCAACACAGTGACGTGTTATGACTTACGTTCATAGGGCTAGAGTTATCTCAGCTGCAGGGAGCTTATCAGTAGAGCTTATCTATCTTTGCATTGTGTTTGTACTCTGATAAACCGATCTGTAATGAATTTCAACCTGCATGCACTTAACTTCAGGAATAGCCATCATCCATCTCAACACAGTGACGTGTTATGACTGTCGTTCATAGGGCTAGAGTTATCTCAGCTGCAGGGAGCTTGTCAGTAGAGCTTATCTATCTTTGCTTTGTGTTTGTACTCTGATAAACCTATTTGTAATGGATTTCAACCTGCATGCACTTAACTTCAGGAATAGTTAAATGAAATGGAGAACTGCACGAGGATGGTTTTCTACCCTATTTTGGTGGTGTGTCCTCTAATATCGGCAGGCCGTACAAGAAACATCACATAAAATGTGTCTTCCGACCACCAGCGCAAGTGAAAACGATGATGGGTTCGATTAAAGGTGACCTTGGGCTAAGGACGTCAGGGATATATAAAATCCTGTGCCTGTGTGGGAGATGATACTTTGGACAGACAGGTCGCAATGTTAGATGCGCTGAAAATAGACGTCATACCAAATCGGGTCAGCCAGGAAAGTCTGCTATTCTGAGCACTGTCTTCACAAGGGACATAGCATGAACTATGGAGAAACATAGATCCTTTCGTCTGCCTCCACGTGCCGAGACTTATCATTAAAGAAGCAAGCGGAACGTGCGTAAGTAACGAGAGACACGGGGTTTCTACTCTGCAAGGCATGGGAACCAGCAATGGCGACACTAAGGCATCGCGTCCGCAGACCAAGGAATCCAGTGAGTCGACTCAGACGGGGAATCGGAGTCGGCACTTACACTGAAGGCCAACACTCTGCCCACGCGAACGCAGGGCTGCTGCTTGAGAAAGCGTAGACCGTGGTCCATTTCTGTGGTAAGGGACTCTGGTCGATTTTGTGCTCCACGATTCGTCTATGATGACTTTATAGCCCCACCCACTGGCGCCTGCGTTTTTCTAGCGAGTTTTCTGGCGAACCACTCCAGCAAAACACCAGTGAGCACCTGAAGATGACGAGTGGCTATCTCATTGAAGTACCGTGCAGCTTTCACAACCGTGCAGCGTCCCCGTCAGATCACCGAAGTTAAGCGCTGTAGGGCTCGGATAGCACTTGTAAGGCTGGCCATCCAGGTCTGCCGAGCGCTGTTGGCAAGCGGGGATCACTCAGACCTTGTGAGGCTAACTGAGGAGCTACTTGACTTAGAAACAGCGGCTCCAGCCGCGAAAGCTGACTACGGCCCGGAAATTGGTGTGCTGACTGTGTACCCCTCCATATCCGTATCCAGTGCGGCTTATAGTCTGAGAATGACACGGTGGTCGGTCGGTAAAGTTGGGGCTTTCGAGGCCTGTTCGGACGAAGCGGAGTTTCACAACGTTATCCGACGCGACGACCGTGAACCAATGAAGCAGTTATTACATCAGGAATGTCTCAAACACCACAACGAAATTAATTTTAAAATACGCGCTGTTAGGGAGATCAAACTACAAATTTTTTAGCTATGCTACTCACACTAGTCTACCTACAGTTTATTAGCGCAAAACATTCATCTATCAGCTGCAAGAATTCACCTTATTTTGAAACACTATTTGTACATGATAGTAGTACAAACATTTACAGTGAGAGTTTTTATTACACTAATACAGTGTCGCGTTTATATACTAAAGACTGAGGTTATTTTTCAGGTGTGCACTTTCCTCCTTGCAGTTGAGAAATTGAGAATATCAGAAGAAGTTATGTTTTTTGGCCAGAAGAGAGAAAGGAGCAGTTTCAGCTACAGTTTTGCCACGGAGGTTCCAGATGGTGGCGCCACGCCCCAAACAACGGCCACCAGTGGCAGTGGGCAATCAGAGGCACAGAACATGGGGACAGACGAAAGTGGCATCCACTCGTTTCTGAGCTACTGAGCCAGCCTCTCTCAACAGAAATAACGTATCTTATGTCAAAGAGATACAGGGGATAAACTGTATTTGTCAAATGAAGTACACAGTGTTTCAAAAAGAATAATCTGATTTCAAAACTCAATATTTATTGATAAAAACATACTACAAACATGGGATTAATTGCAAAATACTCAAAATCTTAAAGTTTAAGCTATTAAAAATGATCTATGTGTCCAGCAGCACGAGCAAAATCCAGAGAATTGCTAAATTCATCATGAACTTTACACAATGTATCTGCTTTTACAGAAGTTATGGCGGCTGTTATTCTGTTCTTGACTTCTTGCATGTCACGAGCTAGAGGAGATATGAACACACTTTCCTTCACGTATGGCGACCTCGGAAACCAAGAATGCAGAGCAGTGTATGGGGGTCCCGTGCGCCCTATCCAGCGTTGAGGCAGAGCGGCATTGAGAAACTAACACACGTTGTTGTGCCATTGTGATGGAGCTCCATCCTATTGGAGTAGACTTCCGTGGGCTCCGCTCGGACGTCTGCCGGATTCCTTCCACCATACTATCATCTGGTCTCTTACTTTTGCTCAAGCAACCTGTCTCTTCAAATTGACGAAACCAGCGAAGAATGTTTTTGGGTGCTGGCGAATCAATGCCAAAACGCCGACAAAAGCACGCTGGGCCGAAATCACTGACTGACTCTTTGAAAACTACAGCACACAAGACGCTTTCCGTTAAGCAGACGTTATCTTACTTGTGAGAGACTGCAAACTGAGAAAACGTATTGAATGACAGCTAAGGCGATTTTCTTAAAACCTTGGACACGTCCATTAAGAAAAAAAAAAAAAAACTGATTTCCCTGCCGGCGCGTCCCACGTTTTGTAATTATTACTGCCCAAAACCAGGTCAATCTTTTCAAAACACCCAGTATATTCTTAATTCATGTACTGTGTTTATTTACTTAAATATGAATTTTTCGTACTTCTGGTGTTACAGAACAATTTTTGGTTGATTTGTAAAGTTAGTAAGTGATACGAAGCTGTAAATTAATATTTAAACAAATGAATAATTATTTTTATTTAAATTCACCAACGATATGCTCCGCTCTTCCAACTGGTTTGCAGCCATGCCCGATAATTCTCTCTCGGAAAATGCTTAGACATATGAACAGAAAGAATGCAATAGGGTAGTCAAATGGCAGGAGACAAATGGAAGAAAGGAAGTAAATCGTTTAAGTAGTAAGTGGGCGGACTGAGCGCACTCGCAGGTAATTTATTGACATTTTTCATTTTGTTATAAACGGATAGGTTGAGCACACTAGAAACTTACTTAATGACATTTTTTATAAACGAATCACTTGAGTGTGTAAACCAACGCACCCAAAAGTCACACAACGAACTCCAGAACATGAAATTCGTAATCTTTATTTTTAATCTTCTTCTTTCCTTTATATTTTAGCTTAATGTCACCTTCTTCAAAATACTGAAAGTCCCAACCACTAATTAATGTGTTGTATCTGTTTAGTAAAGTAGCTATGAATTTTCCATCGAGTTATATGCAATCTTTCCCCCCATTTCTAGTTTTTAAATATTCACAGCCTGTAATATAATAAAATTTGTTTACTTCTAACTCATTAATCTTTTTAAACAAACTAGAATTGCTTTCATTATTGAGCTTCTTCAGTAGAGCGTTCGTTTATGTAGAACAAAATTTTAATAAGCTTTTAAATTTTTAATCTTTATAGATATGACTAATGTGTGGGACGAATTTAAATTTGACATCTTTGTTGAGAGAAGTAACAATCCTAGAGAGAAACATGTTAAGTGTAATTCTTGCAAAGAATATTTTAAACCATCATTAATTATAGAACACTTGAAAAGTCAGAATCATACTGAACGTGTTAATGTATTAAAGAGAATTTATGGAGAAAAACATGAAAAGAACTTTGATAGCTATGAGGAAACTGATATAGAAATATGGGAGGAATTAGAAAACTCCAGTTTTCTCTATTTTATGACTGTAAAGCAAATAGTTGATTCTAATTTGTCTATTAATAATTTCTTAACAGAACTACAAAAAATATTTGAAAGATTATTCATTATTTTTAAAAGTATCTCACTCTATAACCAAAAACTTAGACAGCACAGAATACAACAAAATGCAACTAACTACTTTATATTATTTGTATAAAGAATGTGGTATGAAGTTTATTTTTTCATTAGAAGAGATTCAATAGCCATAAGGCACTGCAGCAAAATTTTCTAGAACCACTCTTTTATCATACTGAAATGAGAATTCTTTCTTAACCTATTTGTTGACCAGATTTTTTGTTTCATGATCTCTAGTTATCTGATTGTACTCTAACTGTATCTTTTCTTCCACTTCACTCTCAATTAGCCATATCATGGATTCACCGTTCAACTTTTGAATATTCCTGTTTTTTAGAGTGAAGCCCATTCCCTTCATCTCTGTCTTTTTATCATTTTTCTCATAACAGTAACTTTTTGGGCCTGTTGATGCCCAATCTGCAATCCAGTTATTTCCCATTTCATCAATCCATTCGCCTAACGTACAGCCTGTTTCCACAGTATTTTCACCATCATCAATATATACTACAGAATCGATATCAAAATATATAACAGATTCTCCTAGTTTATCTAACATATCATATAATCTGAATCTTGCATTTGATGTAGTGAATGCAGCTATAAAAATATTTGTAGCTGTGTTTTTTTCCATCTAATTAACCTTGAAATTATATCTCATCTGAACCATCTGCTCTGTAATAAAATTGATATCTAAGTTATCTAATTGGTCATCCAGCAGTATTTCATAAAAGTGCTGTAAATTGGTTACCTATTCTGTTTGATCCATATTTTGCCTTTGCCCAAATTTTCCCCATAATGAATTAAGACGTATCTTAGCAACAGCTGGTTTTCCCAGATTTTCCTTTTTTCTGTTATGATCCAAGTCAATATCCAACTTCACTTTAACTGTTTTGATATACTCTTCAGCAGACTCGAAATTATATTGACTGGTTCCGAGTTTTATTTTCAGAAAATCTTTCACATAATTTTCAAACAACATATTGATTTTATTTTTAAAATCCCAAACATCATACACATTTAAAATTTCATATCCTTTTTCTACATCTTTCTTCACTTCATCAGTCGTCCCAAGTTCCAATAAAACTTCTTTCATCATCGCTGTGATTGCACTTATCTATTTTTTCTTGACCACATTTGACACACAAAGGAAACAACAGTTTTCTATTTTTATCGATTTGCATATGTACAGGCAAAACAGGGTGATACAGTCCTCTAAGATACTTCACATTTTATTAAACCGTACCATTTTTTAGAATAATATTTTATTCTATATACTTTTCTCGGATGTTGTTCAGGATAAAAGTCATGAAATTGCACAGGATAAATACTACATACATCAATATATTTTACTTTTGAGCTAACACCATCTGCTTTATCTCTTAATTTTATTGCATTTTTTCGACCACCACAAAAAGTGTCTCTTGGATTCAACAGTTCAACAATTTCAGGCAACTGCTTTAATTTCTTAAGCCTTTTATATTCTGCTGAGTTCACCCAATCACATTCCCACATCTCTACCAGATTGTATTCAGCATTTCGTATTTCTGGACTTCTTCTCAAAGTCTTTTGATAAATGTCATCTATTGTCTCCTTATTTTTATTGTTAATCGTCTCACTTTTGAAACATTTTTTACATCCATGCCAATAACAGCCATGGTATTGATAAACAGTATTAGTTTCTTTACCAAACCCATCTACTTTTGCACCAGCTATTCTTACTTTACCACCTTTAAGAGCTTGTTGAATGTTGTTACTGCTTAACCAAGCTATGGATTCTTATTATAATTCTCTTTCTGTTCTTTATTCAATACAGCGATTGTATTTTTCGGTAAATATTTGGATCTGTAAGTAGCCATGCAAACTCCAGCGATGGTTAAATAACAGAATGGATCAATGAAACTTCCTGGAAGATTAAAACTGTGTGCCCTGCCGAGACTCGAACTCGGGACCTTTGCCTTTCGCGGGCAAGTGCTCTACCATCTGAGCTACCGAAGCACGACTCACGCCCGGTACTCACAGCTTTACTTCTGCCAGTATCTCGTCTCCTACTTTCCAAACTTAAATTTCATGATTTCCTTTTGGATCAAGGCGCTACAACTGAACTAAATACTGCATGCTGTAAAAAAATTTGGATTAGGTCCTCCTGTTTCAAGTTCTGAAATCTCAAGGCATCAATGCAGCAGGTACTGTCCATCAAAACAGATATGGAAAGAACTTGCCTTTTTCAGATGATAAAACAATAATGAAACAAACCAGAGGTTACTATGAAAAAATCACTAGTGCTGATGAAATTACCATGTGTAAATGGTTAGACAATAGGCCAATTGTATTGTGCTCAAACTTTGTTGGTAAAGGCTCAGTGGATGAGGTTGAGCTTTGGGACAAAAAGCACCATAAATATGTGAAAGTAGAAAGACCTGAAATTGTGAGAAAATATAATCATGCAATGGGTAGTGTGGATCTATTTGATCAATTGATAAGCTGCTACATAGTTTTCATCAGATCTCGAAAATGGCCTTGCGTATGATTCTTCACGCTGTTGACTTTGCCATTGTGAAAAGTTGGTTGGAAATACAGACGAGATGCAGACAACCTGTCCGTCCCAAAGAAGAAGCAAATGGGCCTTCTTCCTTTTGTATCAGGGCAGCAGATGGATTGATACTGTGCCAAAAGAAAGTGACTGAAAAGAAGAGGGAGCATCCGTATGAAGAAGGACTGGCTTCAGACATGAGAGTCACACCAAGAAAAAGAGGAGAATTACGGCCAGCTACAGAGATACAGAATGAAAATACAGTAAATTTCTCTGTTGACCATTTGCCTTTGCATGATGTAAGAGCTCCAAGTCGCAAATTTCCAAAATGTACAGGGTGTTCAAGAATTCAGTGCAGAAAATGTAAAACACATTTGTGTCTCCAAAAGGACATGAACTGTTTTTTGCAGTTTCATACTAAATGTTAAAATCACGTGTTGACCATTGTTTTTTAAATAAGAATGTAATATGGAATTATTTTTATTGGTTCCTCTGTTTTAAAGTGAAATAAATAGTGGCATAATTGATTCATACTGTTAACCTCCTTAATGTATGATATGAATGAAGCTCAAGACCTGATGAACACATTTGTGTACATTAAATATCTAGAAAACTAGAGATCACACGAAATTTTTTCTTAGAAAAATGTTGTCAGGAGACTCACCATACTGTAAAAATGATGTCAGATTTTTTTACGAGTAAATAAAAAATCAGGTCTGAAAGGGTTAAAATTACTCCTTAATAAATGAATCCTCTTGCATGTTGCTGTGGGCTTGTTAAATATATAGATAAAGTATTTACGTTCTTAATTTTCCTTCTATCACTAGTATTTCTACTGTGTGTTTTTTATTTCATTTATGAGTTTTTAGTACAATGCACATTTCACAAAAAACAAATTGTGGTATACAATAACACACTCTTAAGGAAATTGCAGATGGAATTCCAAGCACCTGAATAATTAACAGACCAAGACGCCAAAGAGATTTACTGTATTTTCATTCTGTATAAAATGGAGTCGATTGTAGACCTCATGAACAACAAGCTTACAAACAACAAGAAACAAGTGCTTGTAATAATTGATAAAGAGAATAATCCATGGTTCAAAGCAAAAGATTCTGCTGAAATATTAGAAGACACAAAACAGGAAATTAGAGAAAATGTGGATGTAGATGACAGTAAAATGTTTGAAGATTTAAAGAGTGTCTCAGACACCCTCAAGAGACAACGAAAAATCTTCAGTTTTTATCAATGATGGAGGTCTTTATTTTTTAATTTGAAAATATAAAAAGAAGAAGCAAACGTGTTTAGAAAATGGGTCACTCATGAAGTTCTTCCTTCGATTCGAAAATTCGGCGAATATAAACTGCAACAAACAATAAAAAAGAAGGAGCAACTCGCCAACGATTTCAAAACAGACTCTCGTTCGACTCAAAAGAGAAAGACGAATTGAAAGAGGAAAACAAAAGAATCAAAGAATTCAAAATGAGTATGAAAGTTTTTATTGACAAAGTCAAACAAAAAGTGCATACATTTACATAATTACATCAGAAAGGTACTCCTTAATCAACAACTTTAAAGTTGGAAAAACAGTGGAATTTCTCTATTCTAAACCTGAATTTCAATTCTTCACACAATGAGCAAGATAAATTCTATATCTGTTTTTACAATAAAGTATATGATATTCATAAAACAGAAAAGATGATTCACGAGTATTAGACAACTTCAGAGATAAAAAGGACAAGGAAATCTTCGTTTTACATCACACACAACTGCTCAAGAGTGCTAAATTAACTATTAAAAACATAAACGAGCCTTTCCATTTCATTAATGATTTAACTAAAAATCTCTTACAGGAAATGTACTTTTTAGACCCGATAACGCCCGAAGAAGAGGAGTTATTTATCCAGAAGAAATGAAGGAAAAAATAAATCAAGCTCTTGATGATTGCATAACTGAAAATAATTTAAGTTTAACTAGATCAGAATTGTTGCATCAAATAAAAGTTGAACATCACATTAACATCACAAAGATTTGGAATTGCTTCAAAGAACTAAAACAATGAAAAGTAGTAAAGAACAGATTACACATAAAGAAGTTAAAATTACAGTTACTTATTAATCGACCTGTTGCTTATAATATTCATTATCTGAAGATACGTTCCTTCCCCTCGCATACTATTTTATCAATGGTGCTCGTCTCTCTGGGCGATTCACCATCTTTTTCGAAGGAGAATATTCTCCCCCTGCAGATCTTAAACAACAGTATTTGCTCTCAACCACGTCTGTCACAAAAATTGCAGGCATGCAGAGCGTCACCCCTGAAAAATTACTAATGTTTTTTTTTTCATTCTACATAAACTGGCAGTTGTCACTAGTAAAGGAAGTATGAATTAAGTTTAGGAAGTTGGTTAAATGACATTTGGATTCTTTTATTTAATAAAAAGGATGTTTTTATGAAATCGACAATTTATGCTTTATTAAGTATGGAATTTCAGCCAATGTGGTGCCATCAGCTGAAGATTACCTCATCATTAAAAGGAATTTAGTACAATCCTTAAATAATTACACCAAAATAAAATATAACGATCCTCTTGCTCTACAATACGAATATACTAAAAATGAAGCTAAACAGATAACACCAAATAAAAAAAAAACATGGATTTCAGCGCCGATTAAAAACTTTAAAAAACTTGTAATGAGTTTGAGAACTAAGGTAGCTAATGAAATTAAAGATTTCTATATTGCTCTTGAAGAAATATTTCGTGATTATGCTGAGTATGTAAAAGAAAATAAAGCCATTCAATCTCAAAAAATTATAGAACATCAATCAATAGAATTAAAAGAAAAGGAAAAAAAAATGCCTTCACTTAAGAGGGGTAATTTCTGATGTAGTAGAGATAGAAAAAGAACAAATTATATACATTGCAACATCAAAACACTATGCCAAGAAAAATTGTATTAAAGTTGGTGGTGTATTATCTGAAACTCATCTGTCAGGATGATTATTGATCTATAATAGTGGAAGACCTAAAGACAATAAATTATTTTATGTCAGAAAATACAAAGGTACAGATTACGACTTAGTAGAGCAAATGTTCAAGATTTATTTTGGTGTACACAGAGTAGACAAAAGAAAAGAAATATACAATATTCACTTCAACAGCCTATCATACTTTGTTGAGAAATTATGTGATCAGTTAAATGATATTGTTGATGATATTAATGAGGAGAGAAAGAATTTTTATGTTGAAATTCTAACTGTTCCTGCGGCCGAACTTTAATAAACTGATGCCAACAACAAGCTGATGTACAATGGTAAGCAAGTGTTTGTAATCATTGTAAAACATATGAAAATTTGAATAGTGGTGAAATGACGCTATTAAAATATTCGTCCGCACACAAAATATTCGTTCACACACAAAATTTATTAATGAACTGGGATGGTATCCTTTAGTTACGAGATCCAAAATGCCTTATGCAGATCAAAAAGATGTTTTGTCCACTATGGATTTTCAGAGTCTGGATTTTTAGTATGGAATTTCAAAGGGTAAAATTTTCCCACTGCAGACCAAAAAGAATTTAGCTGAAAAAAGTCAGCATGGTAACATGAAAGAAGGTTTATTATCACGTAGCATAAAAGATAGGAAAAATCGATAGCTGTTTTTTGAAATATTTATAAACAATACAAAGTTTGTCTCCTTTGTGATCGTATAAATAATTCACATTTGCATCAGTTTATTGATTTATGAATGTTGATGTATCTGCATTTGGATAACATACGGCTAGAAAGAATGAAAGTGCTAGCTTATTCATTCTTAGGGTAGCCATTTAATAGACAAAAATTTTAATAGTGTTTTAAAAAATTATATAGAATTGAAGAGTAGCCATCGGTTACACTTACATTGAGACAAAAATGCAGAGGTCAATTATTTGAACTCTGCAGATCAGTTAATCACCAACAGTTTATAATACTACATTATCTTTATTTATCCAACTGTTGTGTGATTTATTGAAACCCAACCATTTAACATAAACTGTATCTCCTTTCTTTCTCAAAACTTTTTCAGCAAGATATACATCTGGATATTTTGTTTTCTGTAGTTCTTGTTCATAAAAATTTCCTTCGATGTCTCTGAATTTGTATGTGATTGGATCCGAAGGAATAACATCTTCAGTTTCGAAAATTTCTGTTGACAATTGGCAGTATATCCTTTCCCAAAAAGTCCTTTCTGTTTGCTAATTCTCACCTTGTCACCATTCTTAAATTTCGCTTTTTGATTCGTTACAATGGAGCCCATCTTTAAATTTTTCTTGTTAACCTCTATCGGTTTTATTTTTATAGTTGAATGTTTTGTGATGTTGTATTCATCAACTAGATTTTTAACTAAGTCCACCCATTTGCAAATTTCCTTGTTGACATCTTCTCTTTCAATGTTCTATTGAATCGTTCAACAACAGATGCTTTGAATTCAGTAAAGTATGAATAGTGATTAATGTTATATTTTTTCATCAGGTCGTGATATTGTTTGTTGTAGAATTCTTTGCCATTATCTGTTTGTAAAGTTTTTGGCTTTCTTACTATGAAATTGTTTTCGACAGCATCAGCCACATTCTTATCTCTTTTATCTTTAACAGGAACAGCCCAAGAAAATTTTGAAAATACATTGATAAGAGTTAATAAATATTTGTATCCTCGATTTATTTTTTAAATTCCTTTCAGATTACCTAAGTCCATTTCGAACAGATCAGCTTGCCATAAATCGTCTATACCAAGAAAGACAACCTTTTTCTTTTAAAATTTCTCCTCATCGGTTTATGTAATTCATTAATTATTTCTTCATGGATATTATTCAGACCTTCACTATCTACAAAAATTTTTTAACAAATTTACTCTATTTGGTTTTACATATTGTATAAAGACCTTCGATTCTTTGTCTTTCATTTTTGTTGTTACTCTGTGTGGATTGTGTGTTCACTAAATTTTTTACACTTCAAGCAATAAATGTGATTGTCCTTAAGGAGTTAATGCGAAACATGATTCTCCATTTATATAGAATAAATATTTAATAAGGCTTAAATTATTTCAGCAAATATAATTAACTTAACATCAACTGGTACAGTTTTAACAGAATCTTTCAATGTTAGAGTCAGAAAACTTGACTTATTTACTCTTATTGACTGACTAGATGAAGTTATTTCGTAAAGATTATCATCTCAGTATTAATTGAAATATTGTCTATTGCTTTACAACCTGTAAGGCGTGTACACCTTCTCCTCCTATAATATTGTGGCATGTTCTGTGTGTGTGGTCCAATGCTGTTGCTCAAGTGGCTGCCCAAAGACTGACTCCTCCTTACCAGATGCAGATTCATTACTTATATAGACAAAGTGTTGCATCCTTGAGCCCCCGATACTCAATGTACACTTAGAGAATTTTGATCCACAGCGTCAGCCAAGAACTACTAAGTGCAGAGATGTGTAATCCCATATGCGTGCTGTAGTCTCTCTAACAGCATGCGCGATTGGGCATCTGTTTGTAAACACAGAGAGATAAGCGGTTGCATAATGACTGAAGTCACGGCTCACATAGAGTGCATCCCAGAGTGCTCCAGAGAGCTACAACACTAAGAAGAATCGCTTCTCGGCTTTTGGCAAGATCAGTGTGTAGTTTTTTTGGTAAGGATAATAGAAGGGGAAAAATTTATTTAATTTCTATAATAATGTGTGAGATCACTGACGACATTAATTTTTTTTACAGTTTTCAGTACCGTTTACCCAGACTGATGCAGATTCAAATTCATTTATTTTACAATGATTCATAGTCCTCAGAACCAACGGCATTGATGACAAGTAAAATGATTTACTAATAACTCTATTGTAAACCTCTGCGATGTGAAATGCCTGACAAGCAATGATGTCACGACTGTTCAAATTTTATAGCCCAGCAACTTTATCGACTTTAGGTCCATGGACGAGAGGAACAGTTACCCACCCGTTACCATGTTAATGGTGTCATTGTTGCTAAGGGTAAAACTTATCAAATACCTATAATTATATTATGGTTTCTAGTGCGGTAATGAAAATATGGGACATTCGGTGTACGCCGTACATTATCATTTGCAAACAACAAAAAGCCAGAAATGCCAGTGAATTTACTGTTTCTACAGCATCCACAAGAATTTATTCGGAAGTGGAGTGATGAACACAAGAAGGAGAAAAATGATTCTATACATTGGGATGGGATGCCAAAGTTTCAGATAAAGCACCTGGTGTAGATGATTACTTGTTTCTGCATGATAATAAAATTATACATTCACCACCTGTTACTGTATATCTTGATGCCTGGAGGGGACCCATCGACCAACTTGGTAATGATCTTGTTGTTGTTGTTGTCTTCAGTCCTGAGACTGGTTTGATGCAGCTCTCCATGCTACTCTATCCTGTGCAAGCTTCTTCATCTCCCAGTACCTACTGCAACCTACATCCTTCTGAATCTGCTTAGTGTATTCATCTCTTGGTCCCCCCCTACGATTTTTACCCTCCACACTGCCTTCCAATACTAAATTGGTGATCCCTTGATGCCTCAGAACATGTCCTACCAACCGATCCCTTCTTCTGGTCAAGTTGTGCCACAAACTTCTCTTCTCCCCAATCCTATTCAATACTTCCTCATTAGTTATGTGATCTACCCATCTAATCTTCAGCATTCTTCTGTAGCACCACATTTCAAAAGCTTCTATTCTCTTCTTGTCCAAAATATTTACCGTCCATGTTTCACTTCCATACATGGCTACACTCCATACAAATACTTTCAGAAACGACTTCCTGACACTTAAATCTATACTCGATGTTAACAAATTTCTCTTCTTCAGAAACGCTTTCCTTGCCATTGCCAGTCTACATTTTATGTCCTCTCTACTTCGACCATCATCAGTTATTTTGCTCCCCAAATAGCAAAACTCCTTTACTACTTTAAGTGTCTCATTTCCTAATCTAATACCCTCAGCATCACCCGACTTAATTCGACTACATTCAATTATCCTCGTTTTGCTTTTGTTGATGTTCATCTTATATCCTCCCTTCAAGACACCATCCATTCCGTTCAACTGCTCTTCCAAGTCCTTTGCTGTCTCTGACAGAATTACAATGTCATCGGCGAACCTCAAAGTTTTTATTTCTTCTCCATGGATTTTAATACCTACTCCAAATTTTTCTTTTGTTTCCTTTACTGCTTGCTCAATATACAGATTGAATAACATTGGGGAGAGGTTGCAACCCTGTCTCACTCCCTTCCCAACCGCTGCTTCCCTCTCATGCCCCTCGACTCTTATAACTGCCATCTGGTTTCTGTACAAATTGTAAATAGCCTTTCGCTCCCTGTATTTTACCCCTGCCACCTCTAGAATTTGAAAGATAGTATTCCAGTCAACATTGTCAAAAGCTTTCTCTAAGTCTACAAATGCTAGAAACGTAGGTTTGCCTTTCCTTAATCTTTCTTCTAAGATAAGTCGTAAGGTCAGTATTACCTCACGTGTTCCAGTATTTCTACGGAATCCAAACTGATCTTCCCCGAGGTTGGCTTCTACTAGTTTTTCCATTCGTCTGTAAAGAATTCGTGTTAGTATTTTGCAGTTGTGGCTTATTAAACTGATTGTTCGGTAATTTTCACATCTGTCAACACCTGCTTTCTTTGGGATTGGAATGATTATATTCTTCTTGAAGTCTGAGGGTATTTCACCTGTTTCATACATCTTGCTCACCAGATGGTAGAGTTTTGTCAGGACTGGCTCTCCCAAGGCCGTCAGTAGTTCTACTGGAATGTTGTCTACTCCGGGGGCCTTGTTTCGACTCAGGTCTTTCAGTGCTCTGTCAAACTCTTCACGCAGTATCATATCTCCCATTTCGTCTTCATCTACATCGTCTTCCATTTCCATAATATTGTCCTCAAGTACATCGCCCTTGTATAGACCCTCTATATACTGCTTCCACCTTTCTGCTTTCCCTTCTTTGCTTAGAACTGGGTTTCCATCGGAGCTCTTGATGTTCATACAAGTGGTTCTCTTATCTCCAAAGGTCTCTTTAATTTTCCTGTAGGCAGTATCTATCTTACCCCTAGTGAGATAAGCCTCTACATCCTTACATTTGTCGTCTAGCCATCCCTGCTTAGCCATTCTGCACTTCCTGTCGATCTCATTTTTGAGACGTTTGTATTCCTTTTTGCCTGCTTCATTTACTGATCTTAAGAATCATGAAATGTTACCTAGAGTTCGTTGTAGACCTACATCCAAATTGAAATATGTTGTCTATATTAAAGCTAAGAAATATATGTTAACATCTGAATTTCTTAAACTAACCAAACTGTCGAACTATTATTCTGAAATGCAAATTTGCCAATCATTTCAAGATTGGAAAATGATAATAGGCCTTCTGCCACCAGCTACAGCAGCAACTGCTGGTTCAAAACGAAGATTTGACGAATATACTGTATTGATTAAATATTCAATTACTTATGTATTTAAATTTGCTCACCTGTCGATGCAGACGGATCTGTTTTTGAGAAATAATCCGAAAAAGCTTTTTCTAATTCCTTTTTTGTAAAGAAATTGTTTATAGTGTAGTAGTTATCTTGATGAATCTGATTAAATTTTTCATTAAACTGTATAGTGTTGACATAGTTATTGAACTGTGTTAGAATGCTTGTGTATTCAGGTTTTGTAACACGTTCCTTCTCTAAGTACTGTTTAGTAACAGCATCATAATCATTTACTGGATCTTCTATGTCTACTAATCGTCTGCCTCTAAAATCAATTAAAGTTTTAGTTATTCTAAAAATGCCCCATAATTATTTCTGGAATTGTTTGATTAAATTCGCTAAATTTGGCCCTAATTCTCTTTTAATTCTTGATTCCAATGAGCTTAAATCTTATGGTGACTCCTCATCAGTGTTGATTTTATTCACAAAAATGTCCATTTATTAGTTTAAAAATATCATTCACTTATAATTCGCGTAAGAATTTTAAAACAAATAGACACAAATGACCACATATTACTTCAATCGAAATTTTATATTCTCTCAGTGTTGTAGTATAGTTCACTTTTTTCCCAAATAGTTAACTAGTTGTTTTGGTATATTACCACCAAAAGAATCGAAAACAAATCTTAAATTTTTCGCTTTATATTAACAAATCCCATGAATACCAGGATGATCAGATGTATGTATATTAACTATTCCACATTCATATTCTTTTGGATGACTCGATCTTTCATCAATCATGTATACACCACGAAAATGGTTCATTTAGATTGTTTAGTAGGTTTTTCTATGTCAAAATTAGATAAAGGACTGTTAAATTTTTCGATCAGCTCTTCAAAATGTTTTTTGCTTTCTTCAGTCTAGCACCAGTGCCTGCTGAAGCAGGCTTAGGATTGCGTCCAACGCCAGCTTGCTTCTCCATTGATTGATCATGTCTTTTCTGTTCTTCTAATTCTTTATCGGATTTCTTCTTGTTTATTACTACATTCCCAATTGTTGCAGATCCTCCAGCGAGTGAACCAATAGTTGCTAGATATGGTGATGCAACCAAAAGTAATGGTAGAAATCCACCTTTGTGTTTTGTTAGTACTTTTCCTTCCTTCTTTTTCTTAGATATTCAATAATTTTTCTTCGCAACAGGAATAGCTAATGTAACAAGTAAATTTCTACCAGTTGTCTTATCTTTCTTTTTCTTTTTAACATCAGTCAAAAATGGTTCAATCACATTTAACTGTTCATTATTCAACTTTAATTTAACCGCTTTTGGCTTGGTTTTGCCACTTGGAAGCAAAGTATAATCGATCGAAAAGTTGTTCATTTATACAAATTAAAAATTTAATAAGATGAAATTTTTATATGCCCTATCCATTGTCATCCATGCCTAAGCCCATTCCTAATTTTCGTTTTCCATACATTCTTCCTCTAACTAGTATTGCTACAACTATTTCTCCTAATCATCACTTGCATGCATTCTTTCTTTTGCAGCTAATTGAAATTCTTTATCAACTTG